>NW_017728922.1:1021302-1084108 GCF_001723895.1 Crocodylus porosus
CGGGGCCTTGCTTCCAGATGCTGCCCCCCCCCTTGTTCGACAGCCCTCCCGCCCCCGCACGCCCCTTTGATCAGGTGCGAGAGGCTGCAGAACAAGCCGAGATGGATCCTTGATTAATCAAACGACTTTCTGGAATTAATGAGAGCAGGGAAGCAAAGCTTTCTCAGCTCCGTCTCTCCAGCGCACGCTCGTTTAGTCGCTGTTTGATGTGGGGGGCTGCTCCGTGCCTGGGAAGAAATCCAATTTCCCTTTGATGCAGGGCGTTCTCATCCTTATCGAGCTTTGTTGCTGCAGCATTTTCAAGACAGCAGAAGCCTTTTAAAAGAATCACCCCGCGCTCACCTAGCTGCATTAAGCTTGTTCCTCTAAAAGGCCCCTGTCTTGAGATGCAATTGGGAAAAGATGTATAGCCGAGGTCCCGCCACACTGCGGTCTTTAAAGAGCCCGTTGCACTGCTCCTCGGGCTCCACTGAACACCAGCCTAGCTAAACCTGCCCACTTCGCTCGCTGGCGCTTTCCAGGGTACAGACAATTACACCAGATTAAAGGGGCAACAAGGCAGCCTCTATCTGCAAGGGGCTCTGAGTAAATTGGATGCTTATCTTGCTGGGATCCTATGACCCCAGCTGACCTCCTGCCCCTTGGGCAGGGGGCTGGACTCGATGATCTCCCGAGGTCCCTTCCAGCCCTAATGTCTATGAAATCTATGAAATCTGAGGTCTTGCAGGAGAGGGGCTTTAAGGCACGCGGTTTCCTACAGCAGGACCCACCGCCCCCATGTAAACCACCGCAGCCCTGCCTGACCGCCGGTATCTGACAGTCCTTCCCTGGGAATCTGCTCCCTGGGGGGACAGCTATGCCCTGCCCCGGTGCATCACTCTTCTCCTGCTGAGGCCTGGCCAGCGCCAAACCGGGGCAGCGCCAGGGCAGCCAGACGAGCGCCCGGTCTGCAGCACCCGGGTCACGGGGCTGGAAAACACCAGTAGCCGAGGCAGGGTAACAGCTACGCAGGGCCCTGTTTATCAGAGAAGTGTAGGCACGCATGGGGCCTGCGTGTCAGCACGGGCCCAGGATGGCCCGTGGTTGTGATCACCGCCGTTGCCCCTGGGCACAGCAGGATCGGGGCCGCGGCCAGTCCCTGTGCAGCGCCGCACGGGCAGAGGGAGAGGAGCTCATCCCGGCCCCTCGCCTCGCTTGCCTTTGCAGACAAAGTGGTGCCGCTGCGCGTCCTGTATGAGAAGTACGGCCACTGCCTGACCCAGGACAACATGGTCAAAGTGGTGGCGCTGCTGGTCGAGTACCAGACCCAGGAGCACACCGTGGCCATGCGAGACATCTACGTCAAGAACCCGGACATCAAGATCAGGGTAAGGCGCTGGCAACGTGGCCAGGCACGGCCCCGGGCTGAGGGCAAAGCCAGCAGAGCCCAGGGCCCGAATCCAGCCCCCCGGGCCTATGCAAGGCAAGGACTTCACCCTGCAGAGGAGGGGCAGGGAGGAGAGGGGCTGGGTGCAGCCAGGGCAGATGTAGGGGCGTGGCGGGGGGGGCTGTCTGCGAGACCCTGCTTGCTGCGTCTGACCAAGACCTGCCCTCTGCGCGTCCAGATACTGGGGGAGCCCAAGCAGAAGCGGAAGCTGGTGGCCGAGATCGCGCTGACCAACCCACTGGCGACACCGCTCAACGGCTGCTCGTTCACCGTGGAGGGCACCGGCCTCACCGAGGGCCAGAAGATCCAGGAGCTGTAGGTGCCCTCGCTGCCGCGTTGGGGGTCCCGAGTCTGAGGACGCCACGGTGACACTGGGGGGAGGGAGGGAGGGAGGAAAAGCTCCTGGCTGCTCCCAGCTCTGGGGCAAGGACACAGGCTGGGTGCACCCGAGCAGTGTGCACGGCCCCTGCCTCCGTGCCGGGAGCTGGGGAAGGTGCCAGAGCCACGCGCTGGGAGCGGGGCCCCGGGCTGATCCTGCCTCCCCTTTTCTCCCTGCAGCAACTGCCCCGTGGAGCCCGAGCAGGAGGCGAAGGTGCGGGTGGACCTGATGCCCCGGCAGGCTGGCCTGCGCAAGCTGGTGGTGGATTTCGAGAGCGACAAGCTGAAGGGGGTGAAGGGTTTCCGCAACATCATCATCGCCCCCCTGCCCAAGTGAGGCCCCCACGGGCCTGGCCTCCTCCGCCCTCCGCGCGACGCTCCTGCCCTGTGTGAGCCCCTGCTTCGGATGGGATGCCCCAGCCCACTGGCCCGGGTCCTGCGACCAGGTCTTGCAGCCGGCTGCAAAGGCAGCGACCTGCCAGCCTGTGCCCACGGTTATGTTTGGGGGGCATGGGAGGGAGCGGGGGAGCCAGTGGGCCCTGAAGCCTGCCCGCCAGGCTTGGGGCTGTCCTTTGCACTTGTGCTCTTGCCAGTGCCCTGCATGCTGCTGCCACAGCGTGTGCAAGGCTCGCGGCACGGCTTCGTGCATCACGGCTCTCCTCGCCTGGAGACGCCTGACCCCCAGACCCTGCCCCATGCCCCTCTGGGGAAGAGTCACTAGTGCAAATGTGCAAAGGCACAGGAGATTGCCTCCCTCTCTGACACTCCTGAGTTCATCCACAAGACAGGCCCCTTCCAGGTGGTCCCATGCCCAGGGGAAGCCACTGGGGAAAGAGCAAGGAAGCAAACAGAGCGGGCAGCAGGCATGGGGCCAGTGAGCCAGACAGGCCTGGAGTATCCCCAAGGTCTGGCCTGAGGCTCCCGGTCTCCGGGATGGTCACTGGGACATCAGGACACAGTCCCGGGCATGCGCGGGTCCGTGCAATGTGGCCACCGCATCCCTTGTCAGTGAAAGAGTTAAATGGGTCATGGTGCTACCTGGGCCCCGGACATCATCCAGGCTGGAGGTGCATGAACCTCCCTCCCCTCCCTGGACTTCCCCAGCAGCAGCGCCCAGAGCTTGCAAGGGAAAACCAGGAGGCATCTGAACAGGCCTGGGAAAGTCGCGGTCTCTGACCCCAGCCCAGATGCTGCCCTGAGCTGGGAGCTAAGCAGTGGCAAGGCTACAGCTGGTCCCAGGCCCCACTGCCGAGAGCATTTCTGAGCCCTGCTAGGCAGAGCAAGGCTTTGCAATGCACTTCCGTGTGCTACCCGGACGCTGAGCACTACCCCAGCAGAGCCCAGGCAGGGGCTCACTTCTCCCTTTCCACTAATACGATGCTGCGAGGAACTGAATAAAGAGGATATTTTCCACCTGTCCCAGCCACCTGCGGTGCATTTAGATTGAGAGTGTGGTCGGGGGTAGAAAGGTAAGAAAGATCTATTGACTTAAAAAAAACCACAACTATGCATAGTAACAAGACAAGCGATGACAGACAAAAGCAATTTGCGGCAGCAACTTATCGACAGTCCCTCTGATGCCTGATACACAGCAAGCTTCTCTTTCCACAAAGTTCAGCGAGGTCAGGCGTCCCCGAGCAACGCTGTCTGAGGGGTGCCGGGAAGGACCCTGGAATGCAGTTCTTGGGCTCCTCGAGGTGCATGGGCCCACTGATCCAGGCAACAGCTAACTAATCCTTTTCACAGAGCTGCATCTTCCTTCTGAATGGTTTCCAAATATTTCAGCTAATTTATAGCTTCTGAAGGACACTGATAACATACAACCACTTAGATTCCTTTTTCTTCAACTGTTCATAGACTGACCAATAGCAATACAAGCCTTGCATTCCTTTGATAAGGTAATTTTAACTGCACCACAGGGCCTTACTACATCTAGGCTTTGCTAAATTTACTAGGCCTTACTTTATACAAGGCCTTATTACATCTTAAACTATAATTAGGCTTTTAGCAACAACTAATAGCTTAATATCTAAACAAATGCAGAAAAACACTTGGTCTAATCTTCATAGAGCCTTCAGCAAGCACTTTTATCACACAGACATACTTTTCAGCTCCCATACCACCTGTAGACCCTGAGTGGCTGCTTTATCCCCCTGCCCAGGGGAGCAGGGGTGTTTCCCCACTGAATTTGGGGTGATGCTGCTCCTTCCTGCCTCTGAGAGGGTGAAAAGGTCCCCTGAGCCGAGGTTTTCCTGGCATCCACCCATGCACCAGACCAAAGGCACTTCCAGATAGTTTGCTGTCTGCTTCTGCAGCTGCTAAGCCCATGGCATCACTGCCATGCAGATCCCAAAGAGCCCCCAGTGCCACAACCCCATGCAGAGCATGCAGCAAACCAGGGCCTTGCAATAAAACCCTGTACCAGTCTTCACCTGCAGCGAAACCTGCACCCCTGCACAGCCCCCTGCCCACAGCCAGCTCTGTGCCCACCCATGCAGCCCTGCCATGCGGGCACCGCACCCAGAGGAGACCCACCCGCTGGGAAGCCCCATCCCAGTACCCAGTGCTGTCTCCTGTGGGGGCTGGACAGATGGATGTTTGCTGCGGCGATGAAGTCCAAGCACGTTCCTCCCTCTGGACCTGCATCTCCCCCCTGCTCCCTTGTCAGAATGGTTCCCGGGCCCCGAGCAACCAGCCAGAGACCCATAGGAAGAGCCACGTGATGGGACCCAGTGGGAGAAACACTGTACGGAACTGGGCAGCTGGTCCCAGAACAGCACAAAGAAAGGTCTCCTAGGCCTGAGGCCAAGGGTGGCCCGGGTTTGGTTCCCTGCACCTGCTCCCACGTGCAACGAACTGTGGTGCTGGTGTCTGGCTCATGAGGGAGGCTGAGCTGATGCCTCCGAGGCCAGACTGCTCCCCTGCCAGCTCCTTCTGGGGGGACCTGGCTGGGTTTTACCCATCTCCTTCTCCCATCCTTATTGTGGCTCCTCCAGGGCAGCTGCAGGACGGCCCGTCACAAGGAACAACGGGATCCCCATGGCCTGGGAGACGGGCAGGAGGACTGGGCTCAGTGGGGGCAGATGACAGCAGGAGCAATGGGCTCCAGTTGCAGCAAGGGACGTTTAGGTTGGATATTATGAAAAACAACCCTCATGAGGAAGGCAGTAAAGCACTGGAACAGGTCACCCAGAGAGGTGGTGGAGTATCCATCCTTGGAGATTTGGAGACCCAGGTAGACAAAGGCTTGGCTGGGGTGAGATAATTGGGCTGGTCCTGCTTGGAGCAGGGGGTTGGACTAGATGTGACCTCCTGAGGTCCCCCCAAACCTCACTGTATACGAACAAGCCCCAGAGCACAGGGCTGAGCCCTTTCTGCCCCCACTGTTTCTCCTCCCAGCATTTCCCTGCCCTGCCTCTATGAACAGCAAGCTCTTCGGGGCAGGGACCGTGCGGGTGCAGTACCTGGGCGCACAGGGGTCAGGCCTCTAGCTCCTGCCCTCCTGCAATTAAAGACAGCTACAGGACAGCTCAGCCTATGCCGTGGTTGGGATCTGGACCCAAGAGATGATGGTATTTAGCTGCCATAACCCTGAGCGTCTTGGGGGCAGGTGACAGGTGCTCAGTTTGGAGGGACCCTGTCACAACTATGCCACAAAGGCTGCCTTCCCCCTCAGCTGGGGACCCTGGTACAGACGCTGGCTGAGCTGCGCACGCAGCTGCAGGTCTGGAGCCCTGCAAACAAGGAAAGAAGCCCACGCCGAAGCCAGAGCAGACGGCAGACACGCTCATCCCGAATGCCTGGCCTTAAATGAGCCTCTAAACCTTTGCTGTGGCACTGGGGAAGGATTTGCACAGCGATCCATCTTCTTTAGGGCTCCCTCCTTGGCCATGTCCCTGGCACCCGAGCAGCTGGAGCGGCTAAGAGGTAGCTCGTTAAAGCCTTTACGGCTTCTGGTTCGGCTCAGCGAGGCGGCTCTGGCCTCTTTTGCACCTTTCCCTTCTCAGTTCCAGATTGCCAGCAAATTTCACAAGCGAATGCATTGCAAAAGGTTGCCTCTAATTGGACCCAGCAGGAGCAGCTCGTCTCACACGGGACTGCAGCAGGCTAGGGGCGCAGAGGGAACAGCTCCGTTCCCAGCCAGCTACGAGGCTTTGGCACTAGCCCCGGTCCTCCCACCCACTAAATCATCTACGTGCTCCGCCTGTGAGCACATCTGCGCCCTTGGGATGTGCCCATGGTGCTGGGCTGGATGCTCCAGCGGATAGTGGGAAACCAGCGGGGTGGCCACGATGCTCCAAAGCCCTGACCGGAGATGTGCAGGGGTTTCCCGTGGGATGCTCTCCCCTAGGTCGCCCTTGCTGACGTGGTCTCAGTCCAGGCCTGTTTGACGTCTGCTAGGAGAGACACTAAGCTCTCGTACCAGTGGCCCCAGCAACAAATGCTGTGAACGGAAACAGATTAAGCCAAGGATTTCCTCCGATGCCCTGTACCCTGGAAGCATCCCCTCCCCCGCTCCACATAACTAATAGCAATGCTTCCCATCACCAAGTTCCCCAAAACCCTCTGGGTGCGCATAATTCCCAAATAAATCATCTCCCCTTAACAGCCGCGAGCTCTCTAGAGAAATCACGCTGCCCACAACCCAGCAAAGCGCTGGAGGAGGCGGCACGAGCTGGGCCGCCATACAGGGGCACCAGGGGTGGATGGAGAACTTGCTGCCCAGCCTGCGTCCAGAGAGATGCTGGAGTTTCCCAGAAACCTCGGTGGGGAGCAGGACCACGCTCGTCTGCACGGACAACACAGGCCAGCCGCAGGGAACTTGCTGTAGCAGCTGAAAAGCTCCCCAGAGCTACACGCATCTCGAGGCAGGAGGGGAAAGAGCCCCACGGCTAACACGCTTTGCGATCCCTGCCTGGTAGAAAGCCGGGGAAGTGTTAGCAGAACCAGGTCTCTTCCCTTTGCAGGAGGCACCTCCCGAGGGCTGTGAACGGGTTTGTAGTCTTCGGGGCTGGAAACCCTCGGCCCCAGGGCTGCGGCAGAGGCTCTGGGGCCCCGCTGAGGTGCTGGGACGCAGCCCCGACCCCAAGGGCCAGAGCGGGGGGAGCAGAGCAGATGTGCTAAATGCAGCATGTGTCCCCAGAGCCACTGGGTCAACACCAGCCTCACCTCCAGCCCCAGCCAGGAGGGAGCAAGGGGCAAGTGGGAGAGGCGGCAGGGCACGAGGCCGGCAGAGATGGGGGAGCTGGGAGGGGCGTCTCTCCCAGGCATTTCTCATCTCGGTGCCGGCATGTGTCAGGCTCCCGTGGTGCTGAACCAGCTGGCTGAATCGCTAAAGGCTCCTTTCTTGCAGCTCTCGCACCTCCCATCATTCAGCCCGATGCACTCGAGTTTGTTCAAGGATGCCAGGAAAGAGGGATGGGATGCAGGTCTGTGGAGCCTGCCAGGCACAAGGACATGGGGGAGAGGCAAGGAAATGGCGAGCACTGAGAGGAGCAAAGGGAAATGTAGGACTATAGGAATACCCCGCGTTAAATCCTTGAGCTCCTGGCCCTAGGAGTCTGGTGCTGACCTTGCAGCCAGGGCTCAGCCCACACCTCCCACGAAGAGGACTGATTCCCAAAAGCAGACCACAAACTGGCAGCTGGTTGCACGGGTCGCCTCGGCAGTGGGGGGAGCACAGGGCTGTGGTGCAGATGAAACTGATGCCTGGAGAAGGCCGCTCCAGCCGCAACGCGGTGCACGCAGGTCGGAGCCCAGCCTCCCCGTCCTAGCTGCGTTGGCAGCCTCGACAGAGGAAACTCCGGATCCTGCAGAGGCCCTGGTCTTCCCACAACCTGCCTGGGAGCACGTGTTGCTTTGGGCAGCCTGGGCCCTCGCTCCCCTCCCCGCACGGCCGGGTCTGCGCCTTCACCATCCCTTAGCGAGACGTGCCGCCCTCTCTGGGAGGCCGGCTCGCAGCTTGTAGCACCGCACCAGCCTGGGTCAACTGCACTAGGTCCCCGGGTGCTCATCCTCTCTGCCAGCCCCTCCGTCTTTGCCTCCTGTCCTGGCCCCACTGCTTCCACATGGACCCTGCAGCAGTCGGACAGGACAATTGCTCGCGCTGTCCCTGGACCGGGTCTCCGTCACCTCCCGAAGGCAGCTGCACCCTGGAGGGCCATTACCAACCTGGATGCACCTGTGCAACTTGCCCTGGCTCAATCCTGTCCCTGAAAAGAAATGAACCTCCCCCACCCATGATGGTTAACAAGAAGAAAGTGAGCAGGAAAATAGGGTCGCATGTACTCTTCATAGAGGGACACGTCTCTACGCTGAGACATGAGATGCTATCAGGATGAGCCTTCCCAGTGCACCAGGGCAGACTTCCTCCGGAGCTGGGCCATGCAAGGCAAGGGAGCAGGCCTGGGCATCAGAGGGGATGGATGAGCCCCCGGACGGACGGCCACCTCATTGCAGGGCGAGTTCTGCTCGCTGCACCTGGGGAGCTCCTGCCTCTGTCCTCGCCTGCGCCGGGCGCTGCTCCCGCAGGCGCTGCAACGGTTTTGCACTGCGCTAAGGACCAGGCGTGTCCTCCTGCCGCATCAGCCCGAGGCGGGTGGCAAACAGGTAACACGGGCACATAAAAGGCAGCCCCCGGTCATGGGAGACTGCAGGCAGCTGTGCTGCGTGGATGAGTCGCACGGCCCTAGCCACGGCCAACGCACCCGTCTCGGCTGCACGTAGGCAGGTCTCCACACGGTGCCACCCATTGGGGTCATGTCTTGCGTGGGAGGCATCTGGGCAGTGACAGCAGGGCCGGCCCGCCAGCCCTGCCGGACGAGAATGACTAGACGAAGAGCGGAGAGGCAGGGAGCGGGGCCGAGCCTCCGGGCATCTGGAAGACAAAGAGGAGCACAGCTTCAGCAGGCAGAACGAGCGGAGGAGGCCGAGGCGGCGTCCACCGCGTGCGAAGCGTTCTCCAATGGGCACTGTGCTCCAGAACCAGATGCCTGCATTTCACGTCCGGTCCCATTTGTGCATTTCTACCGGGAGCACATGTGGAAGGCGCACGGCCAACGCTCGCTCGGCCCGCGTGCAATACGGGAGACCTGAATCACGAAGCAAAAAGGAGGCAAAGCAGCTCTGCGCAGGCTGAAGGAGCTCAGACCCTTCCCTCCAGTTACCCTCACATCCCCCCCACGCCGCCAGAGCCCCCGGCCGAGCTCCCGTCTCCTCCAGCCCACCAGGCAAGTAAACACAGGCCAACGGCACTGCAGCACGCTTGCTTCTCTTGCCAGATATAACAAAGGGGGAGGCTGGACTGATTCCTTTCAAACCCTACGAGGCTTTTAAGGCTGTCCAGACTGTGCTCTGCAGTCACAAAACGCCCTCGGGCAGCAGAAGCGGAGGGCCGTGGCGAGGGAGAGACAAAACCAGGAATCGCAGCGCTGGAGGAACCTCCCAGGTCAGCCAGCCCCGTCCCCGGCAGCCCCTACTCTTCCAGCGCCAGCCCAGAGCGCGGACTCCTCTCCAAAGCCTCGCATGAAGGAGACGCCACAGCTGAATTCAGCATTTTGCGAGTAAAAACACACCTTGTGTCAAGGGCCGGTCAGTTTATTTAGCCGTGCACAACAGCAGCCTTAAGCGTCATGACAGAAGACCCCTTCTTTGAACGCCTCAGTCTGTCCTTGCTGTTCGGTAGGCTGAGTCTTGTTGAAACCGTTCGTTAAGTAACGGCACAGCGGTGTGTCACAGAAAGAAGAAGCAAGACGTGTAACGCTAATCAACAAGCTGGAATGCCTCATTGGCAATACCTTATTAGACCAATTTGCAACAGAAGTAGCAATCTCACTTTGGGAAAAGCTTCGTTTAAAAGGGAAAAAAATGAATGCTCAGCTTCATTCAGTCACCCTCACTGTAAATCCCTTTATTTACTCCGAAGCCTGGAAGACAGTGATGGAAAAGGCCTACCAGTACTGGATCATCTGCCGCTCCCTCGGGGACCAGAGCTATGTGCAAGCACGCTATCAAGAACAAAGCGGGTCGGCAGGCAGTTTACATTTTCTAAAGTACCGTGACAAATCTGCCAATGTACGGTATCCCCAAGGACATTTTCCAATAGACCCAGGAATTCCCTAGCTTCTCGTTCAGCCTCACCGCTGCTATCTGCTCTGCTCACAGCCTCTCGTAAACAGCGCTGCGTGCCGCGCGCGGGACGCCAGGGTTTTTTCCCCTAGAAGCAGGCTGAGCTCTTGCTCCTTGGAGAAGGAAGTTACCTCTGAATCACGAACATGGTTACAGCTGAGAGCGTTCATCCCCGATTTCTGGCACCCCGGTAGACCTGGTCCCCCGTGGGGAACTGGAGCCGGACAGCAAAAGGATGTCAGGCCCGGTTTCCGAGCAGTAATTATGTGCGGGAAGGACCCCAAGGTGTGCAGCGCTTCATCTTTCACAACAAGAAAAGACCGTGCCGTGACACATTCCTGAGCTGCTCCCAGGGCCGGCGGTGTCTGTGCCGTCTCTGGACTTCAGCAGGAATGTGCATAGGCATAACTGGATCCCGAGTCCTCTCTCAGGGGAGGTTTTATCACGGGGCATCTCCCCCGCGCCATACTCTCACCCCAGCAAACTGCTGCCCCCAGTGCTCGCACACCAGCATCCAGGGAACTGCAGACGCCTGCTTTGGGTCTGCAGGACGAGGGAAATCATTTGCTCCTTGCTGAGTCTCCCTGCTTCATTTCCCATTCCTCTTGTTTCCCGATTTCCAAGGGATAGCAGGAAATGCTGGGCACCGAGCGAATGCAGACGGGAGGGGCACATCCACCACTTCTCCGAGCTGCCTGCCCACCGGGTATCCTGTCCGGAGTATCCAGAGCTACACCCGGTTGGTCCTGGGGCAGCTGGGAGAAGATGGGTCGAGTGATAAGTTGAGGGGCAGAACAGAGGCAGCTTGAGGGGAAAAGCTACGTGCTTCAAGATGTACGTGGGCTGCTGCCCCGTGCTAGGGACACATCTACTCGCTGGTCATTTCAGACAGGGACTGCGCCCTGTTCCCTCTTGCCACGTGTCTATCTCACATAAGCCACCACGACCACCACTGCTGGAAGCCTCCTTGGCCAACGTCTATGCTACAGGGCCGTCCGGCTCCTACTACCCGGCTCCTCTTGGCTCGGAGCACTTGCCACGGCTCAGTGCTTCACAGCAAAACCTTTAAACGCCCTTGATGGGGGAACCCCCCCACCTCCAAAGCTCCAATTTCAGTCAACATGTGAAGCAGCTGCACCCTCCTCTGCCCCCGCTGCATGACTTCAGTTATAAAACTCTCTCCAAAGCAGGTAGAGGGTCATTAATAATCCCCACTGCACAGTTACCCAGGCTCTACTTCACGTAATGAGCTGCCCAGCAAAAATAATTAGCTTCAGAAATAGTGTTTTTCCCCAAACTCCCCTTTGCATGCATAACCTCAGCATTCAGAGCTGCTAAAAGGCCATGACTGCCAGCATCGAACAACAGGCAAGTATGGGGGGACGTCCCCTGGGTGAACACCCAGTCTGAACTGACTGAACTCATGCCATCTGGCTTGCCAGTTTTCAGCATGGCACAGGGCAAAGTCAGTGGGGATAAGCCTAAGCCACTGAGTCCCCTGTGTGAGCCCATGAGTTTATGCTATTGCAGGACATGGGGGAGGAGTGGTGAAGATGGCCCGACTGGCTGGACCCTCATTTCTGGGCTTTGGATTTGCATTCATCCATGAAAACCAGTGGGAAGTTCGCGTTTGCTGCAAAGGGCTGTTCTTCTCCAAGGCCGACCTGGAGCAGGCCTCACCTCTGCCTCCGAGGACACGGAGGACAGCGCGACTGCTCACCCCGGCTGACAGACGAGAGTTCGCAGCTGAGCAGATCGGGGAGAAGAGGGAGCTTTCAGCACGGCCAGCTTGTTCATTCCAGCCTCAAAAATAGCCGCTGTAAGTCACAGCATGCGACCCGCTGCAGCCTGCACCACACCCAGGGCCGGACGGACACAGGCAGCGAGGGCTGCCCTGGAGCCCCCGTCGCCACTGAGCCTCTAGCGCGAGGTTAAAGGCAAGCCCCTTCCCAGCTCCTCTGCCTGGTCAGGAATGTCCCTTGGTTCTGGGAAGGCTGTGAGGCCACGGGCAAGGAGCATCATCGCACATGGCTGTGGCAAGCCGGGATGCCGGGGGCTGGAGTCATCATTAAAAAATAACTTGGAGTCGACCTGGACTGATAAAATAATGATTAGCACAGTGCTAATCATGCGCATCCATCTGCAGGGCTGGGCTGGCGAGCTTGGGAGCCTGCTTGTGCTAATCACAACTCTGCCCGACTTGCACCCCCGCAGCTGCCCCACCCCATGCACCAGGAACACGTGCAAGGCCTCTCCCTCAGCCGCCTGCATACAGCCACGATGACGCCTGGCTTATGGACCATGCCAGCAGAGCTGGTCTTTCCCAGCGTAGGGTAAAATACCAACACGAGGCCGGGGGGGTGCAGCCACCGTGTGAATAAAGGCTCCCGGTCAGTAGTTCCCAGCCTCTTTCATCCCCTGTGCAACCTAGCTCTCAGAGCCAACAGCCCTGCTGTCCCTGCCATCACCAGCATGCACGAGCAGCCCGGTGCTGGGAGGGAGGGCCCAGAGATGGAGAACCACTGCTCTAGGTCACCCGGGGCTCCATACAGGTCGTGTCCTGCCCTCAGCGAGGGCTGCAAGGTACTATGGTAGCACAGGCAGTAACATTTGCAGCTGCATGGACACGGGTGGACATTGAATGTCTTTTCCAAGTGCTGAGACAGTGCAAGACAGCTCCAAATGGGCAGAGAATAACCTGCCCTGCCCAGGAAACGCCAGGCAGCTCGTCATGGCCTCAAGGGCTCCAGTTAATGGACCAGCAAGCTGCAGTAAAAAGAAAACTATACAGCTTTGGATTTATGTAGGACTTTCAATGGCGCCTTTTCAAAGCACCGGACACCTGCACCCAGGCGCGTAGCAATTCGACAGCAGTAAGGAACAGGATCCCAGGGGCTCGGCCAGGCAGTTTTCACAAACCGCAAAAAACAGCACGCCCTGGAAGCAACGCTGTCTGCCGAGCGCCTTCAGTCACCGAGAGGATGAGAACAGGATCTCCGCGCCCACCTGGAGCGAACTCTTCACACAACCTTTAGGAGCCAAAGAAACCTGGAGCAGAGTTTTGATGCTGGCTCTAATTCGGTATCAGGTGCAGCTGTAGTGGCCCAGGAGCCTTTTAACCCCAGCAAGAAAAGCGCGAAGCACAGGATGGATGCACACAAAGCAAAGGGACGACAAAAATACACCAGAGCCGTGAATGCAGCTGCCTCTCTCTGCCATCCCTTTCTAAAAGCCAAGCAGCCTAGAAAGAAGGTCCCAACATCGGCTGCTCTTGAAGTGCCACAGGGGCTCTTCCTAACAGCAGCAACGGGTTGAAAGTGGAAACTCGTTGACATGAAATAAGGAGACAACCAATATGCATTAAATCGTGGGGACAGCGCAGTTCTTGGACAAGACTGATTTCCAGTAGATTTTTCCGAGATTCACGCTAGTTGTGGCTACAAAGCACGTCCCTGCCCCTGGCATTTGACCTGCTGGCTGAGTCTTGGTGCCCATTCACCCCTGAGCAAACCCCCAACTGTACGTGGAAGCAGAATAGCCACGTGCACAGCAGGAACCACCACAAACCCATGGGCTTTCATTCACATCAGGTTTGGGGCTATTTTTCTTGGTGCTTTTAGCTCAGTGGCTCTGACAGCTTATTCGTCTCCCTGTCTTTCAGCTTGCCTGGCACGTCAAGAAGTAACCAGAAGATCCCCCTCCCCATTGCCCAGCTACCAGTTATGGGGGCCTGTGTGGCCCGAGTGGGGCTGGAATAACACTGCTGTGAATCAGGCTGACCAGGGGCTGAACCCCGGTCTCCACATTCCAGACTAGTGCCTGAACCAGCGGGTGATGGAGCGAGCGAGACACGCACACGCCCTCCTCTCATGGGTTTGTTTTGCGGCAAGTCAACACAGCTTGGGGCCTGCAAGGCTCACGAGGAATGGGCTGGCCTGGCTCCACAAGGAAACAGCATGGCAGGAATAAGCCAGTGGCCCCAGGCCACAGACTGCCCCGATGCTATCAAAACCTCACGCAAGGAGGAATGTGCCAGGGGATTAGCGAGGCAGAGCTGCAGGGAGGGAGCCAGGTGAAGGCATCTCTCCCCCAAGGCAAGCAGGCCGCCTGCCAGGAACTTCTGTTGTCAGACGCGAGGTGGAAGCAGCAAAGTGATTTGCGGGGGCTGCAGCAGTGGGGGATTCAAGGGGCTTTCATAACCGCTGCTACCATGGCAGAGAGATCGGTCTGTGACCAGCCAGCCGAGCAGATGGAAACGGGTCTTTACTGGGGTTCTGCGGCTGATGCCCAAGCGGCACCGCAGCGAGGGGCTATTCACCCATCAACCTTCCTCTGCTCCCCCGCCACTCTCGACTACGCTGCCCTTCACCACCACCCTGGCCCTAAGCATGGGCTCACTAACATTTCCCAGAGTCCTGGGCCGTGAACTCCTGCCAGGGACGGTCAGGAGAGCAATGTGAGGAGTGGACCGCGGTGCTGACCATCGGCTCACAGGTGCTACCTACTTGGAACGAAGCTGCTGTGCTTCCTTCACCTGTGCTAGAGACCAGCTGCTTGTGAACATTTGAGGGCAGCAAAGGGACCATTACCCTCATCCTGACAGGGAGAAGGACAGAAGGCCACCTGCTCCGTGTCCCCGCCCCCCCCCAAGTCCCTGCATTCCCCTCAACTGGTAGGCGGTGGCAGAAGAGGAGCCAAGAACTGGCCTGGCCAACTAGATAAAGCCCCTGGCCGTGCAGAACTTGCATGGCATTGCAAAGGGAGTCCAGAGAAGCGTGGGAAGGCTCTCGGGGAGCCCCGCAGAGCTCGCACACCCAGCTTCCTTGTTGGCTTGACACCTGGTCTCTGCTCCAGAGCTATGTGGCCCAGGACACAACTCCTGCCAGCAACCAGAGAAAGCCACCAACGACAACGCTGGAGTCAGCAGAGCCTGCTAATCTCACTGCTGCTCCCCCGCTGCAGCACTCAGGCTCTCTCTACCCTCCCAGAAATCGGAGAGGAATATACCTAAATTGCTAGCCATTGCAGGTGGCACATTTGGCTGGTGTTGTTTGCAACTCTTTGGCACCAGGTACCTCTGTAAAAAAAACAGTAACCACAGCAACATGAGTGCAGGGAAACCAGCCAGGAGATGTGTCCCCTTCTTCCCCTGCTACTAATACTGCTAATTGAAAGGAAACAGAAAACCCATCAGAAGTCATCCATCCTCCCAAGATAACAACACCCCCTGCCAGCACTATCAGGGCAGCTGCAAAAAGCTACTTATGAGGGATTAGGAGGAAAATCCTTTGCAGCCCACTCTGTGCCAAAGGACAAACATGGCAGAGGCAGGGAGAGTGCAACAGGGACCTGACATCCACACGATCTGCTCTCTCAGCCCTTGACAGACCCAGGATACCCCAGAAACCATGTGTGACTATGGCAGCAGCCTGGGTAATCAGTCACCTCTGCCACCAAAACGACAGGTCAGACGTCCTGTCCTCTGAGTGCAACAGCTGCCTCCTGGAATCGATGGCAGAAGCTTGCAGTTCAGCCGTGAGGCAAAAAGAAAGTAAACCATGACAAAACCCCGTCCATCCTGCAGGACCCACCACCTTCCTAGTGCCCCGGGCGTTTTCATTTCCCCTGGCTTGTCCCTCCACCCGGGGACATCCAGCAAGAGATGTCACCACATTAGGACCTGGTGGGTCTCATGGATCTGGTCACCACAGCCAGAGAGGCTGGAGCCCAGAACAGGCATCATTAGTGCCCAGTTATAGGCCCATTTCCCCACAAGTCCATATGTGCACATGCAAGAAGCAAACTCAGAGTGGTTTCCCTCTCTGGGAAAAATGCTCCTCAAAATCCAATACCTTTTAAGAAGTGGCACTGTAGAAAAGAGATGTCTTCAGAGCTCTTCTCCCTGGAGCATGCTGCAGTTTGGCATTGTACACTACCCTGGAAATGCCCTGGTCTGCCCTATGCCAGATCCAGCAGCTTCTAGAGATACAAGGGGATACGAGAGGCAGCCGAGCCACACGCTAACCAGGAAGTCCATCATTTCCAGCTACCTGGCAGATGCCGGGGTGGTTGTCTCACCTCTGTGACACTTCACTGTTGCATCTTCAATGTCCTCAGAAAACCATCCTTTAATGGAAATGTGATGAGGAGCTATTGGCCCATACTGTGTGGACAACTGCAAAGATGATTAACACAATGACCCCCAGCAGCAGCAGCAAGTCCTGCACCATTCACCTTTAATCGAGCTGGACCTCCTGCAGTTCTTCTCTATTGGAGTAATCCATGAAGGAACAAGCATCCCTGCCCATATTGGCTTCTCTCTTCTAAAGGGAAAGAGGGGTTGAATTGCAATCCCAGGGCTAAATAAACCCCACAGTCTTCAAGGCCACTCAAGTCAAATCACAACATGGCAAACCACAATCTTACAACCAGAGCACTGTGCTGGAGGGGATGCTTATGCAGATTGCAAGGCAGGTTTCACTGCCTTAATAATTCATTTACCATCCAAAAGAGAAACTCTCTGGACTACCTTTGTGTTTTTTTTAATTTGGTCCACCACAGCTTTCCTCAGATGCCGAAACCTGCCATTTAAGTTTAGAAAGATGCACAAAGATCCCACTGATAATTGCATGGTTCCTGTGTCTCAGTGATTTCCATCTCCAATATTTTTTCACTTCTGAAGTAGAGCAGCGCTTTCCAAATGCCAGCTCATGTTTGGATATCAAACACTATTCTTTGTAGCTAACATCATGAGAGAGAGTCAGAAAGGCAGACAATTCTGCCTTTGGAGCTGAAAGAATGAAAACTATTTGTAGATACTGCGCCAAAGGATTTAATGAATGTTTTTGATTAATGTTTATTGGGCAGCTGTAGTTCTTGCATTAGGAGTACTGGATGAGTTCAAGAGACATACCATTAAAAGCCAACTGCAAAACGGGTTCTGTTTCTGCCCAGGCCAGAAGAGACTCTTTCTACCTCCCATTGAGTGGTAGAGGGTAGCAGGGAAAGGAGCAGGAACAATTTATTCTGCTCACTGAAGCAAGTGTAATTGAACACACCGCGTTCAAGAAAATGCAAGTTTTACAAAGTCACTTTTCAGAGAAGAACTGCACTTTCATTAAAGCTCATTGTTTATGCCTTCCCTCCGTGCAGGGGAGCAGCAATAAAGTATGTTATTCACTGAGCTGCGGCAATATCAAGAGTACCGGCACACAAATTAGGGAAATAAATTTCAGCTCCCTGCAGACAGGATGTCACACATTTTTCAACATTAAAAGCTAAAAAAAATTTTTTTTTAAACGAAGATTAAAATAAAAGGAAAAAAAACAGAACTATACAAGAGTCTTAACTACACCCTTGCAAGATGGGGCACTTGATAAGTCTTCATATACCTGAAGGGCAATGGCAGAGAAGATGGAGATGGGCTTTCCTCTAGGGGACAGGGAGAGGAGGAATGGCCTCAAGCTTCAGAGGGGGAAGCTGAGGTTGAAGATTAGGAGGAACTGAGCACGCGGGTGGTCAAGCACTGGAGCAGGCTGCCGAGAGAAGTGGTGGGATCTCCACCCTGGGGAGTTTTCAAGAGCAGGCTGGACAGACGTTTGGCTGGGATGGTCAAGTCAGGGACAATTCTGCCTCAAGCAGGGGGCTGCCCTAGTTATGTGAGGTCCCCCCCAGCCCAACTTTCCTAGGATCTTGAGATCTGCCTTGCATTTTGGGGCCATGTTTTTGAAAATTACATTACTTGTTTGCCAGCATGAAAGGAGATTTCCCCTTCAGAGCCCAAGTTTTATCCTTGATCTGAATGCAGCTAGGGATGCTCATCTATAACATGGCACTACCTCGGTTTGGCACTGGCAGCACGAGCAATGTTGAAAATGGTACTCATTTTAATAGACTAAATAACCAGGATCGGATTCAACTGTGAAAAGCAACTGGTTGGAATGTGCAGTGCCTGAAATAAGTATTTCAGGGCCAAGGGGCAATAGGGAGGGGCACTTTGAAATGCGTCTGGCCACTGGAGTAAAGTTTACTAAAATCTCTCTGACAGATGAGGGCAAGATGCTGACTGAGCTACGTAGGTGCATGCATGTTTTGTATGCAATCCAGTCATGGCTATACTACAGGACAGAGAACCAGAGGGGCCCAGAGGTTTGGGCAGGTGAAGCGTTTAGTCTGCCTCCTCCCCAGGACACTTGTGCTCCGTAATTTACACATACCCCATCCTGCCATTGTACCAAAGGGACCAAAGCCCAGATCTCCTTCGTCCACCCCCTCCCTAAAGCACAAGTGGCAGCTGAAGGCTGCTTTAGCCCTAGGAGGATGTTATTGTGCAAAAAGCCCGAAAAAAGCTCCCTCAGAAGCCCTGTGCTGCTCATTTTACAGTGGCTTTTCACAACAGCCCTGCATGCTGTGTTAGCAACGAGGAAAGCTAATTACAGCCTATGCTGAGCCCAAGTACGATCCTCCAGCACCACAGGGCATATGGAAGAGTATAAGACAGAATCTTGAATAAAACTGAAGTTTCTTTACTTTGTTACTTTAACTCAAAGGGCAGCTATCCTAGCACCTACCTGCTGCTGGCATCTTTCAAAAGTCCTCCCTTAATTTTTAAGGCCGCCAGGAGAGGATGAATTTTCACTGTGAAGGGAGTCAAATGGGTTTTTTCCTCACCTCCTGGAAGAGGATGCCCAATTTCCCAAATGCTTTTCGTGGTCATGAAAGTAGCCCTGAATTTCAGAGTCAGGATCTTCTAAGCTGGTATACAATTTGAACACCAGGAAAATGTTTTATGGACATTCTCTAACTCCAAGCACGACAGATATGAGGTGGGTCTGCTCTAAAATCATCTTAAGGAGCAATTAGGTAAGCCAACTAGACAGAAGAGCCTCATGATAGCATCATACATGTCCTGGTCCACATACCATACTTCCATGTGATGTTTGCTTTCACACACTCTTCTCAACAGCCAATACATTTGACTACTAGGTTGCAGACAGTGTGTAGTACAGAGGCACCAAGAACTGTTTCAGTGTCAGATTCCTGGCTCCCACCTCTAATTAGAGGATGCAGCTATTTACACATGTTCCTCAGTGCAACTTGGATTAATTATGGATTGGATTGGCCTTCTAAACCTTCTGCCCTCCAAACAGAAGATCGTCCAGTGGAGGAGTCCGCTTTGATGCCATGATGATCTAGGAGAATTATGCATTAGTTTGGTTTGCAAGCAGTTAAAGAGCAACTGTCAATTTGTCAAGCTCAAGTGATGCTTCACAGCGACAGAGCTCTTCAAAGTGAAGACTACTTGAAGCTGCTGCTGCACATTGAAACTCTGGCTTTAGAACAGAGCAAAATTTAGGGCATGCCAAAGCAACATGGAGTCTGCGGATAGAAAAATAAAAATAAAACAACTGCCTTTCAACGACACCCTCTTTATTCAAAAATAGATATCTATGAGACATTTCAGAATATACTGCTGCCACAAATGGCAGCCTATACTTCTAAATTAATTCCTAAATCAGTTCATGTACAGATTTAAGCTTTTGTTAAAAAAAGACACACGCTTTGGGGAAAAATCTGTTTGACCTGGAGAAAGCTCCACTCAGGTCACTAGGTGCACCCTTTGCCCAAAAAGCAAAACTAAATAAAATTATAAACCACAAGACTTCATTTAAATTAGACCAAAACAATTCACGCACACACATATATTTAGGGAAAAAAAAATCAAAACATTTCAATTAAAAAAAAATACAACTCTCTCACAGAAAAATCTGCCCCACAGAGTTTGAGATGCCAACACAATTGTCTAAGTTCTACAACAGCTTTGCTTCATTGTTGTCATATAACAGTTATGCAGTCAATTGCTCATCGGAAATAATTACCAGTTGAAATATAGCCTTGGGCTAACTCTGCTGAGCTGGGACAGGACAGAAGTGCATCTTTTGGTTTGGGTGTTCGAGGTTTTTTTTGGCAAAAGCAGAGAATCTCTAGCACTTAAAATGGTCCAAAAATATTTAGACAACGGACTGTCCAACTGCATCAATTCATGGAAGAGGAGAGTTCTGCCAAGGGGAAAACAGACTCCAGAGATGGGCAGCAAGAAATTCAATAAAGGGCCAAAAAATCAAGTGTCGGTATGGAAAAGCACATGGACGTTTCGCCAGCTAAGCCAGAGATACTAGTTTATTCAGTTTAGCTGAATGCTGAATAACCCACTGAATTCCCTGTAAAATAAATTAATGAGCACACAGAATGAGTTTCATATTTCTATCAGTTTCCTCGCACCTTTGAAAACAGCAGTTTAAGACTACAAGCGAGGCACAAATACAACACAGCTAGCCTTACTAGTTTTAGCCTCTGTATTACAAAAACTTACATTACTAGATCAAGTGTTTCCAGCACCTCGCAATATCTTAGTGAGAGGCATCTGAATTTCAACAAGATACACTGCCAGATTGGAATGGTTTTCAATGAGCAGAGAGGTCTGTTTGTTAGAACTAATACACAAAAATTTAAACCTGACTACACCCATGGGAGCTGTAAAATACTAGCTGGCATGATCGTGGTATTAGATGAGAGCATTGTAAATTTTTTGTTTTCTCCAATATAAAGAAAAAAAAAAGTCAACTTACACTAATATGTGATTCAAAATTAAGCACACCTTCCTACATTATATGTGCATGTATACTGGTGTATGCGCAGAGACAGTGTGTGCCCATGTACAAGTCTGCACATGTTGATACTCTCTGCATAAAATATTTATACCACATTTAAACTTCAGTTTGGCAAATCACTTTGTTTAAGCTAAGGGAACTAAATTCCTTAAGAAGATTTTCAATACAATCATCCTCAAATTCAAAGGAAGTGAAAGTGATGGACTATCACTAGTTGTATCCCACGACTGTGGCAGTTGAACCAAAACCTTTCACGGACATTTCTCGATTATATAATACAGAGAAAATAAATGTGGTATAAATATAAAAGAAAGGAGCCAGAACAGAATTTACTTCACTCATGCTTGGGTAATATCCAGTTCCGCACTGCTCAGCAGAGTGTAAGTTCTGAAACTATCCCTTATCACAAGAAAATTGTTCATTTTTATTGCCCACAGTTACGCTTCATACACAAAGGCACCATACCAAATAGGAACCAGCTTTGTGCAACTCTTACAAGAATAAGAGCAAGTACGGCTCTAACAAAAGGTTTGGGTGTACCGTGGTTGTATAGTCGCATCCTTCTTGCCCTGGTATGGTACAGTACATACGCACACACCCTCCCGTAAAGGACACTAGTCATTCAACTGCTCAGGGAGATGAAGATCAGAAACCAGACTAAAACAAACAAAACTGATTCAGAAATAATCCAATACTTTTATAGAGAAAAAAAAAAAAGCGTCATCAAGTCCAACATTTCTTTGAAAGCTTCCAAGGTCTACGTGCACGATTTGTGACTTCTGTGGGAGTAACAAGTGCTAAGAGCAAACGGAAACTAATCTGAGTACAGGAAATGTGAGTAAGGTTTGTCTTTTCAAAATATATATGGACTCTATACCCCTCTCTTCGGAGTGCACACACTGGTGCACACGCACGCGCGCGCGCGCACACACACACACACACACACACACACCCACACACGCTTCACCTTCTCCTCAACATGAGACAATATACAGAGAGAGAGAGAGAGAGAGAGCATGCACAGCTGGTAGTCTGAAAATAGGTCTGCATGTCCCTTCCCATGGTAGATCATTGGAAGACTGGATTTCCAGTCAACACCAGAGAGAGTCTTCTTACTTCTGCTGGTACTAAGGGGAATTGGTAAATGTGGGCACCATTTGTCCTAGTCAGTTGAAAATAGGTCACCAGCTGACGGCAGAGGTGCCAAGCCTCCTGTAACGTTGGGTAGCAGCGACAGATCTGGAAGGCTCTGGATGTGGGATTTCAGCTCCTTGCGGACCTGGGTTACCCGAGCGAGCTTCTGTTTATACTCCTGAGGGGAAGAGACAAGGGAACGCAGATTAAGAATAGGTTTTTATAAATGCCAGTGCATGCGGTCTGAGCTTCCCAGAGCTCTAGCTGCAGAAGAAAGCAGAACGCTAGCTCTGACAATAGCTGTTGACATTCACCCAGCTCATTTTCCCGGCACAAACTGACAAGGATTCCACAAGCTGAAGCACTCAAGAGCCGGGGTGGATTCAGAGGGGGAGGCACCCCCCCCCTTCAGGTGACCACATCATGGAAATAGCAGCTGGGGACTATTTTAAGTTGCCCAGTTGGGTAGGAATCCCCCCCTTCCCCTCGGTGTTCAGCAGCATGTGCCCACTGCTGCCCCCGTTCACCTGCCCACAGGCTGCCCATGCATGGGGGCAGGGGAGACTTCAGAGCTGCTTCTCCCTGCTCCAGTTGGGCTCTGCAAGAAGCCAGGCTCAGTCGGGACAGTGACAGCAGCAGGCAGGTTCCTCATCCCTGCCAGCCCAGGAGCAGGCACTGAGGAAGGAAACTGCCTGCTGCTGCCGGTGCCGCTGCTGCCCTTGGGTGAGCTTGGCTCCGTATGTAGCCTGGCTAGAGAGGAGCAGGAGCAGCTCTGAGCCCTCCGCTTCATCCCCAGATCAGCTGAGCAGTGTGGTCAGCAGCAGGCAGGGAAGGGGTGAAATAGGAAGAGAGGGAACAGGACATGCTGCTGTGCACAGAGAGGAAGGCAGGGGTGAGGGAAGACTTACCTGGATGAGAAACTTAAAAAGACCTCAGTTGCTGCTCCCACAGTGCAGTCTGCCCACCCTGGGGTGGCGGGAGGTTGGGAGCATGGGTGCAGCAGCCCCTGCAGTGCCAATCATTGCTCGCACACTCCCCCTTTAGAAAAATCCTGGGTCTGCCCCTCCTGGACATATACATCTGCTACTGTTAAGGCAGTCCAGTGGTCCCTAGGGTGTGAGTTTCCCTGCAAACTAGCAGAGAGCTCAGTGGCTGGCATGCTTAATCACTACTAGAGGCACCATGCTCTTCACATCTAAGAAATCAATTTGAGAATCTGAAAACAAAATACCAGATTACCTTGGGTTGCGTGGCTGCAAGAGGGCTCAAAGCATCACAGAAGTTTCCTTTAACTGCTTCCTAAATTAACAGTGCAGCTTATACTCTAGTTTTGTAAACATGTTTGCCATCTTTCTGCCAAGTCTGGAAAGCAGCATGGAGACTTCAGCTGCAATCATAAGGGAACAAGACTCAACTAAGCCAGTGATGGCTAGTCCCATTAAGAGCGGCAAGCTTCCAATGAGGTATTTTGGACCGTAAAGTTGTCCCATCCACCCTATTCTGTGCATTTCGACTGAGCATTACACCCTGTTCTAGAATGATGGTGCAGTCACAGAAAGCAGCGAGGGTCTCCTCAGATACGAGTGATAGGGCTGGATGGGGTGTAGCTATCTGCAGAAGGTCAATGTGCCCTCTTACAGCAGAAGATCAACTCCTACCAAAAATGTATGTGAGACAATGCTGTCATCTCCCAGCTCACAGAAATGTCTTTTCTTCCCTACGTTTTTAAAAAATGGCAACAAAAACAATCTAGGTAGATACTCCCTTGTGGGCTACAAAAGTAGCTGAGGATAAAGAGAAATCATTACTGTTAGGCAGTTTCCACTATTAGGTGCTTATCTATACTATATTAGCCAACTGATTACTGACCATAACAGCTCTAGCATTAGACTGATGTATTAGCAGTAACTTGGAATTAAGCACACGACCACTAAATGTGCATGCAAAAAAAATCAAGGGACAGAGATAAACAACAAAAACGTAGTCACTGGCAATAGCAAAGGACATACTGGAAGGACCGCAGATACTGAGGAGGGCACTTGAAAGACTTCTTCCAGGAACCTGGTACCCATGAATAAATATCGACACAGAAGCCCAGAAAGCAAACACTAGAGAAATCAGCCTCAAATTCCACAGTCTGAAGAGGAGTTTCTTGACGCGCCTAACTCCTTGTTGTGGAAGACTGAGGAAAGCAAACGGCCTGAGAACCCAGAAAACCACCTGATATCCACTCCAACAGACTGGCAAGGACTTTCTGAGACTGTTTGAGAAGTCTCTTGCATTCACACCCGGACGTGTTAAATAAACTCAGTCTACTTGGAAAATCCGGTTAAGATTTTTATCCGCTTCACAAAGTTACATGATCCCTGAGAGAGCCCTCTCCCTGCAGAAAACAGGGTAAAAGCATTAAGATATCAAATGGACACATAAGATAGTTATTTTAATCCATATTGGCCCATCCACTTTTGCTCTTCCTCATGTTTTTAACTGCTTGCTCTTCAGTTTTAAATGCTTTCTAAAATATGGCGTAACCTGTGAGAAACAAAAGTTATAGTTTAAAGAGTATGCTAAACAGGCCTCCACACAGTCAATTTGAATATTTACTTTGATTTCTTACTTAATTGGTAGGAAGAGATGAGCAGTTTACTACAGAATCCTTCATCTTTGAAGAAGAAAATATGGCTATTTATTAGAGCAAAACAACTTTTGGAAGGGTTTACAGCTTTAATCAGAATCTCTTTCGTCTTCTCAATGATAGAAATTCTCCCACCTTCCCCAAATGCCAAAGCAGAGAATTTCCTACAGTCACAAGTGATGGGTTTATGTTCTCATCTGTTTACTGCTTTGAAGTAGAATAGCATGAATACCAGAGAGTCAATTATAATAATGCAGAATATTCCTACACCTGGAGTGGGAGTATAAATGGATCATATAAATTTCCAGCAGGCACACAAATAAGAATTTCCTTTTGTGTCTTCTTTTGAATCTGTATAGATTTGCCGTGCTGAGGGAATAACAGACCGTTATATATCAAACGCCTACGTGAACATACACAGTATAATGTTTTGGAAGGATGGGACTGCAATGTGGTTCAACCAGACTCATAAACCAAATGTGCTGCTTAGGAGGCTAAAGTTCAGCAGGAGCTCAGGGGCAAACGTACTCATCCATTTCACAGATTTCAAAGACACTCATGCTGGAAGGGACCTCGGGAGATCATCGAGTCCAGCCCCCCACCCAAGGGGCAGGAAGTCAGCTGAGGTCACAGGATCCCAGCAAGATAAGTATCTGATTTACTCTTGAAGGTGTTCAATGTAGGTGCTTGAACCACCTCCGATGGCAGACTGTTCCAGACCTTGGGGGCTCAAACAGTAAAGAAATTCTTCCTTATGTCCAGCCTGAAACGGTCTTGCAGTAGTTTATAACCATTCAACCTTGTCATCCCTTGGGGGCGCTCTGGTGAACAAGCAATACCCCAGATACTGGTGGTCACACCTGATAAACTTGTAGGTGGCCATCAGATCACCCCGGAGCCTGCGCTTTTCCAGGCTAAAGGGTCCCGTGGCTCTCAGCCTGTCATCGTAAGATCTGTTTTCCTGACCTCTGATCATGCGCGTGGCTCTCCTCTGCACTCTCTCAAGCTTCTCCACATCCTTTTTGAACTGTGGAGCCCAAAACTGGACGCAGTACTCCAGCTATGGCCTCACCAAGGCCGAGTACAAGGGGAGAATGATGTCCTGGGATTTGCTTGAGAAGCATCTACGGATGCAAGCCAGCATTTTGGTCGCTTTACTAGCTGCAGCATCGCATTGAAGGCTCGTGTTCATCTTGTGGTCAGTAATGACCCCCAAGTCTCTTTCTTCCGTAGTGCTAGCCAGAGTAGCACTGCCAAGCCTATAAGGATACTGCAGGTTTTTCCTCCCAAGGTGGAGAACCTTGCATTTTTCAATGTTAAAAAATACTTTATACAGAGCCATCCCTTGAATGACAGCAAATGGAGTGGTCTGCTCAAATTCAGCAAACAAGCAAGGAACATACTGTGAAAGAGCTGGTAGTACACAAGTTCCTGTATATTCAGAATATAGACAGCAAGAGGTATTTATTGTCAGGTGCATGCTCACAGACAGAGGGGGAATACTGCTGAGTCTGGAGATTGCAGCTTCTTGGCAGAGGGCTAACTGAAAATTGTCATTCATAATCTGCCAGACAGTGATGGATACTGAGCTGGGAATGGAACAAAAGGGCAGAGCTCTCTCAGGACTGCTGAGCTCCACAACGCAGAGAAGGCTCTGCAGTAAGACAGCCTGCCCTCCTCTCACTGCAGGCAGGAGAAAAATGAAGAAGGGCAAGATGGGCAGCGAAAGCAAAGCATCTGACACGGGGAGGGAGGCAATACAAATTCCAAGTGCAGCCCACAGACTGACGTCATGGAATCGCAGCATTGGAAGAGACCTCAAAGGTCGTCTGGTCCAACCTCCTCTGCAAAAGCAGGAAAGCAGAAAGTCATCAGTGCAAGACAACAAGCACCGCTATAAACTTGGCATCAATTCCCTTTTTGCCTTCACAAAAAAAGTCGTTCCTCCCTTCCTGGAAAGATTCTCCTGCCTATAAATGTTTGAAATGCCTTGATGAGCCTGAGAAAGTAAATGCCAATTCTACCCACAAAAGCTTTCATCAAATATGCTCATCAGTCCTGGATTTCAGCACTGCAGAGGTCCGTAGACTGTGGCTTTCTGTTCCTAAACTTAAGATGAGCAGCTTCAAAACATCCACCTGGAATCACCAGTTCCAAGCATTTAACAGTTGACCCTTATTCAGAGATGTGCCCTACACGGAGCAATTCCTGCACCCTCCAGTCCTATGAGGTAAATGCTTTTTTATCTGCAATTAACTGGCTTTTGAACATGTATCAATGGCAAATTAAGTCAAGCCCCTTGAGCACAGTTCTACACTGCTTTGAAAGGTCTGCCCTACAGGTAGGTTAACAGGAGAGTCACCTACCCCAAAACTAATTGCTAATTGTATTGCAGGAGGTGCCCACAGACATGACTTGCCCCAGAAGCTGACAACCAACAGGGCTCAGAGAAAGTCAGAGATTGGGAAGGAGAAAGCACAGGGACATTTCTCAGGGTAACAGGCTTGAAAGTTAACTCGAAGGGTCTGAGACAGCCCAGAAGGCTGCCAATTTGGGCAAAGACTGCACTAGAGATATTACCTACTTTCCAGCTGATAATTGCCATCTGTCTTGGTGCCTAGGAGACACTGTACTGATGTGGGAGATGACAAGAGGAAAGCAGAAAGACACCTGTGCTACATCAGGCAGCAGACCGAGCTGAAGCGACCGACAGTCACAACAAAACCCAGACACTGCCAAGTTCAAAGCTATAGTCTAAACACAGGACACTAATGCCCTGCTGTTGAATCTTTCCAGATAAGGCTGACATTAAGGAAATCATGGCATATGAGGGTCACTGAAAAGTACAGGAGGCATGACATCTGCCCAAATATAATGCTAAGGCTCCACATCTTATCCTTCTAAAGATTTCTGCTGCCAATGTCAAAACTTTAAGCCAGAGTGAGTAACTGGAGTGCTTAACCCTGCTCCAAAGAAAGAAACCCCACGCTGAATGCTGCAATATTGTCAAGGATGTTGTACATGTGAAGAGCATCATTTGAACCCTGATTTCTTGATGCCTTGTCCATAGTGGGCACAACAAGCCTGACATAGAAGTACACAACTTCAAATAAGACCTCCACCCTTGTCTTTTCCAAGAAAAAAAAGAGGAGATTTTCATTGGATGCAGATTCACAACAACTCTCAACATGCACAAGGAGCCAGGGATGGACAAGCCTCAATTATTTATGCCTTCATCACCCCACGGTTGGACTACAGCAGTGCACAGTCCCTGGGCATGAAGACTTCAGTCATTGGAAATTTCCCCTGGTACAAAAGGTTGCAGCTGTCTCTCCACAAAACAGACTGGTGCGAACATGTTGGACCTGTTCCCAGTTCTCTAATGTGCCTAATCATCTTTTCAGCCTCAGTCCTAGCCTTTCAGATGTTCAATACACCTGCATTGATGGAGTTCAAGAAACTCAACTCAAGTTCCAGAATGGAGGCCACCACTGACAGCTTTATTTCTCTAGAGCTCTCTCCAAGGCAGGCAGATTCTTCTCCAGAAGACACCGCTTTTGTGGGGCTGGCCAGAGACTGGAATGAGTTCCCACAACAACTAAGAGCTGCAAACCTTGCCATCGTTGGCTCTAAATACAAGCTATACTCATTTGACCTTGTCTTCTAAAATACAGCAATATATATCATTTTATATAGTCCATTACAAAGGATAACACATGGCATACTAGTTATACTACTTAAATATGCCACAAAGATGCTCAGTTAGTACAGGAAGGGGAGCAATATAAGAACCTATACAGAACCTGAGAAAACAAAACACTGTCTCCTCTCCATTCAGGGTTGGGCATTAGCAGTAGTATTCAACCCTGTCCTAAGGCTACTGGTTTTAGTTATTCCAAGTGCCCTGCAACAGAAAATACAAATGTCATCTTTACACAAATCCCAATATTCTTCAATTATACATGATCTGAAAATGCATCTGAAGATTTGGGACAAAAGCCCTTCAATTCTACAAAACAGCTAACACTTGAAAGAGACTGCTGCTTTCAGAGGTCTTAGCTTGTACTCTATGTGCATAGCTATCACCGTGTTGCATAGGAGGCTCTAATTAAGATTGATAGCATTTGGATGTTATTTGCCTTTTTTGGTCAAAGTAATGAAAACTGACTCAATATTTGCTGTAGCTGGAGAAAGCTGGCTCTGTGCAACACAAGTGCCCTTCCTAATCAGTGCTTGCTTTCAGAATAAGCTACAATTCTACTCTTCAGTGAGCTAAAGCATTTAGTCCTTCCACCGCAGGTCCAAAAACAACACCTCTCTCCAGGGAGCAGGCAAAAGATCTGATGGGAAAATGTTCTCTTGAGAAGCAACCCTTGAGCATTAGCAGTCTGATGTAATTTGACAAGGTGGGGAATTCACAACGGAAGGATGTCGCTGAACTTGGCTCACTCTGCTGTGCTACGGTGTGTGTGTGTGTGGGGGGGGGGCTCTAGAAAGTCTCACTATGTGGACTAAATTTTAGGTTAGACTTTGCATCGCCCACCTCTGCTCCCACTTGTGGGGTACGCTTGCCGGCTGTTACAGCACCGCATACACTGGAAAGCATTTATTCTAGCTTTCTTAACAAAGTTCTGTGTGACATTTAGGTGTCAGCCCTCTGGACATCCATTTCTGCCTTACAGCTCTATAATTGCATGTGTAAACACAGCCTGCTTGACATGTCTGATTAAGACTATTACGCATATAGTGCCATTATGCAAACAGTGCTAGAGAGTGTGAAAAAAATGAGCATTTAAGAAGTGACCCAAGTTTAAATGGCACTGTACTTTCAGCTTTGATAGTACCAGAGCTTTTTTACCCCCCCGGTGTATAATGCACAGTTTAAGTCCCCCAAAATCACATCAGACAGCCTCATCTCTTACAGTGCCTCAACACAGCAGTGTTTTGAAACCAATCTTTTGTTAAACTTTGCCAAGGTTAATGTTCCTTTTTTTTTTTTTTTTTTAAATAAAATTTTGAAGACCCCATTTTAAGCATGTCAGATTGTACAGAATTTAGCTTGCTCTTACCGTGGGGAATTGGAATGGAAGGCAATTCCTCTGGACAAGGTGGACTGTAGCACAAAAGCTTGAGTCATGGATAACGAGCTGCAAGTATCTATGTTATAGCTTACAAAACGGATTTCTCTGCAAGTGCAAAATTCCATTTATGGGATTTTTGAGGCCTACTTAAAACATGCACTATTACGGAAAAAAAAATCATGAAAGTTGGACAAATTTTGTTGTTTAGAATTTGGTTTGACAAAAGCTTGCTACAATGTTTATGTTTAAGAACAGTTAAAGTCATGTAAGCAAGCACAAAGATCTTCAAGATCTGCAATATTTATACAACAACCTGGACAGACATTCCTTGGCTATTCCAGCTTGCCATTCAAGGCAGCATTTAAAGTGTTCTCAGAAAGTGGACTCATTAAAATGTAAGTCAGGACAGAACTATCACAGGGACACTGTATTTGCAGGAAAGAGCCAGTATGAAGTTTTGCAGGGAAAAAATACTGCAATTGAACAACAGCAGTTTAAACAAATGATATGCCTTTTATTGCCAAATTATGTGGGCAACAAGTATTCAGATGGCTAAAAAAGCCCTTCTCTTCCTTTTCTATAGCTTTAAAGAGAACATACTAAAGTAAGACCACAAGTTTTTCCACAAAACCCAATTCTTTATTTAGCCTGTGTGGATTATTAACAAGTACAAACATGGGACAAACACAAATGAACTCTACTGTCATTTTTAGCATGATCCTTGTTACAGAAAATGCCTCCTCAACCTCAATCTGGTATTCTAAATTAATGGACACCTCTGGTAAAAGACCACAGCTGCAAGTTAAAAGCTGCAAAGCACACTTCTGTAAAGGACATTCAACTCCCCTTGAACTCCAGCCACTCGGCCCTACTTTACTTTTACAAACAGTGCAAGATTTTCTTGTTTCCAGAGTATCATCTCCTTCCCTCTATAATCTTAGCAGCTTCTACACCCACCTAGATGTCCTGCTGAACTAAACAGGATCTGAAAAACACCACTTCATCTCATGTTGTACAGCATCTTGGCACTTTACAAACAGCATTTTCCCACACTTGTGTGCAAGGCTTTGGTCAACATGCCAAACAGTTAAGAGTAAAACAGGAAAAATGAGTGCTCCCCCTATCAGTTATAAACCCCAGCTGGCTGCAAAGCCAGGCTAGCTTGTCTGCAGAGAAGAGATTGAGCCTTATAAGGAAACATCTCAGCCCAGCTAATTAAACCTAGTGCTTGAAACCCTGCACACAGATCCAAGTCAATGGGGAGAAGAATAAGCAGCTACGATTTATTTACAGTTCAGTATGCAAAAAGTTAGAGACTCCAGAGGCCAGTTCGGAGTATGTATGTGGGGTGGCCATGGATGTCAGTAGGTTTGGGGCAGACACACTTTGTACATGTTAGCTTGAACTGCAGCTCTGCCAGAGCCAGGGCCCCTCTCCTGGTTCTGCCATCTGATCTCATGGCTCTCAAGGTCAAACAGAGGAGGGGAAAACACACGGCCATAATGAAGGGAACTGCACACCCTGATACTTCCTGGGTAAGTTCTGATGAGTTAGTGCTTGAATAGATGCCATAGTTATTTTGATGGCTTCCTGAAAGCCCCTGCAATCCATTTGCCCCCTGCAGAAAGGCAGATAATACAGCAGAGAGGGAACCATCCTCCATCTGTCTGATTTCATGCTCTTCAACGCAGAAAAAGAATTCATCTTAATTAAAAACAAATTGAAGACAGAAAGGCTGGTGTCACGGAGCACAGTGGTGTCTGAAGTGTGGCTCCTTTTTCCCCCATGGAGCTTTGAACAGAACAGGCATGTGAATAGATCTGTGCCATGGTCTATACTGGAGCAGGCAGACAGCAGCCTCAGGCAGCAGGGAACTCATTTCTCCACTTCACAGCAGCAAGACAGCAACAGACTTGACTTCATCCAAGTTTCTCTTAAAGAAACAGCCCGGTGTTCAGAACTTCCAATGGGCCATTTTTGTTGGCAAACTGGGATTTTCTGCCTCTCATTCTTCAAATAAGAAGCCCCACTTCCTGTCCTCAGTGTTCACTACAATTTACCAGACACAACGTTTTTGCTCTTGGTTGCATTTCAGGCTGTACAATGGTAGCTCTTCTCGCTCAGCTCCCCACTGAAGGATCAGGTTAAGAAGTTACTCCATGTAACACACTTACAGCCCTGAACACATTATTCCTGTGCCCTGAGTACTTCCCTGCCCCATGCAGAGGTATCAGTCTGCTGACCACGCCAGGCTGAAGTTCAAGCAGTACCATCATCTGCTCAGACGGTCAGTCAGTGCAACCAATGATAGTAATAATACATTTTACATTATCTGCTGGATGCAATCCCTCCATGCTAAGTACATCTATTCTAGTTCAAACAACTTAGGTCACAAGCAGATTTCCAGTCATTCAGCTTCAGTCAAACATTGTTTATGCTAAGGAGAAGGGCAAGACTGCACTGCACCTCACCTAAAATATGGCAACATGATTATATGGCAATAAGCACTCTATGATTTCTAGAGTTGTGCTTTTTTGAAGTACAGTTTAAGCTGTATATAGAGGGCTTGTGTGGCAATAAGATGGAATGGGAGGTAAATCCTTCTAGCCCTTCTCAACTGCCCTCAGTGGCCTAAAATGGACTAGTCTCTGCCAATTTTTCCAAGTCCAGGCTTAATGAGGAGCCACCAGCTATGCAGGGGCTGAGCATCAAGCTCTGTGTATCCAGCAGTCATGAGAGTTGAGAAACTGAACAGACTTTTCCTCCATAAAACAGCAGTCAGGATTAAAATGGGCTTAAGTGGCACCCTTAGTATTGAAAACAATGGGATTTGGCAAATGCGTGCCTGCCTTGCTTGCTAGCACGTTAAGTGGCTTACATGGTGTTGCTATTTCACTCGTAATACTTAAGCCATCAAGAGACATTGCATTTGTCCCAGGATGAACCATTTTATCCTGGGACAAAGCACAACTGTTCAGACATTCTTGTCCCTCGTCCTGGGATAAATCCTAAAAAAGTTCATGGGATAAGGAGTGCGGACAGTTTATCCTGCAACCTCGCAGAATGATTTAATAATGCAATCCCCGGGATTGCCAATCTAAATCCTAATTAGAAGGGCATGGTGTGTACATGCCAATCCTGAGATATTTCTATTCCAAGAAAAACACAAGCACAATTTGTCCAGGGACAAATAAAATGTTTGTTCCCAGCCTTAGGCTTCATAAACACCGAGAAGTGCCAATAAGATGCTGTTGTGCCTCGGTACTACATAAACAGTTAGTGAGCCCCGGTTCTCCAGGGCACAGTGCATCCTTGTTTCACTGCAGTATTAATTCACTAAAGTTTCTCCTATGCTTACCCCCATCCACATCCCCACACAATAGTGGCTCAATGGAAAATACCTACTGATGAAGCTGCTGTCATTTTCTTTTCTCATCTTACTCAGTCCTATGGTCTTCAGCTGTTACAAAACTGTCTGCAAGGCCCAGCCTAGAACCTCATTACTCTGCCCAACATGTACTGAGGTTGGGGGAGAGCTTGTAGTCCGCTTCAGTGGTTCATCTTGGCGTTCCAGTCCTAATCACTGCTATAGTCTCCAGGCAGCCTCAAGGCAGGCAGCTATTTCAGACCTTTAATTTCTTTTATAAGTTTAACTGCTTCCAATTCTTCCATACTGCTTTTGAAGTGGCTACACTGACACAGAACAGTCTTCCATGAGGAGTTTCACCAATACCATACAAAAGGTGACACCACTTTCTTGCTCTACTCCATATTCCACTGTTTATAGATCCACTTTAAGCACAGCATTAACTGCTATTCTTTTCACAGCTGACTCCTACATAATTTCCTGTTATTTTTTTTAAAAGACAATAGTGCCCCAGACCATAGTTCCTATATTCTTTATCCCTAACTTTGAGAATTGCTTAGTACTACAGGAATGTTTGGATTCTTGCCCAGGTAAATCTTTAACACACCTCCCATCTGAACTGTAGCCTATTGTCCAAGCTCACATTCTACAAAGTATCATGTCTTGATGAATGACTTTTATACAACCGGCAACAGTTGCCCTCAAGTTATGTAATTTCAAAATCTCCTGAGTTACAGCCAAATATAAGTAAATACTCTCAATCCATGTAAATAATGTCTGTTTGCAGAATTTGCCATAGCTGATGAGTGATTGTATTATTGGGCTCTTTAAATTAAATAAGAACCCTACTGTTTAGACAGCAAAAGCTGCTTTCCCAGAGCTGTAGATTAACTATTTTCATTACTATCTCAGTGAAAAATTTCCCCTCTTGAGCAAATCAAGTACCACAAAGATGCAAAGAGATATACATTTTGACCCGGTATTACACTTGTCAACAAAATAAAGGCCTCATTCATATTGCCAACAAGGAGCCTGATTTTTCCTGTACCATCAGCCTTGACTAAACCAGTGAAGCAACTGAAGTAGACAGATTACCCTAAAACATAGACTGTTTTTTTAATACATCTCATCTGAAAGCAGCGGGATTTATATTTGATGACGGAACATTTACAGCCAGCAATTCCAGAGTTTTGGAAAGCGGTAACAATAAAGCATGTCATATCAATAAGAAATATCAGCACAGGCTGAATGCAAATCATGTTGCTAGTGCTTTATTTTTCATGTTTATAATTTCAAATAGCTGGAGTGGGTGTTTTGCACTTGCTTAATTGTTTTGTTTTTTTTAATTGCTGTTAATGTTTACTGATTTTCTGATAAGAGATTCCCCACTTAAGATGTCTGTTACTGCTACAAAGTTAAATCCAAGGCCTCATCTACCCCTTTACTGTGAGAACGTAAAACCCAAATGCAGAATTGACAAATAGACAGTCCATGTTATATTTATACAAATAATACCATCTTTCAACATACTGAACTTCAAGTCAGGAAAGCTGAAATCCCTAATTCTTTCATTAGGCATTTCAGCTTGAAACAGGTGCAACTCATGCTCCTATATCAGTTAGGCACTTAAAAGTGAAATCTTCAGAGGTGCCTGACTTTATTTCCTTAGTTATAAATATTTACCTTGCAAGATTTCCCAGCACTTTTTCAACATCAACACTTTGCTTTGAAGTGACAAAGAATTCAAGCCATTAAGAAAATTCATAAAGTTTTGCCTCTGATGCTTTAGAGACTTGGGCATATGTATGAAATTAAACACAATTAGTTCCACTGAAGTCAAGAAGGTTAGTGCTGTGAATAAAAGCTGCACAGCTACTTCAGTGCTCAGAGGATTGAGGCCTTAGTTGCCAATACTCTTGTCTATACCAGTTTTAAGTTTCAAATAAGGTGCCTTGCCAGAAGTGTCCTTAAAAAAAAAAAAAGATAAGCCTAAATTATAAGGGATGTTGGCTATTTATCATACGCTTTAATCTGAAGTTGCAACTGCCTAAGTTTCCAAATGAGCTTCAGCCTTGTTCAAATGGACAGGTTTTGAAACACAGGCTGTGGAGCCCATTAGGAAGCTCCTTGGCTTTTTATTTAAGTAAAACAAAAAGGCAGCAACGTACACCAAGCTACTCACTAGAGTTAACTATAGCATTGAAGATGACAAAACAAGACTATGGCATGTGGTTTCCACGAGCCTTACTTGATGACAAAGTCATCACATACCAAAGAGGATTTTTATAGCCGCTTTCATACTCCTATGTGAAACTGTTTTTATAATTAAAAAAAAAAGAAATCACAAGAAAGCCACTATAAACTCAACTCTCAGGCTTTAATCTCCTGAAGCTAATGAGCTAGCAAATGATGCAACTATCCAGCAGCTGATAGTTTTGAATGCAGCAATTCTAATTCTTCTAGCTGATCTTAACTTGTGATTGCATATACTGCTCATCCAAAGACTTTCACAGGTTAGCACGTACAGACATGGAACAAGGATCTGTGGTCAAAATGCAGTTCAACTTAAATGGTACCACCCATGATTCTAGAAGACAAGCTGTGACGAGGGCAAAGCACTGAACTGTTCTACATTTGGGTCTCCTTTTTGAAGACTTTGTCCTCTACTGCAACTCATGTCCCACCCAACAGCAGCTGTTCGTAATCAGCAGCAGCCAACAGTGTAGAGGAAGTCCTTAATGTGTCGCTGAGGGGCAGTTCAACAGATGGCAGAGTGACATACAACCAGAATTGTTAATTAAACTCCCATATTAGTCCCAGGGAATTGTACTGAAAACATTTTCTCCACAAAAGAACATTTCAGTTAAATGACTGTCCGCTGTTGCCCATGTATGTGCTCTAGGGCTCTGGTCACTGCTGACTTCCAGTCAGAACAGTCTCACTTTTACAGCAGTTTCTTGCCCTCTGAGTTCAAACTGGCTTTGGCATGAAATCTGAGCTGTCATTTCCACCACAAATTTTCATTCATGGGTAAAGGAATTAAAAATGCTACATTTTTTTTAACCTAAGCTGGGTAGGTTGTCAGACACTAAGACATATCTGACAAGTTCTCAAGAATTAAGACCTAGAAGTCAAATGAAGGGCACCCAACAATAGAAAACATACTAAAAAAAGAAGCATTTACTTGCAGAGAGAAGTGCATAGCCACTTGACTTTTGTGGGGTAAGGGATTTCACACAGAAACAAAAGACCAGCATGAGGCTGGACCCCAAACCAGAAACATCTGTCAAATAAAAGCACTCAAACATATGCAGATTCTAGGCCTTCTTTTTCCATTTGCTGTCATGTTTCTCAAGGCAATGTGTGATGGACTGGTCAGCTGAGTTGAGTGGTTCATAACTTAAGAAAAATATTTAACGGCTGTTTTCTTCCCCATAGAAAACAAAACTGTTGATAACTCACTAATATACGTGCTAGAACCAAATGCTCACTTAAAAACCTCTTAGCTTGAAGTCAAGCACGAGTTTGGTGACAGGGTAAAGTGTCTAGCATTGCTCAGAGCAGTACTCACTTCTAGCTTTTTCTCTTTCTCTGTCAATACATCCTTCTGGTTCTGCGTGTATTCAATCAGCATGCGTGCCAGCTGGCGCCGATCTTCCAGCTCTGCTGCCAGTCGCCCATTGTATTCTGCTAGTAACAAACATGCTTCATCCACAGTCTTCGAAAGACGTTCTGCTGCCTCTTTGTCTAGGTGCAAAGGTGGTAAATAGTTTACATGACTCCGTTAAAATGCTTTTATTCAGTGACAGAAAGGGGCTGATTCACCAACTGCATGCACAATCATCACTCATTCATAAGTGTTTACCAGGTTTTGTAAAGAAATAGGGTCCTAATCAAGAAACATTTCAGAGGTACCTGCAAATGGCTAGGACTCTACAGAACCTGAGGATGAAGGAACATTTTAACAGAAAAGAGTTAATATTTTTCGCTTTTGCAAATCTGGCAACAGAAGAGCCTGTATGATCTGTTAAATTACATCAAAATATTAACTTGCATCTACAGAATTTAGTTTCCTACATCATGGGGTACTGGCATTTATGCAAGATGTGCACTGTTTCATGCATTTTTGATCTATAAATATTCATCAATATGCTGAATACAAGCTTGCCTATAAATGCATACCTGTCCTTCCCACAACTGGACAGAGTGGGCACATATACATGTGCAATTAATGCTTTTTGACTTTACTGCACAATATATCTATCTCCATATGAAGGTAGTAAATTTACTGCACAGTAGGCTAATTTACTGAGCAGTCAGTGCCTGCATGTGTAGTGCAGCCAGGGACTCCACATTCTCAAGAGCCGATAAGCTATACTTCGCAAAGAAGCCTAAATTAAAATTAGAAATACTTACAAGAACAAGAATCAAATCAGTTCTGTCTGCATGTCCTCCCAGTTTCTTATGACAACATTTTCAAACATGGTTGCATAAAGTCAAGCACCTATATAAAATGATCAGGTTTCCAGAAGTGCTGAGCTTCTGTTCCTGTTGCAAAGGGAGCTGTGGGTGCTCAGTACCTCTGAAAAAAATCAGGCCACTTATTAAAATACCCAAATATGCATAATTAAGATGCTCAACTTTAGGGAACCAAGTATGAAAGTTCTGGCTCTTGTTTCTTTACAGTATTGCAAAATGAGTCTGCTAAAAGCTATTTGAGAGACAGCAATTAAAGGCTCTTGGAAATACATAGCTTGCTTTGGGCCAAGGGAATGGATCGGAGACTTGCACCTTTCCTTTCAATTACATGCCAGAAGATTTTACCTGTAAACTGTCGGGAAATTTAAGACTAACACCCCAAAAGCATATGAAATGTATCCAGCCAGTACTTGATGGTTACTGCACTCTCTCTTACCTGTAATCTTCTCCAGTAGCGACACATCTTGAACTTCCTGTGGCAATGAAGCAATTTTCTGCCGTACTGTTGCATCTCCTGATGCTGCATTTTCCAGATCCTGAAGGGCTTTGATCAAGTCCTCAGTCTGCAGGATAGAAATATAAAACACAGAACAATAGGCTGCTTTTAAATGGAGCACCAAATAACTGCACTGCAGCCAAGTTTTAAATATTACTAGTGCTATGCAATTTGCTTTAGATGCTGTCATGGCATTATGTGCTGAAATTATTTACCTTTTATGAAGTGCTCTTCACTGTCCTACTTCCTTTTTTTCCCCTTAATGCTGCAATAACTTACTGTGCAGCACTTCACTAAACTCTAAAATAGCCCAGATATATTGACCTTCATATAAACACACTCAAATCATCTTAATTGGGACACCACAGTGGATGGTCCCTCATCCAATTAAAACCATTTAAGACAAAACCGGAAGAATTAACACCATACTATTAAAAAAATAGAATTCTTCTATGCATGTCACCTCTGGATATGGTTTTATTTCTTTTAAACACAGTATTCTTCCTTTAAGGATTGTTCCTTTATCCTGCCTTGACTGAGAAGCAAGCTTCCAGGAATCTTTTTATTCAACTGTGTATGCACAGCTTGAGACAATGTGGACAGGGCAGTTTTTAATCGAATCTCTGGGATCTGTAGGCCACATCTGCTTTTAAGACACTTTTGGAATTTCATACCTAACACCTGGCTAAGCACCACTTAGTCACTTGGCACCAGCTAAACGCTACCTTTATGGAGCACTCTCTCCTGATTGAGCAGCTGCCATTACCATTCCCCTCTGGCTAAACTGGTTCTTCGAGAGTCTATCATAATTAAGTGGACTACATTGTATTCCATCAATCCCACTCTGCCAGTTTCATTTAGTTCTTTGCAACTTCCAGCAAAAGACACATCCACAGAAAAAAGGTCATTAGTGCAATCAAATGTAAACCCAAGGTGTTCCCACTAACCTAGCAAGAAAAGGAATCTGGGAGAGAGAAGCATTAAAAAGAGTTCAAAGAGGGAGAAAGACAGACTGGCAGGAAGAATACAAACATATGCAGTGAGGAGGCTTACCTTGCATATAGGTATAGTGCCTAATCAACCTAATTCCTTCTATGGCAGGGTAACCATCCTTATGGAAGGGGGACAGAAAAGAGCTGGGGCAGTTATAGAAGTGGGTGAGACAGATGACACTTCTCTTTCACACCGTTTTCGGTGATGTTTTCATAAGTACACTCGGATAGCAGGGTCCAGATGAGACTACTATCAATGGTGGATAAGTAACTGTCCGAATAACAATACCTGAAGAATAGTAATCAATGGTTTGAAGTCAGAATGGGAGGAGGTAATTAAGTGGGCTTCCTCAAGGGGGCTGTGCTGGGTCCAGTACTGGTCAATATACTTGTTAATGGACTTGAGTATATATTCATGAAATCTGTGGATGACACCAAGTAAGTGGGTTAAGTGGCAACTTGGAGGACAGGATTAGGATTCAAGAGGACCTTGGAAATAAAATAGGATGAAATCCAACAAGGACACAGGCAAAACACTACTCTCCAGAAGCAGCTATCAAATGTCTAAATGAAAAATGGGAAACAACCAGGCTGCCGATCTGCAGGGAAGGCTGTTGAGGTTATAGTGCCTTGCAAATTGAATAAGATACTGTTACGAAAAGGCTATTAACAAAAGCATTATAAGCCAACTTACAGGAAGTCATTTGTCCACACTTGAGCCCTGCTGAAACCTGATCTGGAGTAAAGCGTCCATTTTTGCTCACCACACTAAGCATGTGGACATTTTAGGCACTTTGAGTGGGGAGGAGGGACCCTGCTGCTGCTCCAAAGCACACAGCAGCTGTCAGCAGCTGTTAGGTCTGCAGGTTCCTGTCTTGCAAGTTAGCTAAATCACCCTAACACAGACCCAAATGAAGTGAGGTTAAAATGGGAGCATTTTTGCTACATATGTATTGCCACATAAATCACTAGATGTAACACTCACATTGACACAGTTTGTATCTGTATCCTTTGATATTGATACAATTGTTACTTCTGTTGATACCTCAAAAAATTAGAAAAATTGGACAGACTCAGAGGAGACCAACACACATGAAAAGAAGTCTAGAAAATATGACCTATGAAAAAAGGTTAGAAGAACAGGGATTATTTCGTTTAGAGAAGAGAAGGCTGAGGGAGGAATCTGATAACTACACAAAAAGGGTGTTAAAAGAGGATGGCAATCAATTGTGCTTTAAAATCCACAGGAAACAGGGCAAGAAGCAACAGGCTTAAACTGCAGCAGGGGAGATTAAGACTGGATAATGGAAAGAGCTTTTGACTTGGAGGATGGTTAAGCACTAGAACCGATTACACAGAGGTTATGGAATCTGTCCCTGGAAGTTTAAGAGCAGGTTAGTCAAATATTTGTCTGGAACGGCTGAAACAGAATTATCTCCGCCTGCAGCAGGGGGTGAACTAGATAACCTCCTCAGATGCCTGCCAGCCCTAGTTTTTTTTTATTATTCTTCTTCCAACAACACCAACGTTTAATCTCTAGTTTAAATTAGATGGGGTTTTATTGAGGTATATACACAAAATTTCCATTCAAAGTGTATAGATTTCTGAAGGGGAAAAAACCCGCTCCCTTTCAATGCTTCATATGACTTGAAGGGTTAAAAGACATCCATGATTTCTAGTAACTGACAAGTAAAGCAGGTATTATCGAGACACACAAAAGCTATAAGGTACCTAGAGGTGCCAGTTCTTATTTTCTTAGCTCATGCCAATTTCTGAACAGACACTATCCATTTGGCAGATGCTTTACTAAACTTTCAACGCTTTCAAATAATCATAGCTTTAATACATGGCCAATTTGTAGCCTTTAAGGAGGAGGGTTTTGCTCACATTTATTCCATGCCATTCTCTTCCCATCACTAAACACCAGTGACCCAGTCTCTCAAATGAAGGTGAAAGTCTTCTAAAGCGACCTTAACATTCATCTTCTTACAAACCCACGTGACACTGAGCTTTGACAAACACAGGGTACACAAAACTACCTCTTAGCTTTTCTTGTTGAGCTAAATTCTCCCCAAAATCTAGAGTGAACGTTCTTAAGTCAAAATACACCACTTCAGAGTTCACAAGCCACTGGCTCTTTTTTTTTTTTTAAATACATTCCTTTAATTAGTCTCTTATTTTGTTTTACTGGCAGTATCATAAGGATCTTGGCTGAACCAAGAGGTCTGCCCAAGGTTTGACTTCAAGCTTTAAAAATATTAAAAAGCCTTTCACACCTGGATGCCGTACTGCCTTCTGTCCACCCAAGAAGACTTGACCTAATGGTTTTAGGACAGGAAATTTATTCAATTCCACAATGACTTCCCAAGCCTTAATTGAACATCTCTCTTAACTAGATTGTACTTGTTAATGGCTCCACCTTGTGGATGCATCTTTGCAGAGGTCACTTTCATAATTCATCGTCAGCCTTCCAGACATACCAGCAATGGCCCAGCAGTGGGGTCCTGGGGTGAGTAGCTCCCAGGGTAATCATCATCTTCTTCCTCTTGGATCTGCTGAAATGTCCGCTTCAGAGACTTCTTCTCCTCTGTAACTGAAGACCCGCATAAGTGTCAATGTAAGACCTTCAAGTTGGCCATCACACCTGCATACTTAAACAAAACCTCTTTCTACATTTTCAACAAATGACACCGTCACAGCTTCTAAAATCCACCTACAATTTCATTTTCTTTAGAACATCCATTGCTTTGAGGATCCATCACTTTGAGGATGGTCAAAAGCATTTGAGTAAAAGGAAGATTGCTTTAGTCTGCATGGATGTCATGGCGGGTACATGCGCCATGCACACAGAAACGCAATGTTGCTGCCAGCAGCACTCATGGCTGTGCATGCCTTCCTTCACCAGTACACATCATTCAGGAAAGGACTCTGCATCAGCAGGGAAAGGTGACAGCCATAGGAATGCGTGTACCAAAAAGTACCCCTCAGTTTGCCTTTTTTTCTCTATATGTTCATCCACACAAGGGATGCCCATGATGACTTGCTCAGCAATGCTACTTCCAACTTCCTTATTCAGCATGTCAAATTGAGCATCTGATTTAACTGTCCCAAAAAAGGTCACGACTCAAACGTATGAGCTACACTCCAAGAAGAAGCCCTACAAGTCTCAGACTCCCCTAAAGTAAGCAACTGATTCTGTCTAAGCATTAGCAGAGCATGCTTTGCCTCAAGAGGGAAGAGGTAATTTATTTAACGAGCAGGAAATCTTAATGCAGTCAGTAACCCATTTAAAAAATGTCTTTGAGAGGAAAAAGCCTGCCCTTTAGACTTATCACCAAAAGCCACAAAGAGCCTCAATGGTTTACAAAATGGCTTTGTTCTGGGAAGATAAAAGAACAGAGCCTTAAGAACATGTAGTGTGTGTGGAGTCTAGCCTCCCCAGGAGAGTCATGAAGTTTAGCAAAACTACTGTTAAGCATATATATTGATTTACGTGAAAACCCCAAACCATTTTTTTAAAAACCAAAAGATGCAGCCTGAGAAAAAATTCTTCAGTGGCAGGCTTTCCACAGCCCTTTCTTCACAAAAAAAGGTCTGAATTCTAGCCACCTTGCAAGCCAAGGTCCTGGCTACGAAAAAATGCTGTTTGACCAGAGACACAGTTATCTACATGCTGCTGGATGGGAGGAAAAAGCTGCATAAAAACAAACCTGCAGGAGACAGGCAATAAGCAGGTAGAGCAGCCAGAGGAGCTCTAACAGAGCTCATCAAGAGTCCAGAGTGTTTTGAAGACACTAAGCAGCCCAAGACAAATGGAAAGCTAAGTTCAAGGGTTAGGTCTTGGTTCTATAAAATGATATCAGAGGGGCTGAGAAGCAGTAGAGGTGCTTGGATGAAGGCATCAGGATGAATTGCAGAAATAACGCAGCCATGAAGAAGTTGTCATTCCTTGAGCTGTCCTGACTTATCTTTTCAGGAATTAGTGGAAGGGGAGACAAGGGATAAGACTGGTTCTTCTCCAAGGTCAGAAATGCTTCTGCCACAGATGCTGGACTTACTCCACCCCCAGAGCAGGACTATTTGCACCAGGTCTATGAAGGGAACTCCCCATTTTAGCAACCCTAAAACCGTAACTAAAGAATGAAAGTATATCTGGGGATTTGGTTTCTCGGAATTCTAGGATTGTAAGTATACTATGAGAAATAATAGTAATGATTCAAATTTAACCTTTAGTTGTAATTGTAGCTGTTTTTGTAATACTAATTCTTGTAGCATTGTTTGGGAAGGAAGTGCATTTGAAGCATTGTTTCTAATCTATGTAGTTACTGTGTTTTTAATGTTTGTGGTTTTTCTTAAAGCTAAGCAGCGTTATATACGTAGTAAGGAGTTTTAATAAACATATTAAAGGAGTAAAAATCGTGATCATTGTGAGAATGAACACCTCTCCCCACCAGCATACTAATTTGAACCAATATATCATGTGGGACTTCTCTCTATCCTGTAAACCCATAAGAGACAGTCTATGAAGGGAACTCCCCATTTCAGAAACTCTTAACCTAGAACAGAATCCTATCTCCTACTAATAAGTGATGGACCTTTCCTCTTAGCTGATCTGCTGCACACCACATTAGACCTAGATGTGCATTGCCTTCAAATGCAAGGGGCAGGGGACCCTCCTTTGTCTCTTTATACACTACATAAATCCTGATGGACACTACCACAGCTGAGATATAGCGGCCCAGAGAGGCAGGAGTCTTTTGCAGGCCAGCTGAGTTCTAGTACATGTATGTGCAAAAGGCTCTGCAGAACATGAAGAGATCCCAAACATGCTCGCAGCCCCACATAGATGCATCAGTCAGAGTCTTTGAAAGTGGCAATGGATGAAACAGTACTCTAGCAGGTGTACTGAGGATCTGTCCACAAAAGCAGAGATGACCAGTACCCCATCTCTAGTCTGTTCAGCCATTCTTAACTGCACCTGAGGAAATCAGAGGTATAAGTATGCACATAGTCACTCAAATATGAGCTACCATGGAAACCAGAAGATTGCAGCAGATACTTCATCAAGTCTTAGACATGGTCAAATGAATGAAATAACATGACTCACTGAGGAAAATCCTATTTCTTTGCCAACCTTGAGTCCAGCATGGCTCCTACAAATCCTGTGGGTTGTGCAAAAGCAAACACAAGTCTGGGAAATGGTTGTTGTACTACACGAACATCCCTGGCAGCTTTCCGCAATGCGTGACTTCAGCTCAGTCATTGTAGAGATGGGAATGTACTTTGAGGTCTTCTCCCCTTTGGAGAGCGGCTCTGACAGTTGGGCTTTCAGAAAGTAACCTCAGAGCTGTGAAAGGGCAAGCAGTAGGACTCTAAATGAAACTCTAAATGAACAGCGAAGCCCATTGACCAGGAAAAGCAAATATGGACAGATGTGGAAGGAAAGGCCCTACGCGTAGACAACTAACCAGTAACAGAATGATTTCTCAGGAAAAGTTTGCCATCCAAAACTCAGAGCAAGGGAGACATTTCTTGAGAAATCTGAAAACTAGATTTTTCTGTTTGCTCTTCTTTGGGATGAGGGAGTGCAGGAATGAAGGCCTTACTAAAGAAATTGGAAGACTCTTCCTCCACTACCCCAGAGGACAGGTGACAACCAGTACCCTTCCTCTGGGCCAGCAGCAAGGACTGAGACAGGTGCCATGTCCCATCTGGAGATTGCTACTCTCAACGTATGCCCCTGCTTAGGCCTGAACCATCAATTGGCTGAAGAGCACCGACTAGAAGGTTCAAAGTGCTTCAAGGTAGCAGGTTTTCCTCAGGCCAGAGGGTCTCTTCACCCCAGAAGAGCACCAGTAGAAACAGCCTGCTTCTGAGATCTACTCACAGATGCTTAGTTTCTGTCAAAAGTGTCTGCAGGGGACATCACAGTTCTTTTGTGCCCTTCAAGATGGGTTACAAATAGCATACGTATTTGGGTCAGGAGGCTCATTCTGCTCAGCAAGCAGCAGTAGAGGAATTTGTATGAGGACCAGTCAGAGGGATAGCTGTTGCACAGGCAGGATTTGAAGCTTGGAAACCTGTTCTCTGCCATCAGACCTTAGCCTTGGTTTTGAAGAAACATTTAGAGAAAGTAAGAAGGGAAAATATTGTTTGTTTTTTTAAAGCCATTAGGTTTAAATGAAAATGTAAGACCACAGTCAATCAAACTATAATCCACAAGCAAGAAAATGCCAGGGATTTATCAGTGGAAGAGAAGGAACAGAGCTGCAGTTACAGGTGCTCTGTCCTTCACATGTGCTGTCGAGGACAGAGGAACACAGTGCACATGCATAGCCCCAGTGAGAAATGCTTGCTAAGAGGAGCCAGACTTGCATGTTCAGAATGCATGCAGACTGATAGAGACTGGGAGTTTTAACCGTGGCTCAGTTAGAGAAGAATCACTTTTATATTGTGCTGAGAATAAATACAAACTCCTTAAACACAGAGTGCCAAATTTCAAAGCGCTATAGTAAAAATCTACTGGCCGTGGCCATGCACCATCCACTTCAACAATGTGTTTGAAGCCCCTTCATCAGTGGGAAAAGTTTGTGGGAGTTGATACATCATTCAAATTGACTGATGTATTAGATGCCTTATGGTATAATACAAGAGTGATACACATTAAACATAGATGTCCAAATACATTTGTTTGTAGATAAAGAAAAATATATTGTTCAAGTTCCCCCAAGAAAACTTAAAAGGTCTCCAAAATGAAAAGCTGCCCTTAACTCATAGGAGATGAAACCTATGAAATAAATTTGTTTGGGAGAGAGAAGACTTCAGAACCCTCCTCTCCTCATGCATTAGTCTCCTTAACTCATACATTATACTTTGTACAATGATATGTATCCAACATGATTTAAGTTTATTAGAAATTAATTCCTATTCTTTCACAAGGAAGTTTGAAGGGAAGAAGAGGGAGTCACATCAGTTCAGCATCAGTGCACAATGGAAACTAGTATTTCAACGAGTCAGAGTGCTGAACACGGAAATTTTTCCTTTTCCTCGTGTGTTACCACATCGGGTAAAGTCTCACAACTTGGTAAGCACTCTGGAATTTATTCAGAACCATCCTGTTCGGCCAACAGCCTCTATCCAACCAGGCTCCAACCATGACTGGCTTTTCACAGCACTGCATTAAATAGTCACAGGATTCTTTTCATTGACCTGCTGCACTGGCTAAGAACAAAAATTATCATCATCGCAGCATCAAATGGTCCCAGGAGTTTCAGAAACTTTCCTTTAATGGAGCCACCTTCTACCACATTGAATACACTTATACTATAAATTCCAACTTATTACATCCATGGTAGTTTATAAACCCAGAAACTGTTAACGTCACAGGTTTTTAGGAATGCTAATATTACACGTACAGTTTCTATAGCCACAATCAATCTTGTCCTTGAAAAGCCTCAAAAATAAACCAAGCAAGAAGTTCGCTATATTCCTTTATGATCCATTCAATCTTTGACCTGGCTGCCAATTTTCATGAAGGCATTTGTGATGTAGATAAGTGCCCAGTAAGAGTTGGAGAAAAGCCAATTTATAAATCGCACGGCTGCAGAAATTCTGCCACAGTAAAGCTGGTGTCAGTTGCTACTAACCCAAGCAAAAAATGAACCGGCAAAACCAAAAACAGAAAATCTCCATGTTCTAGAACAATCTCCTGAGCTTCAAATAAAAACTGCACAACATGACAAAGGAAAAAAAAGTAACAATTTTTACACTTCTGAGAAACTTTGAACCAGGCTTTTCTAATTAAAACACTGGATGAAAACTCGGCTTCCAGAATTTTGGATATGTACAATGAAGCTCTTAAAATATTATTCCATTAATATCTACAAAGTCCCGTTACAGTTAGAAAGATCAAGTAAATATGAATACTATTTTAAGTTCAGCACACATCAATACTACATTTAGTGTGGCAAAATATCAGACATGCTGGCTTTTAGAACAAACGCAATGCCATTTTAGTTGGATTTAAAACAACAGTGACGTCCATCCAGGGTTGCAAGCAGGGTAACAAATGGTTAGCCATAAAACGTATACCACAGCAGCACTGGCTCATTTGAACAGGAGCCTAGCTAGGCAACCCCTTTGTAACCGTTCACCATTTTAAGAAACCTACCCTAACAGGTATCTTTTGCAAAGTGTCCAGGACACCACCCTTCAGGCTATTTTGGATCAAGTGCCAGTCTCAGAGGACTCTGGCTAAGGCCTCTTCCCTAATGAGAGGGATTCAGCTTGGCTGTCTTTGCTGACCTTAATTGGGAAGGCTCTGCTGCTGGGAAAGTGGTTTTGCCTCAGGAAAGTCATTTATAGAACTGTAACACATTAAAAAAGCCTATTGCCAGGGGCACACAGAGCTGGCAAAGAAACAGAAATAGGGTTTAATGGAAATCTGACGATACACCCTTAATACTACTTTCTGAATCTTACACAGAGTTTATGTTAAAAAGGACAATTGCATATGCTGTTGGAGCTAGGTCATCATCACCTTCTTACTGATTCTGTCTAAAGAGGTCACGTTAGAAGAGAGGGATTACATCAGGCACAGATGTGTGTACAAGAAACTGTTTCTTAAGCAAAACTGACAATTTGACAAAGGTACCCATGACATACTAGACTGGTTTTCACTGAATTAGGAAGGAAGAAGTAAGTGCATTGCACCCAGGACTGAGCCAAACTTCCTATAGCAAATATGGTCCCCGACAAGGTAACTGGATAAAACTTGATCAAAGAAGATGCTGTTTGTTCTGTCTTCTAAGGAGCTACTATGGGTCAAGGGAGACTCTCGAATGCAACCTTTGCTGCACAGTGGACTGAAAGCTCTTTTTCCACTGGAAACCATTTGTGTCCAACCTCCTTCCTTGAAAATTGACTAAACAACAACTATCCAGTTCTTCTGATATGAAAGAGAAGTTAAGACTCGAGGGTCCACTACAGCAGTGGAACTGAAAAGAACAACAGACTCAATGCCCTGCATCACTTTCCAACATGGTTTATTACCATGCCATTTCTGTCCACCAAAAGCCATTTTTAAATCCTGGTGAATTGTAATGATGATGCACAATGAAATGAATCCAAATGCTACAGCTCAAACCATGGCAGATAAACCACCTCATCAGGTACACACCTGTTAACTATCAGAGCACTTTAGAGCTCTACCTGTTATCACATTATCTGCAAGGCTGGATCATAACTGCAACTGCCCGTCTCTTCAGGGAGTACAAAGACCCCAAATTCATCCTGCAGCCGGTAATACCATAACAAAAATGGTTCCTTAACACCAACACAGACCGATCCAGAGCGTGTCCATTTGCACTGAAGAGCTAGAAATGACTGGATGTAAGCCCCTAACAGAGTCAAGAGTGTCTAAGCCAAAGTAAATCTGTCATCGCTATGGATCGAGAAGCTTAAAGCCATCTTGGTGACTCCAACACCAGGCCCAACTATTGCACTAATTCTCAAAGCTCACAATGTCTTAGCTGGCTTGTGTATCAAGAGTCGCACTAGGAAATGGCAAGTAGTTAACCTTTCAAATTAGGCTTCTCTGTCATTTAAAAAAAAAAATTATGCTTTTACCTTTGGTTTGAGGGCTATTTGAGTCCTCCATAGAAAGTTTCAGCTGCTGTATGAACTCACCGCCATACACACTCCTTTCTTGCCAGATGTTAAGCAATCGTTCTAAGGGCTTTTTGCAGCCCTCATCTGCCTCTCTGTTCAAAAATTAAAGAACAGTTAAAACCTGGATAAAAAGCACAAGCACATTTTAGAAAGCCATCTTGCAAATTAGAAGTTGCACTCATCACAGGATATGTGAGCTTAGGGACAGATTTTCTTGTCCTGTTTGGTGTAATCTATACAACATAAAGAGATTCCCTTAAGGTGGGATCAAATTATATAAGAGTACTCTACTCTATTTTCCCAGATTAAACACAGGCTTGTGAAGGGGAAAACCCCAGTATCTTTTTGGTGTTGTAAAAGCAACTATGAAAACCCACAGATTTTTTAGCAGCTTATAATGCTCAATTTTCGCAATTCAATCAATGACATCTTAGTTAAAAAGGAAATTATTATGGTCATTAGGCATTCAGATGAGAATTTACTTATTAAATGTCACCTAAACGATCAAGACTTCCTAGTAATATAAAAGAGATAGTACTAAAAGTTACTTCATTATCCAAAACACAGTCACTACATTCACTTTAATTCCCTTGTGCACCATAAACTGCTTGGTTCAGACTAAGCTCTTCTCCAAATAGTATCATAACAGGTCTTAAGTAGCTGGTGCTCCATCCTGTGACAGCTAATATTTTTATTTCACCTCTTCCTACTCCTACACCTCCCCACATACAAAGCTGCCCTTTCCCCCCCAGTGATCCATCACATGACAATTGTTATAAAGCTAGCAAAGCCTAAAGATAATTTGACTCCAAAATCTTTGATCACCTACAAACACATTTAAAAAAAAAAATAAAGTTCAAACAAAAGCAAGCACAACACGTGCAAGAACTGCTGCTAACCCACTGACCAGGTAACATTAAAAAAAAAGAAAGTTTACATACAATTCTCTGTTGGGAATAACCAAGACAGTAACATTTCATTCCTATATATAAATTGCCGAAATTAGCCAGTCCTTGAATTTGCTTAGATTTATTAGCTTAAATATGAAGAGTTTTTAAACCACATTTTGTCTAAAAACCAAATACTACCACTCGATTAACAGCACAGAAGCAGCAAGCTGTAACGGGAGCTAAATGTGTTCATATTAATACAGTGATGAACATGAATGATTTTGAGACTCCTGCTGGAAAAATTTGAGTCTGGCAAATTGACCAGAGATATAATAGTAAGGAAAACAGAGGTCTGTTTCCAACTTTTCCACTGAGGGGTAGAATCACATAATTAGTGACTCTCCTAGAGGCTTATCTGCTTTAGACAAGTCACTTAACCACTTGATTTTACCACCTTTAAAAGTGGGATAATTTCCCTCTCTAAACAGAGCTGTGAGATTTCTGGATGATAACTGCAAAATATTTAAAGTACAAAGGAACTGACTGCAAAGAAAAGTTGTCACTACACAATTACATTATAGAATGGAACCAGCCTCCCACAATGTCTCTCATGACTCCTAAGAGCAAGCATAATTAATAGTTTCTATACAGGCAGAGTCAGAGCTGAGTGCCTAGTAAAGACAGGCTAACTGTTCCAGGCACAACCCCCTACAACTGAAAAGCACTTTAATTCAAAACTTGTGGAAAAGATGGGCTGGGAGGGAAGGGGACTGGGGAAAAGGAAGAGGAATGAATTAACGATCAACCAACATACCTGGCAACATGAGAAAAAGCGTCCACAAGAACCGATTCAAATTCCCTAGTGAATTCAGGACCCTTCCTCTTACTGTTCTGGATGACATCATTTGCTAAATATAGGAACGTAAGCTTCCTACTTGATTTTGCTGGGAAAGGATAGAAGACAAAATTTACTTGTACTTATTTTTCATTTCATGTTTTATTATTTTACCGGAAGGCAACTGTACATTTCCCAAAATTGTTCACACTTCTAGAATAAGTGGCAAGACATTTTCCCCATTTCAATCTTGCCAGAGTTGTAAAAGTAGATAATGCTTTGAGTCACATAGTTGTTCAGCGATGTATTAAAAAAACAAACAAAATGGTCCTGATAATATTGCTATATACCAAGGCATCTTTCAACTCCAGATCTCAGACTACTGCACGCACATTAAGTCTTGAAAACACACATATGGATTAAAATGGAAATAAGACAATGCAACTTAATGCAAAACAACAGACACTATGTGTTAACTAAGTTTGTTGAAATAGTGGTTTTTAGTTTTCCACAAATCTGTGTAAATTAACATCTACCCTGGGATGGAACAGCTTGAAACTGGGATCTTGTATTTAAAAGAACTGCCTCCATCCCAAAAACTCAATAGATGCAACCAATTAGCAATGAGTTTTTTTAAATGGTCTACATTCAGTGTTTCCATCCTGTACCATAAATCAATGCCAGTAGACCTCACACTGCCCCAGGCAGAACCTCCAGGAGAATCTTTTTTAGAACAGGTTTAAAACTATACTATTGCAACGTAATGGCTAAATCTTCACACACAGAACAGTCAGGAAATTCAGTTACAGTTTCCCTGGCAAGTCTAACTGGGTTTCTTCAGAAACACAACCTTGCTATTTACCACAACAACAGATGCTTTAGGTAACGCTGGGTTAGAAAACTCCAACATTTGATTTCCCGGCAGCTGAATGCAGGATGCAAAACTATTACATTTCTGCAGATTTTAAGCATCCTCTTTTAAAAGTGTTACTAGCAATTCCAAATAGGAACACATACAGCACCGCGCATGGGCTGGTTGGGCAGCAAGCATCAGAGGGAAAGCAACAAGCACTCGCCCAGTTTCGGGGGCCACGAGCAACAGCGGTGAAGCGCCCGTTCTCGTCAGTGCAGGACACTGGAGCGCACTGGTGTCTCCAGCATGAAGAGTATGAAAGAGTATGAAAGATGCAAGTATGATCATATATATATATTCCCCCCCTATAGCCCATGCTGCTGTTTTTACTCTGCCCATGTCCCCGGGCCTCGGAGGCCAGGAATGACCTGGAATAGTAGCGCAACTCCAGAACCCGCAGGCGTGTCCCTCACACGCTCATGCTAATGCATACTTCAGGGGGTCTATTTTACCACAGTTACACCAAGCAGGTCCTATTCTTCCCCAATTTTCATTTAACCAGCAACAAGTTTGGGTCATCTGGTGCTCGGTTACATTTTCAACTGGAAGCCCTGTTGCAGGTAGTGACGAGCTGGTTAAGCCAGGAGACGCCAAGGAAGCCGGACACAAGTTTCCTAAACCCTAAATGAAGCATTTCTCTGCGGAGCGGCCAGGAGAAGGAAGGCCGCGAGGCTCCTCAGGTGTCACTAGGGGGTGGGGATATTGCTCTTAGAACCACTAGACTAAAAAAAAGTTTAAGTGACCCTCACTCATTGCTCCTTCTGCCACCATTGAGGCCAGCCCCGCTCCACCCACCCCCCGCCGCGGCGCCTACCCTTGCGGAGCTCCCGGTGCCACACGGAGACGATGGGCCCCGCGTGCTTGCGGTGGTGGATGAGCCATAGCGACAGCGTTTGCACGCTCTGCTGTGAGTTGCTGAGCTCCGACAGCTTCTTCTCCAGCGCCGACTCGGAGAACGAGGACATAGCGCCGGCGGGGCCGCCCGCGGGGACGGGCCCTCAGCAACAACAACCCGCCACCGCCGCCACCGCCGCCGCCACAAGATGGCCGCCCGACCTGTCACCCCGCCACGGCGTGTCAAAGGGCACCATGCTACGGGGCGCCAAAAGGGACAAGACCCCCCGGCTACGTCCGCTTCTGGGCCCGGCCGTTGCCGCCCGAATGGGGCGCATGCGCATCCAGGCCTTTTTCTAACCTTCCCCGCGCGCCAAGCGAACGGCGCATGCGGACTAACCTTTGTCCCGGACAGATGAACATGCGCAGTGCGCGCTCACCTGAGATCTTTCTGGCGCTTCCTTCCTACCAGTGCCACGTAGGGAACTTTTTTCACACCGGGCTGGGCGGCACTTCCGGCATGTGGCTGACCCCCATAGTGGTGCAGGTAGGAGCTGGGGGCTCAGGGGAAACCTGTGTTTCCTTGATATGAGGGGCCCTGCCTCTGCTATGGGGGGTGTTCTGCTCTTTGCTAGGGGACAGAGGTTACCCCTGCTCAATAATGGGGGTAGGGCTCCCCTAGCAGCATGTGAGGGTCGGGGGGGGGGGATGACCCGAGCTCCTGGGTTCAATGGGGGGGTCAGGACCCCTAGCACCAGCCCCTCCTCCTCCGACCCCAGGGGGCAGAGGGGGGATCATGTCCTGCCCATTGTTCTGGGTGCCCCCTGCCTTACCAGGCCAGTCCCCAGGAGGCCGTGGGTGCAGAAGCAGCAGGCCAGGGGCCCCCCGATACTGCCTCAAACACTGCCTTTATTCACCAGTGACCACAGGGGACCTGGGGTCCTCATCATGCAACGCAAGCCCCAGCCCCCCACAGTTCTGCACATGGGCTGGGGAGAAGCAGGTACTGTTTTTTCAGTCAAAGTACCCCCACATCCATCCCCAACGTGATGGTTTGAGGCCCATGTGGCTACTACACCGGAGTTGCAGGCTCGTTTATGAATGCTCAGGTTTGCAACCAGCAGAGGTGGGAGTCAGATCCTGGAGAAGCAGAGAAACCCCAAGAGAAATCACTTTAAAACGGAAGAGATTCTCTCCCTAACCTGAAAGCCTGCCCCTTGCCCCTGGGAATTTACAGCTCCTCTAAGCACTAACCCTGCTTAGTGGCTTGTTTTTCTTACAGTCAGAAGTGACCAGTCTAAGCTATTTTCACTGAAGTACATTGCATTATAGCTATTTATACGTGAGGGTGACTGGGAAAAGAGCAAGATTGAGCTTGATTGTCTGCTTTTAAAATCCGAATAATTGTGATAATACCATGCTCTTAAAAACAGAATACCTGCCTCTTACCTAATGCTTTTCAACTTGATCTCAGAGCGCTTCTGCAGCAGAAATGCAATATAATGATCTGGACAGTGTTTGCTTTGGCTACAGGGCAAGGAGTTATGTTAAGTTGCTCCTTCCAGCACCTGCTGTCACACAATTCCAGCCACAGTTGCAATTCCACTTGATCTGTGATGTGCAAGAGGCAGATTGCCTTCACTGTTGTGCTGCTTTCACTGAAAAGGGTGTTGCTTCTCTTTCCCTTTTGTAGGATGATCCCTAGAGACGCATAGGAGGAGTCGCTGCCAGGCAATGGCAGTCTTCGATACCCCACAGGAGGCCTTTGGGGTCTTGCGGCCAGTCTGCGTGCAGCTCACGAAGGTGCAGACTGTTGAGAACGTGGAGCGTTTGCAAGCCCAGCTGCAGAAGGTCAATGCCGCGGCCCTCCAGGAACTGCAGGAGTATGTCCTTTTCCCTTTGAGATTCACCCTGAAGACCCCAGGGCCCAAACGGGAGAGGCTTGTCCAGAGCGTAGTGGAGTGCATCAGGTCCATCCTTTCTGTGACATGCGTGAAGAAGCAGGACCTCTTGCACGAGCTCTTCTCCGAGCTCTGCACATGCCTCTCTTCTCCTTCTGGCTTGAAGCGACCACCCCCCCAGTCGGAGGAAGTGAAACTGACTGTGATCCAAGCACTCCAAGCGCTGATGCATTCGGCTTATGGGGACATCCTCCTGTCTCTGTACCAGCCTTCCACTCTTCCTCACTTAGGATTTGCTGTGTCTTTGCTTCTGGCCCTGGCAGAACAGGAGAAGGCAAAGGAAATTAGGACCTCGGCTTTGAAGTGCCTCCAAGCCCTCCTTCTGCATTGCGACTGCCAGGAATATCACAGACTCTTAGACAAGGAGGAATCGCAGCGGTGTGGGGATTTGTTTGCTTCTTTTCTACCCGGGATCTCCATCACACTGTCCCGAATGATCACTGGAGACATCAAACAAGGTCATATGATTACGGTTTCTGCCATCAAGCTGTTTTATCAAACCGTGGGCTTCATCATGGCTGATGAGCAGCTCAGGAGATTTCCAGAGAAAAAAGAGAAACCACGAGTGGAGCAAAGCAGAATAGCAGACCTCATGGTCCATAGAGGACCCGACTGGGTACAAAGTACTGCTGATAAACTCTCTCTGCTTATCCACAAGATAGTTGAGTCTTCTTCCGTTCACCAGCACTGGAAGGTGAGGCTGGAGTTGGTGGAGTTGGCCCATCACCTTATGCTGAAGAGCAGTCAGTCACTGGTGGCATCAGTCGGGCAACTTTTGAAAGCCTTGGTGGGGCTCGTTAATGATGACAGCCCCAAGGTCCGAAGCAGGAGCAGTGAGGTCCTGCGGAGCATCGCAGAGCAGAAGGTGATCACAGAGAACAGGGCTCTGGCTGACGTTCTTTCCGAGAATCTGCATTCCCTGGCCACGGCTCTTCCACGGCTGATGACTTCCCAGGATGACCAGGGCAAGCTCTCCACCTTGAACGTACTGCTTGGCTCCCTGAAGCTGCTAGGCTCCAAGATGAACATCGTCCTCAATTCCACAGCCCACCTCCACCGCCTCTCCAAAGCACTGATGCAGGTTCTGGAGCTGGATGTGACTGACGTAAAGATCGTGGAAGAACGGCGCCAGGGCGAGCTCCCTGCCTCTTTGCAGCATGGTTTGCAGAAGGGCCAAGCCCAGAAGAAGTATTTCCGGTTCTTCACTGACGAGCGGATCTTTCCGCTGCTCCAGCAGGTGTGCCGGGTTCTTGGCTACTATGGGAACCTCTATTTGCTGGTGGATCACTTCATGGGGCTGTACAGTGAGTCCGTTGCATTCCGGAAGCAGGCTGCTCTGGTCCTCAATGAGCTGATCACAGGAGCTGCTGGACTGGGGCTGGATGTCCTTCATGAAAGGGAAGCTGCTCCCAGTATGGACGACCTCAAAGGGACTATAACGTCCATCCTTGAAGAATACACAGACCAGGCGAACTGGCATTTGGTCACCAGCACGGAGGAGCAGGAGGAAGCTAACGACAAGTTGGCAATACCCCCTTCCAGGCTACGAGCCCTGACAGAGGGTGCACACAGCAGCAGCCATGTCCTGTCCTCTGCTGCAGCCTTGGAGCCAAACCCGACCATCCGCTCCATGAACAGCAACATTTGGCAGCTCTGCATCCAACTGGAAGGGGTCGGCTGTTTCACGCACGCCCTGGGGAAGGAGTTTCGGGTGCTGCTCATGTCAGCCCTCTACCCCGTGCTCGAGAAGGCTGGGGACAGCACTCTGTTCATTAGCCAGACAGCAACGGGAACCATGGTGGACATCTGCCAGGCCTGTGGCTACGGCTCCGTGCAGCAGCTCATCAGCGAGAACACAGACTACCTGGTGAATGGGATCTCCCTCAGCCTGCGCCGCGTGGCACATCAGCCTCACGCTTCCCGGGTCCTGGAGACCATGCTCAGGCACTCGGATGCCAGCTTGTTCCCGTTGGTCAAGGACGTGATCCAAGATGTTCTGTTCACACTTGATCAGTCCTACGACTCCCAGGCTGCCTCATTTCTCAGGGTCCTGCACTCATTAATGGCAGCGTTAGGTATTTTTCCAATCATTTCTCTTTAGCCCTTTGCTGACTGGTGCAGCCCAGCAACAGCCCCAGGGTGGAGGGCTGTCACTGGGTAGAGGTGGGCCAAGGAGGGAAAATAGTTATTCAGGGGTCGGGAGGGGAAATAGGAAACTTCTCCAGCTGTTGCTCAGGCAGAAAGAGAGCACTAAACCATCCATTTCTGCCAGTGAAAGTTTTGGTTAAACCCTTCAGATTTACAGCACTTCAGAATGAGCAAGGGACCAGATAGGGATGGGAAAGGAGATCTGGGAGAAGGGGGAGAGATGGGTAACTGCCAGCTGGAGTTTTGCCATCCACTAATGGCAGGAGACTGGAGAAGATGGACCTCTAGCCTGGCTGTTTCCGTGTGCTTTCTCCCTCCTTACCTATCTGTAGGGTCCTGCACTTGTCAGATGTCCCTCCCATCCCACCTGGCCTGTTTGAGGTCACAGCTCTACTGAACTGTAGCTGCCAAGAGCAGTCTTCCCTGTGGCCCAGGCTGGGGCAGATGCTTCTCAGCATCTGTTGTAGCTCACACCATCCCTGGCATGTCCCTGGCTTGCTGTCCATCATGGATGGGCTTAGAGAAAGGTTCTGTCCTGTCTGCATGATCCCCCAAACTCTTTTCAGCCCCAGTGGAGGGCTTGGGGGACCCTCAAATTGTCAACAAGATGACAGCTCTTCCCCCAAAACCCAGTGCCTCTTTTTGGAAGAGGAGAAGGGATGGGGGATGCCTGAATGCTCCACTGAAGGCCTAGGTACTTTGACTGACGCTCTGACCAGCCCTGGCTAAGGACACACCAGCCCTGCTAGTCAGTGCCTGCTTCTGGGCCTTGCCCCTAGCAGAGAGCTTTGTTGGATGCTCTCTAGGTCATCTCCCTACAGGCAGAATGGGCAGGTTCTTCTCCCCATGGTGCTGGCGCATGCCATTCCCAGGGAGACACCTCTGTCTCTCTTGTAGCCCGGTGGTTCGTGTTGGCCAGGCAAAATGAGCAGCAGCAGGGAGCCCAGACGTCTCCTGGCACAACACAGCTTCCAGGGGCCATTCCCACAGCTGCCACCACCACAGGGCAGGACGTGGAACGATTCTTCCTGGACTACGTTAAGCAGAAGCAGATTGCGGAGGGCAACCTGCCGGACATGGAGGAGGAGGGTCAGTGCTGGGCATGGGAACGCTGCTGACCTCGGGGGAGGGCAAGGGTCCTAAGCTTGGTGCTCTCGGCTCCATTGAGCAGCATGGCGGGGAACGCATGCCAGGTTGTGCTTGCTCCTGTGCCTGGGAAAGCCCAGTGGAAACTAGCCAAATGGCCTGCTGCCATTGGGGTAGTGCATCACACACGCCTGGTCTGGGGGGCACGGGCTGAAGCCCACACATACTCACAAATGCCGGAGGCCACCCTTGGCCACCTGGAGAAGAGCCGCGATGCGGAGGTCAGCCAGACATCCTGAGAAGCGTGCTGAGGCTTCCAGGCCATGCCATGGCTTCATGCTGTGCTCCATTTTCCAGAGGTGTTTCCAGCCACTGCGGAGGAGCCCCAAGGGAATGACACCGGTGCAGAGGGAGAGGCTTCATTGCCAGCCCATGCCCAGGTGGCCAAGGACGTGATGGAGCGGTGCATCCACCTGCTGTCTGACAAGAGCCTCCGGGTGCGGCTGAAGGTTAGCACCACGCATGCCATATGGCATATCAGAGGGCATGGGGTTTGCCAATGAAGGGAACCTTCCCTCATCCATCTGCCCAGAGCAGGGATGAAACTGATTCCTGACCCCTGGGATCAGCAGGACTTCTGCACAGGGAAAGCACTGACATTTGAGAGAAGAGGGGATTCATCCCCAAGAGCAGCTTTGTTTCTGAGATTGCTTTTCACCTGGAGCTGGGACCCCATAACAGACAGACCCAACCGCGCCATCCAGGGTGAGGCCGAGGATGTGTCCTTTGCACAGCACTGCTCAGGAGCTGGTTCCCTTTGCCCAGGCAACACCGAGGGGTTTTTGTCATAAGGCCAACAGAGCCATCCTCCTTCAGGAGTGCTGCTGCTCAGGATCACTGGGACATGCCTGTCCCACAAGCTCACCCCAGGCACACAACTCCCATGGGGATGCAGGTCTGGCTATATGGATCCAGGTGCAGGATCAGGGCTCAAAATCTCACACTCATGCCAGTCTGTTTCCTATAGCTGATTTGGCATCAGTTGGGCTGTTTCCCTGCACGGTGCTCATGGAACAGGGCTGTGTGCCCTGCCCTGCTCACTCGGTCCCAAGTCAGGAGGAGGCAAAAGAGCCTCTCTGCCCTGTCCTTCATCCTCATTGCAGTAGCTGTGGGGGCCCCAGGCTCTCAGGGCATCAGCAGTCTGTGCTTTGCCCTTCATGCAGGTCCTGGACGTGCTGGAGCTTGGCGTGACGGTGCTGCATCCTCACGACAACCATCTGCTTCCCATGGCTCACCGCGCCTGGCCAGCTCTCGTCACTCGGCTGATTAACGATGACCCCCTGGCAGTGCTCAGAGCCTTCAAGGTACGGCAGCAAGTTCCTGATAGCCTCTTTTGAGCTGAAGCAGAGCCAGCCAGCAGCAAAGTGCCGTTATCCGCATGGCTTTGGGAGTGGGAAAGCACAGAGTGAATTTTAAATGCTGTGCGGAGCAAAGGTGTGCTTCCCTGCAGCACATGGTCAGGTATTTTCTGGGCACACACTGTTCACAAATGAGATGCTGACACCCTGAACCACGTTATCTGTTGAGTGCCTGTACTTTTGGCTGCACAGGCATGGAGGGGAAGGCGGGTTCCAGGTTCTTTTACCCTCCGAGGGCCTGATGGACAGTCACCCAGTGCCCTTGCCCCTGTGGCCCCCGCCCATGCAAGCCACCAGGTCTTAGCACCATTGTGAAGTGCCCAGGGGTTGAACGTGCACTCAGGGCTGCCTGGTGATGGCAGTGTAAGGGAGATGGGGCTGTAGGGGCACCAGAAGCAAATCCTCAAGCTGACAGTTGTACTAGACCCTGGGCCTGGGCTCAGATCTGCAGAGCACTCTGCTGCCTGGCATCTGTGACCGGCTCCCAGGGAGCTGGGTAAACACACTCACATACTCTGTCTTCATGGGGACATCCTCCAGGTTGCTGCACTCTCCAGCCTGCCTTTTTCCTGAGCCCAGAACCAGGAGGTGTTTCTGCAGCAAGCACCTCTTGGCGTCTCGTACAGACGACAGAATATCCTCATGCCCAGGGCCTGCTCCCTTGAGTTTCTCGTATACCCAGCATGGCCCTGAGGTAAAGGGAGAGACTGGCCATCATGCAGAACCCAGTTAACGGCTTGGGAAGTCCAAGGCATGATTATACGCCGTGCTGAGGGGTTTTTCCTCTTTCCTTTCGGAGAACAGCATACTACATGCCCTGCCTAGGGCTGGCCTCAGGCAGGCATCCTGGGGGGAACAGGTCCCTCATGGACATGGTCCAGCTACATGCAGGCTCAGGCCCAAGCCTCACACAGGTTCCCATTTCCTCCCTAGAGACAAGCGGGCAGAGGTTATGGTGCCATCCTGTAAGTCACTCCAGAAAGGGCCGTGCCCCCCGCCCGTATTTAGCAAATCCCAGTCCCCACCACTTACTTGAAATGTGGATCGTGGACCCTGGGGGGATGTGTTGCTGTAGCATCCTCCCTCAGAGGGTCTCTCAGCACCTCGTAGTTTTCATTGCAGGGCCCGAGGCCACGGGGCACGCTACAACGCTGTTATCCTGACTGCGAGAGGAAGGGAACCAGGCAGGGAGTGGTTAGTGACTTGTATCGGGAAGACTAGGACAGGGCCTCAACCTCCCAGCCTCACCCTTTATGCACCAGCTCATCTGCCCTGCCCTGGGCATAGGGCAGAGGCTGCAGACGCTGCTCTACCAGCCTGCCCTCCAGGGAAGGGTCCCCAGGGCTGCTGAGGAGCCGCAACCCCTTCAGAGACCCCCTTCCATAACCACAGGCTCTTGGGATTCCTCTCAGGTGCTGTGTACCCTGGCTGAGAAATGTGGTGACTTCCTGAGGCAGCGGTTCTCCAAAGACGTCCTGCCCAAGCTGGCCGGTTCCCTCAGCAGCCAGGCCCCGGTCAGCGCCAGAGCGGGGCCTGTGTACAGCCACACGCTTGCCTTCAAGTTGCAGCTGGCCGTGCTGCAGGGCCTGGGGCCCCTGTGTGAGAAGCTAGACATGGGTGAGTACCTGGGAAAGACGGGGTGGACTCTGAGGTCTGTGGCCCCATCCTTCCTCTCTGACCCGTGCTTCTGCTCAGCTACGACTACATCCCTTTCAGACACCTCCATTTCCAAGCACCTCCAAGAGAGCTGCGTGGCCCCAGCTCTGCCCTGCCTCAAGGCCCTGGAGGGGCCGGGTGAGAAGAGCTGCGGGCTCGGGTATGCAAAGGTTGGGAGCCCAACACCCCAGTGCATCCTCTAGGCCAGCGGGTGACCTGCTGTTCTCATCTCTCCCGTTTCTGCAGGCGAGGGTGACCTGAATCGAGTGGCGGGGACCTGTCTGGTTTACCTCAGCGCCAGGCAGCCCATGAAATTGCAAGAGGCGGCCCGGAGGTAACCATGTACACACGCACGTGCACATGAGCACACGATCGTGCAGCCTGGCTGCATCTGGCATGAGGAGGGAAACCTGGGTATCCCCATTCCCTCGCCCCCAGCTCCATCTGCCAACATGGAGGCAAGGGCCTCGTGTGATGGAGCAGATGCCCCAACCTGCACAGGGGTCTGAGATCTGTCTCCTACACCTTGAGAGAAACTTAGATACATCCACTGCCCAGGTGCGCTGCACACCTGGCCTCACTCCCCACCATCCCACGGGCTCCTCCTGTACTACCCCCTACACCCATCCCCCACAGGGACTCCTGCATCTCCTCCCCTATACCAGGGTGTCTCATCTTCACCACCCACCTCTGGCTAGAGCCCTGCAATCCCCCTCCCTGCCGACCTCTCCTTTCCCCTTTTGATTGTATGCTGTGGCAGGGGCTTTTGCTGGCATCTCTTTCTGGCTCCTTTGTCCCCTAAAGTAGGGGTTATTGTTTTTTTGAGTTCCTGTGTATCTGGGAGACGAGTCATTTAGGTATCAACATGGGGCACTTTTCCTTAGGACAGGCCAGGGAGAGAGCCCATGCTGCTAGGTGCTAACAGGGGCCGTCAGCCAGTTCTCTGACCTGCAGTCATTAGCTAAGGGACTCCCGGTACCCACTGGTTCTCTCCCTCCCCTGCTCCCTGTTTTTACCTGGCTCAGTTGGACTCTGCCCCCCGACAGCTGGAACATAGTCTGAAGGGTGCTGGCTGCTCCAGCGCACCATGCAAGTGCTTTGCATTGCATCCCAGCAGGGACGCACATCACACTGAGCCAAGGGCCGCAAAGGCCTGTGGTCTTTGCTGGGTAGGAACCAGAGGAGGGGCCTGCAGAGACAGCATTTGCCTGCTCCATCTGCAAACCTGCTGTGGGACACAGGAGCAAGCCAGGTCCCATCCTCCCCAGCTCAGCTGGGAGAGCCAACTGCGCACTCTAGGCCTGCCTGGGCTGGCACGGAGTTGCAGCTCACTGTCTGATCGTGAAGATAGGGCTGAGACACGGGCTGAACTCATGGCAGTTCTGCTGCACGGGGACTTACCTCTCTGATGTGCTGACAGGTGCTGCAGCACAGCCTGGCCTGGCCGCTTGCAGTCAAGCCATCGAGCTTGTGGCTGTGATGAATTATGGTGAGCGTGCCATGCCATGGCATTCCCTTCAGCTGTGAAAGGAGCCCACGTGGCTGGGAGCTCAGGGAAACAGGAGCCTTCCCCTTTCAGTCTGGGCTGGGGCAGAGGCACATTTTTACCTGGGTGGCATTTGTCATCTTCTCCGTCTCTGCTCCCATCGTTCTTTCTCCAGAGGCTTCCTCCGCCATGGGCTCGTGACCCTTCGGTTAGCACAAGCTCCTTTCCTTTGCACAAGGCAGGCAGGGGCAGACAGCTTCAGCCAGCATATTGGGGGTCCTGAGCCTCATTCTGCAGGTGACCCAGCAGCAAGTAAGGCAGCAGCAAGCGCCGTGAGTGAGAGACAAGGGGCCCAGAGACAGCTCCAAGCATGTGCACCGGACCACAGAGGTAAAGAAGGGGAGGCCAAAGACCACCTTCCTCCTGGCAGAGCCGACTTCCAAGGGGGGTTTCCTGATCACCCTCTGGGATCTCATGACCACCCCTGCCAGCCAGCCAGCCACCAGCTTGAGTCATTCGCCAGGCACCTGGCTGTCTAGGCCAGACTGCCCCCAGTAGGCTAGCTGATTATGGGGCAAGCCCTCGTCACAGATATCCTGCTCAGCCCTGCCAGGATTTAGCTCTGGACGCTTCAGCCCTTTAGGGCTCCACAGCTGCCCCAGCACACAGACCTTGACCCCCGGCTTCCCTTGATAACAAACACTGCAGTTTCTCCACCTCTGGGGTGCAGAGGGGGTCGTGGCTACGTATGCCCCAGGTATTAGCTGCTGTTGGGCACAGGCAAGCCCCAGGCTGTAAGGGTTTGTAGCTTGTGTGAGTCCAAGCTTACTCCCAGAACAGTCTCTACCTCGCTACACAAGATTTCCCTGTTTCAGCGCATGAGCTGCTTTTTAAATAACAAGCAGTGTGCTTCTTCCTGCTTGAAAACCACCACAGCTGTCTGCGCCAGTCTTTCCTGCAGCAGCACCTGTGTGTAGACGCAGGGCACGAGGCTGGAAATCATCCTCCCAGTACGCGAAAGACTTCCTGAAGCTTTAGACCAACGTGAGAACAGGAACAGATCATTGAAATGCCATAGCAGCCCGAACCATAGTGGGAGTGCGAGTGACAGCTCGAATGCGTGTC
>NW_017728922.1:1084208-1092645 GCF_001723895.1 Crocodylus porosus
GTGAGAGACAAGGGGCCCAGAGACAGCTCCAAGCATGTGCACCGGACCACAGAGGTAAAGAAGGGGAGGCCAAAGACCACCTTCCTCCTGGCAGAGCCGACTTCCAAGGGGGGTTTCCTGATCACCCTCTGGGATCTCATGACCACCCCTGCCAGCCAGCCAGCCACCAGCTTGAGTCATTCGCCAGGCACCTGGCTGTCTAGGCCAGACTGCCCCCAGTAGGCTAGCTGATTATGGGGCAAGCCCTCGTCACAGATATCCTGCTCAGCCCTGCCAGGATTTAGCTCTGGACGCTTCAGCCCTTTAGGGCTCCACAGCTGCCCCAGCACACAGACCTTGACCCCCGGCTTCCCTTGATAACAAACACTGCAGTTTCTCCACCTCTGGGGTGCAGAGGGGGTCGTGGCTACGTATGCCCCAGGTATTAGCTGCTGTTGGGCACAGGCAAGCCCCAGGCTGTAAGGGTTTGTAGCTTGTGTGAGTCCAAGCTTACTCCCAGAACAGTCTCTACCTCGCTACACAAGATTTCCCTGTTTCAGCGCATGAGCTGCTTTTTAAATAACAAGCAGTGTGCTTCTTCCTGCTTGAAAACCACCACAGCTGTCTGCGCCAGTCTTTCCTGCAGCAGCACCTGTGTGTAGACGCAGGGCACGAGGCTGGAATCATCCTCCCAGTACGCGAAAGACTTCCTGAAGCTTTAGACCAACGTGAGAACAGGAACAGATCATTGAAATGCCATAGCAGCCCGAACCATAGTGGGAGTGCGAGTGACAGCTCGAATGCGTGTCGCTGCTGCAACAACTGTCCGCAGTAAAGAGGGACTTAGAGTCCCTGCGCTGATTAGATGCAGCAAGCGCTGGCATTTCACGGCTCGGGGCTGGTGCTGAGCTACAGATTGGGTCCTGACTGTGCCACTTGATGCCTGACGTGCCAAGAGCGAGGGTCAGAGTTGGACCCGGCGTGGTCACATACTGCTCCATGGAGTGGGCCCCGTATGAACGCTTTTTGGCGCCCACGGGGAGGTTTCTGTGATCAGGGAGGGAGAAGGAAGGGCCAAATATCCCTGGCCAAGCTGCCGCCGCTGCACACAATGAGGTTTTGGCTGTTGATCTGGAGCTCCGAGCCACCTTTGGGAAGCTCTTTAATCCCATTTGTGGAAGCCGGCCATTTGATTAGATGAGCTCGTGGGATTAAATGAGTTTGGTGAGTGCATCTTAGTGAAGCATCCAGCAGGCAGCAATAGACAGTGGCCAAGGAGAGCCAGCAGGGCTGGGGGAAAGGAAACGGCATCGGTGTGTGATACAAGTGCCTGCCGCCTGGTCGTACTCAAGTGAGGGGTTATTGACCCAGTCTGGTGATCGGGATTGGGATTGGGATCGGAAAGGAGCCATGCATGCTGGAGCTGCATGTTACTGAATCCACATAGAAAGGGGCAGGGCCCGCAGTGGCTGGTGGGGAGCCTTTGGCCAGTACACGTGCTTGGGAAGGAAGATACCGCCTCAAAGTAGACATCTCTCAGAGGAAAAGGCTGCTTTCCACCTGGGTCTCATTTGAAGAAACAACAAGCGATGCGAACGTTAACATCCCCATTCACTTCCCACAAGAACCGTCTGGCATCGTCAGTTCAAAACCCAAAGAGACGGACCGACGGGACCCAGCATCCATAAACATCCTTTGTTCCCCAGAACCACCTTTCTGGGTGTGCAGTTTGTAGAGGAGTGTGACACGACACGGCGTGGTGCAAGCGCTTCACGAAGGAATGTGGGGGTCAAATAGGGAAAGGAAAAAAACCATTCAACATCACAGGTTTTTGCAGGACAGGTAGGTATCTGTCCCCTGTGTCTGGCCTTGCCGACGTCCACCACGAGCTCTTTTGCCTGGTCATAGATGTTTGGCAGAGGGAAGCAACAAGCCATAGAGCAGCCATCGCTCTGCCAGCCCGGTCATATCATTTCCCCGGCGCTTGCCATGGCTGCGCTCAGCGGGGGCAAGGCAAGGAGAATAGCCGCCCTCCACTCGGTGCCAGCGGAACAAATTGTATAGCAGGACTGGAACAAGCCGGAGCTATTTTGGGGGCTTTTAGACACCAGAGTTGATTACACAGCAATAAAGATGCCTCTCCTGGTTTGGCTGCCATAGTTTATCGGATACTTATTGACAGCTGTCAATGGCAGGCTGGGCTGGAGCACACTAAAACGGCCACCTGCACAAAGCAAAATTCAATAAAATTACATTTAAGTTTAAGGAAAAAAAACCCTGGATTATCCCCCGGATTCTTTGCCATGGAAACAGAGGTTGCTTAGGAACTGCCAAGGAGTAAGTTTGAAAATGTAAAAGTCAAGTTGTTATTTCAGCGGCACAGCACTCCAGGTTATCAGGAGATAATCACTCGCCTTGGGCCATTATGGGCACAAGAGGCTGCCGAGTGCTTCCTGTCCTCCAGGGACGAGATAATCTCTCAAGAGGCGCTTTCTCCGGAGCGGCTGGCAGGGGAGAGGGAGGAGTGCCGACGTCTTTGTTGGAAGCCTGATTGGCAAAAGCACGTGCGTGCTGGAGGAGCTGCAGTCTCCGTGCTCCCCGGTGCGTCTGCGGGACCAGCGCCCCAGCTGCACGTGATGTGGGTGTTTGCATGCGAGCACCCATGGGCGTCAGCTCATCCTTAAGTTAGTGGGGACCCTGCCACAGTCCTAGTAATCTGTAGTCTGTGACAAGCTGGTGCTTCATGGTGCCCACAGTAGAGGCAGCTCCTCTGGCAGCTTGCAGAGCAAATTGGGGTGGGGGGTTGCACAACAGCATGGTTTTGCAAAAGCGCAAAGGTTGCAGGTGGGGGGGCAAGGAAAGGGGCTTCTGGCCTCTTGCCCTCACTTCTGTGCTTGTCTGAGCTGCCTGTTGCTTCTTGTGGCCCCTTGAGAGCACGGGGTCTCGGGCAGCAGGGCCCCCACCCTGGGGGCTGCTTCCTGCAGGGAGCTGGCCTTGTTTGTGGGGTGGCAGCTTTGGGTTTGCTTTGTAGAGGCAGGGAGACGCGTCCAGTGCCGCCAAGAGACACGCAGGCTCCTTAGCGACTGCTCCTCTCCCCCATGACCCATCTTCTCTCTGCCTCCCCGCGGCAGGACAAGCGGAGCGAGTTCAGATGTCGCGGTTGCTTGTCACACCCCCGTCCTCCTGCAAAGCAGCTCTGTTAATCCCGATCCCAGTGCAAATATTCAGCCACGTTTACTTGGTTTGATAATCCCCTGGCACGGGCTTGGCAACAAGCAGTGGCCATGGGCCCCACGTTGCTCACTGAGGGCAGCCCTGCTTGGACAGTCAGAGCCAGCTGTCTGCAGGGTCGCACCCCAGAGGTTGGGGCCAAGTCAGAGAGGTGTTTGGGTGTCTGCGGGTGCAAAGAGGCGGCCTGGGGATTTACCTGCGGGTTTCAGCAGGAGTTGGGTCCTGGAGCACGTGTGCAACCCCTGGCCCCAGCACCGCGCTGCCCCCTTCGCCGTCTTGTTAGCATTTGGCCCAGCTCTGAGCGGGTGCCGGTGCGCTCGGCCCCCGGCTCTTCCTGCTCCCAGACTCCCCAGGGTGCGAGAGGCTCAGATCCTGAACCCAGGGGACGCCCCCCCGAGCTTCGCTCCATCCTTTCCTGGCAGAGGGGAATTCAGGGGGAAGCAGCAGGAGCGGGGCAGGAGGTTGCTGCTTTTCTTTCAAACAAAATCCACCCAGTTCTGTCCCGGGAAGAAGCAGGACAGGCGCAGAGGCCTCCAGGACAGACCCCGAATTGGGGCAGTGTTTGGAGCACCCCGGGGTTACCCAGCCAACGAAGGCCCCAGCGTGGGATGCTGCTTTGTTCCCTTGGCCAGCGGGGACAGCTCCTCGTGGCTGGGCTCCTAATCTGTGCCAGGGTGTTTGGTGGGAGGCCAGGGGCTGCTGCCCTCCGGCAGAACCGGTGCAGCCTGCCTCGAGCTGACAGATCAGTTGTTTTGCTGGGAGAGACCGAGTCCCAGATGCACCAGCAGCGCCCCGTGGGGCTGCGTCTCAAACCCAGCGGCGCCTGCCCGCGGGGGGACGGGCTGCTTTAGCCAGTCTCTGCCCAGCAGCAGTGAGGCCCTCACCTCTGTCTGCCCAGGGTCCCTCGTTTTGCTGCCTCCCCTGCCAGGCTGGCATTTTGCACAGAGGCCTCGGTGCTGCTACATCCGCCAGGACCTCAGCACCCCTTCACGCTTACACCAGGGCTGCCTTGGCCTCTGGGTTCGGCGCTTCCCTCTGCCCTGCTCAACTGTCACGCCAAGTCCCGAGGCCGGTTACTCGCCCGTTGCTGGCCCGCCTCACGCTGCTCTCCCTTTCTCTCCAAAGCGTTTTCCTCCACCTGATGCACGTGGACCCGGATGCCACCTGGCTCCTGCTGAACGGGGTCTGCTGCCCTCACCGATACCCGCCTCCCCACGCCAGCCTCCGGCCCGTGCAGCTCAGCGGGATGGGCCGGCCCCGGGGCGAGCTCACCGACAACGTGCTGCACCTGCTGGGCGAGCTGGAGCAGCGGGAGCGAGCGATGCTTTGGCCCAGGACCCAGGGAGCCCCCGAGCCGCATGGTCCACCCCCTCCCTGACCAACGCACCGCAGGGAAGGGAGGTGCTGCAGGAGCCCTGGACGCTTGCTGGGAGATTCCTGCTGTCCTGGGGGCGCGCTGGCTGTCCCAGGGAGAGCAGATGTGGGCGCCGTGCAGGTAGGGCCGGCCTGGGCCTGGCCGGGCTCGCACTTCTCCAGTGCTACAGGCTCACGTGTGGGAAGGGCCATGGCTGACAGGTGCCTAATGCACTGCTGCTGCTTGGGGCCTGCGGGGTGTCCCTCCTGCCCTGCCCCAGGCCAGAAGACGGTGCTGCCCTGTGCCCTTGCTCGCAGCAGATAAGAAAGCTCGTGCCCTTTGCCCTCCCCGTGCAGCAACTGGGATTCAGTTTCCTCCTCACACCAACCTTCAGAGCAGCCTATTCCCCTGGGTGTTGGGCAGCCCATGCTTTGTACCGGTGCTTGGCGTTAAAAGAAACAGCACCACCCTCCCCTCCCCCTGAGCGGAGATAGCACGTTGCCACCCCAGCCCCGTGTGTCGGCTTTGTTTGCTAGTGTCCTTTGTAGTCGCAGGCTCGGCCTGCACGGCGGGATGCGTGCTCAGAGGCTGGGCCGGCAACACAGGCGCAGCTGACAGCCGCCGTGTCCTGCATTCAGAAGATGGATGCAAGTTCCTGCCCCAGCCCCGGGCTGCATCCTGCACTCTGCTCCTGGCAGGGGAGAGGAAGAGCTTCAGGGATGGGATCTGAGCAGCAAGAGGCATTCACTCTCCCCTGCTCCGTGTAATGCTTCCCAGGCCGCCTGTCACACTGACATGAGGCCTGTGCTCCCGTGCCCAACACTGCTGCAGGACTTCGGCTCCCAGCACAGGAAGCAGGTGTTTGAATAAAGCAAGAGACTTGTTGCATCAGCAAAGCTGCCCCGAGCCTCTCTGGTCCACGCTGGATTCCCAAAACGCCTTTCCCTGAAAGGAGCTGACACATGGGTTCGTAGGCAGCAATTAGCCCTCCTGGATCACGCTTGCAGCCTCATCTGATCATCTGTCTGCGTGATTGTTGTCAACCCCAGAATGAGCGAGTGAGCGCGCTATGGCGAGCTACAGAGCCGGGGCCTGGCTGCAGAGGAGGCCACGTGCTGCGCGGCTGCCTGCTCGGCACTCTCCCTTTGGGGCAAAACCCCAAAGGACTGCGGCCCCGTGTCCCTGTCCCTGCCCCAGACAGAGCCGCTCTCACTTCCCCGACAGCCACATGAAGGATCGTTTCTAGAGAAAGGGGTTCGAATTTCATAGAGTCACAGACAATGAGGGTGGGAAGGGACCGCAGGAGGTCACATTTAGTCCAGCCCCTGCCCAAAGCAGGGCCAGCCCCAATATCATCGTCCCAATTTCTACCAACTGCTTCTGTCCTGGGCTGAATCTGTGCCTCTTGCTTAGGCTGGCTCCTGCCTGCTAGTTTCGGTAGGCTGCTTGCTCTGCGCATTACACTGCCCCTTCCCTCGCCAAGGGCTGGCAAGGGGAGAAAGGACTCCCCTGCCCTTGTCAGCATTTATCATGGGCCCAAAACACTCAAAGGGGCCTGGCCACTGCACCCGCTGTCAGTGCAAGGCAGGGAGGAGGTTTGGCGACGGGAGGTGGCTGAAAGACTTGGGAAAGGGACACACTCGGCAGCTCTTGGTACCTTCCAAGAGGACTTTGGGAAACTTTCCCTGCAGAGCGCTGGGCCGGCCAGGCTAAAGAGCAGGCCTTTGGCTGGGGGTGCAGCACATTGCATTTGCAAGCTCGGCCGAATTGGGGCCCAGATGCCAGTGTCCTGGGCCAAAGAGCTGGGCACAGCGTCAGAGCTCCCCAGCTTTGCAAAGGGAAGCCAAGCAGCCAGAGGGGAAAGGAAGGACGCCTTGCCAGGGCAGGGGAAGGGAGAGAGAAAGAGGCAACCCGAGCAGACACAGCTGCATCCCTACATGCTTGTGTCTGTTGTGGAGTCATCTCCCGCGCCCGCCCGAGTCCTCCGTGCAGGGACGGCTCCTCCTGTGGTAGGAAGGGCAGGGCAAGCGCTGGGCTTGAGCGGGGGCACCGAACACAAGATTAGCAGCCTGTCCTCAGTCTGAAACCCTCCATCTATGTGTTGAAACCCTGGGCAGGGACCACGCCGGGCCCCAGGCTGAGTCACCCCAGCTCGGGGGCAACGTGGGACACACACATCCCACCAGTCCCCGCTGCCCCAACTCCCCACGTCCTCTTGTCAAGGAAAGCCTAACGGATTCGTTCAATATGCTGCTAAATAACTGAGCTGGGAACCTGGCTCCGTCCCCTGCCTCCAGCGGGCTCTTTCCAGCTTCCTCCATCCTCTGGCACGGTTTGCTTTGACCCGCAGGCGAAGACCCAGCGGCCCAGGCGAGCGAGGCCGGCTGGCCCCGCAGGTGGGTCTGGCACGGACCCAGAGTGCGGCCGATCGGGGCGCAGGTGCCGGCGTCCTGGCCCCAACACCAGGGCTGTGCAGCCGAAGCGTGCGGGAAGAGTCACGTACCCGGGGAGGGCAGCGGGGAGGTGTTTGCACCCTCGCCTCCCGTGCCCAGGGCTCCACCCGGGCATGGATTTCCCCCACGCGGCTTCTCCCACCCAGGCCATGGCTCTCGTCCTCAACGCAATGGCTTGATGGCTCCGTTGCGGGCTGTCAGCAGGCTCCGTCTCCGGCTGGCGCGTGCCATGCTCCGCAGCGATGGGGAGACAGCCCGTCTCCGTAACACGGCGGCGCGCCTCTCCTCGGCTTCGTTATCTCCGCGGCTTTATTACAGGCAGAGTAAATTGCTTTTGTTTGAAGCGGGATAATGGTCAGAAAAGTGACTCTGTGGAAATGACATTTTCACGGGGCTTATTTATTCTGCGCCAGTGACTTGCATATTAAGCTTGCTCCGTTTACCAAGCGCTGCCCAGGGCTTGTTGTCTTTCCTCCAAGTGCCTGCGCTCAAGCACAGACCTTCCCTGTCCCCAAAACCAGCTCTTTTGGCTCCAGAAACAGGAAGGGCACTGAGACGGGAACTTGGCCAGCAGCCGACACCAGAGACTGGGGCACAGAGCCAGGAGCCAAGGGCAGAGGGATGGGCCTGGGGATGGCTCGCGCGACAGCGTCTCTGGGGATTTAGGTTTCCTTCCTGGCCACGGGGAGCGACTAGCCCTCTTTGCCCACGACACTTGGATTTAGCGACTCCCAGAGCCGCCAGCTCCAGGGGCCTCACCTCTGGCAGAGGCCGGAGCCCCGGGAGGGGACCGCAATGGGCGGCTGCCCCTGCCTGGCAGCAGCGATAGGGAGCCAAGCTCCTCTGCCCTCCCGGACCCAGGTGCCACCAGCACAACCAACCTTTTAGGTGCATCCAGGCTGCCTCCAAGTCCTGCCCCAGAGGAGCCTGGCCTGCCTCGCTCCTGTGCAGCAGCAGTGGCCGAGCCTGGCAGGATGCGTGCTCCGGGGCAGTGGAGACGGTGACACCACTTCCCCCCAGGACGCGGTGCGCAGGACAGGGCTGGAGCCCGTGCGTTGGCGTCGGGGCCCAGGGGCTCCAGGAGGGAAGAGGAAGGGCACGTGGGAGTCTCCAGTGCAATGCCGGCCTGCAGCTTCTGGCAGCAGCCTCCCCCTCCCTGGGGGCTGAGAGCAGGCCCAATCTCGCCGCTCCCCCAGTCCGGATCCAAGCCCCCTCCTCAGCCCGTCTCTTCCCACCTGGAAGCGAAATGCAGGACCCTCTGAAGTGTGGAAAGGAAGAGACCCTCCTCCCAGGGTCCAGGTTGCATGGGGCCACCAGCACTTCCCGGGCGCCTGGGGAAGGTGGGGTGCCGGGGCACCATTGCCATGGCTCGGGGTGAGCTGACACCGTGCCAGAGCCCGGCCCCTGCGACACGGCTCCA
>NW_017728922.1:1095374-1097973 GCF_001723895.1 Crocodylus porosus
GGGACCGCCACCGGGGGGCACCCTCCTTCTGGCCTCCGCCAGGCACGCTGCAGGAGCCGAGCGAAAAAGGAGGTTTTGGTCGTGGCGGAGGAGCTGGACGCTGCGAGCGCGAGGGAGGGGACCCGTGCTTGCGGGGAAGGGCACGGCCCCTGCACCGGTCCCGAAATGCTGGAGGCCGCGCAGGAGAGAGGAACGGGGGGGGTGGGGGCCCTGCTCCGATCCTGTCCAAGGACCCGGGGCAGGACGGACCCACAAAACGGCAGGTTTTGCGTTAGGCTCCTAAGCCAGGGAGCTCCTGGACCAGGCGACCCCTCCAGCCAGGCGACGCCGGCTCTCCCAGGGCTGCTGGAAGCGGAGAGGAGCCGAGGCCCTGGGCCCCGCATCCCTGGTGCGGGCGCAGAGCGGCAGGCGGGACCCGCACGGCGCCCCGGAGCCTGCAGCGGAGCGGGCAGACCCAGCCCCCGGAAAGCTGGCGCCGCTGCCTCCCCGGCAGCCTCCCGCGCGGAGCCGGGCCCCAGATCGATGCAGAAGCATGCAGGCTAATTAGCTTTTCTACCAGATTGATCCGCTCTCAGTATTTATCACCCAATGAAATTTAAGACTTACTCACTCGCCCGAGCTGCCGCCGCAATGGGGTTAGGTCAATAAATCGGATTTATAGCCCGCCCCGAGGCCCCCAGCTCCGCTCCCTCCATCGCAGCGGCTGGGAAAGGCCATTCCTCTCCTCGACACCGCATTTGTTACCGGGGGGATTTGGGGCTGCGGTGGAGAGCCGCGAGCCCCTGGGCTGGGAGACGGTCATTGGCCTAGCCGAACGGGTGGACGGCGAAGCCGCACGTGTGCTAGGCTGAATGCGACGGTCCTGCGGGGCGGAGGGGCCGCGGAGACCCCCTGGCCGCTGCCCTGTCACCGATTCACACATCCCCTCATCTGCCCAGGGGCCCTCCAGCCAGCCAGGACGGAGTCTGGGCAGTAGGGGCACGGACACAGCGCTCATCCTCCCTGGAGTGCCCTACGGAGCCAAGGAAAATGCCTGGTGCCCATTTCACAGAAGGAGACAGTGAGGCTCGGAGACACAGGTGATGTGCTGAGCCAAAGACCCTTCCCCGCGGGCGTGCGCAGGCACCGTCCCACCGGCAACGCAGCCACGTGCCCAGGTCTTCCTTGCTGGAAAGGCTGTGGGCAGGTGAGCGTGTGCGCTGGCATCCGCGCACCGTGGCGGGGCTGGAGCTCTCCGGGCCCGAGCCGCCGGCTGGGAGGGCATAAGGAGCACGGCAGGGAAGCAGCGGGGCCCGTTTCCACATTGCAGCGCCAGGCCAGGAAAAGGCAGCCGGGTCTGGCGAGCGGGCAGGCACCAGCCCGCGGCGTGCCCCGCGCTGTGCTCAGGGCCGGGTGGTTTTGTGCCCCCGCTAACGCCTGCAGCGCTGCAGGGGAGATGGGAGCAGCTCGCTCTGCCGCGGGACACGGGTCAGGCGGGGCACTTCCCGCACAGCTTCGCAGATGCCCCACGGCCTGTTCCTGCCCTCTCTGCAATGCCCTCCGCGTCAGCCGCGGGGCAGGCCGGCGCTCCCGTCTGCTACAGCAAACCCACTGCGCCACGGGGATGCAGTCCCCGCCGGCAAGGGAGAAAACTGCCCACCCGCTGCCCCCCCGGAAATGCCACACGGGTGTGGAGCGGGAGGCCCGAGAGCCGGCTTCCTGCTCGAAGGGAAGAGCGGGGTCCCCCTCGGGCAACCCCCCCGGCGGGGCGAGCGCCAGGCCGAGGACCAAGCTGCCTCCGATCCAGCCGGCCCAGGTCTCAGAACCCGAATCTGGGCCTTTTCTGGGACAAAGAGCAATTTATTATCCGACCAAGTGCGTTTTGGTGGATAAAAAATGGTAACGGGGCTCCTACTGCAAGCGGTTCACGCTGCTCCGCACCGCGTGATGCTGCCGCCCGCTTTCCCTCGATTTACCCCTGCCCTGGCACGCGTTTCATGGGGGCGCTTCGTGCCGCCGCCTCTTTGCTCCTTTCTCCTTCCACTTTGCTCAACGTTTAATAATCAAGGACATTTAAAATAAGGAGGGGAGAGCAGGAAATCCATTTTTTTCCAAACCGAGCCTCTCCCCCCACAGCCCTGATGGGCTGCAAACGGAGGCAGCGTCACGTCACGCCCAGCCTGCCTGGAAATAAATCATAGTTACACATGCAAATGCACCGATTACATCCAGGCATGCAATTAACTGCCTAATTATGCTGAAAAATGCAATTGTGGAGTAAATAGAAGACCCCACCCCAGGATCACTCAGCTGCGCCCCAAGCCTTCCCTGCTTTTCCATCTGCTTCCCTTCGCGCTCCCCCGCGAGGAGCCGGGTGCGGAGCGGGTTGCTCTCCCGCCACACCTCGCCGGGCTCTGCGCCCCCGCGGCGCCGCGGGTGATGCCCGAGCTCGGCCGGGGGCTGGCCGATGACCGGCGTCTGCAGCCGAGGGCCAGGGCCACGGGCCGGTAGCGCGGCCCCGGCACACGCTCGCCCCCGGAGCCCTGCGACCGGCGGGGGAGGGGCGGCATTTCCGAAAGTCTCCGCATTGCCGTGACAACCTCTCCTCTAAAAAGCTTCC
>NW_017728922.1:1098961-1100317 GCF_001723895.1 Crocodylus porosus
CCCCCGCCGTAATGCCTGCTTCGCAGGCCCGGAGCAGGGAAGGAGCTGGAGAGACGCACGAGCGAGCCGAGGAGGAGGCGGATGAGAGAGACCCCTGCTCTGGGGAAGGGGGGCCCGGGTGCCCAGCACGGACCCCCTGCAGGGCTGTGGTCCAGGGGTCCGGGGCCCCTGCAGCTGCCCGTGCCCCCCCCCGCAGGGACCCCCGCGTTGCGGGGCCCAGGGCTCCGGGCCGGCAGGGTGCCAATCGGCTTGCTCCCGAGGAGCCTGCCGCAAAGCGCTGCGAGCCCCGCTTCTCCCCCCGCTCCCCGGCACTGCTCTCCCGCGATAGCATTTCCCTGACACTTCTCTCGATTTATGGTAATGCCGGTAACAGCGCCCTGCCAAAGACACAAGAATAAAGCCTCATTAAAATACCTAAAGCTGCCTTCCCATTCTTTGGCCCTTATCTCGGTGTGAACAGAAAGAGGAATAAAGACAGCTGTTTGCCGGGGTGATAGCCGGGGGGCGCGAGATGGAGCGGATAGCGGAGGACAAGCGGGCGCGGCCTGTGTGCCAGGACGATCCGGCCGAGGGAGGCAAACCCGGGGGCATGCACGCCCGGCCGGGCGCGTGCCCGGGGGGGCGAGCGGGGGCATTACCTGGCCGGAAGCCCACGTCTGTTTGTCCGTCCAGTCCTTGTGGCTGCGCACGTACCACCACTGGATCTCGAGCGAGTAGGAGGGGGAGCCGCTGCCCCGGAAGGAGCAGGCCATCTCCACGTCCTCCCCGGCGTGGGCCGTCATGTCGTGCGGGGTCTCTGTGAACAGGGCTGCGGGGCACAGAGCGGAGAGCCGGGCGGCGGTGAGGCGCGCAGGGCCCAGCCCCCCCGCGCTCCGCACGCTCCCCCCAGACAGCCCGGGGCAGGGGCGGGGAGCAGCCCGCGCCGGGCCTGCCCTGAGCCCAGGGCCCTTCCCAGCTCGCCCACCCCCGGGAGCCACCCTGCTCGCCCTGGCCCCCTGAGCTGGGGGCTCCTTTTGCAACCCCCCTGCAGCGCAGCGCCGCGCAGCGCCGCGCAGCCCCTGGGAGCGGAGCCAGCTCCAGCCTCACATCGCACCCGTCCTGCGGGCTCCCGGGAGGAGGCGGTGCCCTGCCGCAAAGGGCAGCAGGGGGCCCTGGGGTCAGCGGGTCCCCCTCCCGGAGCGGGACCCTGCCCCTGCCGCCCCCACGTCCCTGCCCGCGCCGAAGCCCAAACGAAAAGCAAGTCCTCGCCGGCCGCCACTCGCGACACACGCTGCGCCGAGACGGCCCCGGGACTCTTCCCGTCCCCTCCGGGGAGACGACTGCTGTCACCGCCGGCAGCGAGCCCCGGCTCCCCGG
>NW_017728922.1:1111071-1115194 GCF_001723895.1 Crocodylus porosus
CACAGCCCCCCGGTGCGGCCGTTTCCCGGCGCCTTCCTCCGCTCCCTCTTCGGCGGCGCAGCACGGCCGCGGCGCGGGAGCTGCCCCGGGGAGCTGGGCTGGGCCGGCTGGGAGGGAGGGGAGACGGGGGTCCCGCCGTGGGCCTCGGGCCCTCTCCCGGCCCGCGGCCCAGCGCCCAGAGCAACCAGCGCCGGCCGTCCGGGGGCCTCCCAGACGTGGGGCGCCCCCACGCCACCGCCCGCGGAGCCCGCGGCATGGCCACAAGGCGGGGACGCAGGGGAAGCACCGAGAGCCCGCGCCGCCTCCCGCCCGCGCCCCTCACCCACGCGAGGCCGGCGGGCTGCAGTGGGGAGCAGGAGCCGCCTGGGCAGCCCGGCAAACCCGGAGCTCCCCCAGGCCAGCTCCTCTCCAGGGAGGCGAGGCGCGGGCAGACGCCGGGGACAAGGCGAGGTGCTGGGCAGGCCCGGGTGCAGCTTGGGGCTTCCCGCAGCCGCTGCAGCAAGGGCCCTGCTCTCCCGCTCCCGGTGGGCACAGGCTTCCCCCCACCCCGAGCGGTGCCAGGCCTTCGTGGTCTCCCGGGCTGATGAGGACAGACCCGGGGGAAAGGCAGCACACGGGGATGCTGTTCAGGGGCAACATGGGCACACACGAGCCCAGGAGGCTGGCGGCGACGAGAGGCAGAGCCCGGCGGGTCCCGGGGAAGCCGGAGCATAGACAGACAAACAGGCACCCAGGCAGGTTAATATTTGAGGAAGCCTGCATTGAAGGGCGATTAAATATGTATTGGCCATTTGCAAAGGCATATTAATTACCTCGTTAGAGCTCCGGCTCGCTCAGCGAATTATTTACCCCGATGAGCCATTACAAGCCCAGTCAATCACGCGCGTCTGGCTCGGGCCGCCCGCGTCTCCCCGCGCACCGGGGGGCCGCCCGGGCCCAGCACCCGGCAGGGGCGCGCTGAGGGCCCACGGCTCGGCTCTATTGCCTCGGATGCTAAGGCAAAAATCAGGGCACGAGGCTGACCCTGCTGGAGACAGCTGCGGGCACAGCACAGGGCTGGCTGGCTGCAGGGTGCTCTGCTCCCGGACAGGGCCTGGCCCACTTCCACCCCCTTCAAAGCGGCGAGTGGCCCAGGCAGACCGGGGATAGCAATGTGCCTGCCCTGGCTCTGGCAGCAGGTGTGACCGTGCAGCACCGAGCACGCGTGGCAGCCGAGGGCTGGCGAAGAAGCCCGGGTCGGGGCAGGCAGACTACCCCGGGGAGGAGCAGGAGCAGGAGCAGGGCTGCAGCAACACTTGGTCTCTGCAGGCCCCAGGCACCGAGAAGCCCAGTGGAAACCCTGGCCTGGGCCACGTCTGCACATCTACGTGGAAGGCGAGGCCCCTGCATGTGGCCAACAGGAGATCAGGGGCTTTGCCCCCCATCCTGGGGGTTGGCTGCAGGGGGGAGAGATGCTCCCACCCAATCTGGTGCAGCAGCACAGGTATGTGCACACACACAAGCCATGCCCATGCCAGGGCCATCGTACAAGCGATGCTCTGCGCACCGCCCCAACCTGGGTGCAATACCCCATGCAAGGCGCAGCCCGGGGCCCATTGCTCGCATGCACCCCGACGACTCTACCCCCCTCGGGAAGGGCTGGGGGCGCACAGCTGAACACCAACAGCCGGTGCTGCAGGAGGAGCCGAGCTCCTCTTTCCTGCCAGTGTGTCAGGCAAAAAAGTGCTGCCTGCCCCAGCCTCCGCGGCCAGTCAGCTGGTGTGGCAAAGGCCGTGGGGCTCTGCAGGCCAGTGCACGGTGATTTATGGACATGCTAGCGAGGGCAGCCAGCCATGGACACGGCGCTCCTGACAGGCCTTCAGGACACAAGCACTGCAGCAGGGGCTGCAGGCCCCTCCGTGCCAGACCCCCACTGCCCCACTCACAAACACTGGGAAGCAAGGCAGAGCCTCGGCGCAAGCCGGGTGTAGTCCTGCCTATGTCCTCACGCTGTGCACCGGGGGGAAGCGACCTCCACCTCTGCGCTGCCTGGCACAGGAGAGCTCCCCCAGCACTTGCACACAGCCCACGGCTCTCCTCGGACCTGGTCCCAGCAAGCCAGGACACGATGGCCCTGTCACCCGCGTGAGCAGAGGACACGGCTCTGATGGCCACAGCCCACCAGGGTGCCCTCAGCTCAGGCAGCGACGGGCCCATCAGGTGCTAGGTCTCTGTGCCCTGATGCGCGAGCCCTGCCCGGAACCAGCCAGTCACCCATTGCAATAATCTCATTGCACACGCACATGCACGCACGCACACACACATGCGCAAGTGCAAATTAGCTCCAGCTTCAGCCTGCAAAGCTCAAATCCACCCCTGAAGCTGCAGGAGAAGAGCAACAGCGATGAATCGGGGCTGCAGCACGAGCCTCCTCTTGGGGCCGCAGCGGTCCCCTTCCCAGCGCCATCAGCGGCAAAAATCCCAACCGAGCCGGGATCGGGGCCCTCAGCTGTTGCACGCGCTCTCCCGACAGCTGACTTCACCTGCCAGCGCGCCCCGCTCCCGGGGGAAAGCAGCAGCGGTGTCACGGCGCTCGCCGCCTCGGCGGGCCGCGCAGACCGAGACGTCCAGGGGAATTCTGCTTTCTTTGGCAAACTCGGGGAGCAAAGCGCCAGACGTGCCCGTGGCGTCCGGCGCGGCATGTCCCGGGGGCCGGCTCCGCGCCCCCGTCCGTGCTGCGAAGTGCCAGGAGTCCTCACGTCGTAGCTGGCAGGCGGGGGGCGACGGCTGCCCCGCAGACCATCTGGCCAGCGCTGCGCCGGCCTCATGGCACGGGCCCGCGCGCTACGAGACGCGTCGGCTCCTTCCAGTAATTATGCAATTGCCCTTTCGCGAATGGAAGTGTCAAGCTGCAGGAGCGCGGTGAATGCCGCCGGGCGACGGGGGGGCCCATTGTTTCCAGAGCGGGGAGAGAACGGTCGTTTTTCTGACCCCACTTACTGTCACACAAGGAGCCGAATTATCTCAGATTTTTGCTGCAAATTAGCAACAGAAAAGCCAAGTCATTTGGAGGACGCAGACTGGGCCAGCGCTTGCCCTGCCAGGGCCTGGGACTGACCCCAGCGCCTGCCGGTGTTTGTAGTATTGCACCTTCGCGGGCCGGCTGCCGTGGGCCCCGGGGGGGTCTCTGCTGCCCTCGCGGGAGCCTTCGCAGCCCGTTTCACTGCTGCTGGACGGAGCACGGGGCAACCGTCCCGCTCCCTGCTGAGAGGGGCTCTTCCAGGGGAGGGAATCCTCAGCCTGGCGAGCCCGGGCGAGGCGGGGGTCCTGCAGGCCGTGCCCCTCACAGCCGCACAGAGGGCTTTCCTGGGCCTGGAGCAGGGCCCCCAGCCCCGGCGGGACCCCAAGGGCCAAACCCGCTCTGTGTCATGGCTCAGTGCTAGCAAAGGAAAGGCAATGGCAGGCGTGTGGCCCAGGACTCAGGGATAGAAGCAAGGTGAAAGGGGAAACCACTGCCCAGGCCTGGCCTGCCTTGGAGCACCCTGTGGCCCCGCAAGAAGCACCACCAGCGGCTTCTGCTGCCCCACGCACATCTGGAGCCAGGCGAAGAGCGAGAGGCATGGGCCGAGCTGTGGGGCTGCAGGCGGCCCAGGAGAGCCTGCACTGCACTGCGTGGGGAAGGCTCTTCCCCAGCAAAGAGGGGAGGGAGAGAACCAGAAGCAGGACCGCCCAGACGGGGCAGGGCAGAAGCCGGGAGAAAAGGCCCCTGGCTTCCCAGCTCCCTCTCCCCTCCAGGCCCCAGACGGCACGGACGCCGCCGAGAAGCCCGGCTGCCGGCTCTGCTCCGCCGCCTCGCTCACCGAGAAGCTCGCGATTAAAATTCGCCGTCACGGTCCCAGCGCAATAATCCCCGCGTCTTGCCCATCGCCCGTCAGCCTCCTTCGGGGGCAGGAGCGCGGCGGGCGATGGGGAGAGGTGTCGGAAGTAATTGTGCTGAACGCCGGCAGCGCAGTGGCAGGGAAGGCAAATCGGATGGCGAATTCCCACCAGGAAGCCTGAAAAAACCCAGGCGACGGGGAAGTGTTTGTGGAAGTAATTGATAGAACAATCGCGGGCGGCCGAGACAAAGGGGCAGCGCGGCCCG
>NW_017728922.1:1118217-1179722 GCF_001723895.1 Crocodylus porosus
GACCGCCCCGTCGGGGCACGAGCAGGCAAAGCGTGCCCGCTGGAGGCGCGTGCAGCATTCACCTGCATTGCACGCACGCAGCATCGGGACAGGGAGGCAAGTTTGAACGCGTGTCACAAATCACAAGTCCACCAAGCTCCCCTTCATAATAAAAAGCTTAATAGGCTCTAATTCGAGATCCAAAGCACCCTCTATACACTGTATATTACTGAGAGGCAATAATCTAGGTAAATCCTATTTTGATGATTTCATTACGATGTTTTATAGGCAGCGAGGCCCTCAGCTAGACCTCCCCCCACTGTGGAAAATAAATTATTTATCATGAAAGAAGATAATAAGATCATTAGGCAACATTATTTAGAGTCTCCCAACCCCTGACAATAACTCACCCCTCTCTGTTTGCTTTAGCCAGACACAGCGACTGTGAGGCGGTGCGGTGCCAGACAGCAGCTGCGCAGGGCACAATGGAGCCGCTGGATTCAGCCCGGCTGCTCTGCAGGGACTATTGTCACAGGGATTTCGCACCCGGCTGGGGGGAACAAGGGCCTGATCCCGAAATCCTCAGTTCAGGACGCCTCCCACGGGCTCTGAATCCAAGTCTGCGCAGTGCACGTGGCATCGCCAGCTGGGCTGCCCAGTCCGTACGCGTGCTGGCCAGGGGTGCTCACACCCGTTTAGCCACTTTGTGGCCAGTGGCAGTGGGGACGTAGTCACCAGGCCGGCACAGCCCAGGCCTGCACTTGCCGGGAGGGACGTGGGCAGTCGTCACGCTTTCCTGCCAGGGAAGTCACCGCACACCATGAATAGGATCCTCCGCTCCTTTCCACGTGTGCAACCCCGGAGGTAAACCCTTGCCAGCCAGCGGAGCTCCCCAGGATCTATCCCCCTGCGACCAGTCAACACCAGGCCTGAGACGACAGCATTGCGACCGATACGATTTATACACTTACTCAGCAACGTTTAAAATGCAAAGAGGACCCTGAAGGCAGCCTATGTCCAACTTAAATACCAAGCTCTTCAAGTGGCTTCCCCACCACAGCCTTCATTCCCGACGCTATGCGGAGGCCGGTCTGATCCCCCTCTCCAGAAAAACAGCCACGCCAGAGGATGCCAGCTGGCCTTTTTCCCCCAAGAGGCAACAGATTCCTGCTTCCTTTCTATAAGGATTCTTTAAATCCAACTCAAAAACACAGTCTTTCTTCACCTTCACCTCCGCGGGCCTCCATCAGCAGAAACAGCAAGAGTATTTTTCATATTACCACCCTGCACAGCAGGGTCCCCGGAGGTCAAGCTAAAAAGAGCACTGCAGACTATTTCGGTAGTTACACTGTCTAATACCCACGTTACAAATCAATAGGTTTAAAAAAGTTCTACATTCTGCAGTGTTTTCCACATGTCAAAATAAAGCCCACATAAGAACAGGCCAGAAAGCATTGATCTCTGCTCAAGTTCATTACTCCCTCTAGAGTTAAAAGCAGAGGGGGAAAAAAGACAGACAGTGCAATAATGGATCATCCCGGCCAGCTTGCAGCTCTGTGTCTCGGGGCTCGGCAGCTGGGTGCAGTTCAGAGGGGCCTCGCTTTGTAACATCAGACGCCCAGCAGCAGCAAAAGCAAAGCTGAAGGAGCTCCTGGATGGATGCTCAGCCCAAGCACGTGGGAGCCGGCGTGGGGCCAGCGCTGCCGATCACAGCCCCTTCCTGGCAGGTCCTCGTTTCCCCATTTCAAAGGGGGCTGCATCACGCATCTCCCAGAGGCTGACTCCAGACGGTTTGCCCAGCTCCATGCCCTGGCCCCGGGGTGGTAGCCAGATTACAGCCACACCAGCCTGGGATCCAGGCACTGGACGCTCGCGGAGCAGGATCAGCGCAGCAAACACGGAGGTCTCCTGACAGCAGCCCACACTCGCAGCACCCACAGATAATGGGCACCTGCGTCCTGCCTGTGCCTTGCTTGCCCACTTACCTCCATGTTAAAATTTGGTGCCTCAGTTTCCCCATCTGTAAAATGGGGGCATGATACAGATGTCCTTCTTTACGCACTTGGAGAGCAAGTGCTGCAGTGTGCTCAGCAGGGCCTCAGCCCATTCATCCAGTCCAGGCCTTTGAGCACTTGGATTCCCTGCCAGTCCCGTCACCTCTCTCAGCTGGATGCTTTGCCCCTGCCACTTCCCCACTGCCGGACGCCCAGGTGGTATCCCTACTAATGATCTGTCTTCAGAATCTGGATACTGATGTCGCATAATTACGTTTAAATGGCTGAAACCTGCTAAGATCTTTTATTGTATAATCGAATACGTTTAAATCATGCCACGAGGAAGCCAAGAGCACATACATTTCTCCTAATGCCGGAGACTCTCCAGACGCAGTGCCCAAATTCAGTTCTGCTTCCAGAGGATTTTCTGTTTCCCCAGCAGGATGATAAACAGAGCAGAAGTGTGCTGCGGAGCAGGGTGAGCGGCCTAGCAGAAAACGAGAGGGGAAACTCCCACCGTCGTTGCATCTGGGTACAGCTGGAAGGTTTCACCTGTCACCACGGCCGTAACTTCCCCATGCCGGGAACGGGGCCCAACGCCTGCCTGCCTGAACACCCTCGTCATGCGGCTGCCAAAGCCAGAGCTGGCTGCATGGGGGAAAGGAGAGCCTGGTTTTCCTTTTGCTTTGTGATGCTCTGCTGCTGGACATCAGTGACTGTAGTGTGCGGCAGCGGTCCATTTGTCTGCACGCATTTCCCCACAAACCTATGCCCTCCACCACAGCCGCTGCCCAGTCCCACTGGAACAAACTGGCAGCCTGGCCCCAGTGCTAAAGCCTACCTGACCACTTTCAGCTGGCGATTTCCACCCCCTCCAGTGTTGCACGTTCAGGTGCCTCGACTCACCAAAAGGAGCACCCGCAGAAGGAACCACTGGTCATTTCTGCATGCAGCTGAACCAAACCTGGCAGCTGCATGAGGGGCATGTGGAGCTGCAGGCTGCGCATGGGCAAAGCTGGCGGGGATTTGTTTTTGAGTGGCCACGGAGTGGTGCTTGCAAAGACGGACATTGACTTGCTGTTTGCTCCAGACGTGGGCTGGTGCAGGTAACGCTTCGTGCCCTTCTGACTTGGCCTGAAACTGGGATGTGAAGTTAAGTGCTAAGAGCAGCAGCAGGAGCAGGCTCCATGCACCCAGCCCTGCCAGGACTAGATCCTTGCACTGGGCATCCCAGCAAAGCCACGCAAGGCCAGCTCCTTGGCTGATACAAATCCATGTAGATCCATTTTGCCTGGGCTCCCCAAGGTTTGGTGAACTGGCTGGGCACATTGCTTCCGACTCGCACGCCCAGGCCCAAGGTGCCTCTCTCAGGCTGGTTTTGCTGGAGGGAGGTGCCTGGCAGGCACCAGGGCCTGGTTAGTGATGGGGGCAAGAGAACAGCTCAGGCTGCCATGGCCCTGCCGCTTTCCCCAGGATGCATCTGCACTGTGGCTTTGCCTGCACAGGTGTTGGAAAAACTTGCAAGGAGAGCATCAGCGTGGCTGTGCCAGCAGACCCGTCTTCATGGAGCGCCTGCCAGCCTGGTCCTGGACGAACCCTCCTGCCACTTCTCTGCACAGGGGCCTGCCAGAGACAGGCCTGAGCCCCCCAGCAGTTTTCATTCAGGGCCCTTTCACTGTCGTTCCCTGCACAGCTCCATCCTCAGTCACGTTCCCAGGCCTGCTCCCACCGTGCGGTCACAGGCAGAGGCCCCACGCTCCCCTGCAGGGAACAGCCTTGCTGTGGCAGCCAGCCCCCTGCGAGCCCCGCTCGGGCCGTGCACACGACCTGCAGGCCTAATCCTCCCCCACCAGCAGCCTTGGCCCCAGGAAGATAAAGCTTCTGCCCTGTGAACACGGGCTGCCATTTGGACAAGGGAAAGAGAGCTTGCCCGAGGGTGGACACAGGCTTTCCACCTGGCACCTGCTCTGAGCCAGACAGGCTCGTTTCCGCCTCTGCTCCGTGCTCAGCTGGGGAGATTGGTTTGCTCATTTTTTGACAGGCAGAACAAATGTCATCGCAGCTCGGATACGTGTCTGAAGCCTCGGCGAGCCCTGCTTAAAAAGCTTCCCTTTCACCTCTGAAGCCTGAGGATCCTGCGTTAGCGCTAATATTGCCCTCCTGTGAGACACACGGTCCTTTTGCAAATAATCTATCTGCAGATGTGACACTGTGTTACACAAACACAGTCTGACAGCGACAAGCGCACGGGAGACAGCGCGGTGGATTTCAGCGGGATAAAAGCAAACCCAAAAGTGGGGGTGTCCAGATCCAGGCCCAGACACAGGACAGCCCAGACCACTCCGGGGGAGACGCACAAGCAAAAGGCAGATCTGGGAAAGGACGGTACGAATGTCAGTGGAGAAACGGCCTCATCACACACTGCTCTAAGGAACCTGAAACCGCAAAATAATCCAAAAACATGGCTGTGCTGGGGGCGGATCGGCTACAGAGGAGCAGCAAAGGGCAGGGGCTAGGCAGGGCGCTGCCCAAGTTGATTCCAGCTGGAAAGGAGGCGCCGTGTTTGGTGGCGAGTCTGAGACCGTCGGAGCAAGGTACTGCAGGAGCCACGGGCTCCTCATCCACCTCTCTGGACACCTGCCTGGAAGATGAGCTTCAGTAATGCATGAGCCATGCACGAAGGAGTCTGGAGCTGAGGGAAGGTGCCCCAGGGTGACCCGTGCCGGGCCGTGCCGAGGTTGGGGTGCACGGCCGCGTGCATGTCCAGCCTGAAGCTCTGCGCAGCCACAGGTAGCAGCGCACGGCAGGTCTGGGCCAAGGGGGAAAGGCCCGTGGGCTTGGGTGTGCAGAGGAGAGCCGGGCCTGGGCCAACGACGGGCAGAAGCGCGGTCTTCATTCAAGCCCACAAAAGCTGGAAACCTGGAGCCAGCGGCGCCTGGGAGAGACCCAGCCCCATCGGAGCCACCTCCATAGCTGCCCTCAAGTACACAAAGAAAGGCTCAAAATGCTCCGAGTCCCAGACACGGCTGGACAGAGCCTGGCTGGCAGGGAGCAGTCCTCGGTCATACAATAGATGGCTGCGGCTGCGATCAGCCTGGCCAGCTTTGCAAGGCTGGCAGAGATACAAGCGCGCCAGGAAAGCCTCTGGAGATGGACGAGGGCTGCAGCCGCGGAGAGTCGCGTTGATTTGCAGTCTCTCAGCGCCGAGACCTAAACCGTCCATTTCCCAGCAGCAAAGCGCCGTCATGGTGTGCCGCTCACTCCCAGGATGGCTTCGCGCTCCGAGCGTGGCGTCCAGTGCCGGAAACCAAACACGAAGGACCTCACCAGCCGCTTTGGGTTCATCTCCCATGGCTTGGGGGGAGGGGCTCCGAGGCCCAATCCTGCCCCTTTGCAGCGGTGCGGCAGAGGTGGCACAGCTCCACGTCGGCACCCGCTGTGCAGCGCTGCCAGGACCCCGCGCAAAGGTGTCAGGGGAGATTCCTTGGTCACGACCAACATGGGGGGCAAGCCCAGCACTTGCCGGGGCACGGCCGATGCCCCAGGGAGGCCGAGGCTCGGAGCGTGCTGCCCCACGCAGGGAGGAAGGCGGCTCTGGGCTGTCTGGAGACTTGCCGCGCTCCCTGGAGTCCTCCTCCCTTGCACGGTCAGGGCGGCAGAGCCCTCGGGGCGGGCGCTGGAGCCCAAGCGAGGTGCGCTCGGTGCTGCTCTTCGCCTCCTGAGCTCGCTAAACTCGTGACGTGGCAGGAACTCGGGGGCCAGAGAGCAGCCCCGGCCCCCCCACCCCCAAGAGCACGTGGCTGGCGCCTCACGCTCCCCACAAAGCGCCTCATCAATCATGTTCCCTCTAATTAACTTCTAATTTACCTCTTTAGTCAAATCTGTTTACAATCAGAGACAAGAAAACACGGCCTGGTGCGAGATGCCAGAGCTCGGTCCCTCTCTCCCCGCACGCTCCGGCGCCTCCTGCCACGCGCCAGCCTCGGCTCCCAGCGTGGCCCCAGCCCCCTGCCTCGTGCCTGCTGCCGCCTGCCTGGGTACAGCAGGAGCTGGGAGCCCCTCGAATCCCCTGGCAGAGGCAGGGGACCCACGAGCCCTGCCGGAGGAGCCGTGCCCTGGGCTACAGGCCTCCCCGCCAGCGCACCTCGCTCCCAAGCGAAACTTGGGCCTAGCAACGCTGCAGGAGAGACCCGTGAGATGCCTGCGTGGACATCCACCACGGTCAGTGCAGCAGAGGCAGGTCCCCCACCCAGGCAGCCTCTCACTGGCCCGTGACGAGGGCCCTGCTTGGCCACATCCTGTCAGGCCTTCTCCTGGAGTCTGCTGTGTTTTATCCTACCCGACAGGAGCTGCTCCTGTTGGGATGCGCCTGGCTGCAGCCCTTGGCTTGGGTGCAAAGCCCCGCAGAGCCCGAGAGCCTTGGGCAGCAGCACTGACCAGGACCGGCAGCCCTCCACGGCCCAGCCCCGGGCCTCCTCTGCCGCCCGTGGCCATGGCAGGGCTGGCTTTGCTGAGCCCCAGGCCTTTGGGATGAACGGGGCATGGCGCTCAGCAACCAGCACCTGCATGCTTGGCACCGGGGCAGTGAGCTCCCGGCGGTGCGGCTGAGCGCGGGTGCTGGAGCGAGCGAGCCTCAGCAATGCCAGTGCATTAATCCAAGTAACCCTCCCAATTAACAGGGGGCCCAGGCAGGCACCGAGCCCAGCCCTGCAACAGGCACAGGAGCCGACCCAGGAGGTAGGTCTCATTCTGCCCAGGGGCAATGCCACGTGCCCACACTGCCTCTGGCAGCCCCCAGACGCCCCGGGGAAGGGAGACGAGTCCCTGTCATGTCTGGCGGCTGAGGGGAGGGAGTGCAGGTGGCAATTGCTTACTGTGATGTCTCGTTGCTCTTTCTTCTCCCCTTCGTGGTGCCTCATTTGCACCCCTGGTCTCTGATGCTGCTGCAGCTGTGTGAAGAAGGGACAAGGGGCCTCCCAGGTCTCGAACCCACGGCCAGGGCCGGCCACTCGCGGAAAGGGAAGGATTCCGGGCCTGAGCCCAAACCCTCCCCAGCGGGACGCAGGCAATGCACCCCTGCGACGCACAAGGGGAACAAACATCTCCCCAGGCCTGCATGCCTAGCGGTGCTGCCGGAAGCCGTGATTGAAGGAAGCCTTTAAGCTTCCCTGACAACGCATTTTTCTCCGAGATAAAACACGAATGCTGCTGGCATGCAAATCTCTCTGAACGAGGCAGGGCCCATCTTGCCGACACACGCTGCTTTGGGATGACAGGCAGCAGCGGCAAGAAAGAGCCAAGCAGGAACCTTTTCTGGCACTTCCTGCTGGCGGGGAGGCGCGGGCTTGGCCGGCGGGCGGCCTCGGGAGGGCGCAGGCAGAGAGCGCGGAGCCCTGCCGGCCTGGGGCAGCCCCACATTGCAGGCCAGGCCCCAGGTTATCCTGGAAAGGAAGCCGTTACTCAGCACCGACCTCCCTCTGTGGTGCCTGCAGTCATTGCCAGGCCGTCACGTGCCCCGACGTTGCCAGAGACGTAGCCCAGGCAGCCGGGGAAAGAGCGGAGGGATTAGGCTGCCCGGCCCAGTGCTTGCCACGGCAACTCTCCCTCCCCCGCAGAAAGCCACCAAGGAATACAAAAATTAACTTTAATATCTGAACCTCCCCAGCAAGAGCTGGTGTCCTATAAAAGTCACTTCCGGGCGGGCGGGCTGGGCAGGGGCACGGTGACACCGGCTGCATCCTCCCGGCAGGACGCCGAGGCTGGGTCCGAGGCCCTCAGAAATTCTCCAGCAGGTCCAGGATCCGCTTCTGCTCGCTCTCCCGAAACTCCTGGTTCTTCCCGTCCCCGATGTTCTCCGCGTACTCTGCAGGGAGAAAACAGGCCTGAGCCACAAGGATGGATGACAAACCCTTCCCGGGGCAGGGCCCCGCCACAGCCTACGTGGATCCAGCTTGGGCTGCGAGCTGCTGCCGGGGACTCGGCCAAGGGATGGACACAGACTCTCTCCTGGAGTCCAGCTGTGCGCGGGCACACCTGCCCCCTCCTCACTGGGGGACGCAAAGGGACGCTGCGCCTCCCTCCTCCCTTGGCAGCACAACGGGTGTTGGCAGAGGTGCAGCTTGGGAGCCCCCCGTGTTTTCTGGGGACAATCACCTGGGCCCCCCAACACATGCCACTGTACCATCCCAGCAACGAGACCCCAGGCAGCTGCGGGGCCCGCCAGCAAGCACAGCACTGCCCAGGGCGCTCAGAGGCTGTGGGCCAGCCTGGCCCCCAGTGCACACAGCACAGGAGGGCTCAGCGAAGCCCCCTCCCACGTCATCTGCAGCCTACCTATTCTACAGGCCTGGGTAGCGAGGGCTGCATTTTCTGGGCAGTCTCTGCTGGGTGCAGGGGTGGGGACCGGACAGCTCGTAGGCTGGCCAGGGACCAGCTTTTCCTGGTCCTCCCCTGGGCAGAGCCCTTGCCCCCAGATTCCCACTGGGGCATGGAGCCCGCCAGCCGCCCAGACATGGAGGCAGCTCTTGCTCCCTCCCAGCTCTGCTGCCACAGGAAGCTGCACATTCAAAAGAGCGTTAAAAAACCCCCTGCTGAAAGGCACATCTGGGGCTGCAAACCAGGGACCTGAACAAATCTCCGGGAATCGGCAGCCAGGGAAGGGAGCGCTCTCCAGCCCCCGCCTCTGCTCATCCTTCCCCTTCTCCGTAAACAAACAGAGCGCCTGGCATTCAGGCGGCGCTGAATGGCAACACGGCTGCAGGAAGTTTGCTTTAATATTGATGTGTTCAGCGCTGCTCCATGCTGCGGAGCCCCATCAAAGCCTTCATTGTAGGCGCGCTGAAAAGGCTGGGGACAGGGAGAAGTTAGCTGCCGGGGGAGCCTCTCCTCCCGCGCGCGCTCTCTTCACACACACAAAGCAGGGAGCTCTTTGCCACAGCCTCTGGGAGGGAGGCTCTGAATATTTATAACCTGCTACAGTCCCCGTGGCAGGAGGTGATGATGCTGCCAAGCCGGGCTGCGAGGGAGCAGGCGCCAGGGCGCAAGGCAGACAGGCAGGGGGGGCTGGAGCCCGTCTCCACTGCATCACCCAGCAGGGATGGACATGCCACCCCATTCTCAGCGCTTCACCCCGCAGGAGATAGAGTCTGGGTGTTGTGCGGGGGGAGGGACATGCCAACAGGGAAGGGGTTTGCCCACACAGTCCTGCCAGCAGTTTTGGGCACTGCCCATCACAGAGGTTGGTGCGAGGCATGGGCAGGGCGCCTCGGAAGCAGCTGCAACAACTCAGCTGCCTCTGCTGACTTATGGCCCCAGTGTGACTTCTCCCCGGGCCGCTGCACCCTGGCTGTTCGAACCCTTGAGTGTGACCAGGGCAGCACAGCGCCGGGGGCCCAGATCCAGCAGGAAGCTGGAGGCGCTTCTCCACGAATGCTGAAGCCTTGGAGGCGGCCAGGGCTCAGCTGGGGTTTTGGCCTGAAGGACCGTTTGAACGTCTGCGCAGTTTGCCTCAAGCAGTGCAATGGTGACGGTGGTCGCCAGCAGCTGGGCCCCTCTGCGGCTTGGGACAGACCCGTTGCATGGGAGCAGGTCACCCGTCTCCTGCTTTTGCCAGGAAGCTCCACGCTTTTCCTCCTCAGCATCGGTTCCATGAGACTAAGCTTTACAAGGACTGGCTGGCAAAATGTTTACGAGGTTACCAGCAGCTGCTGACATTACGCTGAAAAGAGCAGACAGGAGCGCTAGACCCGAGCCTTTTTTCTTTCTTAATTACCCACTTGGAAGCCGCCTTGCGTTTACGGGGCCGTGGCATCGGCGTGACAGCCGGCAGCCAGCGCGCGCTGCCTCTGGACCGGCCCTCCCGGTGCTGCCGGGGCCTCAGCCCGGCTTCTGCTGCACCGCACACAGCACAGCGGGTACGGCACAGCCAGGGCCACTGGGGAGATGCTCCCCAGTCTGCAGGAGGATACTGGGAGCTGAGCACCTGGGTGGGGGAACACATGCACATGTGTGTCCACACACAGACAACATGGCTGAAGTCGTGCTGCTTTGGGAGCATTCTTCAAGTGCAGCAGAGGCCTAGGGTGAAGCCCCCGGTGCATTTCCCCACTCCAGGTGCCTCTCACCTCTCACTGTAAGACCAGCTGCCTTCCTCCCTGGCCCCACTCCTGGGCCAGCCCCAAAGGTTGCTGTTGTTCGGGACTAAGCCTGGGATGAATAAGACAGCTCAGCCCTCTGGGCAGACCCCCATCAGCTCGTCTTCCTCCCATCACAGCAAGCATCCCTGCTTCTAGGCTTCCTGCTCCTCTTCCTCTATGGAGGGGAGAGATGAAGCCTGGGTGCTACCCCCTGGGCCTGACTCTCCACCTGGGCCTTGGGTGGGACACTGCTCCTTCCCACTGGCCAGTGGGCTCTGACCTGCTCCAGTGAGCCAGTGGTTATTCCCTGCCCACCCCCGACACCACCTTAGGAACAAAGTCCTCCTGCCTCTCTTGCATGATAAGCAATTCTCGGCAATCCTGAGGGACCCATCAGCTGTCAGGCTGCCAGAGAAACAGGGAGAATATGTAGGCCATAAAATCAAACTAAAAAGCAGGCTTCTAATTAGTATGCAAAAATAGAAAATAACAACGAAACAGGAGCAGCACACGGAGTGCAAAGCAAAAATAAATGGAGGGGCTGGAACAGCCCTCAGCCCCTGCAGGCAGCGAGCCAGTTGATGGACGGGGGGCACCGGACACTGCGGCCAGGTTGTGACCGGAGGACCGGTGCTCGAGCTGCCCGATACCTCGGCCTTGTCCCCAAGTCACCTTGGGGGTGGCACCGCACCCTCAGGACCAGCGGGTCAAAGAATCCTCCCCCTTGCAGCAGGACCAAAGCCAACGCTCTGGATTCGCTCACCCCCACCCTGGAAACAGGCACTGGGGCAAGCCCCCAGCTGGCTCTGGTGCCCAGTCTGTGACCCCCACACCCAGGTTTCACCAGAACTCCTCACAGACGCACAGCAGGAGGCAGAGCCCAGGGAGGCACCACTGTCGTTTAACACGAACATCGGAAACAACGCAGGTGCCGGGATGGCAACTCCCCACGGCCGCACGCCGCAGCTAGCAGGGAGGCCGCCGCGCCACCATCCATATTCATGTGACACTGAGAACAGGCCGGTACACTAGTGTGCGACAGGCAAGGAGGTGCTGGGCCTGCTAGGGGAAGACAGGACTCAGCAAGGCTTCCAGGGGGCTGCGTTACCACGGCAGACACCCACAGCAGAGCTGCCTGGATTTCTGTGGACACCAAAGACACTCCTGACTGGGAGGGAAAGAGCAGCACTCGTGGGGTGGTGGTGGGGGACTGTGCCCAGCCCTGGTGCCCCCAAGCTCTCAGCTGCTCCAAGGATGCAGAGCGCACCAGTCTGTCCCGTGACAGCCATGCTGTCTCCTCGACCTGTCCCCTGGAGGGGTGGCCTGTGCATCCAGACCAGATGTGCAGGATCCCAGTGGGAAACTGAACACTCACCCTTCAAGATGTGCCAAACGATCTTGATGGAGCTGCCTCTCATGTTCAGGATCTGGTGGACTCTCTGGCGGATCTGAGTGAGGAAGAGGAGAGGAAGAAGCATGCCATGATAGGCAGCACAGCCCTTAGCCCGCTTCCCTCAGCGCAGGACCAGGCTAGCGCAGAAAGGCTCACCCCATGGGGCTGCAAACACTGTGCATGCAGGAAGCCGGTTGCCCTCCATATCTGTGCTCACAGGGGGTGGGGAGGGGCATCTGCATGGTCCAAGCTGGAGCTCCAGCCAGAGCCAGCTATCAGGGAACACTGGAGCTGGGCTGCACGTGCATTAGACACGAAGAACATCTCCTGCCACCCCACAGACGCAGGGCCTGCATTTACCTGGGGGACGCTGGCACTGCAGATCTCTGCCATGATGTAACAGATGAGCTGGAGCACGAAGAGGCCAGCGTCTAGGCGACGGAGGTAGAACTCATCCTCCGTGTCATCGTCGATGATCTCTCCCCGACGTACCATGTCCTGAAGAACAAGGAAAAGCGAAACTGGACGCAGAGCCGCCTTACTGCTTTATCCAGATCCAGCCTGTACCCAAAGCACAAATGCCTGGCTAATTTGCAAACTAGGGGCAGAGACATGAGCTGCTCTGCACAAGCTCACAGCTTTCCCACACACTGGGACATGGTGCCTCGGCTAGTGTCTCAAGGCTCCCCCACCCAAACACCTTCCTAAACCCATGCTGGCAGGCATCGTGCCCACTGCTCTTTGGGCCCCAGAGCTCCACCACGTTGGCATCACTGAGGCTGCACCAGACAAGGAAGAGGAGGTATTTGGGATGGCTATGGTTAGTTGAATGATAATAGTCAACCCTGTTGGACAGGACTTCCCAGCTGTAGCCTTCATTAAACATGCCTGGTGCACCCAGATGCAAAGCTCACCCACTGAGATGCAGCTTCCTCCCAGAGCCCCCCTGAGTCCCAGCCAGAGGGAGTGGAACAGCCAAAACCGCTACTGCCCTCTTTCTTCCCCAGGGCCAAATATCTCGGCCTCTCTGCTTCTCTCTCCTGGCCTCATCTGGCCCAGAAGCTACCCTTGTCCAGGTTCCTGCACTGCACAGGCATTAGGTGACCTAGGCAGCAAAGCCTCTCCCTTCCCTCCCCAAACCCCACAATATGACCTTGACTTTAAGGAGGCAGCCACCAGCATCCACGGCAAGGCCAGAAGGGAAAGCAATCGTGGCCCGGCCCTTGTTCATTGAGAGCCTCTCCAAGATGCTGCAGAGGAAAACCCAGCCATGACTTCAAACAAGGGCTGCTTAAGCCAAGCCCCATCCGTAACCTGCCAGCCGTGCTCAGGGAGCCCAGCGGTGCCTCACATCACATGTGACCTTTCGTAATCTTCCCAGTGGACTTATTTTAAACAAAAAAAAATAAAGGTAGCCTCTTGTCAGGCCCTGCCGGCTCCGTGCAGCCTGCGTGATTCATTATGCAGCAGGCTGGCAGGTGGGCACACGCCAGCGGAGCAATATTTCCTCATTAGAGCCATCGCCGGCGGGCGCCCTGTCCCTGCAGCGCTCAGCAAGGAGAGCTTCTTCCGCGCGTGCGCGCTGCGAACACATCTGCATGCAAGGTCGCTGGTGTCACAAGCTGATTTAGGGCTCTCTGAGCCGGGCCCTTAATCCAGTTATGGGCAGAGGCCGTTCGTCACCAGAAACAGAATTAACCCCGCACACCTCTTTGCGACAGGCGCGTTCCCAACCCCTGAGCGCAGCAGCTGCTGAAGGCACCTGCCCAAAAGGCCTGAGCTAGGATGCAGCAGCAGGGCACCCTGGAGGGAGTCCAGGATGTCCCTTAGGAGAGGCAGCCCAGCCACCCTTTCGGCCGGGCTGACTGGGAAGCAGGCTGTGTCTGGGGAGATGTCCAAACCATGAATGAATCTAGCTACCAGGACCCCAGCAAATCGTGGAACGGGAGCTGCAAACTACTGCTTTCGATGGAAGAGCAGAGTGAACAGCAACAGTTTTATCGGCTGCACGTAAGTCACTTGGCAGCACTACAGGGGAAAACACCAACCCTTCAAGTCAAACAACAGGCTTCCTCCAGAGCAGCACAGCAACCCTCAGGCCTGTGCCAGGAGCAGAGATGAACCCGCTGCAGCCGGTTCATCATACGGCCACAAGCCTACAACAGCCCTCAGGATAGCGCCTCCCCCCCTGAGTCCTGGGCCAAATGCTACCTCCCATCTTCCCCTCCCAGGGTCACTCTGGACTAGATGACCTTCGGATGTCCCTTGCAGCCCTGCTTCTTTATGACACCACCAATGGGCAAGAAGAGCAGCAGCGGTGGGCTCTGCTGTAGGAAGCAATAGAGGAGGACGATGGACTATGCAGGGAGCCCAGATGCCCTGGTGCCTGGATCTGCTGGGATTCACTCTGCTGTAAGAGGGCCTGTTGAGGGCAGGAAGGCCACCAGACAGCCCCGGGCAGGATGCCCAGCTGTTTCCTGCTGCAGCAGCACTCCAAGGGCTGGAAGGTGATGGCTGGAGCTGGGCTAGGGGAGGATGTGGCAAAGCTCCCCAACATACTCAGTGCCTAGCCCAAGCAGCCGCTGTCAACCAAGGATCTTCGATTGCCACCATGATGCACTCAGGATCCTGTTCAAGGGCAGACACGGATCTGATGAACCAAACCCCGGGGCCCTGGCCCCACCGAAGGACTGTGCGCGCTCCAGTTCCTGCCCAGAGCAACACGAGTGACCACCATCCCGGAGCAGCAAGGCTGTGACCTGGCGCCGGGTAGCCAAGCTGCGTTCTGCTGTAACCACTGCCAAGCGCGGTGCCCGGGGGCGCAGAAGCCGGCAGACCACGTTCCTGACCACGCAGGCGGCAGGCGAGAAGACAGCTGGTCCTTCCCCTGCCCCACCACAAAGGCCATGCTGTTGCCAACACGTGGAGCAGCCCTAACTCCCAAGATGCGTTGGAGGAAGATCTGCACCAGGTGCAGATGCCACTTCTGCAGCCTTTTCCAACCACTGCCCCTCTTCAAATGCTGATCCACCGCCAGGGCTGCACCACGCAGCCACCTCCCCACTTTGTCTCCCTGTTGTGGAGCTGCCAAGTCGATAACCTCCAAATGAGCATCCTGATGCCATTTCTAATCTACTGGGGATGTGTGCTGAGATGCCCCTTGCTGATGGGAGAAGACAGCAATAAGATGGGCTTCTCTGAAGCTAAAATGAGCTTCTCTCACACTAATGAGAAGGGATTGACAGGGCAGGCCTAGAGGTGTCAAGTGAAGACTTGAAACCTAAAGATACAATGGAATTGCCACCGCTGCAGGCAGGAAGACATCTGGTCGCAGGGCATGGGACGAGGGTGCGAGAAAGGCTCCATGCCCCTCTCCTCATGCCCCAGTCTGGCTGTCTCTCCCAGCCCAGGACAGCTGGTCTGAGGCAGAGCAGGAGAGGGCAGCCCTGGCCCCAGAGGGAATGCCGGCAGGACTCTGCCTCCTCTCCCCACTCCTGCAACAGCAGAGTCATTTGAGCACGTGCCAAGCAGCAAGCAAAACCTCAGAGGTTTTCAGTGGTTCAGGAGGTGCAAAAACCACACCCAGGCCTTGCTTTCTGCACCAAGGGACACAGCTCAGCCCCACTCCCACCACCCGGCTCTGTGCGGGCAGGCTCAGGCGGAAGGATGCCTCGAGCAGGGCACCGGACAGGCTGACCCGTGGTCCCTCCCGGCCCTGCTTTCCATGCCTCCCTACCAGGGAAGTCGGCCAGTCACAGCGGTGTGGCTGTCCGGTGACCGAGGCAGACACCAGGTATTGCACAGAGTGAGTCCCATCATCAAGCGCTTGATCCAAACTAGGAAAGAGACATGCGTGTGTGCATGTACATGTGTGCACACCAGCCAACCGGGACTAGGGTAGGTGGCAGTGGGAAGGCAGAGAACACAGGTGTGATCAGCCTGCGAGGAACGGAGGAGCAGAAGGAATCTCCTGGGGGCCCCAGTCGTCCAGTCCCTTGATCCCAGGCATAAACCCCTCACCATGGTGGCCATAGCCCCATGGGCCCTGGCCTGGACAGAAAGCACCCAGTAAACAACGAACCCGGCACACGCTGCAGGAAGGGAACAGGAGACAAGGGCGGGGGCCCAAGCCCCGTGATGGCAAGAGCACTGGAGGCAAAATATGTTCAAGGAAGAGGCTCGTGTACTACATACAGAGGAAAATAGCCCCCCTTTCTGCCAACCAGTCCGTGCAAACCTGACTTGGGGGTAAGGGTAGAGTCCCTCCCAACCCTGTATCAAGCAGTGGTTTGATCCCATGTGCAGGGGCAAGACCCACCTGCTTGGCACCAGCAGCACCACCCCGCCAATATCCTGCCTGCAGCCACGGGCCAGGGCTCAAGAGCAAGGTGTAAAAAAAAAAAAGTGCCAGAAGCCAAAAAATCCATTCAAGTGGGGAAAGGATGCCTTTCTGGTACTGCAAACAGGCAGCAGCAGGCTTGGAGCACACAGCAGATGCAGCAGGCTGCAGTCCAACAGCATTTTAAACAGATTAAAAATTTAGGACCAGGAATGCCCAAGACTAAGCACAGCAGCTTGTAATTTCCTCCTGCCTCAGCAGTGCGGATCGGGGGAAGCTGGAGCCATGTCTGAACCAGCGGTTCCCAATCTGTGGTACAGGTACCACCAGTGGTACGCAAACAACCTGTCCGTGGTACGTGTTAACAGATTTATTATATTTACCTTATTTGACAAAAAATTGCTGGTGGCACTTAAGGTTGTATTGTTTTAAATTGGTGGTGCGCAATCTGTCAGAGTTTGGGAATGGCTGGTGTGGAGCATGCAAAAGCAGGGATGGCAGAGAGCACTGATTTTAGATTAAAAAACCACAGGAGAGGTGGAATCCACCTCCCTTTATTGCAGGAAGCCGAGCTGTGCCAACACGATCCATGGCTGCGGGGAGCGCTATGGGCCTTGTGATGCGAAGCTGGCCTTGCGCACGTGTGAAGCTGACGAGCGCAGTCTGCCGAATCTGCTTCTATCTTAGCTTGGACAGGACAGACTGGACAGACTGAAGCAGTGTCAAGGTGCCTGATGTGAACAGCATCAGGGCCCTGGCAAAGCTATCTACAGCCCAGGTCTGTGGTCCATAGAGCACAAGCCAGGGGCAGCTACAGGCACTACACTCGCCACGTCAAGGTGTTCAAACAACACACCACAGCAGAGGTGCTGCCAATATTTGCACCGTGCCATCTCTGTAAGCAGGCGTCGACTTCCCCAGCAAACCCTCATGTTCAGTGTGGCATCACTCATGCTCCGAACGGGAACATGGCCTGTTCCTTTATGTGCAAAAAACCCAGCTCCCTAGTGCAGATGCAGGTCTGCACATCCGGCGGTTCAATGACAGACCAGCTCTCCCACCTGTGGGGAAGAAAGCAGCCCAGCCAACTGCGGGGAAGAGTGCTGTTCACGCCTGCCTACATGCCGAGATGTGTTGGTGCGTCCGTACCCTGAGCAGTCCTTCTGCAAGAGCTGCAAAGGTCACCGCGTTTGCTACGATGCCAGCACCTCCGCTGAACTGGTAAACACGAGGGGAGAGATCTGCCGCTCAGCTCTGGCACTAGAAATGGGAAGCGTGACAGGGCACTTGCAGGACATGTCTAGATGACCCAGCAATCCCAGCAGGGGAGCGTGGAGCTCCTCTCACCCTCCTTGCTTCTTCTGAAGCAGCTCGCAGCACAGGCTGCAAGGAGGGCAGGACCATCACCAGTGTCAACAGTGTCAGCACAGCCGGGCTCCACATCCGCGTGCCCTCCAGCCAGCAGAGGTACGATCCTCCTACATTACATTAACCCCTCATTATTTTCCGCCCTCAATTCAATTCTGCGCAATTCAGAGCATTTTAAAGTGAACTCAAATGCCAGGTTGATACAAATCCCCATTTAAGCTATCAAAATCTGTGGACACTGCCTCAGTTCCAGGAGTCTTGTCTCTCCCTTTCAAGGCTCGAATGACTTAACTGTAGCACAATTAGCATGTAATTTGTAAGTCATTACAGTGCAAAGTATCTGGTGAGAACATTTCATTGAATAAACCTGCTGAGCATAATTTTCAGTGGAACTAAAAAAATATATTAAACCATCTCCTCCTTTTTCTTCCCTTCTTTAGAGCTTGCTGAGGCTACTGCCGGCATCTATAATTACGTCTCATTTGAGACCGAGTTACAAGCCAAGGGGGTTCTGTACCTTTTCCTACAGAAAGGATTAAAGAGCGCGAGAGAGGACAAGATGCTCTTCTCACAAGCCAAAGCTAGGCTCCGTTTGCTCGAGACTCCAAAGAGCTACGACGAGTACCAGACCTTGGCAGGGATGCTCGTGTGGACCCGGCCTCTGGTTGCCACTCACTTTGGATGGAAAGCCACAGCCCAACCATGTGGAAGCAGGTCCCTCTCTAGCCCACGCTGGCTGTTCCAGCTTCACAAGCCCCCCCGAGGTATGGAAGTACCAGCACCCCGTTGTACAGAAGGTGCAAAGAAGTGAAATGACTTGCTCAGCCCCCTCTACACGTCACATTCATGGTGCGATTAACATGTTCAATGTAGCATGGATGGGAAGAGGGCTACAGGTGCCCCCAAGTTAAGATACCACATAATGGGAAATGAGCCATAAAAATGTTCCACATTTAATGCAGAATCTTTTTATGGCTGGTCTATATAGCACCTTAAATGTTACATGGCCAGGGCTGACTATTAGCCAGTTTGGGTCTCTGTCCCAGGGCCCAGGCTGCAGTGGGGTCTGGAATGGCCCCAAAACCAAAAATCATTACTACTTGCCCCGGCAAACAGTAACGGTGCAACTGTGACCTGACCCCCATCCCCAAATCACGCCTCCTGCCACGCATGTGTGAAGCGCAATGAGCCAGACAGGCTTTGTGGCTCTCGGCTGGAAGTTGCTGTAGGAAGACAAAGGAGCTGGAGGACGCTTCTGCTCGCCCCAAAGATCCCTAGTGAGGAGGGAGGCACCATGGATTTCAGCCCTTCCAGCTGAGGGCAGGCTCACTCAGGCTGACGAAACCATGTCAGAGGGAACCAGCACTTCTAGCTGGACTTGCATGCAGACAGCTGAGTTTGAAGGGTTTCCTTGTCCCCGGAGAGAAGGGTGGCAGGGCAGAGCACACAGAACGGGCCACGGGTCTGTCAGGAACACACCGGGCTCTAAACAGCTCTACTTCAGCGACACCAGGGGTGGCAACCACAGAAAGGGGATGAGAAAATGAAGCAGTTCCCCACCCTTACGGTGTCACTGATGCCAGGCCCATGCAGCTTATCTGCAAAGCAAACCTTACACTATGGTCTCATCTGCTGTGCATGGATGCTGATCCATGCACAGCCCCTCCTCCCCCCGTGTATTCTGTAAAGGGCTGCCCAGCTGTCCTGGGCTCACAAACTCCCTGAGCTGGCTGCCGGCTGGAGCAGCACTCAGGGGCTTTCTGCCGGCGGAGCCGCTGTGGAAGCCTTTGGGACTCTTCTGGATGAAAGGTGCTCTGTGAGTATGCGCGCGCGGGCTCTAAATAGCAGCTGCCCATGCACAGCTAGGCTTCATCAACATCATTAGTCCTGCTCTTTGAGCTCCAAAGCCCACACATCAATGCTGGAATGGGAACAATGAATAATGCCTCCCTCCGAGTTGAGGAGGAGTCGTACAGGGCTGGGAAGGGGCTGTCTTGCTCCAGGCCACCACTGAGTGTGAAGCTGCAGCTGTCCATATGGAGCCTGAGTGCTGGAGGCGGATGCAGCTAGATCCATCACACACCCCTGTGCCTCTTTGAGCAGCCACAAAGCCGCGGAGCCCTAACGCCCTCACAATGTTTGCCCGTGCCCAGTGCAACGGCCTTGGCATTGAGGAGCTGGGCTGGGGGGGGGCGGGGGCAGCCTGTGGCACATGGAGACTGCCTGTGTGTCGGGGAGAGCGGCTGCAGTGATTACTCTCCATCAGTGCTAATTTCACACCCTCTTCAATGCTGATACAGATAATCTTGTGGGAAGTAGGCCAAAGTCGCTAACAGCTCGGCAAGCTGCTTCCTGACTCCAACAGCTCATTCTCCCTTTCAGAAAAGTCTGTTTCAGCCTCAGTTCCAAGGAAGCGCGATATGGTACCGATGCTCGTGCTGTTTAAAACGAGCCGTGGCTGGCACTGAGAGTGAACACCAGACTTTGGCTACAGCCCCATCTAGCTCCATGGAATAGAAGCTCTAGCAGCTGATCAGAACTGAAGAGGAGGTAGGTGGTCTTCGATATCACCTCCAGTTGTCACACCACAGTTCCCTTACTCCCCTGTCAGCCCATCCCTGTACCACTGAGAGTCAGGAACCACTACTGCTGTGGTTTGAGGTCCTCCTATGAGGAGCTACCTACAACCATGCAGGACCTCCAAGCTGCAGGAGAGGTCCCAGCTAATCTCATCCCAGCTGTAGGGGCAGGAATCTCCCTTGCCACCTAAATCCTGACACTGCACAAAATGGGAGTGCAGCCATGCTAGCTGCAACTGCATGGAAATGGAGCTGTCGCTACCAGTTTCCTATCACAGTCTTCCTAGGCAATGAAGACAAGCGCTCTCCCCGAGTCAGTCCCTGAGAATGTGCTGGCCAGATGCACAACCCAACCAAAGCCATCAAGTGCATGATTTCACAGCGTGGATCTAACCTTGTTTCTCCGAGGCACTGGTGCCCTGCTAGCAGGAGCTGCGCGAGCATTTGTAATGCCTGTCTGGAGAAGGTTAATGAGACAAGGGAGAGAAATGCTGCTTTGCAGAGTCGGAAGCAAAAGAAAAACAATGGTGTAGCCCTGGCAGGGCAAGGAGAGAGCTGACATTTGCAAGCAAGGGGATAAGTGTGCAGAGGGAGCAGCCATAAGGTAGCAGGGAGGAGGGAGACAGCCAGCACGTTCTCTGCAGCAGAGAAGAAAAGTAAGTTTGCACATCGGAATGGGACAAGGTGCTGAACAGGCACATGCCCCAGACAGGAGCTCCGTGCCATGTGGACAACACCCTGATGGCACTGAGCTCCCACTGCACACAGAACAAAGCTGCGCCCATGTAGCCAAGGGAAGAGCGGCACCGGTACCTGCCGAGTGGCGAACTGTGCTGCCGCCCTTGGGGACTCAGCAAGGTTTGGCTGGCATTCACCGGTCTGGCTGCCGAGCGTCTATCAGGCAGAAACATCTGCAGCTTACGGAGATGCTTGTCGTCCTTGCCCAGTGGCAACGTTCCAGCCAGCCCCCACGTACAGCCGCATCCCCATGGATAAGCGCCCTTGCGAGAAGAATGCTTCTCAAGGCAGGCAGGCATTAGCTGATTGCAAGAGGCCAAGCAGAAGGCAGCCAAGCTAAACCATGCCAAATGCATGGCATTAGAAAAAAAACATAGCTCTGCTCCTGAGAGCAGGCTCAGAGTGGGAGGAAGGGGGAGGAGCTGCTGACACGGGAAGCAGTACATACATGTTTCTCTCCTTCAATCTTCTTGTCGGCCACCTGCATCGCATCCAGGTATTTAAAATACAGTTCCATCAGCCGATCCACCTGTGACGGCACAAGAGAGACAGACTTAAGCCAAGAAAGAACGAGGCATTCGCCACCCAATCCACCCTACTCTGCCACCTGCTCACAAAAGCCTTTGCAAAGCAGCCGGCAGTTCCGGGGCTCAGGACATGCTGTTCCTGGGCGCGTGTGGGAATAAGACTGGCCAATACTGAAAAGCCAGCAGCCTTTATCCCACATGTAATGAACTAGGAAGTGACTGACCAGGCAAGCGTGCCAGCCCACTGCAGTCCTCCGCTTCCCCAGCTCTGTAAGCACAGCCCTCTGTCTAGCCGGGCTCTGATCATTCAGATGGCTGCCAGGCATGGCTGTCCTGCTCTCCCCAGTACCAGATTAAACAACTGAACAAACTTTAAAATAACTAGGGGAAGGAGGGATTTTACAGGGGGGACAGAGCCATTTCAACAAAGATGCTTTCAAAACACAATGGGAATTTACAGCTATTTTCTGTACAGAGGAGCCGGCTCTACCCTGGAAGGGCTGAAGGCACAAGTCCCAAGGAAGCGAGTGTTTTGCAGAGGTCCTCGCTGGTGCTCTACTGTCATGTAGATACTATGGGGCAATTACAGGCAGCTCAACACAGCTGCTAAGAGGAGCATGGGTAGAGGAGAGAGCTATAAGCTGGAGGGTAAGAGACAGGACTAAGATATTCCCCATCACCGCTGCTCCACACAAGTGTCCCCATGAGAACTGATCCAGTGGTCAGGATCGGCTCAAGTCACCATAAAGTGGGCTCCCTAACAGCGCCGTGCCAGAGTTGGCACGGCTGGGCAGGCAGCGTACTAACCTTCTCGCTGTTGTTCTCGGTGAATTTGTTCAGCAGCCGCGTCCTCTGCTGCCCTCTCAGATTCCGCAGCAGGGAGGCCAGGATGGAGCAGACGTGCTCTGGGGGGAAGAGCGAAAGATGCACAGGTGGTCAGGGGGGGCAGGAAGGTCCCTGCCTGGCCGGGGGTCAGAGAGGACAAGGGAAGTTTTCCAAGAGGACGGTGCAGGTGGAAATCCACTAGCCCAAGGCATTTACCACATCCTCTGCGCTACTCTTGTCCCCTTTTGGATTCTTCTTGATACTCATACGAGCGGCACCAAGGGCTGTGACGCAGGACAAGTCCAGGGTATCTACCTACCGGCTTACGCTTGCTTTCTGGCAGCTCCCAGCCTACCTAAAGGCACAGTTGCTGCTCCGTGCTCCTTCCCTCATGGCCAACAGTAATTCCGGCCCCGGCCCAGGGATCATTCAGAAGCTGGCACTGCCCTCCAAGTGACCCTTAGGTTACCAAGGAGGGAGCAGTTATTAGACCAGGAAAGCTCAAGAAAGGAATAACCATGCCAGAACTCAGCTCATGCAGAGATTTAATTGGCATTCGCTGGAGAAAAATCCTCAGACCTCTTATTCGCAGCAAGTCCTGTGCACTGCATACGAATACGGCACAACAAACAAAGAAATAATGAGCAAATAAACCTGTTCTGCAGCCTTCCAGATCCCACGGCTAGGTCACACTTTCCAGGGCACAAACCCTGGAACGCAGCAAAGAGCTGGCTGGAACAGCTGCAAGAGATAATCCGTGTTGATGTTCAACCCCGCTCAATTCCTCTCTGAATGACAATTGAACCAAGTGCCTCAAATCTGTACTGATTCCTTTCTCCTTCAGCAGCAGGCCCCAGCTTCAAGGTGCTCTCCTCCCGTGAACAGTGGTACAGATGTCCCTCAATAGACTGCCGTTCGGGGAAGCCTGGAGAAGAGCACAGTTTTGTGGAAGGGAAAGCACAGCGTGCATCACAACACTTCTCTCATTCTTCACAAATGCCTTTTGGAAGCTCTTCCCTGTCGAACAGAATCATCTCCCAGATCCGCGCAAATGCCACAGGGCAACAGCTTCTTATCCGGGCAGCAGGCACCTTCGAGGGAATTCGGGGCATTCAGCATCTCCCCGGATGGGGTCCTGACTGCTGGCCCAAGAAGGGGAGAGCCCTGTTCTAGGTCTCCTCCTTTCTAGGATGCACCGTGGTGCCTTTTCACTGGCATTCGGCTTCCCAGGAGTAGACAAGCCAGACTCCCCTCTACTCTGTCTCCTTCGAAGGAGCCCGCTGTGCTTCTGCACATTCACAGGGACAAAACTGTGCCTGTTTTTAAGTTTATTCCCAATAAAACATCTCTCTCTGTTCCTTTGGTGTCAAGGCCTCTGACTATGAAGGCTTTCCTCCTGGGCTCCCAGCACCTTGGCCATCCATTGATATGCGGACAACAGCAGCTGAATGTGCTGGATGCAGCTTGGAAGCAGCAGTGCCTCTTGAGAGAACAGAGTGGGGAAGAAGCTGTGAAAACCAGCCACTCCTGCATCGATGTAGTCTCCCTGCAGAGCCCCCCTGAAGAGGCAAGAGGTGCAGGGTGGCCCTGCCACTGCCCTGTGCAAAAGCAGGGTATATTTGAGGCCAATGGTCTGATTCCAGGAAGGCAAAGCCAAGTCCAAAGACAGAGGCAGGAGCTTCCTTCCCTTGCCAAGCCATTCCTTACCGTGTCCTGCCTGCCAGCGTACACAAAGTGCAGAGCTCAGGTTTCAGGCATGTCTGCGTGTTCCAAGCTAGAACATCACAACATCTTTGCTTTCAGCTTATTGATCAAGACTGATAAGAAAGAGCAGCCATAAAAAATCTCCAAGCTGAAAGTGGGAAGGAACAGGTGGCAAGGTGCGCACAGGATACGGCAACATGCAGAGGAAAGGAAATGTTGTCACACTGCTGTCAAAGCAGATCACCATGCATTTCCATTGCTCAGCCTAGCCTAGAGCCACGAGACGCTCCAATCAACTGCACTTCTGTACAAAGAACAGGTGACATCTACCTGTTTGCATGGGGCTTTCACCCGAATTGACAGCTCATCCTTGCCTTAAGAGCCACTTCAACAACCTGTCTCAAGCGGTGGGTCAGCCCCTTCCTTGTCCCAAAGGTTAACTGTGTGCCACACACAGGCGGCAAAACCAGACGCACACACCCATTTCATTAGCTGCTAATAAATGTAGCTTCCTCAGAAACAGATTTCTGCCTGAGGTAGCGTCAATTTTTCATGTGCCCAGGAGAATGGGAGAGCGGCTGGCAGTAAGAGCAGAGGAGATAACAGGTTTATCTGGTGGCCGGCACCGTTCGGCTGCTCTGTCATTCCGACAGGATAAAACGGAGGTGAAGGATAGCTATGGATACGTGAATGCAGCGCTCGCTGTGGGGAGGCAGCTAACCCACGCACGCTATAGCAAATCAGGGTCTATTTAAAAAACGACAGGGGTTTATAAAACCCCCCCCCCCAAAAAACCATCTCCATTTTCTTATGATGAAAGGGACACGCAGGAAAGTTTGAAATGCCCCAAGCAGCTTGTTCTGCTGCTTGGGAAGAAAGTCCAAGAATTCACTAGCTGCATTTCCAGCATTTGCTTGAGACTGTTCCTGGGGCCACCAGGGAAGAAACAGTCCTACCATGCTGCCGGGGTGCTGGGGACAACCCCGCGGCTCCCATCCACCCACCTCGCTCCCTCCCCCCAGTCAGTGTTCGAGCACCAGGACCTGGTGTTTCAGGAACAGCGCGACCGTGTGAGCTGCTGATTCACCCCAGCCCTGGTGACTTGGGGGCTTACTCTAAGTAGAGCTTGACATGAAACATGGCTGAACCCATTACTCAGTGAAAATAAAAAAGCTGCCACACTAGCATAAGGTATGGGCTGAGGGACACGTGTGTTTTGGGCACTGTGGGAAGGTGCCCAAAAGGAACAGATGGGCTCCACGCCAGTAAAAAGCAACTGCACAGAACTGAGCCTTCACTCACCAGCGGGATCTTCCTTGAGAAAGGTCTCGACACTGCTGTTAGTTTGTGCCTTTTGCCCAGTAAAGGCCGCAGTTGCTGGACTTCATGCTCACCCCACCACTACAAGCCACAGGGGTTGTATACAGTTCTCAGGCAACCCCCCAAGTAGCTCAAATCAACTCGACGACTATTTGGCAAAGCTTTCAAAGAGCATCAGGTCTCAACCGAAGTTGCTTTCCCTGCAGGGAAAGCATTGATTTGGTGCAGGAAAAAAAAAGGCAAGACTGGCTGTGGACTCCCCTCATGGCCCACACACATGCCATCATGCAAGGAGGGCCTAGATATGTGTCCTTGAACAGGTGTCGAGCTCAGCCCCACCAGCACCTCATCACCCCTTGGACAAGAGCCGTGTTCTAGCCAACATGTGGAAAAGGAGCAACTTATCCCCTACTTGTACAGATGTCCAAGGGCCACGAGCAGAGGATGCTGCCCCTCTGCGTATGCCAGGAGTAATCAAGCCTCTCAAATCTTAGGTGATGGTACACGTCGTCTCTGTGCAGCACACGAGGCCCCGCCGCCCTCGAGGCAGGCAGCATATGATCCCCTGCTGCTCCGGGGATTTCTCCCAGACCCACGTTAGTGTAGAAACTCGAGCCCTCCCCGCACCTCCACAGACAGACAGACTCCGGATGCAAGCAGTGTTTAAAATACCCTAATTAGATCGATCTTGACTTCAGCAGCGGTGTGCTTGAATACAGATTAATCTGTTCCATGGCAGGCACTGGCAGCTGCCGCAGCAGGAGGTCCTGTCAAATCAAGCCATAACATTACACTCTTCTGCCTTTATTATTATTTTTTTCTCCTTTTTTACATTTCATTATAATGGACATCTGCCTAGCAGGGGAGGGAGCTCGCACAGGCAGAGGTGCATGTAGGCCCACTCCACTGGAATATCGATGGTGATCAGAGCAAGCGTCCTCTCAGAGACAGGCAGGGAAGTGAGCAATTCTGGGGGCAGAAAGGGCAATGGCAACCACCTGATGGAAGGGGCAAGTAAAGGGAAGGAGGAAATGGAGCAATGAAATCAACTAAGGGATGGAAAGCTTCTGAAACCTTCCCCAGACAAACACTGTTTCCAGCGAGGGGCAGTGAAGGGAGTTAAGTAAAAACTCTCTCTCACAAACCTGTGTCTTCCAGACTGCTTCAAGGTAAGATCTGCCCTCAGATCCTTAGCACAGGCTATGGATACGTCCACACTGCAGAGCCACGAGAGCTAGTCCACGGGCTGGAAGTAGTGTTGATACCGCAGCACTCTGGTCCATGCGGGCAAACTCATCCTGCCAAGGGGGCACTGAACCATCCTGCCACAGCCGGGCTGCTTCCAGTGCCCAAGGCCGGCTCATTTAAAGCTAAAATTTCCACGTGATGCTGCAGTCAGCAGCATAGACAAACCCGAAGACTCTCTGGCTGGCTATTAACGAGAACAGTGTGTGATCTTAATCTTCAGCTCAGCGATCAGTTCATCTTTAGCTGTCAGAAGGAGATCTAACAGTGGATTATCCCACACTGGAGGCAGTACTTGTTATATTAGAAAACGATCCTGTATGACTGGTGAAACCTCCAAGGACACTGCTGTCTGCGGCACAAGACCTCCTGCGTGCCCCCCAGTTTGGAGGAAGAATGCCGTTTTCTTGCCTATTCAAGGGGGAAGAGTAGAACAAGGTGCTCATCTTGCTCTCCTACCTGCCGCCGTGGCCTCTGCCCTATCTTCCATTTTGTCAGAAAACAAAGCCACAGGCACTGAAGACCACACACTTCTGAGTCTTCAGTAAAAAGCCCTTTGGTACATAGAGCCTGTCACCTCCACCTTTTCACCAGTTCTATCGTCCTACCAGGTTGACGGACTATCAACCAAGCTGAACTTTCCCCCTACATGGGCATTTCCAATCTTCCTGTTTATTGCCCAGACATCTCGCATTAGTGCATATACAGCTAAAGAATTCATTTTTGTCATGCTCCTTGACATTGATTCATCATGTTTCTAATGCACTGACTCATACCATCACAAGCTACATGTTTAAGTGTGCTGCTCTCCCCTTTACCGTGCAGTCTGTTTGGCTTACCCAACAGAAACCAAAGGTGGCTCTTGACCGTAAGTTTGTTCACAACTAGATGAAAAAGCAATCTTTTCTACTGAAGGGCTATTTAATCTAGCAGAGAAATGCCTGAAAGTCCATTGCCTGAGATCTGAAATTGGGAGGGAGGGTGGGAAATCAAACTGGAAATAAGACACAGATGTCTTCTCACAGCAAGGATGATTAGCCACTGAAACAGTTTCAGAGGATGCAACAGAAATTCATCCATTAAGTGGTTTAAAATGCAGGCTAGAACGATATCCCATATATACGCTCCACTTCAGCCAGGTTTGGGGCTCAGCGTAGGCATTACTGGGTGGACCTGCCTGGTACGTGTTGGACACACACGGCTGCGCTCCACAATGAATCTAGACAGGGACGGACCCCAATGTCAGTACCTTCTATGCTGGTCCCAAACTGTCACGCATGTGACAGACAGGCAGTGGAGGCGAACACCACTTCCGTCCTATGGAAGAGCACAGTGAGAGGGAGGGCAGCTGAGGGCCACGCTGCAGCTGTGGCATGCCCAGATCACGGCCCACGCTCTCTTTCAGACCAAAGGGCAAGGGCTCTCCAACCCCCGAGCAAGCTGATCTTCAATCACGTTCTTGTAATGGACAGAGAACGTAGACCTTTAAGCAAAATATAATTACCCCCAACGTTAAAACCACTGCTCAGTCAGAGGACAGGATCCCATTGTAAGCTGAAGGGGTGATGGTAGAATAATAAATGGGTGCTACACAGTTGTGTTTAAACAGACCGATTCCTTCGACAGGTATTCATTTCAGACGACCACCGAGTGACAAATATTTTCTGGTGGCTCACAGATGGTGTTCAGCTAATAGAGCCATCCTTTATCAGGTCACTTTTCCTATCGCCTTTTACCCTTTTCATGCCCAGGGAATTTAGTCATCTAGCGGGTATTCGTTTTAAAGGGCTTTGCTACATTTCAGCGCATAGATCATGACAGCATATTTAGTAACAGATCTTTTCCTTTAAAAAGGACACTGAAAAGCTGTGCATCTCCATAAGCAGCTTCTTTTTATTATGGGGCAGACAGGTAAAATGCCAAAACCACAGGTACTTTGTAACGAGGATTTTTTATTTGGGAAGGTGGCTGAACTTGGTCTGAAGTTAAAAAGCTACATATTCTCTAACAGAACTGGCATTTGAGTAATGTGAAAGCAGTTAAATTAAGACGAACTGGTATGCAAATCCTCCTATAGTTCATTATAATCTCATGGCTGTGTAGGAGGAAGAAGCAGAGGAGATAGCTCCCTCCCCGCCTCTCAAGGTCTCTGCCCGTCCCCCAGTTCTCAGTGCTTCTCCCTCCTTGCCTCTGGGATGCTGGGGCAATCAGTCCTCCTCTCATGATACTCTGCATCTGGATGAGAAGTCACACACCTCCTTCATACTTAAGATCTAACTTTATCACCCTCTTCCCCCGGTTTCTTGGCCATCACTATCCAACAGTCAAACCTTAGTCTGCGATGCAACTTGGATCAAAAGTAAGCGGCTGCTTAGTTTGGAAAGGAGGAGAAGGGGAGATATGACAGAGGTCTCTAAAGTCATGAAGGGTGTGGACCATGTGAATAAGGGACTGCTGTTCACTGAGTCCCAGAATACTAGAACCAGGAGGAGCTTGCTGAAATTAGCAGGAGACAGATTTAAAACTAAGAGAAAGCAATTTTTCTGCAGCTTATATAGTTAACTTCTGGAACTCACTGCCACAGGGAGCTGTAGAAACAGCTAGTACAGTATTAATAGTATTAGACAGTGTTAACAGTATTAACTAACAGTATGAGTACAGTACTGATAGTAATAGATAGTATTCATAGCTATTAAACAGAACAGTCAGACCAATGGTGGTGGAGGCCAGGGGAGGGTAATGAAGAAGGGAGAGATCATCCTAGACATACCTCGTTCAATGCTCTTCCTCTCCCTTCTTTTTATGTCATGAAACACTTTCCCAAGCTCTGCCTCGGGCTCTATCGACAAGGTTAGCTGTAGGGAGCCTTGTACTTAACACATTACCTGTATTTAGCTGTCTAGATTAACAGCCAGGGAAAGGCCATTTCCAAACTGCATTGTATTGTAAATTGTCAGTCATCTCCTGGAGGCTCATCTGGATTACACTTCTACAGCAATCATAATCCTTAATCAAGAAGATTAGGGGAAGCAGCTAATCCTGAAAACAAACACTGGGTATCTAGCGGAATTAAGCGTGTTTTCCCGTGGTAATGCCCGTCATTAACTCACCATCACCACCTGGAGCCTATTATCTTTCCTCTCCCTTCCCCACATCCCCAAACCATCTCTGGCAATATTTAGTGGCCTTGGTTAACTTGTTCCAAGGATACAGCACTCTATCTGCTACAAAGCGCTCTCACAAAATACCCGGTTTTTATAGGGCAGGTATATTTAAGAGCCTGGAAAGAAGCACACTAATGTATTTCATGCATTAGTTGTGACAATACAGCAACAAGAGAGGACATCTCAAATAAACGGTAATCTACTTTTTGGCTGCAAGCAAACAGGAAGGTGGCGATTTGATGTTGCCAAGGACAAAAATCAAAGATGTAAGGGCTTTACAGGAAGGTGTGGCAGCCTGCGGCCTGCAGAGCCTTTGGATTTGGCCCAAGGATGGGCACGGGGCTCTCCCTGCACTCTGCCAGGCAGGTGGCAGACAGAAGTAGCAGTGGCAGCTGGATCCCAATGTCTGCACCTCTCAGACCTAATCTGGGGCATTTGGGCTAGGAAACTTTGCTGACACCGGCTCGACAGGTAAGCAGAATGGTGTTTGCAGTTCTTTGGGCTGGCCAACTGGGCCAGACACTCAAAATATTTTGAGCTCATTAGAAGGGGTAGCCCTGGGCCAGCGATCCCCTATTAAAACTGACATCAGAAGCTGAGAAATACTTAACTTGAGGCAGTTTTGCCATCTCGCACTAAAAGAATGATTTGTAAGGCAGATTCTTGTTCCCCCACGTCCTCCGCTGTTTCCCATTTCCCACACCCTTACCCTCTAAAGGGCATCAGGATCCAGGCATAAAAATCAAACTAAAAGCAGTACCAGACTGATGCATCCCCCTCGCAATAACAGCATTGCACATGGTCACCAGAACCTCCACTACCCCCCAGCCTGGAAATCACCACATATATCAATTTTATGTAGCATGGACAGAGATGTCACCAAAGGACATCTTTGTTGTATGTACAAATATCAAAAGATAATACATGCAGCAACAAAACAGGCAGGGGGTTGGACACGATGATCCTTCGGGGTCCCTTCTGATGCTACAATCTATGAAAGACTCTGAAATGTTGGCATCACAGATAAAGAGAAACCAGCTGCAAAGTACTGGCATAAAGATTAGCATTTTCTTCTCATCAGAACAGACCGTCTACACGATATTATTGCCACATGCAATAGTACAGATCACTGGAGTATTTTATAAAGCAACTGCACCCCTTCACCCACATACAACATTCATGGAAGGACGGCTGAATGAGGCAAGGCACAAAGATCCGCTGCATTACACTCAGGTACTTTCTAGTTAAAGGTAGATATAGGTCATACCCTAAAAATCTCGCATTAGGAAATTCCAGCAGAATAACGGAGATTACAGCAAGAATAAATCCAGAGAGGTCAGGTAAACCTCAGAAGTGAAGCTGCAGCGTGGAAGTGTTCCAGCAAGAAGAACAGAGCAAGGGATTTTTCATTCTTGTTCCTTGCTATAAAATGTACTAAAAAAACCCAGCAAGCCATGAGGAGTGCTAGTCCAAGCTGTGAATAAGAGACCCTACAATAAAAAAAGGTATTGCCTGTTGAGCATCATATAACAGTTATATAAAATGGTGCCAGCATTATGGAAAATTGAGAACAAAAATGTCATTATTTCTTTCCCAGCCCTGGCACCTTCATGCTAGTTTTTAGGAGATAAATACATTATAAGAAGATATTTCTATAAAATTTAATTTGGACTATAAAATTCTGCAATAAATGAAAACTGGCCAAGCTGAATTGACAAAACCATAAATACCCCAGTGAAAAATCCTAGACCCAGAACAAGAGCCTCGAGGAAAGAGGATAAACATTCTTTATGTACAATCGTCCGTGTGAAACGTGGGGTTACTTGTGCCTCTGCTGACGGTAAAGAACATGAAGGAGCCTTTGCCCATCACTATCCTGAGCATCAAGAAGATTTTATGCTGTGAGGAGGAGGCCTCAACCATCCCCAGCGGCAACTGCCTCGCTGTCACATCCACAAGTAAAGTCCAGATTTTGAAACAACATATTTAAACCCACAGAGCTCCGGCTGCTGCTGGAAGGCACATGTGCCTTGGCAACAGCTACCTGCTGAAAAATGGAGCATCAGGGCATGCCAGGTAAGCATGGCCTCGATGGACAAGAACTACTGATGGATGTGTCTGCTATGTCGGCCAGTGCTGAATGAAGCCTTGTAACAGGGTTGTCATTTAAGTGGTTGTAATGAGGCTCTAAAGTTAATAGCCCATTAAGATGTATGAGGGAAGCTCACACCTCACCGTGCAATTGTTCATGTTCAGCTAACTGCAGTCTCCACAGCATTACAGTGAGCTGGCTCACGGCATGCAAGCCGCGATGCTTTATTTTTAATGAAAATTGATATGATGAAGCTCCAGTGGTTAACACTGTAAGAAAACACTATTACCTCTCCAATTCTGACTCCCCCTCCCCATTTCCAGAGGAAATAAAGGGTCTTTTCCACCTGGCAGTTCCCATGTGCATTCTTCTTCTGGAGGAGAATCGCTCTCATTTTTGCACCACCTCTGAGCTGGGTTGGACAAAGCATTTGCGGGGGAAGGGTAACTACCAGCATTTCACATTTTTAAAGCTCTTCTGAAGTCTCGTCTCTCAGGAACGTAAGAACTCCAGATGTCTTGTATTCACCAATCCCCAAGCAAAAAGTGTTTTCTTTAAGCTATTTAAATGTTATGCTATTTTAACAGATGCAGTGATACCAGGGTAGGGAAAAACGATGACACATCACAGACACGCAACTATAGGCACCAATATTACCAGTAAAGACTACAGCACTGGACTGAATGTTTGTAAAACAGATGCAGAATAACAGTGCCTGCAATGGAGGGCTCTGAAACCCAAAGAGGCCAAGCCCTGAAGCAACAAGTCCTGCAGGAGAGAAGCTCTAAAATGTCCATGTCACCAGCAGAGACCCAAGACCAGAGACCTGAGGTCCCTCTGGGAAGCTGGGGAGGGAACAGAAAAGGCCCCCACAAGGCTGTGTGGAGCCAAGATGCTCGGCACTTGGACAGGCAGTGGACAAGAGACAGAAGCAGTCAAGACGCACCCGGCTAAAGGAGCCCAGTGGCTGAGGACAGAAGCCCTGTGGCAGCATGAAACCACTGGTGGAGGAACGGCTGTCCCCTCCTCGCCACCGTCCCAGACGCCAGGGCATCCGTGGTGCTGCGCCTGCCTCCCCAGCACAGGACGCCAGCACAGGAGGACTCTTAAGAGAAGTCTTTGCAAACGCAGATTCGTGCTGTCCCAGAGGAGCAGGTGGTGCGTGGGGCAGAAACTGCTGTTACGGAGTTACCAAACAGCGCAAGAAGCTCAGCGGGGACACGGTTTAATCCTCATTTCACAGAAAGGGCCTGTTCGCAAATGGCTTAATGTCATTCTTAAGATTAAATACTGTTCACTCCTCGCACAGCTCGTTGCTTAAGCTCCTACTGCAAAGCTGAAAAATCCCCTTTGCAGTTTTCAGGTCCAGGGAAAACAGACCCCTCGGTGTTAGACATTAGTCTTGGGGGGGGGGTTATGGCACTTATGTGGGTGCGAGGCCCCTCATGATACAGATGTGATCTAAACCCTGCCCCATGAAGCTTACTCACTCATTTCAGACAGGCGTAAAGGGAGATAAGACGTGAACAATTCCAGCTGGAAAGGGTCAGAGGAGAAAAAACTCGGAGGGGGAAAGAAAAAAAATCAGGATAGAGCAAAGGACTGAATATTGTAGCTGACCAATTTATTGAAGAAAACACAGAGGAAGTCGACAGTTATAGGGAAAGAAAGGAACAGGTGGAAGACGGGGCAATGAAGGTTGGGGAAGTGGGGTGAACTGGATGCAGTGGAAAAGGAGGTGTCAGGAGAGCAATGATGAGAGGCTGGTGGGCAAAGAAGAGACTCTCTGCACTGTATTAGTATCAAGTGGGGAGGAGGCCCCATGGGCACCAGGGTGGGTGAGGTTGCCACGATCGAGACGAGGACTGCTTTGACTGCAAAGGCAGCAGGAAAAAGGCTGGACTGTGGTGACACGGCAGGTCCTGCATCCGCCTCAAGGACTCTCCTCAAGGAAGGAGCGGTGGGCCTGGCACAGGACCTCCGAAGGAAGCCCATGAACTTACAAACAGGAGAGAAGTGTCTCGAGGGCTTGTGTTTAACTCAACCTTTTCTGGCAAGTGAAAAGAAGAGAAGTCAAAGCCGGCTTTGAAGAAGCTTCCAGTGGCAAAGGCAGCTCTACTACACCTACGTACCTGTCACCGCTGGATCGCCGGTGGCTGTGCAAACTGCTACTAGCAGTCCAACAGCCCCTCCTCTCCTCTGCACTGTCGGTGACGCTCCTCAGCCTCCCCTCGCTCCCTCCTAAAAACAGGCAACCTATTCCTGTACCCGCTCCCAGATCTCACCACAGCAGCTGTCGCCTCTGGTATCACCCCCATGGTCGACGCATGCCATACGCCAGAAGCCTTCAGAGCTCCCAAAATGAGGCTGCTCCACTCCCATTGAGCAACAAATATTAGCAGGCCACTGACACAACCCCAGAGTGCAACGTACTCCTGTCATCCCAGGAAAAGCAGAGGACGAATGGACCTGGGACTCACTGATTCTCAACTGGGAGATGCAACCCCTGAGATGAGTGTGCGCACAGGAAGTTATTCAGTGCCCCCGTTCTAGCAGTGACTGCCTTCACGTCGGTGTCCCTGAGCACTGAGCGATGGCTGCTCCAAGTCCCTGCTGCCGGCACATTTGGCAAGGTGAAGGCACGTACCTCTCCACTGCTTGCATTCACATCAGGACAATGGCCCCGACAGGCTCCAGGGGAATCCTGTTAAACATCTCAATTAACTTAAATTGCTATAAACTCAATAACTCACCTGCCCAGTGATGCAAAACAAAGAAAATTGGACTTACTAAAATAGCTTCTTATATAGATTTTTTTTCTCATAAAAACCCACCTCTGGACTCATGTATCCGTCCCCATTTCCTTTGCACAGTAACAAGCGAGAACTGTGTGAACAAGGGGTCCAACAAATGCTACTCCTCTCCCAGGGGCATGACTCTGCTTCCCATTACATGACTAATGATTAGGAACTTAGTGCTCTCGCATGGCCATGAAAAGCCCTAGCTAATGCTCTTGAACCTGCTGAGGAAGGGGGCAGGGATTACCTGCAGGCTAACGATGAAGCACTTGAAAGGTGAGGTGGTTTTCCCAAATCCACAAACCAAGTCAGTGGCAGAGGTCCTCCTCGTTCAAAGCACCGGCCCTCCTCACAAGGCTGGGCTGCCTCTCCAGCTTAGAAATTGTGTTTCCTGGCAGGAAAGAAACCACCCCAAATCCAGCATCCAAGCGCCTCGCCAAGCCCCTCTGCGGGTTTATTTTGCAAACCCAAGGAACACCCGGCAGCATTTCTAGCTCCGCACAGCCCACGCCAGGTTAGCAGCACAAACGCAGAACAGATCGCAGCACCTGCGGCGGTGTCCTTTGCGCATGTCAGTGCTAGGCCAGGAACTGATGCATCGGCCTGCAGGCATGTGCCCTTCCCTCGCCAGACACAAGGACCCAGGAAAGCAGCAACACCTCCCACCCCCATGCAGCCTTTGCATTTTCTGCTTTGTTTTATCGTCTCCCTCTCAGTCCTGCTGTATTCAAGATGCAGAGCTCATCTCAACAGCTATTACAGCCCAAACATGCCTTCCAGGAGCTGTCTTGCCAAGCCATTGCCTTCATTAATATAATGTTATCAAATTTCTAATGCTGGTGCTCTAAAGCAAATGTACTGTTACTGGCTCACCACTGGCCCATTTTTCAAGAGGAAAACAGCTGCTCACTGAATCTGTCACTTCTCTTCCAGGCCATTCCCAACTCGCACACAAACCGAGCACGGGTTCGCCCCTCCGTAGCTTCTGCAAACCGATCCAGACGCAGCAGAGCACTCTGCCCTGAGCAGTTCAAGGCTCGCTCTGAGCTCACAGGAGGCAGACTGGCGCTTCAGTTTGGCTTTGGAGAATTGCAGCTCATCTCCAATTACTCCTTAATTACCAAGATGGTCTCTATTGAGAAGCTCTGAATTTGGAGGATCTGTAACGCTGCTGCTGCGCCATCTCCCCCCTTCCCCACAGCCAACTGCAAACATTTATGATTGATTTTCAACTCATATCCTCGCTGCTTTGCCAACAAATCGCCATTGCCCTTTGGACACCTACACCACCTCGCGCAAGCTCTGAAGGCGACTCTCAGTATTTACCATTTTCCCCCAAGATGCATTTCCATTATTTACCACATCCAGAAAAACAGTATAATTGACACGAGCAGCAGGGAGAGCCTGGCTCAGCCCCAGTTCAGGTGATGGGGTCTCGCAATCCTCCAGTGAAGCATTTGTAAGGCAAGGTCTCCCCGCAGAGAGAAGGAACAAAGAGAGGAACTTTAGCTGTGTGTAGTTTATTTCTGCAATGCCTCATGTTCATCGAGTCACACTTCAGTGCTCAGAACCATGAAGACGCTGCTTCTGAGCTGACATTTGTAGTTGCCTCATTACTCTTTTCAAAAGAGTTTTGCATCAAAGAGGCAGAGTTTCAAACGGCAGATTCCTGTACACATGCACAGCAGCTTATTAACAGACACAGGAAGCAGAACCACTAGGAGCTGCTGGCTCTGAAGCACAGCAATTGCATGAACAGTTAAACACTGCAGCTAAGCAACTGGGCAGGCTTTTGGCATGCTGGGGAGGAGCGATAGGGCTGGTGATTTATTCACAAGCCCCTGACTGGGCTTTCCAGACGTCCCCTCCCCCTTCCACCACTCGCCACAACAGGACGGACTCTAGTTCAGTCCTACCTTCATGTTCCTTTTCACTGGTTCCAACTTTCTTGATCTTCTTTGGGGATTTCATGAAGAGTGGGAAGATGGTCCTCAGGCCGAGGATGTCGACAAACTTGTGACAGTTGTCTGTGCCCTCGGGTCCAATCATGGCATGGTCCAATACCTTCAGGGCACTGCTGCGAGAGACCTTCTTCTCTCTGTGAAAACAAAGTACCCCTGTTAAGGAGTAGATGGCTGCGGGGAACGGTGGAGCAAAGCTTTAGTCATCCTTCTTTAACGAGCCTGCATGCAAAGGAGGGATTAACAGTGGGAAAAAGTCAGAAGTTGTGCCCAAGTCCCTGTACCAGCTCTGTTTTGCTACCAGCCACAGTGCTAAAGCCATGGCCCTTTCAAGTCACCACGAAGGGCAACATTATCCCTCGCTTTCCTACCTCAAAAGCAGCCTCTCTTCCAGGCTACCAGACCCACAGCTGCACACATGGAAGGGAAGGGCTCTGGCCAGAAGACGGGACACATGGAGCAAGCGCTGCTACCCCAGGGGGTAGAGAGTTCGAGGGGAAAATGTGGTTAGCAACCTCATCTTCATTCCTGACCGACGACAGCCCCCATCATGAAAACGAGGACTCCTGGTGCCCTCTGCTACAGCTGCACTCAGGGCCAAATGGAAAACCCACCTTTTTGCCCAGACGGGCCTACAGTGGGATCCTTCTCTTCAGACCACTCTCTTTTTTTAAAGAAGGAGACTCTACCCCTGCTGCTTGCTGGCAGGGAAGGAAGAGAGATGCTAGTGAAGTACCGGGAGTCTCCCATGCAGCACTGAGGAGGACGTGGAAAGAGAGAGGACCACTCCTGCAGTCACAGTACACCGAAGAGCAAACTGCCTGGCACAAACTGACCCGGGAAGCAGAGCTGTTCCCACTACTCTCTGCGCCGAGCTGCATTTGAGAAAAAAGGCAGTGTCCTCCAAAAGGGGGTCGCTGGGGATCTCAACGGTCCAAACAGGTTTCTTTTACCAGTGTAGAGGACCCAGGAAACACTAAATCATGCCTCAGCTCAGCTGGGAGTTTGGCTCCCATTATAGAGGGGGTCAGGATGCATTCGGGTGCCTAACCCTACCGGCTTCTACTTAATCAACCTGCTAAAGCTTTGGGCTGGGGTTCCTGGTTCCCACACAGTAGACAATCAGCTTTTATCATGTCTATTTAGATTAAACAGCAATTAAAGAAGCAGCTCTCCTCACACTGATGACAGCAAAAAGTCATTTATTATCACCAGTCCATAACACAATTTTTTTGTCTAAGGTAGAATTCAAAGGCTTTGCAATGTGCCAAGTTCCCAGCTTGGCTTTACTAAGGCAACAGTTAGCAACTCTAATAGTGGCAAAAATCACTGAATTTTTTCTTGCTGGCAGCGATTAAGTGTAGTCTGGAAATCTAAGCCTCCGGAAATCGGATTTCAGAGGTAAGCAGATGGATTTTCAGCTATTTCATTTTAATATGAATTTGTAAATTTTAATATCTGTAATTCACATTGATGGCAGATACCTTCTATCCATCTTGAACCAGCAACACAATAAGGCAATAATTCCTTTGAGGATATGCTTTAAAAAAAACCAACCTGTGAAACAAACTGCAAAGGGAGCCACAGAAACATTTAGCCAGCAGAACAAATGAATCAGACAAACATTAGTGGGAGGCAACGTGAACCAGAGAACAAAAGAGTCTACCACGCTCCTTTGGAGGCCAGCCCAGCACTGCAAACTGGACTCCCACATGCTAAATATGCTCACAGACCTCACCATTGTCTGCTTCCAGGGTTGGGAGCATTTCTCCAACACCCCCTCCTCTAACAAACATATAGCAACATGTATATTTAATAAAAGAAAAACCCTGGAGAAGCAAGATGCTCCGCTCCACACGCTTCTCCCTCTGGGCAGGGGATGAAAGAACAAACAACACATGACAGATGTTTGTCACATTCTTTAATGCACTACTAGAAGGCGCTCGCCTGCTATAGCAATGAAGGCAGTAAAAAAACCTATATACTGTATTATCAAGCATGCTGTCCACTTCACTCTGCATGCATTCCCTCTCCTGTTAGCTAACGGCCAGGCAAGAACATCTACTCCAAATTCAAACCCTGCCTTGTGGCTGTACCCCAGATTTGCACTGCAGCTCAGTAATGCAGGATTGAGATTGCAGTGGGAAGAAACCTTACTGGAACAAACAACCTACCAGTCCAGACTGGGCAATCGCCCTGAACCTTGGTCTCTGACCGTGGACATGAGATGCTTCTCAAGACACTCCACGGTGGATAACAGCAGAGAATGTCCTTTGTAACCTCTGCAAGTCAACTACACAGTCCTGGGACATGACATATATGCCCCATCTGAAATATTTTATCTTCCCTACTGTAACTGCGGGTGTTTTGTTAATCTCCACTATGATTTTGGCCTCAATCTTATCCTGTGACAAAAGCTTCCGCCTGTTCATTATACATTGAAAAGAGTCTGAACTGGAGGTTCGACCTTTTCCCTGCCCTTCCCACTGCAGACTCCTTTCTCCCCACCCTCACCCCAGCCAGGTCAAGGTAATAAAAAGCTAACAAATAAAGTAGGTTTTTTGGCTGGACAGCCTAAGAAATGTTTTCAGGGGAAGTAATTGCATATTGATCAACATTTAGGCAGGTTGCACAGAGCTGATCTCTGGAATATTCATTGGGTTTAAGTTCAGGCTTTTAGAGATCAATAGCTGTTTGACTGGACTGTCTGGGGTTGATTTTATTTGAAATATTTATTCTACTGGAGGGCAAGCAGTTTATCTTAGTCTCATCTGTGTTTATTGAAGTATCTTTTAGCTGAGCACTAATTCAAAACACAAGCATATGTGAACATCCCCAAACAGAGAATGGCATAAAAGGGGGGCTCTGAAGCACAACTTCATCACGGCACCTTCCTCTCGACTTTCCTTTACTGCCAGCTTTGGGCAAGGCTATTCCTTCAAGCAGGTCAGGTGTTGAGCTGCCCTAGACTCCTGCAATGGCATAAATGCGAAGCAAAACATCTGCCCATTTTGGCAAAGTAAGGTTTTCATTCAGCCCGCCCCGGGGTTTCTCCCCCCTCTGAATGAACATCTTGTTCATCAGGTCTGCTTGGAATTAATACACATTGTGGAGAGACGCGCCCAGAGCCAGGTGGAACAACGGCAGACCCCCTGGTCGGACTAACAATCAACCCCATTCACAAACAGCTATGGACAGAAGCCCTGCAGACAGCCCCCAGCAACACCCAGCCTGCTGCATGGGCTTATTCCAGAAAGATTTCTGTCCTTTGGATTTTTATTTTCACTTGGTGCAGAAAGCAGAAGAGACCGTGCACTAAAAGCCTGTGCATTCAGGTTTCCCGGGGACCCACATGACTACCACTGAGGTTACAGCACCACACGTGCCCAGGACTATGCTGGCCTCCTTCAATTACCAAAGAATCAAGGACAGGCCACTTTCAGTAGCAGAATGCCAGGCTGGCCAGACCAATGGTCAAAGTCTGCAAGGCAAATGCTGTGTAAAGTGGCAATTTTTAATTAAAAAAGAGATTCAGCGAAGAGGCGTGCTGCATTTCCAAGGGGCCATTAGGAAGGACAGGACAGCCAAACATAAAAGGATTTTCATAGTCATGAAAGATGTATCTTAAAATAGCTATAGACAAGCTCTGTGAAGCAATGCATGCAAAGGCTCATTTGTCTTTTGTGTCTGGTCCTGCCCACTCTCCCCTTTCTTCTGCTGCACAGTCAGCAACTGTTTGTGTGCAGGTCAAGGAAAGCCACGCCGAAGTGCTTTGGAGGAAGGAGGTCTGTTGTGCAAGCAGCGTGGGATTTGGTGAGCCCAGCTTCTTGCTTTTGTCTGCGTGCATAAGCACCTGCGGCTAATGATGGAGACAACCTCACCTCCTCCTCCCTGCACAACAGAGATCCTGCTTGACACGTCCCTGGGGAATGTGGTGGTCGCTTCTCCCGTGAGCCAGAACATGCTTCCACAACAGAAGTAATAAGCCTCGTGTCAATGTTTTCAAGGAAAGTGACAACACAATTCCCTTCTCCTCCCCGTGCTGCTTTACGGAGTACGCTGCATTTCTGTTGCTCAAGGCAGTGCTGGGGAGACTGCATGGCATAAAGCACTTCCTGACCTGTAAAAAATGGAACTGCTCATGAGGAGTGACTCTAATTGAATGTGACATTTCGATACCTCCTGCTGGTGGCCACCATCTTGCAGATAAATTATCTCATTTGTGACATCAGCAGTCGGCGGCGTAAGCAAGCCTCCACTCCAAGGACAGGTGCATCCCCGAGCAATTCTTTGCCTTGCCTCTGAGCCCTGTTCTCTCTCCGCTGCCCGCAGCCTTGGTCCCCACTACCTTCTTCTCTCCCAGACTTTCCACTTCTGCTTTCCGCAGATCTCTCCCTGGGCAGACAGCACGGCCCAGCTGCACTCTGCTGACACTCTCATCCAAACCTCATCTCCTCTTAATATGACAGCTCCAACTGCCCTTACAATGGCTTCAGTCTCTGACTGCCATGCTGCAAGTGTAGACTGCTGCTGTCCACCTTCTCCATGCGCAACAAGACAACCACAGCAGACATCCTTGGGTATCACCACTACATCCTGATCAATTTTAGGACCCAGTTTATAATGCCTCTTGGTACTGAACGCCTTGTACTCACTCCAGTCTCACAGGAATCAATTCTTCACGCCCTGTTTGCTCCCTCTTCTCTTCAACAACCCGTGCTTGCTCTCTTCATGCTTTCCTCCAGCCGTGGCACTGCCAGCACTAGTCTTCTCAACAGTGGTCACCCTCTGGGGCACCCTCCCTTAGACCTTGGCTCTGACCTTCCATGCCACTGAGTCACCCTTTCACATACCTCTGTTTCCTTGGCCCTTTTATTTCATTTAAACTCGACTAAGCCTGAGGAGCATTTTAGCATACAATTAATTATTCAAAATCAAGCGCACCAGCCAAAGGTCCAACATAAAAAAAGGTGAAAACCATTTTCCACTTGCTTTAATTAGAGCATGTGTCCTGTTCCTGTTGAATATCTTATTTAAAAATGTATTAGCTGGAGACATCAACCCTGCAACTGTGATTTACTTGTTACTATGAGACTGGAAGAAAGCACACAGCCCTTCAGGGAAGTGGGAAACAAATTTACTCAAGGGGTGAGTTTCCTTTCCTGGCAGACAGTTTAAATCTAAGTCTAAGATAAGCCCAGTCCCTGTTTTTGTTCCATTATTATCCATGGGAATCTTGAGTCACTATCTGTTAAGCTAAATATTCAGCTGAAGGCCACAGCCTGGCAGCTCCAGACATACGATTCGGAATGGGAGAGTTACCCGAACACAGATGTGCTGAACACACTTGGAAGCAGTAGATATCGCATGCAACATGAGTTTAGAAGTAACCAAGATTTGAGCCAGGACTCTCCACTCCCACAGCTCACCCTCTCCCCCAAATCAAGTGAAGAAGTCTTCCATTAGAACTACTCATCCCTTCATCTCTATAATCAAACATAGGCTGTGGTACAAATATTAACTCCCTTCACTGCAAAGAAAGGCAAAATTCCAGGTCTCTCTCACCGATCTTCACAGGCAGCTGATTGAAATGCACAATGTTCCACCCTCAGCGTGGGTGATGCAGTCAATTATTTTTAGCAGACATTTCTCCTCTTCCCTCTTTGCCAGCCTTTCCTGCTCCTTAACGAAGGTCTGCAGACAATGTGCTAGCAAGTTTAGTGCTCTATTTACAGTGCTGATCTAGGCTTTTGTAGGCACCATGTGAAATCACAGCCAAATCTCACAGCAGCATCACTGTTTGAGCAAAACAAGCAATTGTGAGATTTCTCAGCATAGCTCTGTGGCTATCCCAAGGATTAGAGAGTACTGGATATTACCCAGTCTGCCTAATAGCAGCCATGCTGCAGGTGCCCCGGCTCTTCCTAGATTGTGTTCTCATTGATTTCCTCCATCCCAAACTCACACTGCTATGCCCAGAGGCTTAAATGCTGCGCCAAATGTTTTCCAGTCCTTATATGAAAAGAGCTATGGAAGTGGAGTGCAACCTGTTATCTCTGAGGCTCCCCCATTTTATCTGTGCTGGTGAACTTAGCAATAGTGTTACTCATCCCCGTCTTCGTCTACTTCACAGGAAGCAATAATAAGCAAGCAGAACCCACAAAATTAACTGCCTTGAGGAGCCAAGTGACCCTTGGGTTAACTCCAGAGCCTCCCAGGACTGCAGACCTGAGCCAAGTCCCTGAAAGCGCCAGTAAGGGGCAGTAAGCAATCTTGCACCTCTCTGCAAGCAGAGATCCAGCAGCGGCAGCCTTGGAGCAGAAAGCTGGCATGAAGCCCCGGACCCAGCAAGGGACATAAGCACACGAATGGCTTCATGCTTCTCTGTAGCTCCTCTGACTTGACGTGTTAAAGTCACATGTGGTCAAGTGGGTAGGACCTGGCCATGCTGTTATCGGGGCCTGCTGTTCCTCCATCGCTGCAAACACTGAACCAAAAACACCAACCCCAGAGAGCATTTGGGAAGCACACGCTGACATGTGGCATGAACAAACACGCTGACAGCAGAGAGGGACAAAGGATTATGATCTAGGTCTTCTTTCTCCTTTCAAGCAGCCCCCTTTTGGTGCTGGAGAAAGGGGTGTGGAGGACGACTAGAGAGACAGAGCACAGGCAGCAGTAATAATGGCTTCAGTGGGCATCCTCACCCCCCATCTGCAAGAAATACCTCTTGGGGCAGATAGCTCAGTCGTCAGACCCAGACAAGCACTGCCATCATGTGAGACTTGTAGCGGAGGATAAAATGATGCCGATGGCAGTTGCTGAGGATGGGCACAGTCTAAAGAACTAAGCGGACTGTCAATCCAGGCTGCTAGGGCAACACAGGCAGATTACAGAGCTTTCCGATAGCCTGTGGCCCTTCTGGATAGCAGCAGTTCAAGGGGGCACCTCCTTGCCTGTCTAATCCCATTTATTATTAGACAGATGCGAGGATCTGCTTCCCAGCACACACTCTAGAACAAGCCCACCTTTTCCCCAACTCCCCTCCCTGCTTTACTCCAGAGCTAGAAAAGATGATTTACTGGGGCTGCCTGCGATCACAGGGAAAGCAACCTTTAACCCAGGAGGGCTCCTCACAGCCCCACACTCCTTGCATCCAACACCACTGCTCTTCTCAGAAGCCGGCCCAGCCATGCAGAGACCACTAGCAGCTAAACTGTGCTTTGTCCTTCACAGCTCCTTTACAGCCACTAAAAAAAGCACCCAGGGAGAAATTCTCCCCTTGTCGTAATTGTCCAGCAGGGACCCCGGAACGGAGGACAGTACACAGCGCAGCCCAAAAAAGGGAAAAAAGCCATTAAAAATCTGACTGCTAAGTCCCGCCCACACAGCACAAGAACTCCAGGTAATTAGTTCTGCAAGAGGAGCCTAGCAGCTTAGTATTAGAGGCAGGGGGAGGCTTCCCTCTTGTCCTTGGTTTTGGAGCTTTTCTTTAATTAGCCTTAAGAAAACCCAGTGCTCTTATCTGCATAATCCTTGTCTATGGTTATTTATTTGGTTTCCTGCTGCTGCACGTTACTGGGCCATACGCTGCAGGACTACATTTCTCATTATCATTCGCTAGCCAAGTGCCACAGGAGGCTCAGAGCCCCGGGAAGAGCCAGACAGCCCCATGGCATGCAACGTAGGCCTGGGGTGCTCGGACTAACCTGGGGAACATGCATGTCTCTATAGGGAGTAAAAGCAGAGAGGGGAGAGTGAACAGGAGGCTCTGGGAGCACGAAGCCCATGTGCACATTGGAGGCTATGCTCCAGAAGTTTCGTTTTAGTTTTCACAACAAAACCCACCCGCCAAGAGGCTGAACACTGTGAAATTAAAGCCTTGCTACAGATGCAGGACAAGGCAGAGATGACAAGGGGCTGGCTGGATACACAAGCAAGCACATAATGCCAGATACAGCAGTGAAGGGATTTCAGCGGGGAGTTCCACACCTTAAAGCCTTTGTGGTCCTGCATCTGACAGCATCAGATGGGGAGCCCTGCAGAGAGGACAAGAGTACCATCCAAAGCCGTTCTCTGGACACATTACATCTGCAACTATGCACTCACTGATACTGCTAATGGAGCCAGCTGGGCAGCAGAGATTTGGGCATCCTTCCCACTCTTGTAGCAGTTACAGGGGAGGCTGTTGAGGACAGACAGTAGAATGGGATTTATAGACCTGAGAAGGCCCAAGCGACATGGAGGGGGAGAGAAGAGAGCAGAGCACGTGAGCAGAGAGATGGCTGAGAGAGGGTGGGGAGATCAGGAAAAGCCAGCCATACCTGAGCATGAGGTTCATCAGCTGCAGCCCCTCCCCCTTCAGGAAGCGATCACGGTTGGAGCTGAGCATCAGGCAGGAGCAGAGAGAGTCAAACAGGTTTTCCATCATCTCCTGTTCCTCTGCAGTGCCGGGGTTGTGTCGTTTGAAAACCTACAGGCAGACAGGGACAGGAAAGGCACCCTTACTTCATTGCATGTGTGCTCTGCATCAGTGTCCACACTAACAGTAGAGAGCATTCAGCTTTGGTCTTCAGCATGCACGCTACAGCTTGGCATGGACCTGCCACTAATGGGAGCAGCCATCCCCTCGATGCAGTCAGAAGACCTCTGCTGCCTTAAGCACCTTGTTACACGGAGTGAATGACAGCTACCCTGTCCCAGCAGGCCACCAACAAGCAAGAGCAGTTCTAGGGCAGGACTAGAGGGCATGCTGGAGAAAGATGGCTGGGGGCTCCTCCAGTCAATGGAGCAGTGGGGGTACTGCTGCTAGCCAGAGGAAAAGCAGAGAAGCTCTTAAATAAACAGCAGAGCAGTGTAAAGAGATCAATGATTATTTGGAACCGCCAAGCAAACGTTACCTCTGGAGTCCTTCATTAGCACCTTCAACATGTATTCATGCCATTCACAGCCCTTGCCCAAGCAAATTGCCCAACAACCACACACCACTCCTAGCTTGTCCTATTTATTCTTCTGCCCACCAAAAACAAGGCCTTCCTGGCCGCCTCCTCAGCCCTTCCTCTTTGTGGCACAAACCCCAGGCCAGTTCTTGCAAAGTGGAAGGGTCAAAAGACATAGGATTTACAAGATGAGGAGGCAGGAGTGAGAGGCACGATGTAATCTGAATCAAAGGGAGGTGGTGACCCCCCATCCGATCCTACAGTGAATGTGTATTCCGGCCCCTCTAGCTTCCTGCGACTATAATACAGAAGGCTCCATGCCAGTTAACACCAAAAACACAGCTGAGTGAAGCAAAGATGGTGTTGAGGGGAACTACCTGTACCACCACTGGTTCAGGAAAGAAGAGGAGAGACCAGCAGCTGAGCCTGCTTCAGAGGGCAAGGGAGTTCACATGGGCTAAGAAACTGAGCAGACGGTGCCACCAGAACTCTGAACTGCCTTGTGCCTCAGCAGTCCCATCTGTAAAATGGGGGACAATCTCCACCTAACTAGCAGGCCATGCTGTGTAGAAGTTCATAGGGCTCTATATCCATGTACCTACTTTAAGCATGATGATGATTTGGCATCTACAAGTTAACAAGACAAGTGCTACCCCCAGCACCTGTTTTACTCTTACGTCCAAGCCACAAGTCTCTTGATGGCAGGCAGGAAGGAAGGATGCTAATTACTCACCGATAACTGCTGAAGCAGCACATCGATCCCGTCCAGCTCCCCAAGCAATTCCCTGTTGTCTGGGAGGGGAGTTGGGGGAGAAAGAGAGAGAAAAAATGAAGCTAACTGTCAGATTTTACAGCCGTCTAACACTGATACATCACCAAACAAAATCAATATGGCTTGACAGAGTACAAAAGCTGCAGAGAGAGAGAGGGAAAGCAAGGGGAAGCCAAAGGCAGAGGAGAGTGCTGTCATGATTTGAAACAAGCCTGGATCCTATCCTAACAGAATATCAATACCGGAGGCAGAGCTCACCGTCGTTGTTCTGGAGCAGAATAGCCAGCACCTCACTGCAGTACAGCTTGTTGGCGTCAAAAGGCATCTTTGCCTGTTGGAGAAACATGGATTGAGAAAGCCGTCAGGGGCCCTGCTCTGGGTGTTTATTGTGATTTATGGCATGTGCTAATCAGATCCCTCGCAATGCATGAGCAACATTTAAAAACAAAACACAAACAGCCGTAATTTTGCAGTGAGACACGGTGCCAAGAAAAAAAAAAATTATTCTTCCCAGTGGTTTAAGGGGGGGGCGGAAAATCAACTCAGATCCCTCCGACTGCCTCCATCAGCAGGTACACCTGGCAGTCAGCTCAGAACGACTACAAAGCAGGGCTCCCAAGACAGCCTGCCACCACAGCTTCTCGGGAAAAGCCTCCATGCTGTGACAGATTTCCCATACCTGCAGATTATGCACAGCTACATACCTGCACACCCTTTCCCCCTTGTGAACAGCCTCCACCAAGAACTGGATTAGCATAAAATGTACCGCAGCGATGCTATCCAGAGGCAAAGGCTGACCGTCCGCACCTGCCACAAGGGCCAAGCTGCCGTGGGCAGGACAGCATACAAAGTGCTTGCACTGCCACACTGCAGGCTGCCTGCATGCTGGGGCATCAGTCTGCACCATGCATCAGCTGTTGCCTGAAAACCTGGAATTCTTCTCCTGGGAAGAGGAAAGTCCCCCACCAGGCACCACGCAGCCGGCTTTATTTGTGGAAGCCGACAGGACAGCTCAGACATGCCCGTGTGAGAAATGGACTGCTACAGAGGGTTGCAACAAAACCACAAGTTTTTTTTAAAAAACCTAATGCTTAATTCCCTCCCCCTGGCCCCCAGGCTGCCTGGCTACTAGCCTTCCATTCTGAAAGAGGAAAAAAAAAAATCACATTAAAAGCAACAGATATAAATATTACATTAGTCTCTCTGCTTCCAGTGCAGAGTGACTTGCAGTGTCAGTGAGAGAGCTCTCACCTCACTCAGCTCTGCTTAGGATAGTGGCCTTTGTCCGCTTGGCCCTCCGCAGACTAATAATGTACAGCACGAAAAAGAGCAGGAAAGCAGGAAAACGCCATGTGGACATGGAGCCTGTGGCTCAGAAAGACCCCCCCCATGATCTGCAGACTGCAGCACTTATTGCAACCATGTGCCCACTGCTGAAGAACAAGAAGCACTGGAGGTAGAACGCGGCAGCCATCTGGAGCTATCAGTACTCGCAGCTGATGGGGTCAGCGTGTACCCACTCCTGCCGTGTGACAGGCACTGGGAAATACAGGCTCCCTGCGCTGTGCCAAAGCAACACAACACTGTTTTTATGTGGAAGAAGCACAGGATAACACCCCCATGTCAGCATGTGGAGGGAATTTGGACAGGCAGAATGCAGTTAGTCAATTTGGAAGACAGCAGTGCACACTGACCATTGCACGGTTAATGACATCTAGCCAGCCTCTTGGTCCAAAAGGCAAGGCCTCCAACAGCAGAGAGCCCTGCCCAAATGCAGAGGCACTGGCTTAATACTGTATCTGTGAGGTGGGCATCCCACACCTCTTCTTGGACAAGACAGGTTCTGTGCTTGCTACCTATCTGGAGATGGCATCTGTTCATCAGCGAGCTGATACCTTCTGAGCTTCCCCAGCCCCAAGTGCATCCCAGGGAAGCACGCACACTTCACTCAGATTAAAGTATACAGCTCAAAAGCAGCTGGAATGACCTGCTCCAGGGAACAAGCTGCCACACAGAACGCAAGGGAACCAAAAGGCCACGCAACGCCAGGGAAGTATTTCCCACCCGACACTGCTGCATTGCGCGGATGGCAAGTGGATGCGTCTGTCGGGGCTGAAAGATTCAAACCAGGCAAGTGCTGCCAAAAGCAAAGGTCACCGAGCAAGCTTTCACTAGCGTGTGTCTCTCCACAACGACAGCTTGTAAGCAAGAGAAAACGCTGCCTGATCACACTTCACCCAAACCCAGATGAAATTAATGCATGTCAGAACGGAGAAAACACATGGATCCGGCATCAGGCTGCTCAGGCCTTTAACATTCACATTCTGTTGTGCAAACCAGGGGACTCCAAGTTGTGATTATTTTGCTTTCCCAAGTTTCTAAGTCTTTCAGCTGTCAGAGTAATTACAAAGCCAAGAACAGGCTTACCTGCCTGGAATAAAATGAGCTTGCCTTTTTTTTTGTTTTTAAGCAAAAGAAATATAATTATGTTCCTACCTACAGTCAGAAATTATAGGCTGCTGCTGCTTATGAGTACGTAAGGGACACAGGAGCATTTGCAGACTTCTGCAATTGCTGGAATGTATTTTGTGGTTCACTTGCCTCCTGACTGGAGAGATATCTCTGTGTGGGAGGCATGGCAGCACCTTCCAGCCACAGGTGCCATCTTCTGGACACAACACTGAAGCCTCGACCGCTACAGCTCCTTCAGCCACTTCACACCGGAAAAGTGATTTATTACAAACTACTAAAATCTACTTGCAGGCTATTAGTTCGTTTCCTGAAGAACCTCCACCACTTCCCCCCATGTTAAGGAGCCTCATCTGACAGCTCCCTGGGGATGACTCCATGCTCTTGTTCAACAGCCTCTTCAGAGCTGAAAACATCTTGCCGTTTCCTTTGCGGGTACCCAACTGATGACCTGGAGGAGCCCTTCCTATACCTATGCTCATTCCAGCCCACAGAGGAGTCTTCATACCTGCAAGGCAAGGGGGTCAAGGCCCTGGTTCTCCCTTTGGGAGTTTTCCCCCTAGCCTCTAATGGCTTTAGTACAGAACAAAGGTTCCCAGCCACCGGGCCAGGAGCCAGTACCAGGCCGCAGCAGGTTGGTTGTTGGGTCGTGGCACGAGCCCCCCCCACTCAGACCCTCGTCTGTCTGCCCAGGCAAGCGGCTTCCAGGGTCACAGCTGAGTTTCCAGGGTTAAAGCCAGGTTGCAGGGGAGCCCTGGGAGGGAAGCATCTGGCTCTGTGCACCCCATCCTGCTCCTGTCCAGCCACAGTAAAAAAAAAAAAAAAAGGTTGGGAACCACTGGCATAGACAAAACCAGCCCAGCTGTTTTACTTTGCTTGTCCACCAGCACTTCTACGAGGAACCGGAATGACTGAAGACAGGGCACAGGTAGTACAAATCAGCAAGGAAGCATGGAGGACTGTGAAACCCGGACAGCCTAGGAGTCCATGCCGGCCCTAGACCACTGGTGCTCGTGAGGCCTGGGCACCACCCCAGGCTCATCAGTTATGCCTCTGATACTACCTGAGGACAGGAGGGGAATCGCTCACCTTTAGCCTCCTGAGCAACCACTGCAGGAGGCCCTGCTGCGCGGCTTCTGTGCACATCTCCGGCCGGAACTCCGCCATGTTCTCCACAATTGCTGAGGACACAGAGAGAGACCAGAGCTCAAGCCCACACGGTTTGTGTGCGTTTCCAGCCCTCTCCTCTCTCAGCTCTCCCGTCCTTCCCACCATTGCCCTGCTCCTTCCAAAGGTACAGATCTCATTTGCAAAAGTTCACATTTAGAAAACAAGGCTGCAGAGTTGCTCTCAGAGTACAGCAGCCTCAGTTCCCTCATAGCCAAGGTAATCTGCCTGCAGACAAAGCACCCTCAATCCCACCACCCACCCCTTCTCCTGAGCGAGAGCTCCAGTATTATTTCCTGGGGAATTGCTAACTTACAAAGATTAGCACCCACACAACAACATTAACAAAGACCTCAAAGGTCCTTACTCTAGTGCCTCATTCCTCAAGCTGGCAATAAAGGTGGGGAGCCAGAGAAATGAGGACACCTTTGAGTACGAAATTGCTACAAATGGTCTGCAGGTCATTGGGACTGATGGCAAAAGAGTGGGTGCGTGCATGCAGAAATGTGAGACAGAGCCTGCTTCACAGATCAGACTCTCTGGAAACAGGGCTTCTCGGAGAGAGGCATTCAGTTTGTTCCAAGCCCCCCACTTGAGAGAGAGGGAAACAGTGAAGTGCTTCACATGGAAACAAACAGCCCTGCAGCTCTCAGACGGCGGTCCAGAGAGAGCTGGGTGGCCCTGAGAGACCAGAACTCCTTGTTTCCAGTCCCATGAAGAGAGGACCACTGTGTATTTGCTTTCCTTACACTGACTTGCCATAGAAGCTGTTTGCTGCAGCTGCCAAAAAGTACCATGAAATGCACAAGTAATGGTCTGCGCATTATTAAGGGAACAGGAGTGTTCAGTAAACCACCACCTCATCAGGCACAGGTCTGAGGGCTTCAAAGTAATTTTCCAAGAGACAATAAACTAAAAACTAAGGAGCTCAAGGAAACATGATTCCCGAAAGAACAGATGTGACAAGCAAATATGTTTTTTGGTGTACCACAAACCTGCATTTCACACATCAGAGCCCCCTCACTTAGATGCATTAGGAAAAGGAGTCTCTCTCCAACTATGTTATCTGTTCAACAGATTTAGGCTTTACTCCTATCAAGCAAAAGTAAAGCAGTGCTGAAATGACATTCACACCAGCCCTTTCCATCTGTGGTAATGGCTGAACACAGAAATAAAGAAAAACTTGTTCACTCTTCTGTGGACCATCATAAAAAAAGTGAGAAGAGATAGTGGGCTGGAACAGCCCTTTACCGAGTGTGTTGTGGACTCCATCTGCCTCCTCTTTCACACCTTCATCCAGGCGCTCCAAATTCTGGACCAGCAACGCCACAACCTGGCCATCCACCTGGGGCATTGGGGTCACGGGAAGGCAAGGAGAGAGGATGGTAAGGACGCGAGGGGAGTAGGATGAGAGAGAGAAAATGGGAGATCTCAGTTAGTACTAAGTAAAGAAACACTCCAGCAACCACAGTTCCCACCAGGAGACATTAACAGTCATGCTCTGAAATCCCAGAGTGAGCAAAGGAATCAACTCGTAAACCCACCCTCATTTTCCTTAATTAAACAGACAGTTTTTTGCATGTCAGATAAACCAGAAAAACACTTGAAGGGAAACCATAAGCCCTGTCACACTCACTACTCCCTGAACTGCCCGCATTGATTTATCATCTGTCTGAACGCTACATACTACAAACCCACTGGGCAGCAGCTGCCTGTCCACTCCAAAAGCAGCTCCCCTTCCCGCTGGTTCATCAGCACTGCTCCTGTGTTTTAGTTCCACCCCATCCCTGGGCTGGCTAGAAAGCAGATGAAACCATGCCTGCAAGGGCAGCTTTGAAATCCAAAGGCCAGGCAGTTTCACAGAGCAGAAGTCTTATATCTACAGGCAAATCTAGGGAACAGTAATATTATTTCAGCTTTCCTTGCGTGGGATGTGATAACAGAGGTCAAAACCCTGGATTTTTGATAGGCATACTCACCTAAGCGAGGTGGTCAAGCCTATACCACAAATCAACAGCAGAAATGAGACTCTAGAGAATCTAACTAGGCCCCAGCCCCAAGACCAAGCCCTTTAGGTGCCCAACTTCAAAGCTGGCACTAGCCAGAGTCTGACAGCACCACATTTGGCTTCAGATGTGAGGACAGAAAACTAATGCATCATCCCAACTCCACACCTACTTGCTGAGTGCGGTTTCCTTTAGCATCAGCAAGTACAGAAACTTCAAGGCTTGGTTCGCTGTGATCAGTAATGTAACCACACCCCCAGGGGCCTGCCAAGACTATACTATATCCTTAAAATAAAGGAGCCATCCCAAAGCAGACAGCTCACATCTCCCGAGGAGATGACCAACCATTTTCTTTCAAAGCCGACAATAAAACCTCGAAAACCTGGCTGTTGTTAGTGGGCCAGTGACAAGGAAAATGCAGCAAGAGCTTTTGTTCCATTTACTAGTTCTCAATGCATTTCAGAGAAAACATCATCTGTACCTGCTCCTCTCCTACTTCTTTCATCCACCAACCTTTCCATGAAAGAACAGCGCGGAGGCCAGCCAGAGGAACTCAACTCGGGGCCACTGTAATTAACCTTTGGAAGGTAACATTATAGGGACTAGACAAGAGGGAGCGAAGGAGAAGATGCAGCTGTGTTCTCACCTCGCTCTTCCAAAAAACAATTCCCTGTCCCCTTAATCTCAACATAATAGTTACAGAACAAGATAGAGCCCAGCACTTGCACGGGCAGCAATTTACCAAGAAAAAGCCTGAAAGGAGAAGGGATGTATACAACTCCTGCTTTGCTGGCATCGCAGGATTGTAGACCATGTGGACTGGATGGAGCTCAGGAGGTCATTTAGCACAAACCCCTACTCAAAGCAGGACCAGCCCCAACTAGATCTTCTCCACAGTGTATTTCTGCTCAGCCTGACCTCCTCCTCTATGCACAAATCCCATACAGTACAAGAAAAGAAACTACAACACTTTAGGCCTTTTGATGGAAAAAGGTATCTCAAATAGACAAGCATCATGACAGTATTGCAGTGCCAAGAAGCATGGGCATGGAAAAGATGGTGGACCCTGAGCAGGTAACCTTTTGCTCTCTAAGGTCATGTTGATTAGCATGAAATTGGTACTCACCAGAGCATCTATGAGGACCTCAGCTCCCTCTTCACTTTCATGGAGCGTATCTATATCAGTCAGTTCTTGAAGCAGATCCACCACAGCTATGGACACATGTGGGAGGCATTAAGGATCGCCAACATCATAAGTGAGACCTTGTTTCTCGCCCTAATACCACAGATCTGTTCTTGGCCCAGCCGCCAGGACCAAAATAGCAGAACAGGGAACAGTGCTATTGTTTTGGCTTTCCTTGTGTAGGATCGTCATAACAGAGGTCAAAACCCTGGGTTTTTGATAGGTATACTCACCTAAGCGAGGTGGTCAAGCCTATACCACAACTCAGCAGCACAAATGAGACTCTAGAGAATCTAACTAGGCCCCAGCCCCAAGACCAAGCCTTTTAGGTGCCCAACTTCAAAGCTAGTATTAGCTGGAGTCTGACAGCACCACATTCCAGATCAGGGCAGAGGAGAGGCAGGCATTACCATGGCTGCCCTGTCCTTAAGAATACCAAAGCTACCAAAACCAGGGGTAATACAGGGACATTGTGATGTGCCTGTTGTGTCTGGCAAGTTCACTGCTCTTGGTGCCATTTTTCTACCCCGAGATGTTTAAACCAAAGCCTCAAGAATTCATATAGCCGATCATCCACCCTCTGACACTGCAGCAACTGCTGAGACTGAGCGGGAGAATAGAGAAATGCATTAAAATAGCGCAACTTGCACACCCTTACTAACTCAATGCGGCGTGCACCCTGCTAACAAGGCCGTAATGCCAGCCTCCTTCTGCCCAGACTCTTCAATTAGGGGCATGCTCCTGGAACCACATGCCCCACAGGAACAGCAAAGATCCTGCCAGCCCAATTTTCACTCATTAACACAGGCTGCATAACACATGGTTCCCTTGTCTGCTGCACCGCTCTCTAGTACAGCCAGATATATTCCATCTCATTAGACCCACTCTCCTATTCTCTCAGACACACTGATCAATCCTGCCCAATACCCACTGGGGCAGAACGGGAAAGCTAGTTTTCGAGATGTCCTACATATTCGTTTCCTGATGGTTCTCTAAAAAAGCAACCTCCAGATTTCCTTGTTTCTGTATTTGCTCATGGGCACAAGCAAGAAGAAAGGGACTTCCACATGCCGCCTTCTGTGTTTCATCCACGCAATGACCTAATCTACCAGGTTCAGGAAAACCTGCAATAAAACTGCCAATTTCCTCCCAAAGCCAGCTCATGGGTAGGCACTGCCAAATGCCCTTGGCAGCAGGCAGCACTCCTTGTCTAGGAGGCAGCGCTCCAGAAGTGAGCCGAGACTTGCTCCCCACCAGGAAGATTTAGGCATACGTTTCGTTTCTAGACGGCTGTCAGAGCAGGCAGGGCCCTGCTGAGGCCCATGATTAGCTGGGCTGACACAGAAACACAGAGATGCCTGGAAACAGGTCAGGCTCTGCTCTTTTGAAGACAAGAGTCAGCTTTTGAAGTGCCCAAGGGACTTAAGAACTGGAGTCTCCTTGAAAGTCAGGGTTGGCTTCCTGGAGCTGCTTTTGAAAATTTCATCCATCCCCTTTAGCACCGAGGCAGGCGTCAGAACTGGAAACCTTTATCCAGGGAGTACTTTCAGCATCACCAGAGAAGCCTGGCTTCCCCCAGGCTACACTGCAGTCGTGCAGCAATCCCTCTAGTGGACAGCCGGTAATTCAGTTTCCATGGCACTTTTATCCACAGGGCCTCTACCTAGGCTGCCAACAAAAACACTGGCCACCCCAGAAAATGCGGGCCAGGGAAAGGTTGCTCTCCTCATTTCACTGATTTAAAGTCAGATCTGCCTGTCATTCTGCACCCGCACCTTTGGCATTAGCTCAGTGGAAGGGCCACTGGTTTTACTGATAAGCAAATCACTGAGGATTACGCACCCCTACCTCTCCGCCTGCTCTCTGCATAGGCCTTCCAGGGATTTAGCTTAAATCAAGTGTAGGCAACGATCTGCTTAGCACTGCCTTTGGGAACATTACTGTACACGCTTCTGCCAGTTAGTTGGACTAAAGGCCCTGGGAAACATGCATTTAAAGCCCTGTTTCTTTGAGGTCTAGGTACTTTATTTTATCTGTTTCTGATTTATTTTTTTTTGCTGTGGCAATAACACAGCATTCAAGCAAGGCATTAATGCAGACTGTGCTCCACTTCCCACACAGCTGAACACACTTCAGCGCTGTCTGTAACAAGAAATACATTTTCTCCCAGGGTTACAGCTCACAGGCCAAATTTCTGCCCCCAAATTAATTGACAGACACGTAGCAAACCTTTTTTAAAAAGGAGGAGCTAGCAGTGGAAATGCTGACAAGCCCGCAACAGCAACTGTGACCTCAGGACACAGTTTTTCATAGCTGGAAGGACAAAACAAGCTCTATTCCCAAACACTGCGGCTCTTAAGGTCACTGTGAGCTTGCCCTCCGATCCCAATCAAAATCCCCACAGCCTATGTTTTCCCTGCGAATGACAAATTTCAGATAACCTTTCAGTGCTGTGAACACTTTACACACAAAGCCTGCAATCTCTGCTGAAGGTATAAAATATTAAACTGCGATACCCATGAAACTGGTTATGCACGGAAGGCGTTTCCAGCTGTACAACAGTAAATTGTTAACAACCATTTACTTGAGAATAATTTCCATTATAGATCACAGATAAGACAAGCGGCAGTGTTTGCTGTTTTGCAGGCATCAGCATTCTACAAGATCAAGGTTACGTTAGACGCAAGTCAAAATATCCAAACCTGTAAATAATGCCTCTTATGGAAACTGCAGTGTAATGAGATATTTTTAAGTATGTTTTTATATTCTAATCACTGTATCTCTTGCAGTGACTGAATCGCTGCTCCCTAACAGCAACTGCAAGGAAAAATGCTAAAAATAAACAAATGGGCAGTCTTCAGCCTGACTACAGATTGCAGTTTCACGGCACTTTTAACCTGTGGATCTCAGCTGCTGACAAAAAAGAGTCAGATGTGGTTCAATTAAAGGTGGGAAAAGACAGAGATTAAGTGACTGGCCCAAGGTCATACAGCAAGCAACAAAAGGTCCTGTTTGTGGGGGCTCCCAATCCAATGCTCTTCCCATGGGACATTGCAGCCCTATTAATTCAGAATAGGACACAGAACACAAATGCTCTCTTCAAAATGGAGAGGAAGAGGAGGGGGTCAGTACACTTCAAGAGTGTTCGGGTTTAATTTAATGTAGATTCTATGGAAAAATTAACAGAATTTAGCAAGCGTGAAACATGGTTATAGCAATGATGGTTGAGGCACTGTGTGAGAGGTGAGGGATTTCGGGGGTTATCTTTTACTCGACCAACTACAGACTTGGACAAGATACTGGCCAAATATCTCATGTCATGTCTGCATACAAGCTGAGGGGCAAATATCACAACCACTTCAGTTCATAACAGGCAAATGGGCATCAGACAGTGGAGGCAGATCAAAATGGAGGTGCCTGAAAGAAGTTTTGGAGGTGGAACAGCATGAGCGGCAGCAGGTTGGGTTAGGTACAAGGACAAAGCCAATGCCTAAGAAGGGGAGCCCAGGGTATGCTTCTCCATGTTTACACCTGTCCTTGCATGAGTACCTAAAAGAGAGCTTTAAAAGTAGATGAGAATTAAACAAATTATTCAAACCTGCATTAAAAATGGGGCAGGAAGACTAAGAGCACTGAAAAACTCAGGAAAAAATCTACTTGGCTAAAGAGGGTTCCAGGTGAGCAGAAGGACATGAAGCTTGGAGGAGTGGAAGGGAAGAGGATGACATGAGCAGCCACTTGTGAAAAGGGAGAAGAGGAGACGACAGCCCAGCCCTTCCGCGAGAGGCTGAACACAAAAGGATATCAGTGTTGTCGTGGCCCAGCAGCCCCAGCAGGGACTGCACAGCATTCAGCTCCACCAGCAGGTGATACAGGTCTGGCATGGTCGCAATCACATGCATTTCCTGAATGATGTCATTTAAATCCAGCTCAGACTCCATAAACCTGCAGACAGAGGCACAGCACAATTCATTAGCAGAAAAACAGGCAAAAAGTGCACGGATGGGCTTCCCAGGGGGACAAAGCATTTGCACTAGCCCCCCACAAAGAGCCATTCACCCAGGCACAATGCCAGCGCATCAGTTCCAACCTGCTCTGCTCACGCTCTCACAAGGTCAGTCGCTGGATCCAGATCTCACTGCAGTCTGTGCACATTAGCCCCACAAGAATTTTAGGAGACTTCTCCCTATCCCGCCTCATTAGTTATATATTTTAGTTTAAGAAAAAAACCCAAAAACATACAGGATAGGTACAGCTGCTTGGCAAGACTGACAGCTAGAACCCTGTATAAATGATTAATGGGGATGAACTCTCCATCTCAACAGAACCGCATTTCACAAGATATCTAATGCCAAGGTCTCCAGAGAGAGCTCTTTTGCCAATTCGCCTTGTACGTATTACTACATTGGTTCTTTTAGCCCCCAGCAAAGCATGTAAAGAGGATATGGTTGCTTGTGGCAGAGAGACAAAAAACCCAGACAGAGACCCCATTAGGGAAAATCACTTTCAGCAGTATCTGCCTTTCAAAGACTGTCTTTTGGGCATCTGACAGTGAGCTTCACCAGTGGGAGAAAGGACCGTGCCAGAGAGCAGGCAGCAACATGATACCAAGCATCAGCACCCTGCATCAGAACTGTAGCCAACTACGAAGGGGCCACACGCTTTGCCTGCCACATCAGAATACATCTTTGGCTTCACACCAGCCAAACTCCTCTTCCCCACCACCATGCAAGAGGATGCAACAGCAGCGACTGGCACAGTTCAAATATGCCAAGAAATGGCAGGTGAGGAATGGGTGCTGCCACTGAAGCAGACAGATCCCAGCACAAGAGCTTCCAAAAAACCTGGGGAGAAGGGAACGCATAGCGTTCAGAATACTGTAGGTCTGGGGACACACTTCTGGGGGAACCTGTGGTTAGCTGATCTGACCCTCCCGTTCTGCTGAGTGCAGCGTGTGCTGACAGTTCTCACAATGTGAGGCAGGATTCCCTCCACATGCAAATGTCAGCTGCACAGAAAAGAAAGGAAGGGGCAAATTACTGCATCAAAACATGATGGAGAATTTATTTGTTTGGAAAATAACGCCCTCAAATTCACTCTCAAATTTTCACCCTCCAAAACACTTGCCATATGTACGGACAGAGTAAAACCCTCCATGCATGTGGTGATAAGTCAAAGTGATGGGTCATTGGAGAGAGACAGAATCATGGGCAAAACAGAAAGGAAAGAGGTAACAATGAAGAGAAATGGAAGACAAGAAATGTAAAATCCAAAGGAAAACAATGCTATGACTGTACAAGGAGCAAAAGTCTCAAGTTGCAGCAAGGCAAGTTTTAGGAAAAACTCTCACAAGGAGGGTGGTGAAGCACTGGAAGGGGTTACCCAGAGAGGTGGTAGAGTCTTCATCCTTGGGGGTGTTTAAGACCCAGCTTGACAAAGCCCTGGCTGGGATGATCTAGTTGGGGCTAGTCCTGCTTAGAACACAGGGTTGGACTAGTTGTGACCTCCCAAGGTCCCTTCCACTCTCGTTGTCTGTGATTCTATGATGGGAACACTTTACAGAGGGATAGTCGCAGCAGATGGACAACGACTTGTAGGAAAGCAGTGGAGACTAATGTGAAGGACAAGTAGGAGGAAGGGAAACAAGGGAAACAGTATATTTTGCAGAAAGTTTGCTTTATCCAATCATTTGAAAGTGGGACAGCAGTAGGCTTGCACATTTTTAGAGAAGGTATCAAATCTGTCACTATCCTGGTAGCAAACAAGGCCATGATACCACCTGACCTGGGAGCAGCTGAGTAGGTGGCACTTCTGCCTAAGAAAGGCTTGAGGAGACCATTCTAACCTCCCATTTTTTTAAATCTGTGCCCCCACAACAGCTAAACAATAGACAATACATTTTAGATTATTAAAACATCTATCACAATTTTAGAGCATCATGACCACAGCAAAGAAATTAATATAGTTTTAAATAAAACAGAACTGCCCTCTCAATTCCTTGCTATTTTCTTTTTCGGGCTGCAATTGCCAATGATGGCTTTTGGCAGTGCACCTGCTACTAGAAGCACTCTCCGGAATACTCATTTTTTAAATTAAATTAAATTATCTTTAATATTTCAAATAAAGTTTATGGTAAGTGCCTTTACTCCCATGAACCTTCCTCACACTAAAAGGGATAAGATATCTACAGCTCAGAAAGGCTGAGGCTGGAGAGAAGGGGTGAGCAGCTAGGCAGAGGAACCGAGTAGGGCCTTACTTCTCTGGGTTGTCTGGGAATTTGATCCGCAGCTCTTGGTTTTTGTAAGACCTCTTCTCAAAAGTAAGAATCATCTTCTTCACTGAGCTTTCATCCAGCGGCTCCTCCTAGTCAAGGGGGAAAAAAAAACCCAGAGCTTAATCCTTCAAAGATGGCTACAACAGCAACTTGGCAAGACACAAGAGAGTAATGAGCAGAGCATGCTGGCTGGTGCCAGCCTGGGCCCAGATCAAGACACGATACAGCAATGTAACGAATAACAGGTCCTGGAGGAAGCTCTGCGGAAGTCTTGCTGGAGAACATTTTCAGATTAAAAAGTCAAGTTAGCGAGATGTTTCCATGAGGCCCATGTTTACGTGAGAGCATCTGCTCTGCACATGAAATGTTTCCTAGCGGCACTGACATAAACTGCGGTCCAAGGAAGTGACCTTAAAGGTCTGGCACTACCAGGTACGGCAGAGGCAGGCTGCCTTGAGGGGGCTACTCTTGGCAGAGAGGAGCAGGGCACTGGCACACCCTGCCGCAAGTCTCTCTGATTCTAGCCAGTCAACGGGACATTTGCTTCTGTCCATTCATCCTCAGTCTCAGATGCTAGGGAAATCCTGCATTATCTGTCTCAGTCATCAGCAGCAGCAGCGGCAATAGCTCAACATCAGAAACTAAAGGGAGATTTCAGGGAGATGAATGCTGGCAATGCTGCACACGAAGGACAATGATATTTTACAAACCCACGTGACTGCAGCAGTGAATCTCACTTGTTTTCCATCAAACAGGACAGAGGTAGCAGGAAGCAAATATTTCCAGGATTCATAGCAATCTGCACATCACATTTATAAAGCGATCTTTTCCTTGCCCTTTGGCAGAAGGGCCTGTCCTGTATCGGATTCCTGTCTCCTGGGCTTGAAATCATTTACCCTTGACAGCTGCTACCCCACTCTGCTGACCCAAGCCCTTTCATCTGTAGAAGGATGTTTGCTCATTTGCTGCTGCAGACCTAGCGAGGGGAGGGCAGCTGAAGCCGTGTGGCTGTGAGTACTGACGAGAGTAATGGATTTAGAAAACTAATTAGAAGCCTGAGGCTTTTTCCCCCTCAGAAATTTGAGAAGATTCAAGCTGTTTCAGCCTAAAACAGATATTATTTGGAAAAGTTCCCTCCACACCTGCACAGAGTATTTTTAGCTCTCCCCTCCCTTCCAGAGAAGCCAGCTTTGGATTCAGACAACTCCACAGCACCTTCTTCTTCCCTTTGAAGTCCCAGGGTGAAAACCATTCTGCTTTGAACAGACGCTACTGCACTTAGCAGACAACCCCTCCCTGCAGAGCATCGGGGACCAACCTCCTCCTCCTCCTCCTCTCCCTCTTTGTCCATTATCTGAAGGAGTTTCTTCTTCTCATCGTCAGCTTCCTCCAAAGCCGCGCCATCCTCCTCCCGATGCCGAGTGCGCTCCCGCGAGCCGACTTGCTTCCGCCGGGCTTTGATCTCCTCCTCTTCCTCGTCGCGGGGTCTTTTTGTCCCCCTGTTGGGCTAAGGTGAGAGAAAAGCATGTGGGAACAGGAGTGAGTGAATCGAGAAGGTTTGCCCCCTGGGCCGGCTTGCATCCCAATGACAAAGCTTGTTTGTTTTGCACGCAGCTGATCAGAATTGCAGATTTGCCTACAATGCATTCACCGGCTTCGAAAACTGGAAGGGAAATTAATTCAATTCACAGAAATAGATGAATGGCACTGGCAGGAGTTGTGACAATGTCCTACCTGCTTTGACCCTCCAACAAGAACCACTGCAAATATCTGCACTGTGAAAAAAGCGGCCGGTACTTCAAATCTGAGCACTGGCCAGAGAGACCTGACCCTGGGGTTGTGAAACAAACTGATTGCAAGTCCTTGGCTCCCAGAGGCGATCTCTCATGAGCAAATTCCCATGTACCTTCATGTTTTACAGGTAAAGGCCAATTCATTAAAGTGTCCAGTGCTGCGCACACACCCCACAGCTCTCCCAGCTCAGACCCAGTTCTTCTGTGTACCCTAATACCACCCCCCTAAAGACAAGGGGAGTCTGGGGACATAATGAATGCAGATTAGACCCTGCATCTGCACACCCAGCATGGTATTGTTATTCGGTGTAGCTCTGCAGAAGATGGACCCCCCATCCTAGGCAGAACATGTGCATGCTAGAGGTTGCTTGCGATCGCTCGTTTTCATCCACAGTTTGTAGTCACTAGGCAAAATTAAAGATAACCTGCCAAGAACAAGAAAGAACATGCACTCCTTCCTCATTTAAGTTGCATCTGGAAAGCCCCAAAGGGCTTGTGTTGGGACTTCTCACCTTGGCAACAAGAGAAAGATTAAAATGAATCTCCCCTGTCTTTTGCAGGACAAGGAAATGGGAATAAAACCTCTCCACTTTATGCTGAAGAACTGCAGTCGGTTCTGCTCCTAATTGTTTTAACTGGTGTCTGGCATTAACAAGACATGGATTTTAAAGGGAAGCGAAAATCCCTTCCCCATCCAGCTACTCTAGTGTGGGTTGCATGGACTAAGGAAACAAACACCCT
>NW_017728922.1:1179822-1189591 GCF_001723895.1 Crocodylus porosus
TGTGACAATGTCCTACCTGCTTTGACCCTCCAACAAGAACCACTGCAAATATCTGCACTGTGAAAAAAGCGGCCGGTACTTCAAATCTGAGCACTGGCCAGAGAGACCTGACCCTGGGGTTGTGAAACAAACTGATTGCAAGTCCTTGGCTCCCAGAGGCGATCTCTCATGAGCAAATTCCCATGTACCTTCATGTTTTACAGGTAAAGGCCAATTCATTAAAGTGTCCAGTGCTGCGCACACACCCCACAGCTCTCCCAGCTCAGACCCAGTTCTTCTGTGTACCCTAATACCACCCCCCTAAAGACAAGGGGAGTCTGGGGACATAATGAATGCAGATTAGACCCTGCATCTGCACACCCAGCATGGTATTGTTATTCGGTGTAGCTCTGCAGAAGATGGACCCCCCATCCTAGGCAGAACATGTGCATGCTAGAGGTTGCTTGCGATCGCTCGTTTTCATCCACAGTTTGTAGTCACTAGGCAAAATTAAAGATAACCTGCCAAGAACAAGAAAGAACATGCACTCCTTCCTCATTTAAGTTGCATCTGGAAAGCCCCAAAGGGCTTGTGTTGGGACTTCTCACCTTGGCAACAAGAGAAAGATTAAAATGAATCTCCCCTGTCTTTTGCAGGACAAGGAAATGGGAATAAAACCTCTCCACTTTATGCTGAAGAACTGCAGTCGGTTCTGCTCCTAATTGTTTTAACTGGTGTCTGGCATTAACAAGACATGGATTTTAAAGGGAAGCGAAAATCCCTTCCCCATCCAGCTACTCTAGTGTGGGTTGCATGGACTAAGGAAACAAACACCCTGTGAGCCCATCACTCAGCCATGATCTTCCATGCTGAGCAGGGGAGGAAAGGCCTAACATTTTATTAAACCACAGCAAGCTAACATCTGCTCTCAACGCCCCTCCACCCCCGGCCTTCGTCAGCCATCCAAAGGCACAGTGAGAAAGGCACAGATCTGCTTTGCAGGTTGTTATCTGCCACCTCGAACGTCACATGCCACTTCCAAGAACATGGCAGCTGCTGCTGCGCTGCAAGCCCAACTCTTCTGGAATCGCAAATCATCAGCGGCGGAGAGGGAAGGGGTGAGAGCACTGTTCCTGCCAGGTCCCCAAAAAGCACTGGCTTCAAAGCGGGCCTCTGCAGCTCCCCAGCCAGCAAAGAGCTCCAGCCCCCGGGGGGACACTCATTCTTTCCGGCTCATAAGGCAAGACCTGCTGAGACTCTGATTAGAAGGAGTGCGCCACCGCAGACCAGCTCAGCGGCAAAGCCAGGGAGCAGCCCATTTCTTTTTCATCAGTCCTGTATATACCAGTGAAAGACGAGTTAGTACAAGCGCACCAGCCAACAGAGCGCGCACGCAGGCACCGGAACAGGCCTGCGGAGGAACTGGCTTTGCTTTTTAGATGGACATAAAAGCAGCCCAACTAGGGGCTGCTTTAGACTGCACTTGTTTAAACTAAACTGGTTTAGTTTAAACCAGTACAAATTGCACTGCTTGGATGGGCTGCAAAATTGAGGTCTGCAGAGCTTCAACGTGAGAGACTGCAGGATGGTGCTGGCAAGCACTAAGCCCTTGTGTCCTGCCAGCTGTGTTCAGTGCGCTACTTAACAATACGCTCCCCCGCCGCTCCACCTGCAGCCAGCGTCGCCCCGCAGCTCACGGGCCGCGTTACGCTGCAGCTTCAGAGCCGAGGTTCCCTCCCTCCCCATTAGCATGTCAACAGCTGCTGAAGTGACAAACGCATGTACGTCGCTGTAGACCATTTTGGCATCCACAGGACTGGATGCTATTTATTTTTTTTAATTTAAAAACAAAACAAAAAAAGCATGCCCTTACATGTCTTCAGGGCACGGTAACAGCTTAGAACGCCGCACGGATCAACTTAGGAACAACATATTGTCTACAGCAGACAGTAATTTGAACACTCCCCTAGCAATTAGCAATACTCAGCGTAAAACCAAAATAAAGATGCTCTTCTCGCTAACACTGCCGCAGGGAGAAAGCGAGGTAAACAGATGTGCCGCGCACAAGCCCTAAATAGTCACCCCCGGTGCTGTCCCACACAGAAGGAAGGATACCAATTCAATCACCCCCCCTTTGCCCCCTAGGTTAAAGCCAAAATCGTAAGGGCAGAACAGCCCCACAAGTGATTTCCAGGGATCCTGATTCTCTCCGATTTAAAAAAAAAAAATCCCCAATTTCTGGCTTTAAAAAAAGGAATGCCAAACTCACATTTTTCCATGATTAAAATAAAACACTACTATCTATATATTAGTGGTGATTCATTTTAATCATGGAAAAATCTGAATTTGGGGTTACCTTTTTTCAAAAACTGAAAATTGGGGATTTTTTAAGTCAGAGAAAACCAGGATCCCTGGTCATTTCCATTGGAAATTAGGCCTGACTTCTGGAGCCCTGGAAGAGTTTGAGAAAATACAGCTTTTGCTTTGCATGCCCCCCTGTATGTCTTAACCCAGACTTCAGGCTCTCAATTCTCTGCCTCATTTTTTTAAATTAAAAAAGCAACGAGACTATGGCTGTAATGATGGGCTACGGCAGCCAGTGCTTTGTCGGATGTGAAGTAATGTACCATAGGAAGAAACCACCGCACCAGAACAAATTCTAAATTAAAACTCCACCATGAAACCAACTCCATTTCCTCTAAGCGTGCAATCTATATTATCAGCATTTACAATCTGCTTCAACCTCAATTATATTATCTTTTTTTTTGGGGGGGGGGGGAAGGGAGGGAGGGAATAGGGATACATCTATAATATGTAATGAGTCATTATGATAAATTATGAAAATGCCTGGAGTGTAATTATTAATGCTGCCAACATATTTGCAGCAGCATGTAATTGAATTCCCAGACAAACTTTGTTAAACAGGAGTGAAGGTTTAGCACAGCATCAGTTACTAAAGGGGGGGAACATCTCGCTAAGCACACTGCAGTTATAAAAGGAGCAATAAGAAAATCCAAGAAATCCAGAGCTGAAGTAAAATGCCTGGAGTTCTGCTCATTTAAAAGTATGAAGATGCAGAGTCACAGTGGATTGATTGAGATCAGCAAGCCTTTATTTCAATTATTGATCTCAATCTCGTTTTGCATTTGTTGTTTTCAGCTATTTTCTTAAAGAAACGTTGATTCTTGCCAGCTGGTAACTGGTAACACATTTCCAATTACAGAGAGGCTTTACACGAAAATCGGTACTTTTGCTGACCAGGAACATGATATCTGTTTAAGTCATTATCCATTTTAACATACATTTATGCAGTGCTAAATATTGCACCTTTTACAACACCACTCCTGTGGTAAATAAATGTCCTACAGAATGTTCTTTTTTTTAACTCATGAATTGTAGATATGCTGCATCTAGATGGAAATTGAATTAAAAATACACAGGAACAAGAGTTGAAAGCTGTTTATTCAATTAAAAATAATAGCACATGCTGGTTTATTAAAACATGCTTTTCATGTCAATGTATTAAGTGATTTGCTCCGATTGTTTCTGCTCGCCATCTCTGCCAAGAGGTTAGAATTAGTGTCCTGTATATTTAGAACACCCTCTCTCTCTCGGACAAATTGGAAGAAGAAAACCAGCTTTCCTGCGTCCACCTCCCAGTCTGCAGCTGAGCTGGCCCCAGAGCAGAACTGGCTCAAGAGCAGTGGAGAAGAGGAGGCACATCACTCCAAACAGTGACTTCCTCCCCAGCAGCAGTCTGACTTCCTTGAAACTTCAACCCAAGCTCTCAACACTCCACTATTAAAATTTAACTGAAATTCTTTTCCCCAGATTGAAATTTCCTCAGAGGAAATTTAGGCCTCACTGTAGATAAGCAATTTCAAATTTAAATTTTAACAATAGTTTGTTTTACAAAATGGGTTTCAGTGAAAAATCAATTTTTTTCTAAAGCAGACCTTTGTCTGCTCTGTGCAGTTATGATACCCGGAGGACGGCACCTCTGCCCCTGTAGCTAACATTTAACCTTCGCATTATATTATGGTTGCTCTCAAAACTGCGCAGGTCTGCTTTTTCAGACGCGTCTTAAAAGCTATTCCAACCAGGAGATCTTATAACAAACACCCTCAGCTCTCCTGTTAAGTATGAATTTTTATTTCCACCTAGGAAAAATTTTACAATCTTCGTATTCTCCTATGCTTGAGGGAGAGTGAGTGTGCCCAAAAGCTTGCAAATTAAGACTTTTTTTTTGCAAATATCCAATTGGTCTAATAAAAGATGTCACCTCTGCCACGAGTTCTGATTCTTAAAAGCTGGGCATACGACCTACAGTAGGGAGAACACTGCTTTGCACAAGCCTTGAATGGCACAGGGATATGTGGGGACCAGGAAGACTATCCTTAATCCCAAAGAACAGGGATTAAGAGCCTAGGTTAAGATTAAGCACCTGTGCATCTTAGATGTGTTCATTTCTGCAGTCCTACGGTGCAGTGTCACTCTTAGGAGGTGATAAAGAGAACTACAGGGGATCTTAATGTCCATGTTGTTGCAAATCTATTTAACATTTGCAGTCCCTCCACCAGGTTGCACCCGCCAGGCTGGGCAGTGTCCAGGCAGGTGGCAAACCACACTTTCAGCTGCACACGGCCTAACCATGGGAAATGAAAGAACCTCTCAGGCTGGTTCCTGGTCCCCTGCCCTCTTACAAGTAAGCACACTCACAATACTTCCTGCATCTTTTCTTTGCAGAGTTTTTTGTAGGGCTGTCCCTGTGCCCTCCCAAAGGGCCTGCAGGGATTCAAAAGGAGCACAGTTGCACTGAATGCACTTTTAGGTCTGACATCTGCCTGGGTCTCCTTGCAGATGTGCATTTCGGCATAACATTTTCCTGTTTTTTTCCAATGCTCGTCTTTCCCTGGCCCTACCTGAAAGACCCACAAAAAACAAGGAAGAGCCAACATGGAAATAAAGCAGTGAAATCAAACACACACAAAAATAAAGGAACAAGGTGACGGGTGGGTGGGGTGATAAGACTTTCCTTCTTGCTACTTTCTTTGTTGCAGTGGTTTTTGGGAACAGCCAAAAATTAAAGACATTTCAAGCCAAGAAGCAGGAAGGTTCAGAGGACAAGACCTCTTCAAAGGGGACATTTGGCACCCAGGCCTTTTGCTTTCATGTGCACACTTAACTCAAGCCCTATTGGATCCAGCAGGCAAAAAAGGAAGGGGCAGTGGTGAAAGAAAAATAAGTCTCAAGGCCATGGGCTCCTGCCTGGCCTCCTTTGGGAGCTGGGATTCTGACTCAGGATGGAGAGGGTGCTTCCAGCCCCAACTGCTTTCAGCCTCCCTCAACACATCAAGAAGATGCAAGGAAATCCGACTAATTTAGCTTAACAACACGAAGGCATCTGCTTTGCATGGTGCAGAAGCAAAGTAACCCTGTTTCTATGGAGCTCAGAAATCATTTGATAAAGAAATCTGAAATGGATCTTCAGCAGTGATGGAGCTCCCTTTGTGAGCAAGCCGCAGCCAGTTGCAACCAGCTTAAAAGAGCCAGGGAGGAAAGCTACCCATTAGCTGTCAGGTTAGAATGACTTGCGAAAGCAAGCCCCAAACCTCCAGCGATATCTTTCCAACAACCTCTTAATCTTGTTTGTAACACCTGTGTTAAACCAGCCGACTATCAATCCTGCCGCTCATTGCCCTAACTGGAGAGATAAGCAATTTTAGAAGGCGGAGGAAGGAGCTAAGCATTAACAGCAGCTAAACCACCCAGTACACAGCCCCTTCCCTACAGCGGGGAACCAGCAAGCTGACAGGTGCCTGGAGAAGGGACATGTCGCTGCAACCACCTGGACAGTCTGCTGCTTTTTCCTCTGCTCTCCCCACACGCCACGCAGGGAACACACGGTCCCAGAGAGCTACAGACCACTACCCTGGGGCTGCGGGCAAGGAAGACACCTGCAGAGACAAAACCAGCGTCTCTGTCTTCCTGCCCCAGATGATGGCTAACCCTGATCAGGAAGAGGAGGAAAAATAAAGGTTCTGAGTCCCAACCTGAACAGTCCTGCTCCCGCTATTTGTATGGCAGGTGGATAAAGACCAATCGCACCGTGTTCAGTACTTAAAGCCCTCGTTATGCCTCCTGCTAGGGAGGTGAATGAGGACAGAGAGCTACCCATTACTGAAAGTACCAAAAAGGCAAATCAGAGACCTGCCTTTTCAGCAGCAGCTGCTCCCTATTTAGAGCACCCTGCACACCCAGGCAGAGTGTGGGGCAACAGGAATGGGTTTAACAAAATACTGAGCCCCAACCCATGGCCAGCTACATGCTTCCCTTTCCCACTTTGAAGCCTTAAAGAACAGAAGATAGTGACTCTTCATCTTGCCTGGGATGTGCAGAGGCCCTCCAAGCTGCGGGAGAGAAGGCTGCACATTGGGAAGCAGAGGTCAGGCTCAAGTTTCATGTTGATCACCTTGAGCCCCGGAAAGGTGCCTAGCTTTGGGCCTTCACTCCTGATGAAACGAGCAGCCCAAGGCAATGTTGAACTTTCCAAACCTCCCCATGAGTGTACGATGGCTGGTGCTCCTGACTGAGCACTCATTATTTTAACCAGAAGGCAGAACTAGAGTTGAAGTTGCTTGGAACAGCTTATCAGCTGCAGGAGATCTACCAGGGTAATAAGGCTGTAAGTATTCACAGCTCAGCTGAACTGATTGTCTTGTGTGTCAGATGCATTCATTAGACAGCAAAATTCTGGTAAATTATCTATACCAGCAGCATAACTCACATGCACCTGCACTGACAGACAGGAACAAAGCCCCTTGCCAGCAAGCTGGATCAATTTAAACAACATGTCCTGCAGGAAGACAGCCCAGCCAGACCCCATTCATTTCTGCTTTCCAGTACCATCCTGTAACTCCACAAACACATTTTATTTCCAAACAGATTTGCAGTTTGCAATCACTGCACTCAGTGGCAAAAGCTGCAGTTGTTGAGGATTAAAATCATCTCCCCTTCTTCTCTCCCGGGACAATTGACAGAGATGTCTGGAAGTAACAGGAGTTGGCTTTGCCCCCTTAATTACCCACTGTAATCAGGAAGCAGACATGGAGGATATGGGCACAAGCATTTCTGGGCAAGCCAGCAGTGATATTTAATCATCGGTTTAGACCACCTGCAACTGTTTCGCAGCAACACACAAAGTTTATGGATTCCTGAGCTTTGCATAAACTGCCAGGTGCTGGAGTCAGCCTAATTGTATTCTCTGCAACAAAAGGTTCCCTTTTCCAGTCTGACCAGCTCTTGGTGCCGATGAGAGGCGCAGTGCCCGAGAGCTGCCATGCCAAGTCTGGCACCAAGGGAGCGCAGCTTCTTGATTAAGCAGGGGCATAGATTAAATGTTTAGGAAGGAGAGAAATTTGAAACAATGCGAGGAGGAAAAGCAATTATTTGGGTTGGCACTGAGGGATGATAAAGCAGTCTGGAGAGCTGCCATGACAGAACTCAATTCTCATCGCTTTGGTTTTTCCTTGGGTGGCGAGGGAAGTGCAGGCAGTCCCAAAAAGCGCACAGGAGGACCCAACTTGCCCACTGCTGTGGTGGGGATGATCCACCAGTATCACACTGGTTTATTCCAGGATACCCATTTCCCTGCATTTGCAAGAGGCAGGAGCTGATGGACCTTGGAACTTCTCATCTTGTTTCCCAGACTCAGCTAACAACCCAGCCAACACAGGTGCCCTTGCCTTCCTCTGCAGTTCCCAGCCTGGGGTCCATTTCTCATAACATTTGTCTGTCAGCCCACCAGACACCCTGCACCAAATGGCGATGGGCTGAAGACAACAGCACTTCAAAAATCTACTCTTTATTCTGAGGAGCTGTTATCTAACCCACAGACGCAGGAAAGATTTGTATTCAAGCCAGAGATCAGGAGAGCACAAAGTCAGCACTGCCACCTTCATGCAGAACTAGTGATGGACTGAAAGCTGCTAGATGCTGTCCCCTGCCTCCCTCTTTCCCCTCTACCTAGAGAACAGGTCCAGCAACAAGAACAGAGGGCAGAGCTATAATAGCTGGAAGAAAGAGTGGATTTCTTCACACACAGCCTACTAACAATAAAGCTAGATTAGCTGTAAAAATTACCCATATCCCAGCAGTAAAAGTTAATTTATGTAGGAAATAAGAACTCAAAGTTCTGCAGGAATCAGAGAAAAGCTGACATATTTGTCAGTATGTATATACCCCCCCTGCCTGCCCTCCAGTGGGGAGACAAATGAGACAAAGAGCTGTTATTTTCTTTAAAAAAGGAAGGAAATAAAAACCTCCAAGAATAAATCTTCCTTTCTAAAAGAGCTGTTGAAACAAGCAAACAGGGTGAAAATACAATGCCGCTGGTATTTTATAGCGTCTTATATCCAAACGGCATCACAAAATACTTAAATAACAGAGTAATAAATAATACCTGAGCCTGAGAAAACTAGGGGAATGGAAGCTTATGAGAAATGAATGCCTTCCCCACCCTCCCACTGTACTGGAAATTAGATGGGAAGCCGGGGAGGTGCCGAGCCACCAGAGCAGTGTGAAAGGATCTCACATCAACAGCACTGAGGATGAGTGCAAAACATCCGTGGAGCAGGAAGCGTATGAGGAATAGGCAAGCTCGGTGGGAGAAGTGGAGCAAGTCCAGCAAGAGTTTGAAAGAGGAAGGATGTGTCAGGCTGAATCTGAAATAAGCAGGAGCCTGCTGGAGCTGTCAAAGGATGAAGCATCACTTTGCTGTATGTGCACACAGGTGAGCTGCACTCTGTCTGGAGTGCAACAAGCTGGGATTTCAATGCCAGAGAGGAGAGAGCTCCAGTCAAAGCAGGGAGATGAAGGCACGGAGGAGAATTCAGCAACAGGTGCCCCCCCCACCCCCCGGCCAGAGTCACTCAATCATGTGGAACAGAAAAGGCAGAAAGTCCCAAAATCCAAAGACAAGTTTCTTGCTGTATGTGTTACGTGCTGGCAGGCCCAGCACATTCACCAGGGCTCCCGCCGACCGAGACCTACGGGGGAAACATCTGGCTACTGAGACCCTGAATCACAGGCAGCAGACACTGATCTACCTGGGCACCTAAACCGGAGATGTCGGTGTGTCTGTGTGGTCAGTGATGCAACTGGACTGCCAGGCAAACCAACAGGTAGTCCAGGAAGTGCTCCCAGCCCTTGGTGGTAGCACAGGGTGTAAGTATTTCATCCAGCTGACTACCAGACAATATCGCAGGGTCACTGTGGTGATGGGAAAGAAGTGATCGATTATGTCTGCCTGAGGACACTATCGTCTTGCAGCCCTGCCCAAGAAAACCACGATGATCGTGTGTCATGACGAGAACACGGGTCGTGATATAACAGGGAACGGGGGAACTGCTGCCCACAGACTCCGAAAGCGAGGGCCAGTGACTTGTGCGAGGGAAGAAGCAGCGATAACAGAGGAGAATGGGCTGTGGCCCCGACACGAGCTCCCACAAAGCCGGGGCCAACAAACGTGCCCGGCACGTCCTCAGCGGGTGAGAAAACAAGACGCGTCGCTGGCGCGCTACATCCAGGGCACAGGCTCGGCTCCGGGAACAGGCCGGACACAAGCCTAGAGCGCAACGGACACCAGCCACACCCCCGTTGCTGCGCTGGGCCGGGCCCCACGCCCCCGGGGACTGCTAGCAAGAGCCTCGAGCACCTGGGGGGGGTGCTGAGGGAGGAGCCGGGAACTGAACCAGCACCCACCAGGGTCAAGGCCATGTGCACTTGCCCC
>NW_017728922.1:1189691-1213793 GCF_001723895.1 Crocodylus porosus
GCCACCTTCATGCAGAACTAGTGATGGACTGAAAGCTGCTAGATGCTGTCCCCTGCCTCCCTCTTTCCCCTCTACCTAGAGAACAGGTCCAGCAACAAGAACAGAGGGCAGAGCTATAATAGCTGGAAGAAAGAGTGGATTTCTTCACACACAGCCTACTAACAATAAAGCTAGATTAGCTGTAAAAATTACCCATATCCCAGCAGTAAAAGTTAATTTATGTAGGAAATAAGAACTCAAAGTTCTGCAGGAATCAGAGAAAAGCTGACATATTTGTCAGTATGTATATACCCCCCCTGCCTGCCCTCCAGTGGGGAGACAAATGAGACAAAGAGCTGTTATTTTCTTTAAAAAAGGAAGGAAATAAAAACCTCCAAGAATAAATCTTCCTTTCTAAAAGAGCTGTTGAAACAAGCAAACAGGGTGAAAATACAATGCCGCTGGTATTTTATAGCGTCTTATATCCAAACGGCATCACAAAATACTTAAATAACAGAGTAATAAATAATACCTGAGCCTGAGAAAACTAGGGGAATGGAAGCTTATGAGAAATGAATGCCTTCCCCACCCTCCCACTGTACTGGAAATTAGATGGGAAGCCGGGGAGGTGCCGAGCCACCAGAGCAGTGTGAAAGGATCTCACATCAACAGCACTGAGGATGAGTGCAAAACATCCGTGGAGCAGGAAGCGTATGAGGAATAGGCAAGCTCGGTGGGAGAAGTGGAGCAAGTCCAGCAAGAGTTTGAAAGAGGAAGGATGTGTCAGGCTGAATCTGAAATAAGCAGGAGCCTGCTGGAGCTGTCAAAGGATGAAGCATCACTTTGCTGTATGTGCACACAGGTGAGCTGCACTCTGTCTGGAGTGCAACAAGCTGGGATTTCAATGCCAGAGAGGAGAGAGCTCCAGTCAAAGCAGGGAGATGAAGGCACGGAGGAGAATTCAGCAACAGGTGCCCCCCCCACCCCCCGGCCAGAGTCACTCAATCATGTGGAACAGAAAAGGCAGAAAGTCCCAAAATCCAAAGACAAGTTTCTTGCTGTATGTGTTACGTGCTGGCAGGCCCAGCACATTCACCAGGGCTCCCGCCGACCGAGACCTACGGGGGAAACATCTGGCTACTGAGACCCTGAATCACAGGCAGCAGACACTGATCTACCTGGGCACCTAAACCGGAGATGTCGGTGTGTCTGTGTGGTCAGTGATGCAACTGGACTGCCAGGCAAACCAACAGGTAGTCCAGGAAGTGCTCCCAGCCCTTGGTGGTAGCACAGGGTGTAAGTATTTCATCCAGCTGACTACCAGACAATATCGCAGGGTCACTGTGGTGATGGGAAAGAAGTGATCGATTATGTCTGCCTGAGGACACTATCGTCTTGCAGCCCTGCCCAAGAAAACCACGATGATCGTGTGTCATGACGAGAACACGGGTCGTGATATAACAGGGAACGGGGGAACTGCTGCCCACAGACTCCGAAAGCGAGGGCCAGTGACTTGTGCGAGGGAAGAAGCAGCGATAACAGAGGAGAATGGGCTGTGGCCCCGACACGAGCTCCCACAAAGCCGGGGCCAACAAACGTGCCCGGCACGTCCTCAGCGGGTGAGAAAACAAGACGCGTCGCTGGCGCGCTACATCCAGGGCACAGGCTCGGCTCCGGGAACAGGCCGGACACAAGCCTAGAGCGCAACGGACACCAGCCACACCCCCGTTGCTGCGCTGGGCCGGGCCCCACGCCCCCGGGGACTGCTAGCAAGAGCCTCGAGCACCTGGGGGGGGTGCTGAGGGAGGAGCCGGGAACTGAACCAGCACCCACCAGGGTCAAGGCCATGTGCACTTGCCCCCCCACCGGCGCCAACAAACAGCGCGTGGCTCGGTCCAGCCAGACCCTGCGCGTTGGTGTCACAGTGACAAACAACATAAAGCTGCATCTGCGTCCAGTGGGACCCATGCCTCGCCCCCCCAGCCCCTTCCCCGACCTGCTGCTCTGTTTTCCGCTCCCTGTCCAACTTGCCGCTCAACTTTCTGCGACCCATCCAATCTGCTGCTCTGCTCCCTGGCCGATCTGCAGCTCTGCTTTCCACTCCCTGCCCGATCTGCTGCTGTGCTTTCTGCTCCCTACCCGATCTGCTGCTCTTTCCATTCCCCGTCCGACCTGCAGCTCTGCTTCCCGCTCTCTACCCCATCTATTGCTGTGACCCGCGCTCCCCGCCGCTCTGCCTTCTCCTCCCGCCCAAGTCCCCCCGGGCCGGGCCGGGCCCGCGCACCTGGTAGCTGAGCAGCTCGCCCACGTCCATGGCCCCGGAGCCGCCGGCGCCTGCCGCAAATCGGCCGTAAAGCGAGAGCGACACCAGCCCGCTGGGCCGCCAGCCACGGGCCGCGCCGCCGTAAAGCGCGAAAGGGCCCGGCCTGCCGCCAAGCGCCACACTGCCGCAAACAGCCGCAAAGAGCGCGCCCAGCTGCGGGCAGGGGACATGGCCGTGTGTGTAAATAGATATATGTGTGTATGTATGTATATGTGTGCAGAGGGTGTATGTGTAGAGTAAGACGCGTGTTCAGAGGAAAGCCCCTATGTACGTACAAAAAAAAGCGTGCGTGCGTGTGTGTGTAGAGTAAAACACGCATGCATTCAGAGTAAAATGCACGTGTGCGTAGAATAAAACACGCGTGCAAGTGAGGTGCTGCCGTGGCCGGCGGAAGAGGCTGGGCTGAGCCCCGACCTCGGGAAGCTGAGGCAGCTCGGGCGGCTCCGCGCCGGACGCCCACAACCGCCCCTCCGAAATCCGCGGCCCCTTTCGGCCGTCCCCGGGCATCACGCGCCGAGAGCCGCTGGGGCCGGGGCAGCAGGAGGGGCCGCCACAAGCTCTCTGCTCGCTGCCAGCGTGACAAATAGTTTTGCTTTCCACCAGACTGCAGAGCTCTGACTTGCAGCATCTGTCAGCCTGACGCACATGAATAATTAAGAGCGAGAGCCAAATGGGCAAAAAATCTGATCAAACGTATTTTAGCTTTTCTTTAAAAATCAGCTTTGAGTTAAAATAATTTTTCATCGCATAACCATAGCGGCTCGAATGCCGTTATCTCAGCAGGAGTCTGCTTTAAGGATAGTCATGAAATTAAAAATATATATAATGTTTTCAAAGAAGGAGCCCCAAGTATCCCCTGTTGTTTCAATAAAGTCTGGGAGGTATCAGTCATGACAAAATTAACTCGACAAATCTGCATTTTAAAGACAAGACAAATAGAGGATAATTATTGGATCATCTGCTTTCTTTTATTGAGTATTCAGATAATTCAGCAGCTGTGAAGCCAAAACACTTACAGTCATTCCAGGAGTATTGACAGCTACTTGGGAACATGATATAGTTATTGGAAAGCTTGACAAGTGATGGTAATAAATAAGACCTAAGCAATTGTGAAATAAATAAAGCACAGAAGGAGATAAGAACTGACCCTCTCTGCACAGACAGGAGCATCATAAAGCCAGCAGATGTAAAAATGTCAGACAACATCCATTTCTGTTGCTCCGACTTTCCTTCTCTTCCCTTCTGCTGCTTTTGTTCCTGTTGAGTGATGCTATCTGCCTAAGACTACATTTCCCCTCTTGCTGCAATAATGTTGAACACACGCTTCACCCAGGGGTCAGGAAGCAGTCGGCACATGCAGATGAATGAAGCATTGCAGCCCTGAAGTCAGGTAGGAAGGCATCAGGTCCCAACCTGCAAAGACTTGAGTGTGTCTGCAGAAGAGAAGACTGAGGGGGGATTGAATAGGTCCCTGCAGGGGGGCTGCAAAGAGGATGGAGCTGGACTGGTCGCAGTGGGGAGAACAAGGAGCAATGGGCTCAGGCTGCAGCAAGGGAAGCTGAGTTTGGATATTAAGAAAAACTCTCTCCCTAGGAGGGTGGTGAAGCACTGGAAGGGAATAACCCAGAGAGGTGGTAGACTCTCCATCCTTGGAGGTGTTTAAGACACGGCTCCACAAAGCCTTGGCTGGGATGGTGTAGTTGGGACTGGGCCTGCCTGGAGCAGGGGGTCAGACTAGATGTGACCCCCTGAGGTCCCTTCCAGCCCTCATTGTCCATGAGTCTATGTGGAACCACTGGGATGTCCATGCAGAGTACGTCTTTGTAAAATCAGGACCATCAGACACCAAGGCTGCAGGGGGGAAGCACAGCAGCCCCCAAGGAGAGGAAGGTAAATGGCTCTTGTGCCTTGTTAAAGGCTCAGAGGCTGCGGCAGCAGAGGAGGTTGCTGCAGGACTCTTCCTGGAAGCAGTGTCTGCCCCCCAAGACCGTCCTACATTTCTGTAACTGGAGTTTTCTCCCTGAGGAGACCCTTTCAGGCAGCAGGGGTTTCTGCAAGGGCACAGCCTGCATGTTGAAGAAAATGCAAGCCTGAGCAAACGGCTCATTGCAGCACTGGTACCAGTACCCACACCTTCTCCCTTCTCCCATTTGGCATTGCTGCTGATGTCATTCCAAGAGGAAGTGGAGGCAGATCAGACCGGGGTGTCGTGCAGTGCCATGACGGTGCACAGGATTTCCTGGCAGAATCACTCTCCAAAGTCCGGACACAGGAAAGGGAATGCCCAAAGATGGTGTTGATCAGCAGGGTTGAGAAACAAATCCAACATGAAGCCCAGCAGCTGCCAATTTGAGCCTCCTGTTCAGAGACAATGGGACCCAAGAGGCCACACAGCAGCCCTGGGCACTGGAAAGGCAGCCCCTGCGCCCCCAGCTTAGATAAGACTTGGGGATCCAAGGTGAGCCACCACCAGACCAAGCTGCAAAGTGTAATCCAAGTGCTATTTGAAGGTAGAGAGGTGAAAGCCAGGGGACAAACAGACCTGGAAATGGAAATGCCCTAAAGAAATCAGGTAGGAAAGGGATGGACTCTCTCACAGAGCCTAACAGCCCCGATCAGGAGGGCTTTCTGGAAAGGAAGATGGGAAGATTTGGGAGAGGTGTGAAGAACGAAGCCACAACAGATGTGGAGGAACATGCTGGTCCCTGCACTCATGGGCACTCAGAGGACCCCTCTGGGACTCGCCCACACAGGGCATGCAAAAAGCAGCTCGGGCAGGCAGGGATGGCGAGCCCGTTTGAGTCTGGCAAGGTTCATGTGCAGACGTCCCGTTCCTGTGTCGAGTCTCGGCAAGGGGCTGCCCGTCCCCCCTCCGCCTTTAGAAATAACCCAGGAACGCATCCCTCCTACTTGTCTTTTCCTGCCACCTGCTCCTTAAGGCTGAGGGCCCCGGGCTATGCTGGGTGCAAGGGAAAGGCGGCAGTGAGACCAGCCAGCACAGGGACAATGCAATTGTCACTGATGTGACCATGAGCAGCCAGGGGATCCTCTCTTGGCCGTATTCCCATCTCAGCGCTCTGCCTGGCCTCATAAGGCTCCGGAACAACCTTATTGCTGTCTGGGAAACTAAATTCTCTCCAGGCTGCTGCAGGGCAGGATTCAATAACAGAGTGTTCTTATCCAATAAAAGGAGTTGGAGCATGGGGACAAAATATTGAATTAAAAACAAATACACCAACAAAATCAAGTCAAGGAAAAAGCCAAGTGAATGCAGAGCTGGAAGGAAGTAAAATGCCCTTGGTACCGGCTTCAGAACAGCAGGCTGAGAGCAAGCACCACAGGGGAGTGGGTACTGGAAAGCAAAAGGATTTTGGAGGGGATGGCTAAAGATTCACACATCCCACCCCCCATACAAATTTGCTCCCATGTGAGCAGCACATCAGCTGCTTGCAGCTGAAAACAGGCAGTGGGGTGGGAAGTCTGGGCAGGGACTTGGATGTAGGAACCTGGGCTCCATTGCTAGCTCTGCCACTTGCCCTATGTGCACGGCCTTGGCCACAGCACATAGCCTCACCCTGTCTGTGCAGTAGGGTGATGCAAGGCCCTGCCCAGCTGGAAGCACTTTGCAGTCCTCAGCTGGAAGTGCAAGGGACAATTTAACATGGGGACTGTGGGAGAGGAATGGGGTCCAGCCCCCCAGAACCCCAACAACTGCATCTCAGCTGGAGACATACAGGGCAAGGTTTGGCCCAGCAAACAGAGCCTATGAATGGGGTTACCCTGCCACTTCAGCTCAGAAGGAAAGCCTCAGTGCTGACTGCTTGCACTCACCTTGGAGCCCCACGTCCCCCCACCTCTACACACTGCCCCCGCCCCCTGGCTCTGCCCAGACCCCGGCTTCTCCCCAGCACCCAGGAATGAGACGCTGTGCTGGGCTGTCCATCACGCCGCCGACAGCCGCTCGCCTCCCACAAATAAAGTTATGACAAGCCGCTCAGCCCATTCTCTCAGCCATTGCGGCCACGTTTCCATCATCGCAGACATTATAAGCAATCAGCCGCGTCGTTTGTCAGAGCCTCTGACAACACCTCGGGAGCATCGGCGCCACGGCACACAGGGGCGGGCGGGGGATGGGATTCATTAGGGCCATTAGGAAGCTGTGAGCGTGGCGGCTGGCGCCTGCCATGGACCCCTGTGTGCTCCCAGTGCTGCGTGCCTGCTGCCTCTCGCTAACTGGGCCAGGAGCTGCCACAAAGAAGTGATTCCCTCCCTCCCTGCCCTGTCCTGCTGCAACGTCAGGGACAGTCCTGGCAGGACACAGCAGTGCAGCAGCTTGGAGGAAAGCAGGGCATGAAACCACCGTTGGAAATAAACATCTCATTTCCAGCAATAAAGCCTCCTAGTTTTGACCTACCACGAAAAACATGGAAGACTTCAAATTGGATCCGAACGGAGCATGGCCGCTGCAGTCACTTGACGCACAGGCGGGGTAGTGGGAGTGCTGCAGAAGGTGACTGTGGCAACCCGGAGCAAACTATGGACCACGTAACGGCGCTCTGCCCACTGTACACATTCAACGGTGACACTGCAGAGATACGTCCCCTTTCCTTGAGAGCGTTAGACTGGTTAAGTAACCTTAAATTACACTTATAATTATTGCTCCAAGTCAGCCATATGAAAGAAGCAGAAGGGACAGCCCAGTGCTGCAGCTCTCCCCACCCCGAAGGCTAGGGCTGGGGGCAGCAGGGGCCTGGCCAGGTGTGCCCGACAGTGCACAGCATTGCCTCTCCTTCCCTGCATCTGCCGTGGCTATAAGGCTGCAGGATCCTTGGGGTAGGGCCTGGCGTGACGGACTCCCAGTCCTGCCACCGGGCCATAATGAATGGTGCCAATGACACCCAGGTGCTGCTCAGCGGTCGCTGCAATGGCTTTCCACGCAAATTGTTCCACCAGGAGGAACCAGCGAAAACGATCCGTGTTTGACAGATGCTTTCTCTCCTCTTTTATGTGTAAATAATTGATCACTCCCTTTCCCCGCGCTGAGCTCGTGCTCTCCTCCCCTTCCCACGTGGCGTTGCCTGGAGACTTGCACCGTGATGGATGCAGCGCTGAAGGACGAGGGGCCACACAGAAAGAGACGGGGCTGGGATCAGGTTCACGTTTCCCTCCCGCAAGGTCTGTTTGGTCCCTGCTGACCCAATGTGCCGAACAGAGGGGGGGGCAAAGCTGGCCGTGAACACCCCAGGATGTGCACCCCATGGAGCAGCCACACGGCTGCGTGTGCACTGGACATGGCAAACTCCAGTCATCCCATGGGGTGCCTGCACCTTGCACTGGGTGGGGAAACCCCGGGGGGTTGTGTCAGGACTAGGCTGCTGAGATCACAAGGAGGGCAGCAGGATCCGTGCTAGGGAGGATGAATGCAAGCATGTAGGCAGGAGGATGGAAACAGGGCAGGGAAGGCCCAGCTCCTCCAGGCCAATCCCAGCCAGCAGCGTTTGCCTCTTCACTGGGGAGGAAGCATCCGGGGCGCGATGAGACTCAGACACAAGCAACTCCCCAGGGCCTTGTGCACGGAGGGGCTGCACAGCTGGAGGGGACTCGCTGCCTGGTGCCAGAGCGGAGCCCACAGCCCACGAGGCCAGCGCCTGCCTGAGCCCGGCAGGATGGAGGAAGGATGGATCCGGGCTGGACAACTCCTCTCCTGGACCCCGGGGCAGCGGGGATGCTGGGGGGGGGAGCCACATGGAGAAGAGGACAGGAGGAGAATCCCTTTTTAATTTTATTCCTCGTTCACTTCTGAATCCAGATGCCTCCAGATCTAATTCCGAATAAATAATTGTACTGAGTAACCCAGGTCCCCCGGTGATTAACTAAACACACTGAGGCTCACTGAAATTGAATTAGTGGTGTGCAGTCAGCCGTTACTGCCCTCCCCACATCATGAATATTAATGAGGGGTTATTAAGAAATGTAAATGATGCCTCAGGGGGTTGGGAGTAAAGGGGGGGCGCCAGGAGTTGTGGGTTGATATGACAAACCATTAGGAAAACAGCCTGATTGAAGCCACTTTTTAATTATGTCAGATCTTGCTCTTTCCCGGGCGCGGTGATGTTTCCGGATGCTTTCGTTTTTATTAAAACGAGAAAAGGGAACAAGTTATAATTGGAATGGAAAATTAGCATTTGCAAGCGGCAGGTCTGCGGCAGCACAGCCTGGTTGTGAGGGGGGCTGCTCCTGCGCCTGCACCGGCCTCTTCCCCGCCACGTCCGGGGCTGCGTCGCAGCGCGCTCGAGCCCACGGCCCCTGGTTCGCGCGAGGGCTCCCTGAGCACACCGCCCGCCACGTGGCCACAGCTGCAGGGTGGGAGGGACGGGGGTCTCTTGCACACACAGAGCTCCTTTCCTGCAATGCCGCCTTGCCATGGGCATCGCTCCACATCTGCCAGGATGACCAGAGCCGTCAGGTTTCTGGACTGGGCTCCCCAAATCTGAGGCCTTTCTGACCACACTGCCCCAGGCTGGGCTTGATGCTGAGCAAACTTGCCCCCTTGCTCCATGGGGACGTCCCAAAGACAGGGGCTGCCTCTGCAGAGCAAGGCAGCTCCCAGGGGCCCATCCCGCCCCGGGAGGATGCACTTCCAGCAAAGGGAGAAGGGACAAATCCTGCTGCCCGCATCACCCATTTCCCGCCCCGGCCTGCCAGACCTTGCCGGTGCTCGGAGAAGGAGGGAGTGCATTTACCGTGTCCGACTTCCCTGAACCCACCGGGCCCCAGCTGCAGTAGATCACGGTGCTCGCTGAAGCCAGGCTCCCTGCCCCCGCTGGGCTCTCTGCAGCCTCTTCCATCATTGATTTTGGTGTGAATTGATGGCGGGGGGGTGGCATTTGCTGACTGGGTTTGGAGGGTGGCCACCCCAGGCCCATGGCACAGAAGGGCAGGCACCATGCCATTCCCCCGGGCATCACTGCTGGGCTGGAACAGCCCCGGGGACCCTCCTGTGCTGCCCTGGGGGAGCTGCTGGGGGCTCGACCCCACTGCAAACCAGCCGGTGGAAACCCCAGCTGTCATCAAATCCCTGAGCCAGCCCCGTGGGCAGGCGGGCTTGGGGGATCAGCCCCTTCCCATTCCTGTGTCTAGTTCAGCCTCGCTGGCCAGGAAAGAGTGAACGTGATAAAACTCATGCATTTTAACAGGTTCTTGTGCGTGCTCCCTGCTCCGCGGAATAAAAGCTGACAGGTGCAGTTGAGTTAATCAGAGTGGATAATAGAGGGAAAGAAAGAAATCTCAGACCAAATTGCTGCCGGAAAAAAAAGAGAAGAAATCATGAGACTGAGCTCAAAAGGATCCAATTAAATCATGATGAAACTTAAAGGGCTGGCACCCTCTTTTCTGGAGATGCGGCCTTGGCACGTTGCTGGGAGAAGAAAGCAGAGCCCGGGCGGCTTCGCCGTGCCAGTGTCGGCACAGGCGCTGGGATCTGGGCAGTGCTGGGAGGGTCCGGACCCCGGAGCACAGGGCAGAGGCAGGGGCAAGTCGGGGCTGTGCAAGGGACACAAGCATCCTGCTGCAACTCTGACTGCCGCTTGCTGCCTCCACCTCAAGGGGCCTGCCCCGGGAGGAGCATGGGCCCCCCGAACATCTGGGATCAGCCCCCGGCTCTGGATGAACTGGCTCCAGCTGTCCGCAAACCCAGCAAGAGGCCAGAGCCCCCTGCTCCGGGGTAGGGCTGCTTTGGATGAAGCAGAGTGGGGGGATACAGCTGCCTGGAGAAAGCTGGCAGGGGGTTCCCACTGCCCTACCCCCTCAGAGGCTGTGGGGCACGGCCCCCTCCCAGCGGGGTCTGGGGCTGCGGGGGAGGCGTTGACAGCGGAGCCCGAACCCCGGGTCCCTCTGCTCCCCACACACACAGCAGTGCAGGGACAGCGTTCGGGGCGCCACGGCCCCAGCGGTTTGCAGCCCTCGGTGCCCAGTCCAGCACCAAAGCCATCCCTTCAACATCTGGGAGAAGGCCAGGCTGGCCGACAAGGGGAAAAATGAGCCTTTAATGTAGTCAAGCGCCATTACTGTGGCCGATGGAAATCTGCCGGTATTATTGCTGCTTTATCACTGATAAATCAGGCAGCCCGGGGAGGCGAGCGTGCAGCGGAGTTTGTTAGTATTCAGGTCTCTCCGCGCTGATGGCTTCATAACTCCAGACTCGCCTCTTAATTGCAGCCGTAAGTGTTGAAATTACTGAAGGGTAAAATGCAAATCGGCGGTAACCTTTGCGGCTCCCCCCAGCGCCGCCGCATGGGGCTCAGCGCGCACCGAGGTGCTCCCGTTCTTCCCCCTTTTTTAATTGCTAACGGAGCTGCAAGACGACGCTGCGCCAGGCCCTCATTAGGGGAGAGAAAGCCCCGTTCCTGTAGGGTCGTCCCACAGAGGTGGAGGCCACAAACAGCACGGATCCAGCCCAGGCGGCTGCCCAGGACAGTGGCTCCTGCATCGGCAGAAGGCCGAGCTCGCTCTCGAGATGCTGCCTAAAAATAAGCGAGGCCCAGGCTCTCCTACCTCACGCTCCACACCCAGGCACGCGGGGGGATGCCCAGGGGATGCCCCTTCCCTCCATTCCTGCACTCGCCTGCTTGTAAGGCCAGAAGGGCCCCTGGGGTCCCATGACCTGCATTCAGGCCTGATTTGCCCGGCACTTGCGCGTGCTGATGGACACGTTGCTGCCAGCATCAGCAAAAGACTTGCCGCTGGGGTGCAACACCAGAGCATACACCATGAGCTACCCCAGGCGCGGGCAGCCAGGCAGCACCCAGGGGTTGAAATCCCGCTGGAGTCCCCCCAGTGCACCGCGGCATGCAGCACCGGGGCAGGAGGGGAGGGGCAGGCGGCGGGGCTGGTGCTCAGGGGTGCAGGGCTCCCCCAGAACGGAGGGCAAACATCAGCCTGGGGCCTGGGGCAGCAGCACGCCTGGAGCGGAGCCTGTTGTGGCACCAGGTGCCGTCTGCATCTTTCCGAGCCCGTCGCAGGGCTGAGCTGAGCCCGAGCTGGTGGCAGGGCGGCAGACGTGGTCCCCGCGGGCGGCTGACGCTGGAGTTCCCTGCTCGAGGCTGCTTCCACCATGTGCCGCCGGCCACAGCCAGCACCAGGAGAGCGGCCTGGCGGTCACCTCGTCACAAGGGCAAGCAGGAGGATGGGGCACTGCCGGTGCATTTGTGCAGGCACAAACTCAGCCGAATCCCCCGGCTGCTTCCCCTCTCCGCAGCTCCCAGCTCAGCCCCACCTGGGTACGTTAGGGGAGATGCCGGCACGCTGGGCAGGCCCTTCTGCCGGAGCCACGCGGCAGGGGACGGCGCAGACTGGGACCGAGCGCAGCTGGGGCCGGGGCCGTATCTTGGCACTGCCGCTCCGAAGTGGGGCCTTATTGACGGCACTGCTTCCCTGATTTAAACTCCACAAAGTGTGACAATCAAAATTAAAGATTTCTCCAGAAAGCCGGCCTGGGGGGAAATCACTGGCGAGGCCGCCGGAGATTTCCCAGCGGTGACTTTTAAATTAAAGGGGGGAAAAAAAATGTCTTTAATTTGGTGGCGTCGTTGGGATGCAGCTCACTGGGCACGTTATTATCCAGCTCAGCAAATGCTCCTGGAATTCGCTCGCTCTCCAAATTACCAATTTATCTGCGAGGCGGTTTTTCCCCACGTTTCTAACGGGGCTTGGCTGAAGGCAGAGGCTGCGACGATGACCTGGTTCCGGCACAAGGAGCCGCGCGCAGTTGCACGTGGGTTACACGTGTGCGCGTGCCCAGCCGTGCCGGGCAGCCTGGCTCAGCACCTCCTGACGGCCTAAGGACAGATCGGGCATGACGACGGAGGAGACGTGCTGGCAGGCGGGAGGGAGGGGCTGGCTGCACCTGGACAAGCAGCTCAGGCCCGACCCCCGGGCCCCGCGTGCGCTCACCACACATGCATGCACACTGTCTGCATGCAGGCTGCTGCAGGAACCATCTCCGTGGCGGGGGGCAGGGGGGGCAACCCCTCCACACTCACAGGGTTGGGGCGACAAGCAGCCCTTGCACACACATTCAGAGGCACAAGTGAACACGCTCACCTGGCTGCCCCGACCTGCGTTCACCAAGCAGCTGGGAGAGCCGGTGCAGCCCGTGTGGGGACCCTGGGGCGGTCGGGAAGCAGGGGAGCGCTGCCCCCGGCTGCTGGAACAGCTCCTCGGGGCTGGGGGCTGCGGACATAAGGTACAGCAACCTTGGGGCTGCTCTTCCTTGCTCGTGGCAGCCTCTCAGCCAAGCCTGGCATCCGGACAAGAGGCTGCCTTTGCCCCTGCAGCAAAGCGCGTCTCCATCGGGGCAGGCCCCTCACTCTGTGCCCCAGAGCCCCGGCGCTTTCCCTCTCCACCCCCCGCGAGTGCAGGAACTGCCCAATGTTGCAGGACGGCTTCTCCCTGCTGCTTAGCACCACAAATTGAAATGGCTCACCCCGCCGCATGTCGCAGCCTTGCTGAGGGCTGCGCGTGTCTAATTGCCGGCAGATTACCTGCGAAACGCCCGATAGAGCTGCTCGCTCCTAACAAGGCGCCGGAAAGCAGCCCCCGGCCCCCGCTTGGACGTTGCTCTGCTGCTGCACGGCTGCGCTTGGCTTTTCCGACAGCAAGACCGTGGCACGGGTGCAAGGCCCAGCCTGGGCAGCATGTCGGCTCCCTCGCCCCTGCAGGCACCAGGCACAGCATGGGCACAGGTGGGGCAGGGACACTTGCTGATTTAATCAGCTGGGCGGCTGAAATGCAGCTGTCCATGCACAGCCAGTGGAGGAGTGAGGCCCCTCAGTCCTCCTACTCCCCAGCCCCAGATGGGGATGCAATACGGGCGCTTCAGCCCCCTGCCCCGCTCCCCACTGCCCAAGGGGCCTGCAGACGGCTGGGGACCTCTCTGCCCATTATTCTTTCCCTGCAATGGGGGCAGAGGGGAGACCACCCTGCCAACACCACCTCTGCCCCTCCTGGCACCGTGCAGGGGCCCCTCAGGCTGCAGGGCGAGCTAGAGCCACTCAGCGCTGCTCTATGTGCCTCTGTCTGTGCCGGGCAGCACGCACACGTGCTGGTGGGTCGGCATCAAACGTTGCAGGAGGGTCGTCTCTCCAGCCCGCTTGAACCTGGGGGTCACTGAATTAGCCACGGCCTGTTCTTGCCCTGCAGCCCCGGTGCAAGGCAGGCGGCACGGCCAGACGCAGGAAAGCCCAGGCGGTGGCAGGACCAGCCCTCCCCGGCTGCAGCCTCACGGGCCCGGGCACGTGCCACGCGGCTGGGCCCTCTCCCCAAAGGAGCCGGGAGCTGACACCATCCTTTTTCCTCCCCCCACCCCTTTTAAGACGAAGCAATGAAATTATTTTTCTACTTGAGCAGTTTTCAATTTAGATTAAGAAAAATCTGTGCTCGGCTGGCGCCGCCGCAGTAAATCACGGGCCCGCGGCACTCGGCGCCTGACAGCCCGATCGCTTATCGGATGCAAACCTTTTCTCAAGCTGACAGGCTCCGGGGTGACATTGAGCGAGGGCAAAGGCAGGCGCCGCCCGGGGCAGACGAGCGGGGCGGGGTGGGAGGCGCGGTGCAAGCAGCTGCGCTGGCCTCAGCTCCCTCCGCGCCGTCCCCAGAGGCTCGCCTCAGATGACCCACCCTGCCATCCGGTCTCCGGGCCTCAGGCCAGGATCAGGCCCCTGTTCTCCTTGGAGGCTGCCAGGGGTTTGCGCGCGCGGGGAAGGTCCGTGCTGCCCCTTGCACCCGAGGCGCAGGGCACGGCCAGGCCAACCCCTGGCAGAGTCGGGAGTGGAGGCCAGAGCCCTGGTGCTGCCAGGCCCTGCCGCCTGGACCGGGTCAGGATGCAGCAGCCTATTGCAGCTCCGGGCGGTCTCCCCCGCCAGCCAACGCCACGCCACGCCACGCCACGCACCGAGCACAGCTGGGCAGAGACCAGAGAGCGGCGTCCTGAGCTCCAGGCCCTGCCGGCATCTGCCCCGGTGAGCGGGGGCTGGGTCACAGCCGGGGCAGCGCGGGGGCGTCTGACAGCTCTGCGAGCGGCGCTGTCAGCGCTAAACCACGCTCATCCATTTAACCTCAGGGGAAAACACACATTGGCGCCAGCTCCCATGCATCAGATGGTGGCCCCGGGCACGCCGGGAGCTGCCGCGCCTGATGGATGGGCTACATGGGCCGCACCTGACCTGTGCTTGTATGTTATCTGCGGTGCCGCAGGAGGCTTTTCATCATGCCGACAGCCGCGGCATCGTGCACCTGCCAAGGGCCGCACCAGGCAGCCGTCCCGGGCCCTGGGCAGGCGCTGGCTGCAGGGCCCAGGCAGCTGGGGGCAGCCGGGTCCCTGGACGGGGGGGGAGAAGAGGGGTGAGCAGCCCCCCAGCGCAGGTCCCGTCTGTGTCCTGCCCGCACCAGCCCCCGGGCAGCAAGGGCAGCACTTGGCGCTTCTCCAGCACGGGGCAACACTGCCCCCAGCCCCCGCCTGGCCTTGGCCCCCGGCCCCGACCCAGGTCCCTTTGCTCTCCAGATTGCCCCGCTGCTTGCCCCGTGCAATCCCTGGCCAGGCCTGCTGGATCGTGCCTGGTCCTCAGAGACGCGGAGCCCGTTCCCTTCACCGCTGATGTGTGGTGGCTCCGCAGGAGCCCACCGCACCGGCCCTCCTGGTCCCACGTGCCCCTCACCTCGGGTCAGGGCAGCACTAAAGTCCACCCCGGCTCGCAGCCAGCGAGCCTCCGGCCTGACCTTCCAGACGGCCCTGATCCTGCAGCTGGTGCTCTGCTGCACGGGGACCCTGCCACTGCCCCCGTGCCCCGGATCCCAGCTGCGGTCTTGAGCCGCCTTCCTTCGAGGACAACGTCACGCGTGCGCTGGTGACAGGCTGCCGGGGCGGCTGCGGTCACCTCCCGCCTACGCGCCAGCGCTCCCCCTCCCCGCCATCGCTGGAGGCTCCAGGAGCGCAGGCCGGGAAATAAATGAGTCTGTTTATGAAGCCCATAATGTAGCCAGCAAAACAAGTCACTCCGTGCCGCTGCCGTAATGGGACGTTATTTATGGCGTTTCCCTCCTGGCGCCGGAGAGATGATGAGCCAGGACGGGCCTTGGTCGCTGGGAAGTGGCGCGGAGGCACTGCGGGACTCGCCGGCAGAGTCCAGGCTGCTGTGCTCCTGCCCGTCCATGCGCCAGTCCGGAGCTGCCGCGTCGTCTCGGGCACGGAGCACCGGCAAGGCCGACTCGCAACGCCACTGCCTCTGCCACTGCCACTGCCGGAAAGCTCACGCCACCCTTGGAAGGCGCAGGGAAAGGCCCAGTGCCCTCGCGGTCGGACATGCTGGGACCTCGTTCAGAGCCACTGCAAAGGCCACGCTGCAATCGCACCCCTTCGGCCCTCGCCCGGCCAGGGACAGGCAGCTGTGTCCACAGGTGACATTTTGGCGTCGTGGGTGCGGGCTGACAGTGACAGAGAGGTGCGGAGCTGGGCAGCCCGGCGCCCTGGTGACAGATGAGAGCTGCCACGCACCGACACAAAGCCATTTGGCGTGGGGAAATGATAGATGCTAACACTCATTTTAAACACCGGCAACCGAATTCCTTCAGACAGTCGCGGCGCTCGGAATTTAGGGCACAGCTGCTGGGTTCAGATAAGGTGTGAAATCAGCCCGGCGTCCGGGGTGTTACTTAATAATGAGCCTCGGGTGATGGATGTGGCTGTCTCAAGGATATAACCTCCGCATTTGGAGCCTTTCACTTCTCCAGCCATCAATCCCAGGTGCAGGGAGGGGGTGGGCAGGAGCCGGCCGCCCATGGCGGGGGTGACAGCTTGTTCTGTCCTTGTGCTCCCAGGCAGGCGCCTTGCACCCGGGCCCGGTGGCTGGGGGGGCCTGTGGGCCATGTGCCCGGCGCAGACGATGCCCGGCGTGCACCCGCAGCCCCAGCTTGCCCCTTGTGTCCTCCTCTCCCTGGCTCCTCGGCCCCTTCCATCAGTGGCCACACTCAAGTCTGGACACCCTTTGCCTGGGACGGTCACAAACTAGACCCCAACCTCCTCCTTCCTTGGACTGGGGTGCTGGTGTCCGGGACCAGCAGCTGTTTATTCATTTGTCAAGAGCCACGTCCACGAGCCCAGGCCAGCGCCCTGACCGACGACAGGTACAACAAGCACAGCCACCCGCTCGCAAGCCCTTGTCTGAAACAAGGCTGAGGTCTAGCCAGGGAACAGCGCGACTCACTGGGATTTCTTCTCGCACCTCGTCGCGCTCCTCTGCTCAGGGTCCATCGCTCTCCGAGGAGGAGGGCTGCGCTGCCCGAGGCGCGCCGAGGGCCTGCTGGAAAGCCTGTGGGCTCAGCGAGAGGCTGGCATCACCTGCCCCCACAAGAGGGCAAAAGAGGCCTCGAGGAGCGGGGGGAGGGGGGGGGACAGGGGCTCTGTCCCCTTGTCTGTGTTTGGCAGCACTGAGGTGCACCCGGGTCCCTTGCACAGGCATCTCCTGCCCTTGTGTGCTGCTCACAGGCAAACCAAACCAGCAGAGCAAATATGCAGCTGCAGGCACTGATGTGCACATGCCCGTGCACCCCCACCCCAGCCTGCTCCGGGAAGGAGCGGCATCCCTGGGGCCCCCACCCCACGCTTGTCCTGGACACCGAGACCCTGTGCTAGCGGAGCAGACGCCGAGTTCGGCCCCGCACACGTGTCAGGAGCTGCACCAGGCCCGGCTTTGGCCGGATGCTTCAAACTCTGGAGCAAAGAGGGGCTGGGAGATGCGGCCGGGAGGGACGGAGCCCATCTGGTCCCAACGGCGCCAGCTGCTTTGCCCTCGCTTGAACAGGGACCCAGCGCAATTCGCTGCGCACGTCTGGCTTCGCCTTCGTTATCCACCGGCTGCAACGGGGTTGGTGCAAGAGTCGGGAGCCGCATCAGCCACGGTCTCCCGTTGCTAGGCAACGGGCCCAGGTGAGCTCTTGAACTTCATCCGGAGAGCCGTGAGGCACGGGGCAAGGGATGGAGCCAGTGGCGCCGGCGCCCGGTGCGTGGTGCTGCTGGCACCGTTCGCCTCGCCAAGCGACCCCCGTAACACCAGTGCCCCGCACCCGGACCCCCGCCACGCTCTGGAGGTCCAGGCCCCTCTGTCCACCTCTCCCCCTGTCCCGCGTGACAAGGACAGGCCAGGTGGGAGGTCCAGTTCTGCTCGCTGGAGGATCTAGCCACGGTGGCCTGCCCAGCACCCAGGAGCCCAGCCGGGACATTCACGCGTCACGACCTGCAGCGGTGGGAGCAGGGCCCGTGAACGGGAAGCCCCCCCAGCCCCGCTGACACGGCAGCCCCCGCCTGCTCCACTCGTGGCTGGTGTGGACAAGGGCAAGCCTCACCCTTGCAGCCCGGCACAGGTCCGAGACCCCCGGCGTGGCTGCAAGGAGCTGCGGGCTGCAAAGCTCCCAGGGCACGGGTCTGGGGGCTTGTCTCGCGGAGGAGCCGTGGGGGAGGCAGGAGCCCACGACCCTGTCTCGGGGTGACGGGGCTGTAAGAGGATCCTTGGCAAAGGCAGGAGTCAGGGAAACCGCCGAGGGCACACAGCCGGCCCCTTGGATCCCAGCGGATCCCCGCCAGACATTTGGGATCCATCCAGCAGCCCTCGTTCTCTCCCCGCATGAAATTTCTGTGCTTGCAAGGAGGAACACCTGTAAGGGGGCGCAGCTGGAGGAGAGCTTCCCAGCGCGGCGGCTGCAGGGGTGGCAGCGGTCACCGCTCCTCATTATTGTGCAAATTGCTGGAAATGCAAATCCGGCACCGCACCTGGGGACAAGTGCATTAATAACATTACTCCTGATTAAGGTCACCGGGCTGCACCTCCACTTGTTCACCCGCGCCGGGCTCCCATTCATCTTCTGAACTGAATCGTGGGGTTGCATCTTTTTCTCCTGTCTATCCGTGACTGGGGAGCCCTCGGGAGATATTTCGTGGGGGTGTTTCAAGAGGCTCCTGCCATCGTGGCACGGGCTCCGTCCCCCCGAAGGCTCTGGCGCGGAGGAGCTCGCAGCCAGAGGAGCGGCAGGGGTCCGGCGCACGCTGCGGGAGGCCAAGGAAAGCACGAGGCTTTGAGTTCCCCATAGCCAGGGGCTTTCCCGGCACTCAAACCTCTGTCTGGGCCCCTGCAGGACCCCACAGCCCGGCTCTGTCCTGCCCTGGGGTGCGACGCTGCAGCCGGGGCTGAAGCGGCCTGCCCACCTGCCCCCCTGCCGCCGGCTGCACCCCGGGGTCTCCAGGCTGCAGCTCTCCCCGGCAGGATGCGGCCAGGGCCTGGCCCGGAGGCGCCGGGCACCGCTGCGGCCTGCGCCACGGCCTGCGCCACCCCCACCCCCATCCCCATCCCCGCGGCCGCGGCCGGGGGGGCTGCCAAAGGGAGGTGGGAGAGGAGCGGGGGCCTGACGAGCGGCGCAGCAATCAGTGGGTGACCTCAATTAGCCTGTTGCCGGCGCAGCCCAATTACAGTGTCAATCATCCGGAGGCGGGAGGGGGACGAGCGCGCCGGGCGCAGCTCTGCCAGGAGAGCGGGGGGTTCTCGGGAGCATCTTTGCAGGGCGGGGGAGACCCACAGACCGGCGCTGGGGTAGGAGCAAAGCCTGCCCCGGTCCCATCCCGCTCCTGCCCCAGCCCCCCGTCACCCTGCCAGGAAGAGACCCCCGGCCTGGGCTGCCTCGTGGGCATCCAGCAGGGCAGGAGCGAGAGCCGGGGTGTCTGCAGACCCATCCTTTCCCAGGGGCAAACACAGGCACACGCGTGTGAACACGCCACGGGCCATGTACACGGCGCAGGGTGGGCCAGAGCCCTGCTGGGGTGTCGGGGAGCCACACAGGAGCTGTTGTTTGTCACGGATGCCGCCCCCCCGCCCTGCCGGCTCGTTACAGAGGCGATGCTTAATTTAGGCAAAGCATTTAAAGGCACTCATTAGAACAGCATTAATATTCATGGGTTTTATGCCGAGGCCTGCGGTACGGTCACGGTTCCCTGTCTCCCGTGCTGGGCAGGGGTGCCACTGGCTAGAGCCGAAAACAGGCCATTGGGCCACGCGGCGCCATGCAGCAGCGCTAACGAGCACCCTGCAGAATTAATAACCCTTCCCACACCGCCCATGTGTGCCCCCCCCCCTTTGGGCTGCACGTCAAACGGGGGCGCAGGCGCGGGCTGGGCAGTGCCAGCACGGTGCTTGGCAAGGGGCCGGAGCCCGGCACTGGGGGCACAGCGTCGGGCCGTGCTGGGCCGGGGCAAGCCCAGAGACAGCCGGGCTCCAGGTAAGCGGAGGGGAAGGAGGTGCTTCCCAAGCCTGCAGGTCAGCCCAAAGCCCCGGGGGCAGAAAGCTGAGACCCAGAGGGAGAGGGAGGCAGGGTGCGGGGGGTGCTGCCCCCAGAGCCCCCCAGCCCCCCTCCTACCTGGTCCCCTGCTGCTCCGGGCCCCTCTCTGCTCCGGCGGGAGGAGCTGGGACTCGGGCAAGTGTGAGCCAGGGGCATCCAGGGCCTGCCCCAGATGCCCCCCTCCCCCTCAGCAGCTCCAGCCTGGGGCGGGGAGCAGCTCCGTTTCCCCCCACACCCTGAGCCCGGCCCAGCTCCCAAGGGCTGTGCCCCCAGGTGCTGTGAGGAGAGCACAGGGCCCGGAAGCAGATGTTGCAGGCAGGGAAACTGAGGCACAGAGCGATGGCGGGAGATGCCCAGTGCACCGGGCTCCCAGTCAGAGGCGCGAGGGGTCTGCAGGGGATTGGGACCCTGGTGGGTTTGGAGCCGATGCTCCCCCGTGCCCGCTGGGCAGGAGCCGCGGGTGCTGCAGGGAGGGTGGCGGGCGGCTCCGTGCTGCTCCGGCGCCAGCCCGGGCCGACCCCGCTCCCCCGACCTCGCGCGGCTGCCGAGTTCACATCCATTTTCCTTCCCCTCATTTGTCTGTAAACCATGAAGAAAAATCACCGCCGTCTGCCCGCATCAGGCCACCGCCGTGATGTATGGCTGTAATAAAAACCCCATTTTGGGAGGCCGCCTCCCTGCACCGCCACGCGCGGCAGCCCCGCGGGCCCCGGGCGGTGCGGGGAGCGCGGTGCCGAGGCAGGGAGCTGGGGGGCCGCGTAGCCCCCAACTGCCCCCGGGAAGCGAGGAGGAACGGCCGCGACGTGTGCGAGGACACGCTCCGGCCGCCTTGCCCCGGCGTCCTCCGGGCGCTATTGATAGGGGCCATCAGGGTTATTGAGCGGCAGCCGCAGCCAGGCGTCAGGCAGCTGCGCCATTCACCCCCGAGGAGCTGCAGCTCACGGAGCAGGGCTCCCCTGGGAGAGAGGGGGGCAGGCCAGGGCTCCCCCCCGGCGCTCCATCCCAGGCGCGCTCGCTGCCCCCCGGCAGGGACGGCTCCAGGCCCCGCACCAGCCCCACGCCTCCCGTGGTCGCACGCCGTGGCAGTGCCATGATGAAGTGGCTGGTGCTGCTCTCCCCCTCCTCGTTTCCATTTGCCGGGAGTCGCTCCGTGGTTCAGGCGGCGCAGATCAGAGCAGCCCCGCACGCTTCCCGCTCGCTGCATTAGCGGCCGCGGCGCTGCCCCGGGGGATGCTGCGGCCCCCCGCCCCATCCCACTCGCCCCAGGGCTTTCATCTCCCGCACAGAGGAGGTGGTAGAAGTGGAGAGGAATAATAACTCGGTGCTTCTGCAGGGCTGCATCTCAATCCAGGGATCTGCCCCAGAGCCAGCCCTCTCCCAGCCAAGTCCTGCCCAGACAGAGCTGGGGGCTGCCCCAGGGCATAGTGCCCGTCTGGGGCTGGCAGAGGCTTGCTTGGGGCAGTGGGAGACCCACGCGTGCAGGGCGGTGGTGCATGGAGACGGGGGCAGCAACCTCTGGCGCACAGTCCCCAGCCCGAGCTGGCCCCGGCCCCTCTGCGCCCGCTGTTCAGCCCTGCCCTGGCCCAGGTGGAGTTGGCTGGGCCCCGCAGCTCCTTGTCCCGGGTGTGCGGCTCCAAGCCCACCTCTCTCCTGCTGGGACACAGGTCATCGGTGTGTGGGGCCAGCCGGCAGATTTAGCAGGGGACGGTCCTGCTCCCGTGCACTGCCCCGTTGACCCAGAGGCCCGCAAGCAGCCCCGGGGGCTGGGGGAATCTCCTGGACATGAGCGTGGGAACATGTAATGGAGGGAGAAAAGAGAGAGCACCTGGGGCACCGCCCCCCCAGCATCTCCATGCCCCTCGGCATCCAGACCTGACCCCAGCCCAGGCCCCTCGGGTGGGTGAGTCAGGGCCCGCGGTGCCGGCGCATCCCCTGGAGTTGCCGGTCCCCCTTGCTGCCCGCCTGCCGCCCCAGGTGAGGCGGGTGCTGGGATCGGTGGTGCAACAGCCTCACCTGCTGGCAGAGAGAAGTGTCCGCTGCCCAGGACCCTCCCCGTGCAATCCCGCCAGGCCGTGGCCCCGTGGGGCAGCCCCTGGTCCCCCAAGCAGGGCAGGTGCTGCCCCTCTCTCGTCGCCTGGGGCTGAGGCAGGCGTTGGAGATCAGAGACGGGAGCTGGCGGAAAGCCTGACGGCCCCAGCCCTGAGCACCTGCGTCCCAGTGGAGGGTGGGCACCCGCATCCTTGAGAAACACCCAAGACACCCCAGCCCATCCCTGCCACCCCAGCCCAGCTCCATCCACCCTGCCCTGTCCACCCCCCAAGGGGCTCCCTGCAAGGCCCCACCCTAGCCCGGGCCAGGACGCCAGCCCTCCTCTTCCCCAGTGTGTCAGTGCTGGGGGCGGTCATGGGCACAGACCACATCTCCGGGCCCTGGGCGCAGCGGTTTCCCCTGGCGCCTTTGGTGCAGGAACCGCACTGCATTGCCCCATGGCAAAGGGATCAGTTGCACCATCAGGAACCACCAATAGCCTCCGCTCAGGCCCCACGGTTCCTGCTTTGGGACCGGGGATGTGGCCCCAGCCCCGCCACATAGCACCGGGGAGCTGTGGGCACCAGCATGTGCCCAGTGCCGGGGTCTGAAGGCCTCTTCCACCCGCCACCCCTGGGACCCCGTGCTCCGGGCAGGGCAAGTGATACCCACTTCTCTCCACCCAGGGCTGGGGCTAATGCGGAGACAAGATACCCAGGGGAAACTGCAAAGAAGGGTCTTTATTATTGGAGGAAGGAGCTGCTATTGTGTCAGGGGTGGTGTGGGAAGCAGACCCTCGGTGCTGGGGGCCACATGCCTCAGCAGTGCCTGGAGCCACAGGATGGGTCCATGGAGGGTCAGGAACACACAGGCCCCACTGTCCCACGGCCCGGCTCCCCCACGGGGCTGCCCTGAGGCGGGAGGGAAAGTTGGTCAGAGCTCAGCCCAGCCCAGCACCCTATGGCACCCACCCCAAAGGGCCCCAGCCCAGGGGTGGTGCAGAGACCCCCACAGCCCGGCCCCATTTCCATCCACCGGGATGGGCTGCCCGGGCACAGTGGGCCAGGAGCAAGGATCTGCCTGCAACACCGGGCGCTTTCCCCACCGCCTCTTGTGTCAGGTCCCCATGCCCCGCGGCAAAGGGGACAGTTGCCCTAGCAGGGAGCCACTAACAGCCCCGGGACGGTCCGGGAGCTCCTGGCCCGGGGAGGAGTGATGCGGGGCTCCTGCCAGCAGGCAGGACAGAGCCCGAGGTGCACCGAGATGCTGAGGCTCAGCGCATCCCCTGCCAGCAGGGAGAAGGGCATCCCACAGCCCGGCCTGATGTCCACGGGGCTCCTGTGCCCTGGGCCCAGCTGCCCCTGGTCCTGGGAGCAGAGGGCAGGACTGCCCTGGGCTGGATCCATGCAGGGCTCACAGAGGTGGAGACCCAAGTCGCACTGGTCCCCTGGTGCCAGTGTCCCCTGGGATTGCCGGTCCTCCGTGCTCCCCAGAGGCAGGGATACCCGCAGCCCTGAGCAATAGGCGCAGCGACTCCCGCGACACCCCAGTCCAGCACAGTCCCCCCGCGAGGCCCTGGCTAAGGTTGGGATGGCAGCCCTCCTCCTCCCCTATGGCAGCTGCTGGGGGCTCTCACGGGCACAGGCCACGTGTGCCCGGGCCCAGGGTGCAGCCCACTTCCCCAGCGCCTGGCCTCGGGGAACCGCGCTGCGGTGAACAGTTGCTCCATCAGAAACCGCCAACGGCCTCGCTTGGGCCCCGGTGGTTCCTGCTTGAGGGGCAGGGATGTGGCCCCAGCCCCACCGGGGACCCCCTGCCCCAGACAGGGCAAGCGATGCGCCCTTCTCTCTGCCCAGGCGTGGGGCCGCTGCTGGAGATGCAGGGACAAGAGACCCAGGGGGAAGCTGCAGAGCAGGGCCGTTATTGCGTGGAGAAAGGAGCTGCTACTGGGGGTGCGGGAAGCAGACCCCCAGTGCTGGGGTCATGGTGCCCATCAGTGCCTGGAGCCACAGGACGGGTCTGCGGAGGGTCTGGGCCCTGTATGTCCCGCTGTCCCATGGCCCGGCTCCCATGCGGGGTCACTCCTAGAGCTGTGCTGAGCGGGGAGGGAAGTCAGGGACTGGGGAGCTCAGCCCAGCCCAGCGCCCACAAAGACCCCCGCAGCACGGGCCCATCTCCATGCCCTGGCACTTCTGCCCCCGAGGACGGTCCTCATCCTGGGCACCGCTGCACGCAGGCCCCAGCACCCTGGGTGCAAGGGGTCCGCGCAGACATGGCTGCAGCCCACAAGCCCCAACCGTGTTGGGGGGGCAGTGCGGGGCCTCTTTCCCTGCCCCACGACGGGGACAGTCCCCTGGGACCAGCACCAGGGTCTGCTGGAGCTAGAGGGGCCCTGG
>NW_017728922.1:1213804-1231441 GCF_001723895.1 Crocodylus porosus
AGGGCTGGCAGCCGTACTTATTCAAAGGACAACTATTGATGGGAGCTAACAGCTATTGATAATGCATTTTTAATAATATTTCTAACACTAGCTCCCCCCTCCCCCCACTGCCCTGTTTATATGGGCAGCCCTGGGTCCAAAAGGGCCGCCCTCGTCAGGCACCTGCGGGCCTTGAAGTGGCAGGCACCTCTGGCGTCCTGCCACGGACACGGAGCGGCAGTGCCCCCCGGCCTGCTGAGGGGTGAGGTGAGGAGCGCCACGGGCCTGCCCAGGCCGGGCCCCACAACAAGCTCTGGAGCACTGGGGGACACGGGGGCACAGGGACTGCCCCCGCACAGGACCAGATCGGTGGAGGCCCGGGCAGCGGGGTGGCAGGGCAGCCTCGACTTCCCAGACTAGGCAGCAGGGCGCACGCAGCATGGGCAGCGGAGCGGGATTGGGCCACCCTCCTTGGCATCCTGCAGGAGGTCCCCAATACAGGTGATGCAGGGTGGACCCAAGGAAATGGCACCTCTGTGTCCTTATTCAGTCTGGGGCCCTCTCCTCGGGCACACGTGTGCCCACCACACACTTCCAGCGCTGCCCCCAGCACCGGGCAGAGAGGCGCCCCGGGCACGGGAAGAGCAGAGCATGGGTAGACCCCGGGGCTTGAAAGGGGGGGTGCAGATGGTGTGTGCCTCCTCACATAGAACACCAGGCGTACTTTTCTTGAGTTAAAATGAAACTAGAAGCTGTACGAATAAACTGCTAGCCTAGGGCTCTTATTATTCAGTGTATGGTTATTATTCCATTTAAGAGCGGAACAACAGCAAAATACAAATTTGCTAATTCATCTATTGCATTGAAAAAAATGCGTGATTCACTTGGCAACAAAATAATCAAAAGCTGTTGTTTCGTTAGTCCTGTGGTCATTAGCACTAAGTGGACATCTCTTTTTCAGATTCATTAAACAGTGTCAAGCCTTCTTCGGCGCTTTGACACTGCAGCCGTTGCTTCGCTGAAAGTTATTTCCATGCCTGAGTTAATGGGTTTTTTGCTAGAGTTTAACTCAGGCTGCAGGGCTGTGACATAGGAGCTACCTTGCCAGGAGCAGCTCTCAGGCTGCAGAGCTGCAGAAGAAAGGAGAGCTTCATTAGTGGAACATTAAGAGCATTAAGAAAGGCGAGCAGGTCCTTAACCCCTGTGCAATGGAGAGCGTAAAAGGGACCAGGTGGAGGATAATGAGGCATGAAGTCCATTGAAGTCACCCAGAGGCTCCCTGAATTCAACCCCCGCTGCTGCCCCCAGGCGCTTGGCTTAGACTTGGCAAGGAGCAGGAATCCCGGGGGCGTGGACCGCACCCCTGCAGCCTGGATCCAGCAGCCAGGAGAAGTGCGGGGAGCTGGGAGAGAAGAAGAGCGGCGGTCTGCAGCCCACCCTGCTTCTGTGCCACCCTCCAGAAACTGCCCCTCCTGGCAAAGCTTCGGGGTGGAGGAAGGGGCAGCAAAGCCCAGAGGAAAAGGCCTGGCAGGAGGGCGGCAGGGCAGGGGCTGCACAACCTTTGGCACCGAGAGGGAGATGGGGCAGTGGCACCCTGCTGACGGCTGCATGACTGCAGCAGAGCATGCACAGGGGCCTTGCAGGTGGGGGCCTGAGTCGGGACAGGATGGGGCGGAGAGCTGGTTTCAGGCTGCACCTCGCTCGGGCCAGCAGCAGGGGTGCCGCACGGCCGGCCCTCGGACAGCAGCCGTGATTGCCCCAGCCCTGGGGCAGGGCACGCAGACACTGGCGGGGGGCACGGTTGCACCGCCTGACCCCAGGTGGGCACCCAGGGAAGTAAAACATCCCCAGGAGCTGGGGGACCTCCTGCCCAGAGCACGAGCAATCGCTGAGCCAGGCTGGAGACCCAGAACCAGCCCCACCGCCCGGCAGAGCCGGGTGTGCAGCAGGGGGTTGCAGGGGTGGTCCCTGCCCCTCCACACCCCGGGCTTCCTCCCTCTCTCCCGTCCCGATGCCACGGCGCGTCTCTGGCGGGCCCCATGACAGCCTACCTGACAGCCCCATCCCCTCTGCCACACCCCGAGGGGGGTTAACTCCTTCCTGCGAAGGGAGCAGGGAAACCGAGTCACGTACAGCAGCCTGAGAACTATTGCAAACATCCCCGCGTCCCCACACCTTCCTGGGCTGGCCCGCACCCCCAGGCAGCCAGATGGGCCGCAGGCACCTCCACGTCCCGTCCCAGCAGGGCAGGGCAGGGCAGGGCAGGGCAGGGCGGCACACTGTCTGGGGAAGGCCTGGGAAGCAGGACAGAGAGGGTGCAGAGGCTGGTGTCAGGGGGCAAGGCCACGGTGCGCTGCGCTGTGCTGCCCAGGCACAGAGGGCACCGGGCTGGCTTGGCCCCTGGCCCCCTCTCTGCCCCGGCCGGGAGGAAGGCCGGCTCTTCAGGATGGGCAGAAGCCAGCGAGGGCTCCCCGGGGCACGAGGTGTTCCCTGGCGCAGCATGGGGGTGCTACAAAAGCCCACGGCAGGTCCCAGCTGGGCTCCGGCCGCGCCACGCTCGGGTGATGAAGGCAACGCGTGTTCACTTACCGTGGAGAATGGGTCCCCCCCGGTCCTTCCCACCCCGTGCCCCCTACCCAGCTGCAGGCCCAACGCCGGGCTGGGGCGGTGCCAAGGTAAATGATTGCTCAGAGAACAAGGTGGCAGGGGGTGGGTGCCGCCTGGGGCGCAGCACCCAAAGGTCACTTGGGAGCCAGCCAGCCCCTCCCCTGTCTCACCCCGCCCTGGGGAGTGCTTAAAATGCCAGCCCGGTGGGGCCCGGCACTCAGACCCACTCCCACCGCACCATGATGCTGGCAGGCACCCTTGTCCTGGTGGGGCTCCTCATGCTCGGGGACGCGCTGCCGCTGGCTCCTGGAGCAGGACTCATCCCAAGGCGTGAGTGTAAGTGTCCCCCAGGGACTCCCTCGTCGTGGCCGTGCACTGTGGCCATGCAGGGGTCTGCACAGCTCACCTGGGGCCACCTCCCCTCCCCGTCCTGCCCAGCATGAGCCTAACCGTTAGGCGAGCCACGGCTGGCAATCATTGACAGCACCCTCGCCGTGGCATGACCCCAGCCACCACGCTGGTGCCTGCTGGGGAGCTGCCCCCATGCTGCACATCTCCAGAGCTCGTGAGCTGGGTGCCTGTGATGCCCCGCCGGCTCTGCGGCACCGCAGACCATGCAGCGGTCCAGGCAGCACACGCAGCGCTAGGTCTTGGGGAGCCCAGGAGAACAACCCCCCTCCCCGACTATTCCCACGCCACCAAGCACCCGCAGACAGAGCGGAGCCCGGGGGGGGGGAGTGTCAGCACAGGTGCACCTTGAGGCCACGTCGCAGCCCCCAAGCGCAAATGCCAAGGGTCTGGCCTGATGCCAGGTGGGATGCCAGGCTCCTTCCTCTGGGCCCGTGCCAGTGAGTCACTTCCTCATGAAGGCTGCGGCTGGCTGGAGGTGGCTGGAGCTAGAATGGGCGATGGCAGCAGGGTCACGCTGTCCCCTTGACCCTGTGCAAACAGCCACAGGTGTGGGCAGGTGGAGGGAGCGTGGCGGGGGACGCGGGGCCACGCATCCACTCAGCCTCCGGCCTCGCTGCATGCAGCCGGGTCCTCAGCAGCATCACAGAGGGCTCCCCCTCCTCCCACCCCGAGCCCCCGAGCCACAGGCCATCCCCAGACCCCAGCCTGCCCTTTGGTCTCCTCGCTGCCTCCAGCCAAGCTGCTTCTGGGCTGTCCTGTGCTCCAGCCCTTGTCATGGGAGGAAATCCTCCCTGCAGAGCCGGGGGGAGATGAGAGCAATGGTGGGAAGTGAGATAAGCCTCCAAGGCGAAGGCCAGGTAATGGCAGTGCAGGTGAAAGCCGCAGCTATAACGCTAGAGAGGTGCCCACGGGGCGCAGGCCCCACCATGCTGGGCACCCCAGGGCCCCTGCCCCCCCAAGCAGCAGGTCCCTGGGGCTGGCTCCTGCCATCTCCAGTCCCCCTGCAACTGGGCTTCAAAGCCTTCCCTAGCAGAGCCCTGGGCGTCCCCAGGGCCGAGGCAAGGGCCGTTGGTCTGGAGAGCCCCAAGCCTTGCCTGCTGAGAGCGATGCCTGCGGGACCCGCTTTCTGCCCCGTCACTTCGCACAGGCACAGCTCGGGCGGGCAGGGCTTTGCTGCCGCCTTCAGCTAACCTGAGCGCTACGTGCTGCTGCTAGGGGAGGAGGCAGAAGTGCGTCTGAGCACCTGGGACCTGAGGGCAAGCCAAGGGGCTGCGCCACATCTTGGGGGCTGCAGGGCCCTTGGATAGACAGGGCTGCACCTCTCTGCTTGCAACTGCATGCGCAGTTGCAGCCACAGCCCCTGGCCCGTCGCAGGTGGAGCAGCCCCATGCCAGGCACTCTGCAGCTCTGAGCAAACATCCCCGTGCTCGTCCTCCTTCACCCTCGGCTGACTTGTTTGGGCTGCCGGCACAGGAAGCCCCAGAGCCAGGGGAACCAGCTCAGGCCAGTTCCCGCAACTCCATCCCGGCCGCGCTCTTGCAGGGCTGTGGTGTGACACGGGCCGAGAGCTGCAGCAACGCACCCGCTCAGCTGCGGGGGGTGCAGGTGGGACCTGTCTGCAGGTGCACGAGCCTGGAGGGATGGGAGCGGGGCACAGGGGAGGGTGCCCAAGAGCTGCACCCCAGGCCAAGCCCCAGAGTGAGGGAGTGCCAGGCCTGCTACTGGCACAGGCAGGTGGCCCAGAGCTCAGCTTTCCGGAGGGCAGCAAGTGCCGATCTCCACCACAGCTCCAGCAAATCATCATGCGGGCATGCAGCGGTGCAACCAGTGCAAGCCACGGCTCTCACTGTGCATGTAGCTGAGCACCCCTTTGCACTCCCAGCACTGGTGCCACCCTGCCAGGGGCCCTCCAAGCTGCTGGGGACACTGCTTGCCCAGCACTGGGTGAACTGGAGGGCAGCATGGCACAGGGAAGTGGAGGAGCCCTCTCCACAGTGCAGCCCAAGTCCACGTCACCCCCCACCCCCACCCCCAGGTGCCAGCGCTGGCCTCTGGCCTCACAAACGCCTGCCAGGCTCCATGCACGCCAGGTGGGATGACAAACAGGTGATCATTTACAGACGTGCCCTACCTGCCTTCGTGTTGACCATGGAGTCGGTATCCCTGTGCACACACACAGGGTGGAGGGGGCCAGCGCTGAGTTATCTCGGCACATGGAGCTCACCCCACACCCCAGGTGTGCCGCAGCCATCGGCATGATGGAGGGATTCCCCCAGGGAGATGCACTTTGGCCAGGAGCAGATGCTGCTTCCGTGACCAGCACGGTCCTGACAAGTCGGTCTGTGTCTGTGCCTGTGCCTCAGTTTCCCTGGCAGTGACACGGCACCGGGCCTCCAGCTTGTCCAGAGCGTCATCTGAGCAGGACGGGGCTGGCGCGTGGGGCTGCTTGGGAGGGTCCAGCTCACCCGGCAGACACAGCACAGGGTCACGCAGCCCGTCTGGGCACAGAGAGAGCCAGCAGCGTGCAGAGACCGGACCCTGCTGTAGATGCCAGGGATCTAAGAAGAACCCGGGCCGTGGTGGACATGCCATGACTGTGAGCCACCAGGAAGGGGCCCTGGCCACGCAGGGACCCTCGGATGTGGGAGAAGAGAAGCAAGGAGGGGATCTCGCCCTGTGGACAGCGGTGATGTGGTTGAGGCTGTGCAGGAGGTGCTGGTACACCGCAGCAAAGCCACTGCCAGGCCCCGAGGGCTGGAAGACGGAGAGGGCATATCACCAAGAGCCCGGGGCGTATCAGAGGGAGAAGGCGGAGGGGGAGCCATGGCTGGGAGCTGGAGCCAGGCCAGGTCTGCAGCCACGCTCTTCAGCTCTGGGGGCGGCCAGGCCTGGGGCGGGCGCGAGCTCCGGCCGGATGGGGAGATGATGCAGCTGGAGGGAAGCGGTGAGCGCAGGGCATCACTGCCAGAGAGGGGGAGACCTGATGTCCCCCAGACGATGCCCTGGGCTGGGCTGCAGCCCAGTGCCCCCTCACAGCTGCCGGCAGCCGGGCACTCCCTGCCCTGGCTGCCAGGGGCCAGGAGCCGCAGGGCGAAAGGGAAGGGCCGGGGCTGCAGCCCAGCTCGGCGGCCGGCGATGCTGGGCCGCACTTCCTGGTTCTCCGGCGGGCGGGCGAGCGCAGACATCTGATACCCGGCAGCCGGTTGTGCAATGGACCGCGGGGGGAGCACACGGCGGCTGCTTATAAATCACCTGGGAGCCCGTCCCTCCCTCCCCTGCTCCGGCCCCACCTGAGGCAGAGCTTAAAGCCCAGCCGGGGCGGCGCGCACACAGCACCATGCCCCTGGGCAGCCGTGTCCCCCCGCTCCTGCTCCTGCTGGGGCTCCTGGTGCTCAGGGCCCAGCTGCCACCTGCCGCCGGCCAGAATGCCACCCGTGAGTACAGCACCCACCCCTGCCACGCCGGGACCCACGGTCACAGCCCCATCGTGCTGGTGCCTGGCATGAGCGGGCTAAGAGGTTGTGGCGTCCATGTGGGGCCTGTCCACGGAGCCCACCTTGCACCGTGTGCCTTTGCCATTGCAGCAAAAGCTGGCGTGTGCCCCGACGAAGCCAAAGAGGCGGCAAACTGCACTGAGGGCTGCCAGGATGACAGCAACTGCAATGGCAGCCTCAAGTGCTGCCTGACGGCATGCGGCATGGCCTGTCAGACGCCCAACGGTAACGCGCCCCTGCACACGGGAGCAGTTCCTCCCTCCCCGGGTTGGTTTAGCCAGGGCCCACGTGCAGCAAGGGTGGGCGGCAGGCAGGTGGGCACAGAGAGGGTCCCGCTTGCTCCTGGTAGTACTGCCCATCTGTGCCATCCTGTGCCAGGGCCCGGGTTGGGCACAGCACCGCCCCGTCTGGGTGCACCCGCACCAGGCACACCCTGCACCCCGGCACAGAGCCAGTGGCAAGGCTTCTTTACAGGCATTTTGCACGGCCTCTCTGCTGGCACCAGCAGGCTCCATGCGGCGCAGGCTGCCGTGAGCCAGGCTGGAGCGTGGCTCGTCCTTCCACACGCAGTCGGGGGTGGGACTGATGGGTCTAAGCCCTCCCATGGCTGCATCAGCGTTAAGGAAGCAAGGGCTGCCCCCCCTGCCCCCCGCTGCATGCTGGACCCTGCCCTGCAGTCCCCTTGCGAGCGCTGGGCTGGGCATGACGGGGCCAGCCGCCGGAGAGGAGCGCGCATATGGCTGGTGGCCGTCGTCAGCCTGCGGCCATTGCTATTCTACAAGGACACAGCTCCTGGCTCCGCGGTGACACCGGCCTTGGACGTGGCTGGCCACGAGGGCCCATGCAGCCAGCACAGAGGGACCCTGCAAGGCAGCTTCAGTGGGGTGGGTTTGGGCACGTCCTCATAGGGACCGAAGAGTTTGCAGGAGCTGCTCACAGCCCGTCGCCATGAAGCAGCAGTGTTCATCCGCTACCGGCTGCCGGCCAAGAGCACTGGGCAGGGTCCAGGGGCCGGGATGCATTCAGCCCCAGCGAGTGATGGTCAGCTGAGGCCAGTGACTCCAGCTCCCGGTCCTTCTGGTCCTCTTGGGGCTGGAGCTGATCCTGACCTGAGGACGGCTGGGCTGGCCAAGCATGTTGGTGCAGAGCTGCGGTAACCAACATGGTCAGTGCATGGTCTCCCTGCAGCCCTCCAGATCACGGGGCCAGGCGCAGCCTGGGGCCTGCAGCGGCCGGGGTGAGGCGAGCGCACAGCTCGCTGGGACATGAATCCTCCAGAGCAAACAGTGCAGTGCTGAGAGCAGGCTGCGCTGGCAAAGCAAACAGCGGGCGAGCTGCCAGGCCGTGTGACGTCAGTGCTGTGGGCAGCGGGGTCCCGGAGGCGGCCAGGCCCTGCCCCTGCAGCCCGCACCCCTTTGTCCTGCACTGGAGGAGGAAGCTCTGCGCTGCCCCTTCCCCTTCCCCTTGGCAGAGCTGCGGTCGGCAGGAGCTGCTGCAGGTGTTTCCTGTTGGCGCTGGGCCTGCAGCTCCGAGCGGCGCAGGGCTCGAGCACCCGCTCCACTTCCTTCCCCCTCCCGCGAGCTGCCGACTCCCCGGGCAGGGACCCGCCGGCCCCGCTGCAGCTCGCGGGCCCCCAGAGCCGGTGCAGCTGGCTGGCGGATGGCGCTCAGCTCCTCCTCACGACATTGGGCCCAGCACAAAGCTCCCATCTCAGCCCCAGCCCCGACATCCTGCCCTCACCCAGCCCAAGGTATCGGCCACCCCGAGGGCCATTCGGGAGGTGCGTAGGCCTGAGGGGCACGGGGTGGCTGTGCCCTGGCTGGGGCTAGGACACACTCCCTGAAGACCTCTGTGCCCAGGGCACGGTGCCCATGCGGCTGTGCAGGGGTGCGTGGCCCGGGGCAGCGATGCCCGTCTCCCAGGCTCACACTGTGTCCCCTCTGCCCTTCCAGCGAAGCCCGGCAACTGCCCGGAGATCAAGCCGGGGATCCCCATGCTGGGGCTGTGCAGGAACCAGTGCAGCATGGACTCCCACTGCATCAGCAACATGAAGTGCTGCGCCAACGGCTGCGGCAAAGTATCCTGCATGACGCCGGTCTTCTAAGGTGCATGCGTGGCCCCAGGACACCCTCTTTCCCGCCCCACCTGCCTGGTCCCGGACCCCGGGGTGGAGCAGAGCATGTGTGGGCAAGGCCACCTCACAGCCATGCCCCAGCTGACCCCGCCTGACACCCACGGAGCAGGCTGCTGGGACCTGCACCTCCCACCGCCCCCTGCCCGAGCGCCCAGAGCTCCCGCAGCGCGAGGAGTCCCTGCCGATCCCCTGCCCTGCACCCACCTGCCGCGGGGTCAGCACTGAAGCCTGCTCACAGCTCTGTGCTCTCTTTGCAGGTGCTGCCTAGACCTGCCAGCCTCTGCCCAGGTGAAGGAAAGCTGCTCCGCTATGACCCTCCCTGCACTGGATCCCCAGGTCCCATCCCAGCCGCTGGCACTTGCTGCCCAGAGCACCCGTCCTGGGCTCGCTGGAGCCCTGCACACTCTTGCCAATAAAGCAGCCTCTTCCGCAGCCCTGACAGCACTGTCCGCGTCTGCATTTCCTCCTGCTCTGGGGCTGGGCTGGGCCCCTGCCTCCTCCAGGATGGCACTGAAGTGTGTGCTCTGCGTGGGCTGTGCCTGGGAGTCACGCTGCGGTCCAGGTCTGGAAAGCAGCCGGCGCGGCCTTGTCTCAGGGCAGTTGCCGATGGGGAAAGGGCGAGAGCGCGGGGCGTGGGTGAGGAGCGGCTGAGACAGACCCACTGGCCACTGCCAACAAGCAAGGGGCAAAGAGGCTCTCGCTCGGGGCCCTAGTCCCGGGCCTAAAGCAAGCAGGAGCTCGTGGGGCAGGAGGACGAGCCGACGGGGCGGGGGAGGGTCCCTGCGAGGGGCAGCACGAGTGTCCGCAGGAGGCAGCGCCTGGGGCCTGGCTCGGAGCAAGGGTCACCGGGGCTGCCCGGCTTGGCTTGTCGGAGCCGGTGCTGGTGACGGCGCTCTGCCCCGTTGCCAGGGCCGGCGGCCCACAGCATTGTTCTCTGGTTAATGTTTCCTTAGACAGCCCCAGGCAGCCGTGCCTCCTCCCTCCTCCAGCACAGAAACCCCAGCTGGGCCCCGGCCCCACGGCCCGGGCGGGAGAGTCGAACACCTCCGCAGGCGACGCCGCCCACCCCGTGGCAGCGCCGGGGGTCGAGCGAGGGGTCGCGGCAGGGAGACGGGCCCACCGCCCTGCTCCCACGCCGTCACGCCACGCACCGCCGGACGCAGGTGGCCGCAGCCGTGCCCCGCTGTGCTGCAGCCCGTGCTGGCATCACGGATGCGCAGGGCTCCGGCAGCCTGGGCAGGGGGCAGGATCCGGCTGCCCGCTGGCTCCCAGGATGTGCCCGGGCCCCGAGTGAGCCGTCTGGCACGGGCCCCCCGCAGCTGGCAGGCGGGGAGGCAGATTGCTCCCAGGCGCCGGCTCCCGCGCCCTCTCCTGCCGCGCACCGCGCCTCCCCTACGGCAGTGGGCACCTGCAAGGCCCCCGGCCACCCCCAGCGCTCTCCAGAGCCGGGGTGGCCGGCGGTGGGCTTGGGCAGGCAAGGCCTGGCACTCCCGGCCTGCTGCGTTCAACCCCATCGCGGAGATCACCGTGCAGTCACAGCTGGCGCTGGCTGGAGGCGAAGGGGCTCCGTCCCCACGCTGCGGCATGTCTGCAACGAGGCCTGGCCCACGCGGGGGTCCCGGGGTGGGGCGCAGCTGGCTGGGCCAGGCAGGCTGGGCTCTCAGACGTGCTCAGGCCCGTCCGCGGGAAGACCCTGCTAGCGGCCAGGGCAAGGGGCTGGTGCCAAGCGGTCGCTGCCCTCGCATGCCGGACCGGGGGAATTCGCACCAGGCACCGGGCGTGACAACTGCTCTCAGCCAATCAGGGAGCAGGAATGGGTCCTGTGTCCAAGGAGAAGGGCCACGGGTGCTGCCAGCGGAGCTGGGCACGGCCCAGCTGGGAGCCCCCCAGCCACTGCATGACCTGGAAAAGTCCCGGGCTGTGGGCCACGAGCCCAGCACCTCCCGGGTTTCCCCCGGCCTCCAGCTGCCGGCAGCGCTGAGCTCTCCCACGCTCCGGCCCTCCCAGGGCTGGCACCTGGCGCTGGCATGCTGCACGGTGGCAGAGCTGCTGTCCGCCTGCGAGCCGGCCCTTCTCCCCGCCTGGGCAAGGGTTTAAATCCCGGGTGGCACGGCCCAGGCACCAGACAGCTCCTGCAGCACCATGGAGCCAGCGGGCATCGCCTTCCTCCTGGGGCTCCTCATCCTCTGGGCTCAGCTGCCGGACGCCCCAGGGCAGGGCGAGGGAGGTAAGCACAGAGCGGGGCTGCCCCCCGTCCCCAGCCTGTCCTCTCAGCTGCACCCCTGTCCTCCCCAGGCCCTGGCTGGATACAGCCCCGGCTCCGGTGTCCTCTCTCTGCTGCAGGTAAAGAAGGAGAGTGCCCGGCTGGCGAGGTCAAGGCCGTGCCTCCCTCCAGGGTCTACTGCCTCTCGGACCGGGGCTGCCCGGGGGCTGAGAAGTGCTGCAGCAGGGAGCACCTGCGAGCCTGCCTGCTCCCTGCCACCGGTATGTGCTGCTGCCGGAGCCCAGCTGCCACAGCAGCGTGCAGGATGGCACCCCATGCTCATGCCCCTAAGGTGTATGTCACGGGCAGACCCCCTGCCTTCCTCCTGCCCGCTCTAGCGGGCTCCCTGCCTTCTGCCCCAGGTCAGGTCAGAGCTGCCCCAGGCACAGCGGGTGGGGGTGGGGCTGGGGCCTCTGCAGAGGGTTTCGTGCCTGCCCTCGGTGCCCAGTGCAGCCCAGGACCGGGGCAGGCAGGGCACAAACAACCACATTGCACCTACATGCAACCCACGGTCTGTTCCCAGAGGTCTCCCTCGATGGGGGCCGTGCAGACTGTGGTCCCACGTGCCAAGGGGTGACCCAGTGCAGGGGCAGGCCCCGAGGGCTGGGCTGCAGCCCATGTCTCTGCTCTGCAGTGTCCCCAGGCTACTGCCCACAGTCCAGCCCACAGGAGGTGGGGACGGGGAGCTGTGCGGCCAGCTGCTCCAACGACACGGCGTGCCCCGCGGGGCAGAAGTGCTGCGCTGAGGGCTGCTGTGCTCGCTGCCTCTGCCCCGAGCCAGGTAGGGCTGCTGGGGAGCGGGTGGCTGGTGAGGAGGGGGCTCCTGCCTCTGCAGGGGGGTTGAGCCCCGCCGAGCCACACCCAGAGCTGCCATCTCCTCCCAGCCAAGCCCGGCGTTTGCCCTCGGAAGCCAGCCTCCCCGGACTTCGCCCCCTGCCCCAACCAGTGCGAGGACGACAGGACCTGTCCTGGGGATGAGAAATGCTGCTTCACCGGCTGTGGACTGGGCTGCATGAGCCCCTACAAAGGTACCGACAGGGCTGCCCATGCTGCCCTCACCCCAGCTCCCTGGGCTCAGATCCTGCCCCGGTGCTGAGCTGTGACCCTGCAGGGCTACAGGTGTACAGGCCTGCACACGCATGTGCATGCACGACGGCTGACCCGGGTGAAGGAGGTTCCCAGCCGTGGCAGCAAGCATCTCTCCCGCAGAGAAGCCGGAGGGGTGCCCGGCCATGCCGACAGCGCAGCCCAAGGGGCCGTGCCTGGACGCCTGCCTGGACGACTCCGAGTGCCCGGGGGACGAGAAGTGCTGTGATACTGGCTGCGGCCACCACTGCCAAGCTCCGCACTCAGGTACCGACCCCCGACACATCCACTCCCCTCCACCTCCCACTGGCATCAGTGCCCCCCAGGACCCCTGCTTAGGAAAGAATCCCCCCCGACAGGTGCTAGGTGTGGGGGGCAGGACAGGGCCAGCAGCAGCAGAGCCGTGGCCCCGTGGCCCCAGCTCGACCACTTTCCCTGCACCTCCCTCACCCCTCCGGGGTCCGAGGAGGGGGGTGTCGTGGCTCCTGGCCGGCCGTGACACCGGGTGGCCCTCACATGTTGCAGCCAAGCCGGGCACCTGCCCGCTGCTCCTGCGAGGCTCCCTGGGGCCCTGCATGGAGACGTGCCGCAGCGACTGGGACTGCGCCGGGGTGGAGAAGTGCTGCAGCACCAGCTGCGGCCACATCTGCAAGCCGCCCATTGCGGGTAAGGGCGGTGGGCCGCGGGGTAGGGAGGGGAAGGGGTCCATGCAGGGGTCTGGGGTGTCTCGCAGGCCCCCAGAGGCTGAGCAGTGGATACAGGGGGCAGAGATGAGTGACCCAGGTGCCCACTCAGGCAAGGGCAGGGGGTGCCCAGAGCAGGACCGAGCCCAGCGCCAGCCTCCCTGCAGCCCCCTTAACACCATCTCTTTGCGCCTGCCCAGTGCGGCCCGGGCTCTGCCCTGCCCCTGCCAGAAAGGACGAGGCCGAGGACTGCTCCCTCCTGTGTGGCCAGGACAGCGAGTGCCCGGCGGGCGAGAAGTGCTGCCTGATGAGCTGTGGCCGTGCCTGCGTCCCCCCCATCGTGCAGGGTAAGGAGCTGCCGGGGGGGATGGACCAGGCCACCACGGAGCAAAGGGCTGGCACGCTCATGCTCTTCTCGCTGCTCTCGCCCTGGCAGAGAAGCCGGGCCTGTGCCGATGGACGCCGCACGTGTGCCTGGGGAACGTCACGGCCGAGTGCCACACGGACGCCGAGTGCCCGGGCAGGCGCAAGTGCTGCCTGGCCGGCTGCGCCCGGACGTGCACCCCTCCCGAGACAGGTGTGGGTCCTTGGACCATCAGAGCTGCCACGGACTGGGGCGGACCCTGGGTCCGTCTGGGCCCCTCTCCTGCCCGGCTGGAAGGGAGAGGGGCTGGGTCTGAGCAGGGTTTGCCCTGCTCCTTTCTCCCCTGCAACCTCCAGCATTTAGGGTCCAGGGCGCTCTGATGCAGGGGCCGTGCCCCTCTCCCTGCGCAGTAGCGACGGATGCCCTTTTCTGTCAAGCACAGGTCCAGTTCCCCCACCACATCTGGTGGCCACAAGTCCCACCTTTAATGCCACGCCGAGGGAGAAAGACCTGCCTGGTGTTAGCTATAAACTGCCGGGCTGTTGTCCCATGCTGCAACTCTTGTCCTTGTCCGGCGAGAGAGGCAATACTAATCCCTCCTGCCTTTGTCTTCCCCATTTGGTGTCTTGTGAACCCTTTTCATGCCCCCTGCAGCATCTCTTTTCTGAACAAAACATGCCTGGCCCCGGGAGTCTCCTCATGTAGCAGCATCTCCGCACCACCCATCACCCCCTGGCCCTTCTCTGCACCTCTCTCGTTCTTCCGTCACCCTCCACCCCCATCGCGCCGGGCGCAGGGTCCCGGTGGCAGGGACGGCTGCATGGACCGCCCCGGGCTGGGCCCTCTCCAGTGATGCCTGCCCTGCTTCACGCAGCTCAAGCCCAAGCTGGCCCCTCGCCCACATTGCAGCCACAGCCACGCCAGGCAGTGGGGCAAGTAATGCCACACGCAGCCACCCCCTCTGCAGATGCCCCTGCAGGTGCCTGCTGTCCACCCGGGCACCGGGGCCTCTGCCCACGGGGGCTACAGCCACCCCTCTGCAGGCAGCTTGGGGCAAGCGGCAGAAGTCGTGGCCATGAGGCCTGCTCGCAAGGGCCCACGTGAAGCCAGGGCTACTCAAGCTGCTCACCGGGGCACGTCCTGGTCCATCGGCAGCTCCCCCACGTCCCCGTCACCTGGGGGAGGAGGGCACACCTGGCTCTGACCCCCGCTCCTTCTCTTCCAGGCCCAGCCTAGACCTGGCCTGGGGAAGCGGCCGGCTCCAGGACGACTCCCTGGCTCCTGCACCCTCCAGCCCCTGCCTGGAGGGAAAGGGGGTTTCTGCCATGGCTGCTGCCCCTCCAGGCTCTGTGCTGTGCCCGGGGGTCTGACACCCCCATGGGGCATGGGTCAGACCTGCCCCTTGCAGCCCAGAGCATCCGTGGCCTCTGCAGCTTGAGTATTCATGTGGTTGACCTCCACGGCTCCTGGAGACATGGCCATTCGCCTCCAGGCTGAGCACAAGGAATAAACGCTGGGCACGTGGCAGCCCCATCTCCTGTGGTTATTGTGATGGGCTTTCTCTGCATGCTATGGTTTGGGGTTGGCGGGGTTCAGGGGGGCACTGGCAGCACTGATGCCCCCCCAAACCAGGGGCAGCTTGAGATCCCTCCATGGAACATGTGCGGCCCCTGGACACAGGCAGCTGTAGCACCACGGCCGAGCCCTGGGAGAGAGGGCGATGGGGCTGGAACAGGGGCTGGGGGCACAGGGAGCATCAGCTGGGGGGTCAGACTGTAGCTGGGAGGAGCTGCCTGGGCTCCAAGAGCAGGCACCCCCTCAGTGGGCCTGCAGCGGTGCCAGGACACCCCAGTCTGATCAGCACAGAAAGGTCAAGGTCACCTCAAGGGGGGTGGGAGAGCAGGGTTGGCGTCCCCAGCTCCTGCGAGAACTGATGGTGACCCTCAGATGCCCGAGCGAGACCCCAGGCGCAGCCCTGCAGCCTGTGCTGAGCCCCCGGGGTCACGCTGCCCTGTACAGGCTGCTCCCAGCAGATAAGCTGCAGCCCCTGGCAGGGCACCCACTGCCGGCTTCTGAGAACAGCCCTGCGGCCACAGCGTCCCTGGACATGCACCTCACCCGGCCCTGCTGCCCCGCCCCGCCCACCCGGGGCTAAATACCGCCCGGCTCAGCTGCCGGAGCGCAGAGGCTGCTGTGTCCAGCCATGGAGTCAGGCACCGTCCTCCTCCTCCTCCTCGTCACCGGGGTCCTGGCCCAGCAGGCAGAGCTGAGCACCGTGCCGGACAATGAGAAGGGGGGTGAGTGCTGGGGGGTACCTGGGGTAGCGGGGCTGGGCATAGCCCTGTGGGCGCAGGCCCCAAGACGGTGCTCGGGCTCTGGGGGCAGCCCCAGCCCCTGGGTGTGAAAGGCGCCCTATCTCCCATCCAGCCATCACCAAGTGGGGCGAGTGCCCCCCAGACAGCCAGGAGGGCAGGAGCCCGTCCTGCCTCTACTGCCTCTCGGACAAGTCCTGCCCCGGGATGGAGAAGTGCTGCAGCGACGGGGGCATGAGAGCCTGCGTGCTCCCTCTCACAGGTCTGTCCCTGCGCCTGGGGGAGAGGAGGGAGGCACCCCGGGGAGCCCCGGGACACAGGGCTGCGGGGCGCATGCACAGCTGCTCCATCACCTCCCCCTGGTGACGCCGAGCCAGGCGCATGCCACGCGGCCACGGGGCCGGGGCACCTGGGCTCCATGCTCCTCGTGGACCCTGAGGGGGGGTGTCTCTATCCCCAAGTGTCTCTTTGCCCAGCCAGAAACTTGTCAGCAGACCTGGGGGGGTGCTGTGCTGTCAGACCCCCCAGCTCCCACACGGATGCTGCCCAGCCCTGGCCGGCCCCAGTACCACATGCACCCAGTCCCCGGGGCTGCAGCTGCTGCCCTTTGGCCATGAACTGGGCTGCGGCGCCATGGTGTCCTGCCAGGGCTTCAGCCTTGAGCGCCTGGTCGTGCCCCCCGGCCGCCCGTGACACAACCCAGGTATTGCCACACCACCATGCCCCAGGGGTCACAGAGCAGCAAAGATCTCCCCAGAACGGGGAGACGTGTCGGCGCCAGGCGGGAAGGAGGGGTGCAGACCCTGCCAGCCCCGTCTCGGGGACAGCAAGGCTCAGGGTTTGGGATGGCGGCTGCAAGGCCGCAGCAGCTGGGCCGCGGGCTGCACCGGTCCCCCCCACCAGTTGCAACTGGAGCCTGGCAAGGAGGCTGAGGGTCGGCAGCGTGGCTGTGCTCCATGTGTCCTCGCTGCTCTGGGAGACGCTGCGAGTCCCCCCTGGGTGGGAGCCGCACGGACCTGCACGGCCGTTCACGTGGCCTCACAGCGCCCAGCTCCGAGAGCAGAATGGGCCCCAGGGGGAGTCCATCACTGCCTGGCGCCTTTCCTTGCTCCGCAGTGCGCCCGGGCTATTGCCCCAAGCCAGAGCCGGGCCTGGTGACCACCTGCCCGGTGAACTGCTTGAACGACACCGAGTGCGGGCCGGGCGAGAAGTGCTGCGTGCTGGGCTGCCGCCGGAAGTGCACGCCGGCCGAGCCAGGTACACGCCGTGGGGGCCGTGGGGGCCGGGGTCGCGCGCCTGCAGCAGCCGTCCTCCCTCCGGCCCGGCCCGCGGGCGCACACGGTCACCAGGACCCCCTGCCCCAAATCAGGCTGGCAGCGCAGGCTCGTGGCCATCCAGCAGCGCTGGCCATGGCACAATTACAAGGGGAAGCCTCTTTCCCCACCCCAGCGCATAGGGGCCAACTGCACTCCAGATGCTCTCCAGTCTCTTCACAGTCCAGGGCCGCAGACAGCGGCTCCGGGCAGCACCGTGGCCCAAAAGCCTGCCGCTGTGTGACGACAGTGCCCAGAAGCCACAGCCCTGCTTCTCGCTCTGCCAGCCCGCCCGGGCACGTGCCCACAGGTGATGGTGCAGCCAAGCTCCAGCCCCTGCCAGAGCCGCTGTGAGGACGACAGGACCTGCCCCAGGAACCAGAAGTGCTGCTTCACTGGCTGCGGCCTCGAGTGCATAGACCCGCAGTGGGACGCCCGCGGCACCGCCCAGTCCTCCGTGCCCACTGGAGGGGACTGGAGCGGGCAGCAGGAAGGTGCTGCTGATGGTAAGGATGGCTGGGGCCCAGGGGCTCGAGGGGTGGGACCCAGCCACCCCTTTTCTCCCTTCATCATGAGTCAGCGGGGTCTTCCCCAGCTCAGCGGGACCCCAGGTTGCAGTGATGGAGGTGCCAGGGCAGCTGGTTCTCCATGGGCACCCCACCAGCCCCTCCTCATCCTTGCCTGTGACCCGTCATCTTGCATTTGCCAGGCCCTGCCCCTTGAGGCACCCTGGATCCCTGCTCCAGGGACCAGGACTGCCCAGGGAGTGCAAAGCGCTGCCACATCCAGCGTGGCCTGGCCTGCCTGGAGCCAGCGCGGGGTGAGGCATCCCCAGGGGCTGCAAGCCAGCGCCCAGCCCAGGGCTCTGCCGAGCATGAGGGGCTGCGGCACAGGGTTTCATAGTTTCATAGTTCCTAGGGTCGGAAGGGACCTGAGCAGATCATCTAGTCCGACCCCCTGCCATGGCAGGAAAGAGTACGGGGGTCAAACG
>NW_017728922.1:1231452-1271832 GCF_001723895.1 Crocodylus porosus
TCCCAGCAGATGTCCGGGAAGTTCAGGTCCCCCATGACTACCACATCCTTAGCCTTCACCACCTCCGTGAGCTGACCCAAGAGTTCCTGGTCAAGCTCTTCCCGCTGGTTGGGAGGTCTGTAGTAGGCCCCCACCATTAAGTCTCTTTCCCCTCGACTGCCCTGTACTCTAACCCAAAGCACTTCAGAGTGCCCCTCCCCTGCCTCCTTGCTAATTAACAAGAATGTGTATTCCTCCTTAATATAGAGCACCGTGCCCCCACCTCTCTTTCCTATCCTGTCCCTGGGTGTTCGGGGCAAAGTGGATCCCTGGGTCTGAGCTTCGGAAAGGTGCAGAGAAGGGCAGTGAAAAGGATCGGGGGGCTGGAGCAGCTGCCAGGCCAGGAGATGATAAAGGCCGGGACACCCATGCTCCAAAGCCTGCACCACTGCCGCTGTGGCAGGTGGACCATCGGTCTGGCCCAGGGGCAACGCTTACACTGTCGAGCCGTGCTGGGGCCAGGGATCCGGAGGCCAAGGGCGGTGTTGGGGGCCGCACGGGGACAGAGACGGCGGGGGGGGCTGGGGGCAGGGATCAGCAGCGTTAACTTGGTTGGGACTGACACAGGGCTGCAGGCCCGCAGACCTGCCCCGCTGCCCGGTCACCCCGCGCTCGCCCCATGGGTGCCCCATGGCCTCCCCAGTGCAGGCTTGCAGGGCCCTGCCCCGATGGGCCAGCGGGGTCCCATGCAGGGCCTGTTCGGTGCCCACAGACACGTGCCGGCTCCCTGTGCAGAAGGGGCTCTGCGACGCCTACTCCCGCCGGTTCTTCTTCAACGCCACGGCCGCGCGGTGCCAGGAGTTCCTCTACAGCGGCTGCCGCGGGAACACCAACAACTTCCGCACACGGGAAGAGTGCGTCCAGACCTGCGAGGGCCAGGGTGAGGGGCCTGGCAGGACAGCAGTGGGGGAGTGGGACTGTGCCGGGGTCACCAGGGGCAGAGATGCCGCAGCAGCCACAATTGCCCCCGGGCAGGGGCAGGAGCAACCACGAGAGGCTGGATGGCCGCTGGCAGAAGAGGGGGCAGACAGACAGAGGGACGCAGCCTGGGACTGCCCTGGAAAGAAGGGCTGCGCTCTCCTGGGCAGGGGAGCAGGCGCTGGGGTGACCCCGTTACGCCCGGCCCTGCTCACGCCCTGCCCCTGCCGTGTGCTGCGTTGCAGAGGAGCCCAGCCCCGTCCCCATCCCTGTGGCGGGGGACTGCGAGCGGCGGTGCCTCTACGACCACGACTGCGCCCGAGGAGAGAAGTGCTGCAGCCTGCGGTGCCGCCGGGAGTGCGTGGACCAGAGCTCGCGTGAGTCCCCTCAGCACCCTCCTGAGGCCTGCCTGCTGGTGCCCGGGTCTGCTCGCCATGGCGCTGACCTGCCCTGCCCTTGTCTGCCCTGTCTCAGTGAAGCCCGGCTACTGCTCCATCACCCCCGGGCTCTACTTCACCTACAACTGCAAGGCCACCTGCCGAGCGGACGGCGAGTGCCCCGGGGACGAGAAGTGCTGCCTCCAGGGCTGCGACTACAAGTGCATGACCCCTTCCAAAGGTAGGAGGATGGCATCGCGGGCGCCGTGCCCGCCAGGCAGGTCTGGGGCCCAGACACACGGGTCTCATCAGGGTCTACGGGGCAAAGGATGGATTTGGGCTTCGTCTTCCTCCGAATGGGGAAGCTGCTTTGTTTGCGGTTTTTTGCAATGCCAAGGTGATGCCCCCAAAGAGCGGCAGAGCTTCCTCCATGGAGCTGTGATGGGCTGGGGTAAGGGAGGTGATGGGTGAGGAGTCATCCCGGACACAAGATCTCACCCATCCCCCAAGATGCGTGGCAGAAGAGGGCAGACACGGGCCCCAGGGTCACCCCGTCTTAGCAGGGGCTGAGCTTGCTCTGGGCCTGCGTCCGAGCTGGGGGGCTGTGGCTGGCCCCTGGCCCCTGACTCTCTGCTTGCTGCTCCCCAGAGAAGCCTGGCATCTGCCCGCTGGCCGCCCCGACAGCCCCGTGCATGCACCCATGCGAGGAGGACGACGACTGCCCGGGGGATAGGAAGTGCTGCCAGAGCAGCTGTGGCCCGACGTGCCTGGCCCCTGATCGAGGTAACCGGGCCCCGTGGAGCCCCCTGCCCCCCAGGCTGCTGCCGTGGAGGAGAGATGCACCCGCAGGAGGGGAGGGCAATGCTAACGAGCTGCTCCTGACCCCCGTCTCCCTGCAGCCAAGCCGGGCGAGTGCCCCAAGGTCAGGCCCTGGCAGACGCTGGTGCCGTGCAAGGGGAACGATACGTGCACCCACGACCGGGACTGCCCCAAGCAGGAGAAGTGCTGCTTCGGCGGCTGCTTCCAGCATTGCCTTCCCCGCAGCAAAGGTACCGCTGCCCTGCCCGCTCCCCCATCTCCAGGGGCAGTGCCCCGCCAGGCATTCGGAGCTGGGGGCAGCCCTGTGCTGCCAGCCTTGCCCGGGGGGTCTTGTCCAGCCTGAGCACAGGGGATGAGGGGGCAGAGGATCATCGTCTCCCTCCCCGTCTCGCAGAGCACCCCGGCGTGTGCCCCAAGCCGACAGCCTGCGGCACCCCGGAGGAGAGGCACCACAACCAGTGCCTGGAGGACAGCATATGCCAGAGACACGAGAAGTGCTGCGACACCGGCTGCGCCTGGGGGTGCGTGGCCGTGCGCAGAGGTACGCTGGGCCCCCGCAGCCAAAAGCAGAGCGAAAGCCAAGAGCTGGCGGTTCGCGCCCCTATCCGCCAGCTCTGCACCACTGCTATACCCCCCCGACAGCTCATCTCCGAGCGGGACAGCCCCGGCCCGTTGGGTCCCTCCTCGTACGAGGGCTGCCCTGCGCGGCCCGGTGGGCCCTGCCTCGCTCTGCGGTCTCCTCCGGGGGCTGGGGGCCGCGTCCGAGGGGCGCGCTGGGGGTGTACCCCACGCCCTGAGGGCAACCTCTGCTTCTGCTGGCAATTCCCTGCCTGAGCACGGGGCTGGGCTGGGGAGCACGTCCGCAGCCCTCGCTGCTGCGCCTGGCCTAGGCCGGCGCCCCCCCAGCCCCGGCGGGACGCTCCTGCGCTGAGCCCCACCTCCCCGCGCCAGCGCTGGGCTGGCCGAGCTGGAGGCTCTTGCCCCTCCGCTCAGGGTCAGACGACGCCAGGTTTGGGGCAGGCAGGAATTCAGCCCTGGTCTGATTGCTGTGGCCTGGGGGGGTGCCCTGCTTCGCGGCGGGAAGGCAGGGCCCTCTGCCTGGGGTCTCTCGAGCGGATCTGAACGAGCTTTTGTCCCAGCCGGGTCTCGGCTGCTGTGGTCGCCCTGCTTTCCCTGCAGCAGCTCCTGGTGTTACATGTCAAGTCCCAAAGGTGGACAAATACAGGCGCACGTTATGTGTTGCATCAGGGCTGACAGCAGGTTTATGAAAAGTCTGGATTACGGAGGGTGGTTTGGAGAGGGCTGATCCTGCCTCGGGCAGGTGTTGGACTGGAGGTCACCCTGGAGGTCCCTGCCAGCCCCATGATTCAGAAGATGAACCCAGAGATTTCCAGCCCAGCACTTTTCATGATGTTAAAACCAGTCTTTCCTGCTGCGGCCTTTCTGAGCACTTGGCAGCAGGAGAACTGAGCTGGTGTTTTCCTGCAGTCAAAAAACAAGTGAAAGATAAGAGCTGGCATTTGCCAAGGGGTCTTGAGTCTGAAAGGGTCGAGAGCCGCTGGTGGGCGAGCTGCAAACACTGGCTGCGCATTGTTGACTTGGTCAGAGAGCCAAGGAAGGGCTGCCCGCGGGACTGCCCGGGGAAGGAGCTTCCCTGAGGGTGGGGGGTCGGGGCGGGGGAGAACAGGCCCGCGCCCTGCAGCCGGGGCCGGGCAGGAGCCCTCAGCTCCGCCAACCCTGCTCCTCTGGTTTCAGGTGCAGCGTGACCCAGGAGACCCCAATGCCGGATGGCAGGTGCCAGGGTCCCCCTTCCTCAGCTGCTCAGCGAGCCTGCAGCAATAAAGGGAGCAGCTGCACCAAGCATCTGCTGTCTTTGCTGTCCTGGATCATGGCCAGCCCAGCCCTGCCTGTCGTGCTAGGTCGGGGAGAGGCCAGCTCTCCCTGCACGGCACCCTGTGCCACCAGTCCTGCCCCGCCTTGCATCAGGCTTGCATCAGGCACCTGCACCCGGGTGCCCTACCAGGAGGGAGCAGCAGGCAGAGCTGGGGGTGGAGGATGACATTCCCCCTCCCATCGTGGCTGCACTGGGGCTCCCTGCTCCCCGGGCAGCCCCGGCCTCACCCTGGCCATTCTCCAGCCTGTCCCCAGCCACGGTACTGCTCTGGGAGAGGGTTGCAGCTACCGCCTGGTTGACACAGGCTCCTGCTTGTCGGGGTACAATCCTAGCCCCTGAGCACCGCAGCAGCAAGCCCACGGGCTGGCCAGTACGCCCTGGGTCATGGAGCTAAGCACACATGCACATGCGTGTGCATGGCAAAACCTGGAGCAGACCTGGCCTATGTGCGTGTGCATGTTGCTGAGCACTGTAAAGCCCTGAGCAGGCCTGACCTACGTGTGTGTGCATGTGGCTGAGTATCCTCATTCCCTGCCTGGCCATAGCTAGTCCCTTGCTATACAATAGCAGCTTCCTTCCAGCCTCACCCAAGCCACCCACCCTCGCAGACCGCCCGCCCCCCAGCGTGCCGCCCGCATCACCCCCAGGGGGGTCATAGAGACACAAAAGGGAGCTGGGGGAAAGCAGCCTGCCTTTATAGGGTTTGCCCCCTCCCATCACATGGCAGGGGAGTCCGTTAGGACTGGGGAGGGGGCTGGTTTCACTTGCACAGGACTTGCTGCAATCCTCAGGACGTGTCAGCCAGGCGCAGACTGGACTGGGCGACCCTGGGCGTCAGAGCAGAGCAGCCGCTGTCTGCCAGCGCTCTTCTCCCCGCCACAGGGCCATGAACTGGCTTTTGCAGCCCCCGCCTCTGAATGGACCTCCCCGGGGTGGGGGGGCAGGACAGAGCCCTTTAAATGCCCTCCTGCCCTTTCTACTCCATCTGGACTGGCTCAGCTGGGTGTGGGTGCAATTCATGGGCTCTCTGCCCCGTGGCACAGAGCTGCGGTGCCCCCTGAGCTGTACTGCTGCAAAGGCCTGCTCTCTGGGGGGCTCTGCATCGGGGGGGAGGGGAGGGTTAGGGTAGCAGGGAGGGACTGCAGTATGCCAGCACTGAGCCCTGTGTGTGTGGGGATGAACAGGCATGTGCTGGGGGCTGTACCCAGGCAGCTTCCAGTATGAGGGAGCGTGGAGCGGCGAAGTGGCAGGGCCAAGGACACAGAGCAGCCAGTGGCACAGCTGAGACTGCAGGTCAGGGCTCCCTGTCCCCCAGCCAGTGGCCTGCCCTGACCAAGCTCTGGGTCCAGCTGGCCTGGGAGCAGCTGAGGAAGGTTTCCAATGCAGAACTTGCCCCAAGACATCACAGATGCCCCAGCCCAGCTGGGCTCTGTGTTTGCCGGTGGGCTGCCCATCTTGTAGCACAGGCCGGGCGCTTTTCTCTCCAGTCGGGGGGCTGGGAACGTCCTTCTTCAAGAAGAAAGCCAAGGGTGTCTCATCTCCGTCACACCCTGAGCACCGGGGCCTCCAGGGAAGCAGCTGCTCTGGAGAGAGCACGTAGCACCAGCTGCACCGCAGCTGGCAGGGGCGTCACGCTGGGGTAGCATCAGGTCTCTCGTGATCGGGGCTCCACAGGGGAAGAGGCCGGGGCCGAACTGTCCCCACCACCAGCTCTGGAGCCCCAGCAGCAGGGGCAGAGCCCGGGCAAAGGCCGGCGAGCCCCTGGCTGCTGCCCCCTTCCCCATGGGCTGCAGTGACAAGGCCCAGAGCGGGGTTTGGCAGGTCCTGTCCGTATATTTAACAGCTTGGGCCCTCTGCGGGAAGGGGGCCAGGCTGGCACAGCGCACGCCCGTGCCCGGGCTGCAGCCCAGCAGCGCAGTGCCCTGGTTGCGGGCAGGGTCCCGCTCCCCTTGCTGGGCAGGTGCCTCCCTGCGCGGAGCATGGCTGCGCTGCGCCGCGCCGCGCAGAGACCTGCATAGCTACGGGACGGGCAGGGAGCCAACGCCTCGGGGCTGGGGCTGGGGCTGGCAGTGCAGCAGCCACTGGTGAAACCTCGGTGCCGAGTCCGGAAGAACGAGACGTGGGACGCCGGCCGGGCAGGGACAGCCGTATCGGCCCGGGGGGCTGCGAGTCTTGCCTAGCGCAGTGGTCACCCGGGAGGGCAGCTTCCTCCTCCCCTCCCTGCTCTGGACAGGCTAAGCAGTGTCTGAAACAGAGACAAAGCAGTCAGGGTGGGGCCGGGGACCTGCGTCCATGCAGGGTGGGGCAGGTGCAATTGTCTGTGCCTCGGTTTCCCTGCCTTGATTGCAATCTCTTATGCACTGGGTAGGAATGAGTTCGTTTTCACCCTGAACTGGGACAGGGCGAGAGGCTGGCACCTGCCCTCCCTGCCTGGCTGGGGTAGATGGGCTGTCGGGACCTGGGTGCGGGCTGTTCCCTCAGGCAGGGGCACCCTGGGGAGAGGCAGCGGGAGCCCGGAGACCTGGCGCGCAGGAGTGGGCTTGAGAAGGGGTGCAGCACAGACCCCAAAGCTGGCCTCCGCGAGCCCCGCTCCAGCCATTCAGACCCGGGACCCTGTCTGCTGGGGGCTGCCGGGCTCGGCCGGGCCGTGGTCCTGCCTTGCGGGGGAAGCTGCCTTCGAGTGAGCTGGGTGCAGCCCTGGTCCCGGCGCTGTGCAGGCATTTATCTACCCAGGTGCTGGCAGGCCTTGGAGCAGTCCTCCTTGGTCTCAAAGTTGTTCTTGTTGCCGCCACAGCCGCCGTAGACAAACTCCTCGCAGGCCCGGGTGGAGGAGTTGTAGAAGAAGCGGACGAAGAGCGCCTTGCAGCTGCCGCACACAGAGGGCAGGTGGCAGAAGTCTGCGGGCAGAGGCGGCAGGTTGGGCCGCAGGCAGGAGGGGATGCTCTCGCCAGCAGGGTCCTCGGCCCTCTGCCCCGCTCCTTCCCGGCTGCACCAGGCACGGTCTGCTCGGCCCCCCCTTGCGAAGGGACCCGAGTCTCCCTGCTGCAAAACCGCAGGAGCCGACAGCCTGGGGTCTCTGACCAAACCGCTGCCAGCCCAGGGCTTCCCGGCTCAAGCAGGTCTCTGGGAGCAGGAGCCCTGATGGCCACGGTGCAGGCGCAGCCCTGAGGGTCAGGGTTTTGCAGTGGGATGGTCATGCCCCCTCTCCACGGCCCAGCCCCTGCCCCGGGGTGCCTCTCATGGGCAGCAACGCCTGGACACTGGCTTGACAGGCCTGTATTTAAAGCCTGAGCAGCGAGGGGCATGTCCCAGCTGGGCAGGGGGAGGATGCTTCTGCCTCTGGAGGTGAATCTACTTCCCAGAGACGGGGAGTGACAGGGCAGCAGCCTGCCACCTCCACCCCTGGCAATTTGCCCCTGCCTTCCTGGGGGAGCCTGGTGCTAGGACACGACATGTCGTAGGATGCCACGAGGGCTGGTTTGGAGCTGGTGGAAATGGAGCAAGGGAGAGAACATCCGATGCCACCACCGCCCCGGGGAGAGCAGAGTGGGACCCCGACCCCCTGGGGAGGGATGTCTCCGGGCAGCATCTCTGAGATGCCCAGGAAGACGCAGGAGAGGAGCCCTCCCTGCTGAACGCTCCCAGTCCGTGCACACAACAGACACCGCTCCCTGGCACACCGCCCCCGCTGCAGCAGCCTATGCCCCGAGGAGCACGTACATCTGGGCCCCGGGCCCCATCACACCCTGGGTGACCTGCACCCTGTCCTGGATGGGGCGCACAGCTCGGGGAACCCCCATTTCAGCCCAGCTTCCTGCACCCTGTGCTGGGACCTGGAGCCTGCCCACCCGGGGCAGCGCCCTTACCCTTCACGGGGGCCTGGCAGGTGAAGCCACAGTCGCCCGGGCAGCACTTGGCCTCGCCGGGGCAGTCGGCATCACTGGAGCAGTTGGAGCAGGACTGGTCCTTGAGGCAGGCGCTGCAGGGCTCCTCGTCGAACACCCCCCCGAGGGGCGGCTGCCGAGAGCAATACCCGGCTTTCTCTGAAGGAGACGGGGGCAGGGCTCAGCGGGCTGTGCTGGGGGCAGCATCCCCGCAGGGACACGGGGCGGGGTGCCGGGGGCTCGGCACTGCCCCAGCCCTGTCCCATCACCCCAGCGTGGCCACAGCCTGCCCCAGGCCCCTCCTGCCCCGCTCCTCCCATCCGCATCGGCACACTCGGAGCGCATCCCATGGGAGAAGGGCTGTGCGGCGCCCCTGCCCCTGGCACCAGGGGTGCCGCGCTGGGCGCTTACCTGTCGCCGGCGTTGGCTTGGCCCAGAGCAGGAGCGGGGCGGCGAGGAGGAGGAGAAGGATGCCCGACTTCATGGTGCTACCAGGAGGCGGTTCTGAGTCTGCGGGGCTGGACCGGCGGGGGTTTAAGCTGCCAGGCAGGAGGGCGGGGTGGCAGGGGCGGGACTGGCTCAGCATCCTGCCAGGACCTGTTGGGGCCCAAATCCCAGCGAATGCCATCTGCCTGCAAACTGGCCTGGCTCTCCCCGCCCAGGAGAGCAGCTCCCCCGCGCCCAGCAGCACCAGAGGCGAGCCTGAGCCTGAGCCGGGGAGACCAGTCGGACGGGAACTCGGCTGCGGCAGGGCCCGTGGCTGTGCCATGCGCCACCCGTGACCAGGGGCCCAGGAACGGCACTCCCTGCCGAGCCTGCCGTGGCTCACTGGCGTCCTGGGGGCCTGCGCCCCCGCCCCTCAGGAGGGGCCAGTTGGGGCACCCATGACACCATGCAGGGACCCCTGGGCTGGTTGCAGAGGCACTCGCAAGCCCCTCCTGCCAGCCGGGTATTGGCCCCGTAGCCCCCGACTGCAGCCCACGGCAGCCAGGTCCTCACAGTTGCTGCCCGAGTGCCCAGCTCCCCGGCTGCATGAATAACTTCCCGCTTGGCATCGCATCAGACACTGAGCTGAAGTCTGGAGAGGTAAAGTTGGCCACACTTCCTCGGGCTAGAAAATGGTCTCTTATCGGGGACAGGCATCGGGTTAGGCTGACACGCGCTCAGTGCACCCGTCTGCCGCTCGCCGCCACATCTGCAAGGGCTCGCATCTGCAACCACAAACGCAGCTCGCGCCAGGCTGACGGGTCTGCAGCGGCCTCCGCAGGCAGCGAGCAGTTGGGCCTGAACATCCCTGGCGCCAGGACCATCCCTTTCCACCCCGTCACGGGGTTCCCAGAGGCTCGGACCCACCGGTGTGATGCCCACCACGCCATGCCGGAAGCAGCCCTGTCCCGTGGCACTGACCCGGCCCTCCACGGGGTTTGGGTTCTGGGCCCCACTGCAGTGCCCGGATGACTGCTCCAGGACTTCGTCCCTGCAAGGGGCAGAAACTCCCCGTATCTCCCAACCCGAGTGCTCTGTGACCTGTGTCCAGCCACTGGATCGGGTATGATACTGTCCCTTGGGACCCCCATCCCCTTTCCTGGGCGCGTGGTCCTTCTCTGGATCTGCCCCCGGTTCAGTGGGTCTCTGGGGACAGGCCAGGCAGCCACACGATATCCTCAGAGGCCTTACCACTGCCTTGGGCCGCAATGCTGACACCCCTGGGGTCTCTGCAAACACCCCCACTTGCGGGGCTTTGCCCCCAGCCACATTGCTCATGGATTAGTTTTAACCCCGTCCAGCTCTTGTTCCTTTCCCTGCCTGCTGCACCTGCTGCTTGGCCTCAGGACGCTTCTCAGCTTTGAAGCCGCGGCTCCCTGGCAGCCCTGCCCTGTCTGCGCTGGACCTGGCGGCCTCTGAGGCTGGTTTGCTAACCACTGGCAGGAGCCCCCCCCCAGGTGCCCCCATCAGCAGGGCCAGTGCCTGCAGGGCCCCATCCTGCCACCATCCCGAGCCGGGCCCTCCAGACCCCACCCGAGCACGTGGCAGGCAGCAGCACACTCCACCTCCGCTTCCCTGTTCCTGGAGGACTGGTCCCTGGAGCACGGGACACGAATGCCCAGGGGCCGTCGGGGAGGGAGGGGGTGCTGATACAGTCAAGGCAGAGGCGGGGCCCTTGGCATCCAACCCCATGGAAACACGTCCCGGGGAGCGGAAGCAGGGCCGAGAGGGCCGATTCCCTTTCCCCAAGTGCCTGAAGCAGCTGCCCCAGCCCAACCCTGATGTGCGAGCAAGGGGCTAGAGCAGGCCTGTGTCACCTGCTCCCAGGCAGTCTCAGGGCAGATGCAATTGTCCTAATTACCCCGAGACAAGGAAACAGCTGCTTGCACAATGTGCAATTAGCTTGCAGGACTCATCAGCGAGGCCAGAAGCTGCGCAGGGCACTGGAAAGCGGCCACAGAGCATTGCTGCTGGGGTAGCACACGGGGCCCATTGCAGCCCCGGCAGCTTTGCTGCACCCCACTGCCAAGCTGCTGTCGCCGGCTGCAGTGGGGTGCCCTGGCCACCCCGGGGTCCTTTGCTCCCAGCTCCGGCGTGAGCAGAGAGGCTGCGGTGCTGCCGGGTGTGGCACCAACGCGGCAGGGGAGGGGGAGGCCGGAGGGCGGGGAGCCGCACCCATTCCAGCGGGATTATCGGCTCGGTAATTGCAGCTGTTGCGAAGGTGATGGAGTCGCGTGCCCTGGGAGAGGAGATGGGGACAGCTCACCCCTGGGCAAAGTCACTGGGGCTCGGCAGCCCCTGAGCAGGGCATTGCCCAGGCTCATGGCCACAGTGGCAGCATGTTAGGAGCGTAGGGCAGAGGCCTTCTGGGCCACCACGTGCAGCCCCCGTGACGGCCAGGGCATGGCACATGATCCCTCCACGCGCAGTGAGTCCTCCTCGAAACCAAGCCAGGAGCAGCACCGGGGAGGCTGCTGCAGGGATCAAACATCTCCTGCAGCTCCCAGCCGGGCTTTGTCCACGGCCAGCGCATCCCCAGCTCACCCCACCTGCTCCTTCCTCCCGTGGACGGGCTGGTGCCTCCCCCGCACCCGGCAAACCGCGGGCCTCTCGGGGCATGTCTACGCAGCGCTCGGCAGCGCCGCGCAGGGGAGCTGGGCTGGCTCGGACGCGTGGAGCGGGACAGCGGTAGTCCCCACTGACCCCCGGGGACCCGCGCTGGGGTCGGTCCCCTCCGCCAGCTCCGGTAAGCCAGGCGCACCCTCCTGGCAGCAAGGGGCACAGGACAGTCCTCCACAGGGAGCCGGGGGCACGGCAAGTGGGGGGACCCCATGCCCTGCACGTGTGCCTGTGCCCAAGCCCGGGCGCAGCCCAGCAGCTAGGCGGCTCCCCTGGCATGTGGACTACCTGCCCTCTCCCCGCGAGCAGTGGCCAGCGAGAGGCTGGTGCCCTGGCACAAGGGCTCTGAGCCGCCACGACTGCCCCTGGCCCAAGCCGTCCAGGCCATGCACAGCTGCCTGCTCTGCGTGGCGGGGCACGGCGAGCTGCCCCGGGCCTCGGGCCCCGGGCAGCATGCGGCTGAGCTGTGCTGGACCCTGTGGCTGACTGCCAGGGCAGCGGTGGGGCCTGGAGCCGGGGACGAGGTGGGGAGCCCCTTCCCCTGCCCCAGTGAGCTGTGACGGGCTCAGCACTGCCCAGCGCCGGGGCCAGGCCCTGGGGCCCGCGGAGAGCACGGTGCTGGCTGTACCGCGGGGCCCAGCACACCAGCCGCACCCCGATGCTGCGTGTCCGGTGGGAGGCGCTGCCTGTGCCTGCGGGTGCCGAGGGACCCGAGCGCCCTCAGCCAGGCAGGGGAGCCGGGGCCAGGCAGGAGCATCCTGGGAGAGGCCCCTCCCTGCTCCTTAGGCAAAGGAGGCCGGCGAGCACCTGCCTGCCAGACAAGCTGGGGCAGGAGGGCAGAAACCAGCTGCCTGCTGGCATGCAGCAGCTTCTGGCGTGCTGGAGCAGGCGTGCGACTTCCCAGATCCCCGACACGCAGAGACCCAGCCTGGGGCCAGAGGCAGCCGGACCAGCATGAGAGATGTCTCCCCCTTCATGGAGCCAGTAAGGAGCCCGGGGGTGGCCAACAAACCCCGCGCCCTTTGCCCTGGGCAGAGCATCCTTTGTGCTCCCAGGGAGCAGGGTGGTGCCAGCAGAGAAACCAGCAGGACCCCGGGTGAGGGGACCCTGAGAAACAGCAGCCCAGGGCTGGAGCTTCCCGAAGCCCCGAGAAATGGGACTGTGAGCACAGAAGGGGTGAAGCGCCCGGCCAGGGCCCAGCGCTGAACGGGCCGGGGAAGCACCAGCACCCTTGGAGAGGAAGAAGCGTTCACTGGGCCCTGCTGCCATCCCCTGGGGGCCGCAGGACCCGTGCTGAGGCTGGAGCCCCGGGCAGGAGGGCAATTTGGAAGGTGTCTGGTGCACTGCGGAGGGCAGACCAATCCACCGGGGCTGGGCATGTGCCATAGGCTGTCTTGGCCCCCAGGCCTTATTGTCCCACGACCAGGTGCTTCCTGTGTTCCCCTGCCCCACTGCAGTGAAGCCTTGGGTCCATCAGCCCCGACGCCTGCTGCTGTCTGGGCCCTTTGTGCAGGGGGCAGCGGCAGGGCAGCTCTTCTGTCCCCTTGGCAGCACCAGTGGTGCCCCAGGACCCTGCGAGTGAGCGTGACCCCATCCTGGCAGGGCTGTATCCCCCTGCCCCCATCCCACCCCCATGCATTCCCCCAGCGCTGCACGGCGCCCACCTCTCTGCAATCGCTCTCCAAGCAGCTGCCGCAGGAAGGAGCATCTTTATTGAGAGGCATCTGCAGTGGGAGCGCAGGGGGTCGAGAGCGGGCCCTGGGCACAACCCCTGGTGCCGCTGCAAGCGGACCCGTAGAGGAGCAAACCCAGGTCTGGGTCAGAGTGCAGGGCATTGCCGGGTGATGCAGCAAGGGGGTATGCGGCGAAAGGAGGAGCACAGAGGAGCTGCCCTTGGGACCTTCATGCCAGGTCTGGGTCTGGGCCCAGGGTAGAAGGATCCTCACCTCTTGCTGGGCAGCATCAGACCTGCTCCCCACGATGCCTCCTCCTCAGGCTTGGCCTGGTGGTCAATCTGGAGCACGGAGGGGACAGGTTCAGAGAGCCCAGCCTGGGACCAGCCCTGCCCGGGCACAGCCCCACTGCAGCTCAGCTCGGGCTGGAGACACGATGGCACCGGTGCGGTGCCCTGGGCCTGCAGCCAAGGGCTCGGCTCCCTCCTCCCCCCCTGCCTGCACACTGGCTGCACCGTACCTTGCACAGGCTTCACGCAGCGCTGGGCACATCTCCAGTGGCAGCACTTCAGCTGTGCGCCACACTCATAGTCGCGATTGCACTCGTTTTGCTGGGGCTCACTGCACCGGACAGGGTCAGGAGGGCACACCCCAGGTTTCTCTGTGACACAGGGCATGTCAGGGGTGCACGGGACATGGCCTGGCCCCAGGCACCAGGGCCTGGCAGACGCCCCCGCTCCAAGCTGCTTCCCCGTGGGGCCGCAGGTGCCAGCGGGCTGATGGGCCGTTGCAGCGGCTGCTGCTGGGTCCAGCCCACGCACCCAGCTCGGGCACGCGGCGTCCAGAGCCCGGGGGCTGCCGCACCGAGTGAGCCGCACTCGCCCAGAGACGGGCAGCGCCTTGACCTGTGCAGGGACCCAGGGTCTCTGGGCACCTCCACAGCTCTCTCACCCCGATCGTGCCAAAGCTGCTGGTGCCCGATTTCCCAGCACCAAGCTTGGCTTTCCCTCCCCCTCCTCCTGCCGCAGGTAGGGGCCCAGGGAGGCAGCTGCCTGGACCAGGGCTGTAGGCTGAGTACCCCTCACTATGGGAAACCCCTGCCCAGCTCGCAATGGTGCCAGGGCAAACCCGCTCCCCGGTAATGTCTCAGCACAGAGCCGCCTGGCGTAGCTCCCTGCGCCCCGAGGTGCGAGCTGGGCGCTGCTCCAGCCCGGGGAGCACAAGCACCCCATGCACCTCTGCCCCCTCCACCGCACCTTTCAGGAGGTCCAGGCACTGGAACTGGCACTGGTGGTGGCAGCACGTCTTGCCTGGGGCGCACGGCCTCCGCGGGCCGCACCGGGGAGGAAACGACCAGGCGCAGTGCGGGGTGGGCGGTGGGCACTCCACTGCAGAGAGAGAGCTCGGTCACGGCTGCCCCTCGCCCCAGCCGCGCGGCACCGGGGCAGGGCCCTACTCACCCTCCTCCCCCCGCCCCGAGACCGCCTGCAGGCTGGCCCACAGGGCGAGGATCCCCAGCAGCAGGAAGATGCCCTCGCACTCCATCGGCTGCCGGGACCGGGGGCCGAGCGCTGTGAGCCCGCACGGCGCTGGGAGGGGTTATGAGCCTCGCCACGCTGGGGCTGGCTCCCGGGGGAGGCGGTGGCTCCGGTGCCCTATCGGAGCCTGTCAATGCCACCTCCCAGCCCCAGCACCGCACAGTCCTGGGAGCAGTGCTGGGAGCACATCCAAGCTGGGGGCACGTCTGGCCCGCGGGCAGGCCAGGAGCAGGCAGGGTGGAGGGGCAAAGGGCCAGTCTCTGGGCAAGCCCCTTTGATCCCATTTGCCATGCAGCCTCACCCCCGTGCCCTGGGCACTTGACCTGCTCCCCGCTCTCCCCGCCCTATCCTGGCTTCTCCCCTCCACACACTCAACCATGCTGGGGGAACCCGAGTGCTAGCGCTGGGGGTCTGCATGATTAGGGGGTCACGGATCATTGTCTCTGATATGTCCTCCATAGGAGGTCTATATTGAGCAGATTCTTTTTGGTATTGGGTGGTGGAACCGGAGCGTGCTCCATCCACTCCATGCATTGACCTGGTATTGCAGTGCTTCCAGGACCGGTGCAAAAAAAACCAGAAAAAAAACAAAACAAAAACACCCTGGTTGAGGGTCGGGGTCTCCCAGGACTGTCCCTGGAGCCGGGGCAGGTGCTCAGTGCAGCCAGTGGAGCTGTGACGGCCTGGCCTATTCCCCTGCGGCCCCCCGGGAGTGGGGCTGGGACCCTGCTGCAGGAGCTCTCAGCCTCACAGCTCCCCCTCTCTGCTGCCCCCATCCAGCCATGCTGGACCCGGTGCCAGGGAGACCCTGGGAGCCGGCGGTGCCGTCAGAGCCCTGCTGCCTGACCCTCCCCAGCAAGGGGCCCTGTCGCCGCGCTCCACCCGGTGCACGGGCTCTGTCTGGGTCCAGGCGCCCACGCCGCAGTGCCGGGGCAGGCCCACGGCTCCACGCAAGGAAGACAAAGGGCCTCACCCGTGCCCTGGCAGAGCCTGAGGCAGGCCTCCTCCGTCTTGAAGTTGTTGCCGTTGCCTCCACAGCCGCCGTAGTTGAAGCTCTCGCACTTCCTGGCCTGTGGGTTGTGGAACCAGCGTGGGACCAGCGCTTTGCACAGGCCGGGGTCGGACTGCAGCTTGCAAACCGCTGCGGGCAGAGCACGGGAACTTGCAGCTACGCGCAGCCTGAGGGGCTGGCAGATGCCCCGGGGCCATGTGCACTGCACCCAGCCCGTGATCCCCCGCAGAGGTGCTGGGGCCACAGGGCAGCCCTCAGCTGGGCCAGGGGCCGATCCTGCACCACGGGGCTCTGCCTCTTGCCTTGAGGGTGGTTCAGCTCTGCTCCCTGGCCAGCTGCTCAGCAGCACCTGCCTCCAGACCCCCAGCCTGTCCCCACCACAGCCCCCAAGCCAGGCGCCCCCTCACCTCGGTCCCCGCAGGCAGCCACGCAGTCCTCCTCGGTCTTGAAGTTGTTGGCGTTGCCCTGGCAGCCGCCGTACATGAAGAGTTCACAGCGTTTGGAGGAGGCGTTGTAGTAGAAGTGAGGGATTTGCCCTCGGCATGGGCCTTGCTCTGGAGGCAGCTTGCACAAGTCCGGCCACCTCTCTGGGAGGAGAGCGGGAAGCTGGAGTCAGGGGCTGGGGCCCTGGGCCCATCACCAGGTGCTCCTGGGCACTGAGGTCCCCGCACCCGGAAGGCGCTCCTGCTCACCTGCCTCCTCCTGAGCTGGGGCAGGCTGGAGGCAGAGGACGAGGAGCCATGGCAGGAGGAAGATGCTTCTGGCCGTCATGGTGCCGCTGGGAGCAGGGTCTAAGCCCCGGGGCCGAGCCAGCTGGACTTAAACCCTACAGTCAGGGTGGGGCTGACCCAGGAGGGGAAGTTGCTCCAGAGCCCCGGGGGCCTTGCCAAGCTCGCTCGACTTGGCTGTAAATCAGGCCCCGGTGAAGCAAGGAAACAACCCGGATCCACCCCAGGTTGCTCAGCGAGGCCAGGGGGAATTGGGAGGCACCCCCAACGTGACCTGGGTGCGTGCAGCCTGGGGTGGCCAGGGCGGAGCGCGCCGCCAGGCCTGTGAGCTGCGTGCGGGGCTGGGAGGACAAGAGGGCTCTGGGTTGCAGGAGACGGGCAGCGCCAACCCTGCGGCACCGTGGAGCTGGCTGCGCCCCGCTGCTCCCGGGGTGCCACGCTCCCTGCAGCACTCGGCCTCACAATGCTGGAGCGCGGCTAAGACAAACACCTCACCGAGCACGGCAGACATAGCCCCAGGCCTGTTCTGGGCATCGTGCCCGACCCGGCCACTGGCCCCCGCTGTGCTCGAGCCCTGGGGCAGGCGTGGAGGTGACCCCGCTCTGTGCCCAGGCCACAGCCGGACTCTGCATCTCAGGACTGGGCACAGTGCACACATCGCCCCGCCAGCCGCCCGTGGCTGCAGTGCACTTCCACGTGTCTCTGGTGCTTCCCGGGGGGTTTCTCTGAGCCTGGGGAACCTGTTTGCTTCCTCGTTCCAGCCAGGGGTGGAGGCCGGGGTGGTGTCTGCTGGGGAATGCAGGGAGTCCCCGGCCGGCCAGGCCAGTGCCCAAGGGTACCTCCCTGCTCCTGAGCTGCCCCCCTGGGCAGGGGTCTGTGCTGGGCAGTGGGATCCACAGCGCTGAGCTCCCCGTCAGCCCCTGACTCCAGCCCACGGGACCTGGAGCCTCCCCTGTCTCCTGGCGCTCCGTGGATCCGGGTCGCTCCTTGTTCCATCCGGGGTCTGATTTATGGTCAGGCCGATGGCGCTGGAGCTTGGCAGGAGCCTGTAGGGCACCGTGCACCACCAAGCAGGCACCAGAGGACTGGCACAGGGCCGGCGCAGTGCCTCTCTTCACAGACAGTGAGGAGAGGCCCCGGGGAAGGACGGACCAGGTAACCTCTCCTCCGTACCTGGGAAGACACTGGAGCCGAGCCCCAGGAAGGCCTTTTGCAAGCATCCGGAGGAGCAAGGGCTGGTCAGGATGATCTGAGCGCGGTGATGCCCATGTTCTGCTGTGGGGATTTCTCAGGTTTCTGGGCTCTGCTGGTTGCTCTTGCCTCCTCCTTCCCCTTTTTTTCTGCTCCATGTGTCGGGCTTTTAAGCCTCCCCAGAGGCACTGGGTTGCTGGACTGGGCTGTGCCAATGCTTCTGCAACCCTCCACGCAGGTCCCAGCTGGAGGGTCTTGCCCCTGCGCTCAGGCTCAGACCGACTTGCCCTGGGGGCAGGAAGGGATTTCCCCCTTGGTTGCATTGTATGGACTTGTGGGTTTTGCCTGCCCGCAGTGCAGACTGACATCTCATAGCAGCAGGACCCCGGGGCCGGTCGGGTGCAAGGTCTATGTTGCATCAGAGCTGACAGCCATCTTATGTAGAGTAGAGATGATGGTTGTCTGGGCTGGTCTGGACAGGGTTGATCCTGCTTCAGGCAGGGCTTGGACCAGACGTGACCTCTGAGGGTCACTTCCAGCCCCACTGGTCTCGGGCAGCTTTCTCCCCGCCAGTCCCCATGGCTCCAGCACACGGGACCTGGAGCCTCCTGTCCCTCCTGGTCTTTTGAGCCCTGCCGTGGATCCGGGTTTTCCCTCGTTCCATCCGGGGCCTGATTTATGGCCAGGGCACTGGAGCTTGGCAGGAGCCTGCAGGGCACCGTGCATCACGTCCCCTCCAGAGCCAGCTCCACCCCGAGCACAGGGTTTAAATCCAACCGGGGCGGCTGGGGGAGCTCAGACCTGGCTCCCAGCAGCACCATGAAGCCAGCAGGCACCGTCCTCCTCCTGGGGCTCCTGGCCCTCAGGGCAGAGCTGCAGACTGCGCCCAGGGGTGAGTGCGGCAGAGGGAGCAGGGGCAGGGATACGGTACCAGACACACAAGGGAGGTGAAAGGTTTCCCGTTAGGGACCCGGAGAAGCTGCCGGGGTGCAGGGATGGGGCTGACGGGGGGCAGCAGCAGGGCGAGGGCCTGGAGCTGTGAGCCCGCAGTGCCCTCCCTTGCAGAGAAGCCCGGCGTCTGCCCCTCCTCGGCACCCGGCGTTCTGGATCCCTGCTTCTTCCCCTGCTCCAGCGATTACAGCTGCCCGGGGAGTCAGAAGTGCTGCCTCATCCCCTGCGGCCAGGCCTGCCTCGACCCCCTGCCCGGTAAGGCCAGCACCGGGGCAATCTCTTGCACAGGGGGAGCTGGGCACTGGCGGGCACTGTGACCCCCTCCCAATCCCCTGCGCTGCCCCCTGGGCCCTGTCTTCCTGGCTCCTGTTGCCCCCCTCCAACAACCTCCCCATCACATGCCCATTGCAAAGTCCAGCGCCTGGCGTGGGGTGGCGGGTCTGCCCCGTCTCCACCACGCCTGGCTGTGAGGCTCTTGTCCATGTGCAGGACCCAGGGACATCTGCAGGCTCCCCCCAGACCCAGGCCCCTGCCTTGCGGCCGTCCCACGCTGGTTCTACCACTGGCCGTCCGGGCGCTGCAGGAAGTTTGAGTACGGCAGCTGCTCCGGCAATGCCAACAACTTTGAGACCAAACACAAGTGTCTCTGGGCTTGTGCAGGCCATGGTAAGAGCGATGGGGCGTGGGAACGGGCTGTCTGGCTCCGAAGGGTCCCAAGTTGCCACCAGACCCCTTCTCCCATCAGCTCCCCACTACCTTCGTCCCACCCCAGAGCCACAGGACAGGTGCCTGATGCCCCACGTTGTGTGTTGCAGCGCGCTGGGCCGCCTGCCCCGAGCCGCAGGGAGTGGGGCCGTGCGTGGAGCTGTGCAGGGCCGACGGGGCTTGCGGGGAAGGAGAGAAGTGCTGCAGTAACGGCTGCGGGCACCAGTGCATGAGAGTGACAGGAGGTGCGATCTCCCTTCGCACGCCCTTCGCAGCTGCAAGCAGAGCCTGGACCGGGGCACGGGGAGAGGGGTGCACTGCGCCCCATCAGGCTGCGTGCAGGGACGTGCGGGCATGTGGGGAAGGCTGATGTGGCCCCACGCTGCCGTGGCCATTGGTGACAGCGTGCCTGCCCCACTCCTGAGAGACGGGAGCCTGCGCTCAACCCCCTGGGGCTCAAGGGGCTCCTGCCCCCTCCTCCCACCCTCCTACTGGTGCCAGGACCTGGGTCCAAGTGCCGTGGGGTGGGCCAGGCCAGGATCTCCCAGGCAAGCAGGCTGCTGCTATGATGGCAGGTATGCAGTGCACTCAGACGGCTTCCTCTTGACAGGGCCCCGCTAAGTGCCCAGACCACCTGGGGTGGGCGGCTTCAGCACAAGATGCCTCACCAGGACCGGACCAGCCCAGAGACCGAGACCCTGGAGCCCCCCCCTCCCCCCGGGCCCCTGTGCGTCTCCAGCTGCTGCTTGGCTCCCTGGTGATCCATGGGATGGGGGGGTTGGGAGGGTGCAAATCACTGGAGGGGCTTGAGCAAGCCCCCTGCCATGACACCCCTTCCCTGGGTAGCGAGGTCCCCCTGAGGGTGCGGGGGTAGGGGGAAGGGGCAGGAGCTGAGGCTCTGGTCATGGGTCCCCGGGCCCTTCCTTTTCCCAATAAACTCTGATGAATGCACCCAGTGCCTGGCCTCTGCTTTATCATTCCTACGTCTGGACCTGCCCCGGGCAGGGGTCCCCTTGCCCATGCCATGGGCCCCTCTGCAGAGCACCTTTGCTGCTGGGAACGGGGATGCAGGGCTCAGCCTGCACATGCTTCCATTCATGCCCGGCCCCGTTGCGTGGCCAGCGCCATCAAAGCTAGGTGTGTGATAGGCACATAAGCAGGATCATGCCCCCCAAGAGGTCTTGGCCATTCGCTGGGGAGAAAGGCAGCTGGCGCTGTCCCAGTCGGCCCATTCACCAAGAGACTCTTGCTGTGCTGGTGCAGCCAACATGCATCAGCCACGGCCCAGCTGGGTGCTGCTCACATTCAGCTTTATTGAGAAGGGACATTGTTTGTGTCCAAACAATAAAGGAGGAAGTGAGCACTGGCACCACAGGGGGAGGAACGGGGGCAACTCCGGCTTTCCGTGGCACGGCTAGTGTCCAGCACGTGGTCCCACATAGACAGAGCCCCCAGAAGTCTGTGTCTACCGCAGACCGCTAGAGGCCTGCCTCGAGCTCCTGGGCCGTGAGGGGCCGCAGCTGGGGCAGCGTGGACTGCTGCACCACCATGATGCTGCACGGGCAGTGCCGGGGAGCCAGGGTGTGGCCACACAGCACACACAGATGTGACCACAGCATGTGCCAGCTCGGGGCAGTGGTGGGAAGTGGCCACACCGTGGATGTCAGAGTGTGAGCAGGGCTGGCTGGGCCTCGCAGTGCAGGGACCCTCGGCGCTCCACGTGCTTATGTACAAGGTTTCCTCCTCACATGGCTCCACATCCTCACCCCATGCAGACGACGGGTCTCCCCCCAATCGGGCCCACTCTGCGGCCCCATCAGAACCACCATATGTCATAGCTGTCATCGTCACTGAAGTCATCGTTGTCATCGCTGTATTCATTGACTTCGCCACCACCCTCACCATACTCGTTCTCATCGTTGTAGTCATTCTCCGTGTCCACGTCTGTGTCGTCAGTGGCCATGACCATGAGGTTCGGGTCAACGTCATCCTGGCCCTCATCGCTGTCCATGAGGTTCAGGTCATTGTCATTATCCTTGTCATTGTCATCGTCATCGTCATTGTCATCATCATCGTCTTCTTCCCCTGCACCCCCACCCTCCTCCTCGTCCTCATCTTCATCCTCATCCTCATCCTCATCCTTGTCATCGTCAGCCCAGCCATCATCCTCCTCCTTGTCCTTATCTGCATCCTCATCATCCTTGGTTTCATCCTCATAGTCTGTCTCATACTCATCGGCATCATCAGCATCATCGCCCGCCTCGTACTCGTCATCATCATCATCCACCTCCTGGTCCTGGTCCTTGTCATTGTCCTGTTCATCCTTCTTCCCTGCATTGTCTTTCCCACCAGAATCCAACCCGAGCAGCGGCTTCAAAAGGGAGGGCACCGAGTTGGATATGGGATTGCCCCCAGCTGCAGGCTTATCTCTCGCCACTGGTACTACATTGGACACTGGTTTTCCAGGGGATGTAGGGATGGGGGGAAGTTTGTCTCTAGACAAATGTTTTTCACTGGACTCTGGCTCTTCACTGGATTCAGGCTTATCTCTAGACAAATGGTTTGCACTGGGCTCCGGCCTTTCACTGGACTCCGGGTTTTCACTAGACTCTGGCTTATTTCTAGGCAGATGGTTTTCACTGGACTCTGGCTTTTCACTGGAGACTGGCTTTTCACTAGATTCAGGCTTATCTCTAGACAAATGTTTTTCACTGGGCATTGGCTTTTCGCTAGACACTGATTTATCTCTAGACAAATGTTTTTCACTGGACACTGGGTTTCCAGTGGATGCAGGCTTCTCCCTACACAGGGGTTTCTTGCTGGACATTGGTTTTTCACTGGGTGCAGGCTCTGCCCGAGGCACAGGCTTTTTGTCAGACATGGTTGTTGCCCCAAACGCAGGTGTCTCGTAGCCCAGAGGTTTTCCATTGGCCCCAGGTACCAGCTTGTCACCGGGCACACGTGTGGCTCCAGATGCTGGTTTTCCAGTGGGCACCGGGTCTGAGAGAGACACCAGTTCTACCCCAGACGGCTCTGCCCCAACCCCAGAGGGGTCTGTAGATAGGAGCTTTTCCCTGGGCTCAGGTCCTGCACCAGGCACCGGTCCTGTGGGAGCTGCAGGGGGCCCCAGGCCAGGTTTCCCAGCAGACAGGGGGTCTCCCCGGCTCCCCACCGTGCTCTGCGCTCCCTCCTTGCACTCAGGCTGGTTCTTGCACCTGGCAGGCTTTCCCCCGCACATGCAGCCCCTTGGCAGAGCCAGATGGGGGGACTCCAGCCCCCCCGTGCTTGCCTTCTTTCCACCCACATTTGCAAGGCTGACCCCTGCCACGGGCTGTTCCCTGGACTCAGCTGCCTGCGGGGTGCGTTCCCCCAGGTCACGGCCAGGGGCAGGAGAAGCTGCTCCAGGGATCCCTGAGATGGGAGTGAAAGCAGCAGTCAGGGACCCTGAGTCCTGCAGCTGCCCCCTGTCCAACCCCGGCACTGCCCTCCCCCAGGCAGGGGTAGAAGAGGCAGGACTCAAGCTGGGAATCCCCCCCCGGGCAGCAGGTAATGGGCAGAGCAGCTTCAGTCAGATACGGGTGAGCCGTGCCCACTGGAGAAGGCTGGAGCTGGGGCAGGGGCAGGACCAGTGCTGGGGGAGCCCAGGTAGGAATACAGCAGGCCCAGAGAAAGGCTTGGGGTGTGGGGACCCTGCTTCCCCAAGCAGGTTTCCACTGCTGTAGACCCCTCTATCCCCAATCCCTCCCCCACAGCCACAGGGAGAAGAAACCATCCACTCCGGGTCTCCTGGGCGCCCCATGGCTACACCACTCCCAGGGGCAGCACGCGGGGGAGGGCATGGCGGGGACCCGTGTGGGCTCACCTCTGGCCAGGCTCGGGTACGACGGGCCCAGGACGCCTGTTCCGTTGGCCAAAGGGGGCTCCTGGTGCAGGGGGGCCGGCGCCGGAGAACGTCCTTCCTGACCTGGAACAGAGAGAATCGCTGGTGACGGGCCGCCTCGGCTACTTTTCCCTGGCACGTGTCCCAAGGAGTTACCCCAGAACGAGCCGGCAGCAGCGTTCTCCTGGCACGAGGTCTGCCAGCTCGGGGTCATCTGCCCACATCCAGGCCAGGGTCATGGTGTCAAGAGCAAACATGCCTTGCTGCTCCCCCAGCCATGCAGCAGCACCGTGACAGCTGCCTGTGGCTGCATGGGGAGAGCTGCACGCGTGTCGTTTCCATGCAGCAGCACCCAAACCCATGGCGCCATGCCCCAGGGCACGTATGCACGAGCCCAGGGAAAAGCCCCTTACCTGCTGTGGCCACAGGCCTGCAAACCAGCCTACCCCTTGTGCAGCTGCACCTGTGCCCCCTGGGACAGTCCTGGTCCCCTTTGCACTTGAGTAAGCACCTGTCAGTGAATCCTGCTCGCAGCGGGAGAAACCCAGGGTTAGGACAGGTGGAGCACAGGGAGGGCAAGAGCTGGGGGCCACATGGGACCTCAGTGCTGCCACATGGGCCCCCTCTGGCAGTGGGGTCTGCCCAGAGCACCCGCTGTGCAGCCCAGACAGACAGACAGACAGATGGACTGAGCAAACAGGTTTGTGAGCTCAGCACCTAGCCATGCTGCACCGCACGGTGACCCAGATAATTTGGACAGCCCTCACTGCAAGGGCCCTGCCCAAGCTCTGAGCAGCCATGGGAAGGGCTGAGGGCTTGGGGCTGTGGGCACTCTGCAGCGCAGGGAGGTCCCTGCTCATCCAGGACCCGGCAGTGCCCCCAGCCCCATTTGTGCTCACAAGCCCCGAACAGAGCGAGCACGGGGGCAGGTCACACATCCCAGTGGGCAAGGGCCCGTGCCATGCAGGGGTCTCCTCCGCTGCCATGTCTGAGAGGAGGCTGAGGGCAGAGCGGAGGCAACCTTGGTGCCCGGGGAAGGAACGCGGCCTTGGCTCTGTACATGTCCCCAACCTTGCATGTCCCTGCTGCCTCCCCCAGTGGTGGCAGCTGCCCCGTGGCCCCTGGCCATGCCGCACCCCGGGCTGGCGAGTGGGAGGGTGTTCAGTGCTATTCTGGGTTGCTGGCTGGGAGCATGGGGCAGGGCCGCCACCGAGGCATGCCCACAGGGGAGCGCAGACAACCAGCCCGAGGCTGCTCTGGTTTCGATCCAGGAACCTGCCTCTCCGCACCATCTCTCGGAGGTCTGGAGCCTCCGGCTCTGAGTTTGAAAAGCCTCTGGCCTGGGTCCCCGCCGCCCCTACTCACGTTCTGCTGGGGCAGCCTGCAGCGCTGTCCACGGGGCGAAGCTCCCCAGGAGGACGAAGAAGACTGCCAGCTTCATGCTGCCACTGGGAGCCAGGTCTGAGCACCCCGAGCTGCGCTAGGCTGAGATTTAAAGCTCCACCCGGGGTTGCGCGTGGGTGGCAGCAACTCAGAGGTGACGAGAGAGAACCTCCCAGAGCTGATCCCAGTTGCGCTTCGCTCCAGCTCCCAGCATCCTGCCCCGCCCAGACAGGAGATACCTGGTGAGGAGGAAGCTGGCAGGCTGCGATGCCCAGAGCCACGCGCGGCTGCAGGGACCGGGCCAGGCGGGCCACGCCTCCTGGTGCCGACAGACCAGCCTCTTCCCCGCTCCGTCCCGCAGAACCCGGCTGTGCGCTGAGTGTGTGCAAGGAAGAGCCCTGGCACCCTGCACACGCTGCCCAGTCCTCGCCCCGCACGTGACGATGCCTTGCCTGCCCGCAGCTCAGGCAGGTGCCAGCAGCGGGACAGGCCCCCCGTGCATTTAATTTCAAACTAATTGTGTATTTAATTCCAACCTAATTGCATACATAATTCCAAGATAATTGGCTTGCAACCATGAATGCCAGGCTTTCTCAGGTGCTTGTGACCCTTCCTCAGGTGCTCATTGCCACAAGGCCTGCTTAGAGGCCCAGGCTCAGCACTGAGACCCTCAGGAGTGGGATGAGCAGGGCCAAGTGTCCCTGCACCTTCTCCCAGGTCTGCGATTCCTTGGGCAGGGAAATCCCCACACCCAGGCAGGCCCCCAGGGCAGCTGTCCAGGCTTTTGACCAGCTTTAACTGCTGGTCTTGTCTGCCTTACAACCCTCCTCCTGATGCAGGCAGACCGCTGGCCTTTGCAGCAAACACCCACCTCTGTGCTCACGTCCCTTGCCCTGCCCGTGGCTGGGTCTTTATACTTTTTACATTCTCCCATCTCCTCTGCCCTTCTGCAATGGGGTGAACTCTTCTGGACATGATGGTCTGAGACACCGAGCTGGTCGCCTTTACAGGCACCTGTCTCATCGGTGATGTCCATGTTGTTGCATTCCTGCCCTCCCCCGGCGCACCCGTGCCCACAGAACTGAGTCAGACTCCAAACACAGGTTCACAAGTCCGACAAAGTCTCTGGGGAACCGTGGAGCAGCCTCTGTTCACTGGCCTTGGTGACCTTCTCCGGAGGAGATTGACAGAACAAAGAACAATGGTCTCAAGTTGCAGCAAGAGAAGTTGAGCTTGGATATTAGGAAAAACTTTCTCACTACGAAGGTGGTGAAGCACTGGAACAGGTTACCCAGAGCAGTGGTGGAAGCTCCTTCCTTGGAGGTTTGAAGACCCGAGTAGACAAGCCCTGGCTGGGATGATGCAGTTGGGGCTGGTCCTGCTTGGAGCACAGGGCTGGATTAGATGTGACCTCCTGCGGTCCCTTCCCAACCTCATTCTCTACGATTCTGTGGTTCTATGAAATCATTTTGGTGCACAGAAAATTGGCTCCCTCCACTTGCTCCTGCCTCCACAGCTTGTCCCTCCCCATCCTGCTTGCTGTGGTCTCAGAGTTGAGGTTCCTGGTGCTGCCTCTCCCCACTTTTTAGGTTCTAAGATGCTACAAGCAACTCCCAGGCCCATGGTACAGTGGCTGTTAGCCCCAACAGCTTCACTGTGTCCCAAGGAGGGTGCCTGGACCCATGGGTCCCCAGTAATGCCCACTGGGGTCTTCCTCTCTGCTCTGAGCACACTGGGGCATCTCCAGCACCCTCTGACACGAAGACCAGTGCCGTAACTGGATTCAGGTCTGCAAGGACCTGTGCACGGTGACTGCAGCCAAAGCCAGTCAGGGATCAGGGAAAGTGGACCACATGGGCAAATTCATGTCAGGAAGCTGAGGAGGGTTCCTAGGCTGCCCAAGGAGGGACATGTGTGGGGCCTGTCCAGGCTCTTGGCAGCAGGGAGGCAGGACCTGTGGAGCTAGCCCATAAGAAACAGGAGAAGGCTCCTGAGACAAGATGGGGCCTGGTGGCCTGGATCCAGCCCGATGGGCTGCTGCCCCTTCCTCCATGGTGATTCCCATGGAACAATGACCATATGCCCCATGATGAGCACAGCCCCTTTCAAGATGTCTGTGTGGCCCCATGTCCACCCACCTCCACCTCTTTGCTGCAGCAGCAGTGATTTGTCCCAGCCTCATGACCAGAGGAGAGGGGAGCTTGGACTCTGTGCAATGCTACATAGGTGCCAGCCTCCTGCTGCTGCCCTTCAGCCAGAGGCACAGCAGAATAACTTGGAGCGAGAATTGAAGGCTCAGCTGGCTCTGGGAACGACAGCAAGACAGAAACAGCCTCATCCAAATGGCTGCACTCAGGGAGCTGCTTGGACAGCAGCACCCCAGGAAAGGCCGTTACCCACAGTGCTGTTATGGTTGTTATTTATTACGTGCATTGCAGCAACCCAGAGGCTCACTGGACTGGGCTGGGCCCAAACAGAGGAAAAGACTGTCCCTGCCCACGTGAGCTCACAGCCTAAGGTAGCAATGAGGCACAGCATGAGGGTGTATTGAACAGCAAGACAGCAGGGGACAGAGAGGATGGGCATGGTGCTGGGAACACAGGCTCCACAGAGCCCGCTGCTGCAAGCCCTTTAAAGCGATGTGTCTGTGTGGAGCTCTGCCCCGACACACAGTGCTGCCACCGTGGCCGTTCCTGGCTCCATGCCCTCCCCTCCTCCTTGGTTCCGAGGCACATCTGTCTGCTTCCGTCTGCTCCATGCTTCTCCCTCAGAGGTTTCGCACTTGTTTTCTCCTTCGCTTGTATTTGAGGCTGACCCTGATCACCTAGGGTGAAAGACAAGGAAGCAGAGCACTCATTAGCTCCTGAGGCGACAGCAGTAGCCATAAAGGCCGCACGTCTGGCCAGCTTCATCTCACCCACCAGATTTCAGCAGTGCTGCGGGCAACACCTTCTGCAGTAGACACCTTCACCAGTCTACATGACAGGCCGAGGCTAAGGCCACTTTCACCCAGTGTGCTCCTGCCTGCAGCCTGATGTTGCATTTGCTGCTGGAAACTGCTGGGTTTGGGAATCCAGATGCGCACAGAAAAGTCACCAACACAGAGCTCTCTCCCTGCCTGCCCCTTCTCACTGGGGCTCATTCTGCCTGTAGCAGAAGGGGAAGAGTCACCCCCACAGAGGAAAACGGGGTGCAGTCTCTTTTCCACGAAGGCCTGGCCTGGCAGGCTGCCCCTGAGCACTGATTCCAGGTGCCTTTATAGCCTTGGGTCCCATGACCAAGCAGCAAGCCTGGTACCCTCCTCTTGCCAGGCCAGACTCACACCAGGTGGGCCTCATCATTCATCTGGGAATCACCTTCAGGTGGGAAATGAGATCTCCCTCAGAGGGGCAGCCCTGAGCTCCTACCCTGAGCCTGGCCCTGCAAAACCCTCTGGGTGCCACTAAGACCCACCAGGATGAGGATGATGCTGAGCAGCCCCTTCCCCACACTGAAGGCCAGCAGCCCCAGGACGGCAGCAAGGACAGGAATCAGTGGCTCCCGGCAGCAGGTGGAGTTGGGGCTTGTGCTGCCCTCCCGCTCAGGACCCCGCGGCGACGTCCCCGTGGGTGAAGTGCCCAGCCAGGGTGCTGAACAGTCTGCAGACAAAAAAGAGGTGTGTTCAGGGCTAGACCTCCCTGAGGCAGAGGGCCAGACGCAGAGCGATTTCCCAGCCTCTTCTGCTGGCAGCCGCACTCCAGCCTGGGAAAGGGGGTGTTGGAAGGTGGAGTGGGGCATCCACGTCCCAACGACAAGCTGTGGCAGCTGGCACCGGGTCCCAGGCACCAGGGAGCTCATTTGTAGAGAGCGTGTTACAAATGATGCGGCCCCAGATTTACTCCCCTCTCCCCAGCAGGTGATCTCAGAGCATGGGGCTTGTCTCGGGGCTCTGGTCCCTGGATGTTAACTCAGAGATTGAACAGAGTTATCTTGGAGGGACCTGGGGTCACTCAGGGCAGACTCTGGCTGGGCATGTTCTGAGCAGAGATATGCTTGCCTTTGCCCATCCCTGCTTGATGACCACGCTGAGGTTATTAACAGGTGGGTGAGGGGGAATGGCAATGCACCACAGGCAGCTGGGGGACAGGCTCACTCCGAGATGAGGGGCTTCAAAGGCAGCTCATGCCTGTGTGGCCTGGGCCCAGGGCTGCCCTGGCAGGAGCAGGGCAGGGGAGGAAACGGCCTGAAGTGGACGTTCTCTCTACACCTCTGGTCCAGGATGGGGCACTTCCCACGACAGTGAGAGAGGCGAGGGCCCAGGCTCAACTCAGTGAGCTGCCTCCGACCAACCTCCTGTGCAGGCACCAGGACAGATGTCGGCTCTGGAGAGGGGGGCACGTGGCCGGGCTGGTGAGGAAGCCTGTGTGGGAAGGGAAATGTAGGAAGCCGATTTAAGTACAGGTTTGCTCCATGCATCCTGGCCTTGGCTCAATTCTGATGCTGTGACTCAGCAATCCACCTACTTCCGCTGCAGTCCTGGCAGCCCCTGGCTCTCTCCAGAGGCTGCTAGTCCTGGCATACTGCTGCTATTAACCCTGCTTGGACCAGGGGGTTCATTGCTCCCACCGGCTGCTGGAGGCTCCAGGACAGCAATGACGGTGTCCTCCCAACCTGCCTGGCTAATGAGCTCAAGCAGAAAACTGCCCCCGTGACGGCAGCAACTTCTGAGCTGCAGCAGGGCTGGACACCGTCATGGGTGAACCAGCCAGCTGCCTGGGGCCTGGACAGAAAGAGGGCCCAAAAATGGCAAGTTTTTAATTATTATTGTCATTATCTCTGGTGAAGGGGGGCCCCATGCTAAAAGGCCTCCAGGAGTCTAGGTACGGTGCTGATCTGCAGCCACGCGGCATAGCTCCTCGTTAGCCCCTGCAGCTCATTGCTGCCTGCCGAGAGCCCCTGGCTGCTGGAGGCCATGCTAGGGATGCCCTTCCTTCCCAGTCAGTTTGGGATCGATGCCCTGTCTCTCAGCAGCCCCAGGCACTTTTCTCAAGTGCAGGGTGTTCACCTTGGGTTCCTGGCCAGGTCCAGTGCCAGGAATCCCATTAGCTTCCTAAATGCCCTGGATTTTTCAAGTGGGACCAGTATTTCCTGGCAGCCCTGCTGGCGGCTGGAGTGCTACATGGACTGTGCCTGGTGGCCAGGGGAAGTGACACCACTCTGGGGACATAACAGTGGGACCATGACAGCCTGTGTTGGCATGCTGGGGCTGAGGAGGACCATTATTCAATTACACTCATAATTAGTTCAGCAAGGAGCTGCATCCATTTTCCTCCCACCTGCTGCAGGGCAGTTGCAAAAGTGACTGTTGAGGCAAACAAAGACAGGGCCACATCCCGCTGTGGTAGGGCAGGCGTGACTCATTGGCTCCCCATACACAAGGGCTGTTTGACTGCTGGGTGGAGAGTTCTGCCTGACTTCTCTGCACCACAACAGTCAACATGAATAGCTGGCCACGTGCCCCTTGTCTCTGGGGCAGCTCCACTGTTTACACACAGTGTCATGTCTCATTTTGTTTCATTAACTCCATGACACTGGCAGACACAACGCAGGCCAGGAGGTGGATTGCACAGACCCTGCTTCATCAAGTAGGACTTGCTTTTTCTTAAATGCATAGAACAAGATCATCCCCTGGTAGCACACAGAGAAGGAAACTTCTCCCCCCCCCACCCCCCAACAGTACACAGAGGAGGAAACTCTCCCCCCCAGCACACAGAGGAAGAAACCTCTCCCCCTCACCACGTCCGGCTGAGTATGGGCTTCTAGGTTATAGAGCAGCAGGCATGGCGGGGTTGACCACAAAAGTTCAAAGGGTCTTGGGGTTCCTTCCCCCTCCCTGGAGCATGAGAAAAGGAAAAAAGGGATGGTGACTGCAAGGGCAGGTATCCAGTGCCCCATGTGAAGGGCAGCCCCTGGGAACTACTGTGAAATAAGCAGCTGTTCTGTATCAGTGAGGCTGGCAGCTGTCCAAGATGCCATTATTTTATTTCACCTACGCCCTCTTTGTGCCACAGGAGGGGGAAGCTTGGGGCCCCGTGTCTCCTGCCTGCCTGCTTTCCAAGCTCTTCGCATCACTGTGGTGCCTGGCCTTCAATGCCTGTGGTTCTGGCCCAGCCACCTCACCTGACACCCGCAGGATGACGTCTGCCTGCTGATTGAAATGTCCCACATTGGCCCACAGGGAGCAGCGATAAGTGCCAGCGTCCTCTGGCCGGACCTTAGGAATGACCAGCGACTGCTGCTCGTCCATCAGGAACTGCCGCTGGATCTTGTCATACACTGTCGTCCTGTTCTTGAGGTTCCGAATCAGCCCCATTTCCTGGCTGCTGTTGACGACCTGCAACGCAGCAACAGGATCCCGTTAGTGCATCAGGGCACGTGGCACAGCCTGGCAAACCGGGCTGCCGGTTAAATTAGGGCAGAACAGACCAACTCCCATTGCTGGGCACTAACATCTTCTCATGCACCTGCCTGTGGCACTGCCTTACATTCACACAGCCACGCAGCATGTGTAAACCGGGCAGAGGGGCTCCCAGGATGCAGCAACCAGCACTTCTCACAGAGTCAGCTGGGATAAGGCAGCAGGCAGTGCCATGGGGGTCTCTCTGTGCCCACGTACCCGTAACCCCAACTGTCCGTGGCACCTGAAACAAATAGAAGGAGCCCTGGATACCCTCTTTCCCCTCCAGACTGTCCCCAGGTGCACTGGCCCTGAGAGTGTGTAAAGAGCTGTGCTGCGGTTTAGAAAAGCGCTGGCTCTTCCAAGTGGTTCAGGACATGTGCTGCCTCTGTGGGAGGGCGCTACCTTGTACCAGCCACTGGCCCAGAAGTTCTGCATCCCTTTGGCAGCAGGGGAGCAAGGGAGGACTGCTGCTGCCCCACACTGGCTGTCCATGGACACTGCTGCCACTGCCAGTCTTTGCAGGAGGAGCCACAGGCAGCCAAGAGCTGGAAGTGGGAAGAGAGACTCAGTTAGGAGTGCAGCCTCGAATCCAGGAAAGGCTTCCCATCCACCCTCCTCCGAGCTCTCCACACAGGCTGCAGTCCCCGCCGGAGGTTGCTCTGCACCCACAGAGAGGGGCAGGCGCCGTTGCAGGTTCTAGCACCCCCGCCCTTTGCGGTGGTGCTGGCACTGCTGAGCTCCAAGCCTCGGGCTGAGGTTTCAAAGAGCTGTGAGAAAGCTCCTGCTGCCTCTTGGAGTTATTTTGAATCATTTTCAAGAGAGAGTTGACCTTCAAAGCCCCTTGGTATGAGCCAAATGAGGCTCTGGAGCAGCCCACGGCTGAAGCACTGTAAGGCAGAGCCACCCGCCTGTGCTCCCCAATCCGGCCGGCGCCGGCAAGCCTGAGGGCCTACAACAAGGAATTACATAAAGTACAGGTCCGGAGCACCTGTTCTTCCTGCTGGGGCAGGGGCAGCGACACCACGGCTGAAAATCAGGATGCTCTGATTTCGGTGCTGGACTCCAGGCCCCCTGAGCCAGCACGTTTCAGCCTCTTCCTTCTGCCTGTACTTGCAGGTGTCAAATCTTACTGAAAGCTCCCCGGCTTTCACTGGAACAGCTCACCCCATGAAGCCCCCTTCCCTGCCACAGGGGCCAAGGCTTGGGGACCCGTGGCCCAGCTCTGTTTGGGACTTTTCACCAAATCTTGAATGCAGTCGGGTGCAGCTGACATACTGTTACTCAGGCCCAGGCAAACCTGAAAGGTTCTGCTAGTGAAGCTGCAGCACTTTGCTGCAATGAATCACATCTGTGATCAGCGCAGCTCTGCCAGCCAGAGCACTAGCATGGTGCACTTATACTAGTCCCAAACTCCTTTGGCCGGTACAGAAACCACTGGAACAGCCAGAGAGCTCTTCCCCAAGCTAAGCTGGACCCAGAAGGGTGACTTGCCAACGCAGCAGCACAGGCAGCCTCTTCCCAATGCACACCAGGTTTAGTACCCCCAAAACGTTCAAAAGCAGCAGCAAAGAGAGCTGTTACAGCTGTGCTGTCCTCCAGATGGGTTTGCTCTGTTGCGCTGAACCCGTTCAAATCCAGAGAGAAGCTCACAACACCGTTAGCAGATACAGTGGGCAATGAGCAAAGGGACTTGCTGCTCTGGCAGTGCTTGCCAACGCCATCCAAGTACCTCCCGGACTCTGCCGCAGTCCAGATACTGCCTCGGCGACCACGGTCCCGGAGCACCCTGTGATAAGTAAGCTGCTTGCCCTCCCCATAGCCTCTGGGAGGTGGGAAAGAACTTCCTTCTCCTGCTTCCAGATGGAGATCAAGGCCGAGAAAAACAAAGTTTAGGGCTGGCTGGAAAGTATATCTCGGAGCATCTGGCACTGAGCACAATGACACAGAGAATTGGGTGCCAACCCAGCTTTTGCTGCTGCCTTCAGGGCTGGTTCTTCGTCAGAGGTGGAAAATTGTGACTTTCACTCGAAACTAGAACCTGAAACCTCACAGCTCTGTACATAGTCTCTGTATTATACTCTGCAGACTCTGCCCACGTTTGGTGACCTTCTGCAAATGGTGTTAACAAAAAAGGATTGTGACATGGGAATGATCAATTAAGATCAAAAGAGAACAGTGTTCTCCATCCTCTTTACTGCAGGCCTTCAAATATTTGAGAACTGCTAGCATGTCCCCTTCAGTCTCCTTTCCTCCACACTAAACAGCTTACCTCTCTCAACCCTTCCTCATCTGGCTGCGTTTCAGCCTCTCTATCGTCTTTCTTGTTTGCTTCTGGAACCTCTGCACTTTCTGCACATCCTTCCTAAAAGGACTCTGTCGACCTGAGCTCCTCAAAGTATTGAGACAATTTTGATTTCTAATCCCGCCCTCCGAAGTTTCTGCTGCCTCTCCCAGCTTGGTGTCATCTGGCATCTTCAGAGGCGTGCTCTGTCTTCCACCATCCAGGTCATTCGGGAAAATACCAAATAACATCAGACTAAGAAGAAACTCCCACGATACAAGGCTGTTTTGGGCTACGTCCTTCCAGTCTGACAACAAACAGGTGCCAACTGCTCTTTAACTATGTCTTTTCAATGTTATGGGCACAGCCAACATACAAACAATACGTGAACAACGGTTATAGAGGAAATGTTCTCATTTAATTTGTTTTTAGAAATAAATGTACCCCCTCCCAAGCTGCAGCCCCCCCAGACAAGTAATAGCACTCTCCCTGGATCTTAACATCAAGTGACGCTCAGGGAGCAATGCATAGTAGTGGCACGAGACCAAGACCTTTGGCTTCCTGAGAGAGAGCCTGTCCCATGTATCTCTTCCCCAGCACACAAGTGCCAGTGACAAGATGAGGAGGAAGTTACCAAGTGAATAAATTCCTGATGAGGACTCACCCAAGGGCAACATCTGCGTAGTCTGGGTGCATGCAGGGGCAAGAGCTCCCGACTCTCAGAGTTTCCTGCTCTGCTGAATGGAAAGCAGTGGGCTTGTTTATGAAGAAAATGAAAGCTGGCTGCTGAAGACTGTGATACCCAGTGTAAAGTACCCGCTGTGGGTGAGGAAACGGGTCACAGAGTCCTCAGCTTGCGGTGAGCAATGCGTTAGATTGACACTCACCATCCTGGCACCGAAGGGGCGTGTGGGCTCCCCCCATGTCCCCACAGCCAGCTTTCTCCCATTCAGACTCAAGCATTCTCTTGCCTGCTTATTCTGCCAGGCGCTCCACGCTCTCTGTCACCCATAAGGCCGATGCTCTCCCCTTCCTCCAATTCATCCAGAAAACCTCGGTCTGCCTGAACCCGCCCAAGCGAGGAGGCTTTGGAAATAAACTTTCCGACGACTCAGAACCGGCCGCACCAGACTGCCTACACTGGGCTGTTGCACACAAAGGGCCAATCCTGACCCAACCGAAGTCGGTGGCAACGGTCCCGCTAACTTCAATGGATACGGGCTCAAAATCTCATCCGGTGCATCAGTCCTACCTATCGCACGTCAGACTTTCCGTCTCTCGTCGAAGATCACAAAATCCCACGGGGCAGGGACCACGTGTCCCACCACGTACGACAGCATCAGTGGTCTCGCTGAAGTCGTGCTGTATCTTGCCTGCAATTTCCTTCCGCACCCAAGGCCAGCAATGCCACCAGCGGCAGAGATTAGACTGGGTCTCGACACACACGCTGGCAGGTTTGGTCATCTCGCTATCTCCCAGGTGCCCCTGAAGACAAGGCTTGCCCACCCGGGTCCCCGCCCTGCACAGCGAGATAACACTTCTCCACGTGAGAGAGCAGATATCGGGGGTGAGCACCAAGCCTCTAGTGTCCCACCGCACCTGGACGAGGCACCCAAAAGAAACGAGCCTGGTATTTCGCTTATTTTACCAGAAATCTTAACCGCTGCCTGTGTGGACAGCACGGGGTGCGCTTGCGAAGCCCTGTCCCAAACGAAGGGGATGTCCGACCCCTGGGACGGCACTTGTTCTAAGCCGCCAGCCCAACGTGTTACAGCAGAAGCGACGGGAGGAGAGAATGACCCCCGCCTGGCCCGTGTGGGTGCCTGGCGGAGGCCGGCAGCTGAGGGCGGATCCGGGATGTAATGGGCGGCGTGCAGGGTGCGGGGTCCCCCGCGGACCAACCACCGCACCCATGTGTCTCCAGCGCCAAGGGCCAAGACACCCGACGAAGGCGCCGGGGCCTGGCACAGGGGAGTCGAAGGCAGGGCCACTTCCCCCCGCGCAATGAAGGGGTCAGCAGGAAGGTGGGGTGGGGTGGGGCAAGGCGCAGGTGTGGGCGGAGCCGAGGGGAGGCGGGGCCCGATGCCCCGCCCCTTGCCAAGATGGCGCCCCCGACGGCCGGTTGCCATGGTGGCGCGCCGCTCTTCCGGCGCCGCTCAATGACGTTGCCCGCAGAGCCAAGGAGCGCCGTTTCCGGGTGCGACGGCTCGCGCCGCAGGCGGGATGGGGGCGGCCCGAGACCCCGAGCAGCCGCCGGGCCCGCCCGAGGATGAGGGGCCGCACGAGGGCGACGGGCAGCTCGTCAGCACGGTGAGACCCCCGCCCCGGGCTGCCCCTTCCATGTCCCCCCAGTCCTGGCCCCCGCTCTATACCTCCCCCCTTCATAGCCCCCTCCCGGAGCTTCCCCCCAGTCCTGTCGCCCCCCCGCCACCCGGAGCTGCCACCCCTCTATGCTTCCTCAGTCCTATCCACCCTTTATACCTCCCCTTGGGGCTTCCCCTCTTCACACACCACCCGGGGCTGCCGCCTGCCGTGGCCCGGGTCTCGGGGTCCCGTGCAAGCACCCACTCTTCGGCTGTCCCTGCAGAGCCCCTGGAACATCATGATCAAACACCGGCAGGTGCAGCGGCGTGGGCGGCGCTCGCAGATGACCACCAGGTAAGCGCAGCCCCCCCCCGGTCCCCGTTGAGCCCGGGCCATACCCCCACTGCAGAGGAAGGCCAGCCCCTGGTGCAGACCAGGCTGAGCAGGGGGAATCCCTTCCTGCCCCCCTGGGTTTAGCATAGGGGCAAGACCCTCCAGCCTGGCCCTTGTGGGGTTGGTGCTACCCGGCCCCACCTAAAGACTGAGGCTCAGCCTGCAGCCAGGTCGGCGCTGTTGGGCTCCTGGCTCGCTCCTGCTGGAAGGGGAGCATCCTGTTGCTGTCCCCAGCCTCTAGCACAGGGGTACACAACGTTTTTGGGCCTCATTTCCAAAACACCTGCAGCCTCAACTCGTGAAATGTTGGCAGGCCAGGGCAGATGGCATGGGAGCTGTGAGGGTACGATCCTTGTTGTAGGAGAACGGACCTGGCCCTTTCCCTGCCCTCTGCCCAGAGGCACACGTGCCAAGCAAAATGCCTTTCTGTGCCATACTCTGGCACCCATACCAGGGGTTCACTATTCCTGCTTCAGCCCCTCAGGCATTGCTGACGGGTTGAGAAGGGAGCTGTATCAATCCCTTCTCTTAGCAGGCCAGGGTTTCAGAGCTGCTGGTAGTCAGGTGCTAGAACAGAGAAGTAACAGGCTGGCAGCCTGGAGACTTGTTAGGTGCAGAGACCTGTATGTTCTCATCAGAAACCGTGGGACTAGAAGGCATTTGGGTGCCCCAGCATGCTAGAGAAGAGATAGGAAAAGGAGGGGGTCAGCATGGCAAAGCTTTCTGGTACAGCTTCCCCTGCATTCAGCTTCACAGATCCTATGGTCTCCATGGACTTGCTGCGAGCTGTTCTGCAACCGAGCATCAATGAGGAGATCCAGAATGTCTTCAACAAGTACATGAAGGTAAAAGCCCTTGAGGAGAGAGGGGCTTCTTCTGCCTCCAGCCTATGAAGTTATGCCCTGTTCCTGTGAGCCCCCAGCCTGTGGCCATGTGTTGCTCTGTCCAGGCTGAAAGGGCAGATGCCCCTCCTGCCCCCTTCCAGAGGGTTTAGACACATGGAGGGCATTTAACAGCTTGAGGTGAGGGAGGGTGATTCCTGGAAGGGAACAGAACCACCCCCTCTTTGAAGCATCCAGCAGAGCCCGAGTCCCAGGATGCAGGGCTGACCTGACCACAGGTGGTTGCAAGGCTGCTGGCTTCTGACTGTGCCTAGCTGTGAGCTTGTGCTGAGGACAGAGGCCTGTGCAAGGAGACTGCTGGGGAGAGGGGTAATGCAACCAGCATCGCTCTCACCCTCCCGGGGGGTCCTTCTCCAGTTCTTCCAGAAAGCAGCGAGCAATGTGCGAGAGAACGTGGGGGAGGAAGTGGACTCAGAGCAGCTGATCCAGGAGACGTGTCGGAACTGCCTGGAACAGGTAGGCACATGCCATTGCAGTAGGCCGCAGGGGCCCAGCCCCTGAATCACCAGGGAGGAGCCGGGTGAAGACAACAACTGCTTGACACTTTAGTCCCTGGAGGACACAGCAGTATGAGCCAGGCCCCCCAGCTTCACTGTGTGAGATGTCCTCCATGCCGACAGGCGTGTGTATCTGTGTGAAGTAGTCACCACTTGTGTGGATTGGCCAGCGGTGGCACTTTGGAGCTGCAAGCACTTCTCTCCAGCCCCTGCTCTGTGGTGACTTAAGCTAGGAAAGGAGGGGAGCCAGGGCTGTGCAGCCAGTGCGAACTGCTTCTCTGGCTCTGCCTGGGCCAGCCTGACACACAGCAATGCAGAGGGAACCTCAGCAGAGCTTCCATCCCTATGATGATCTGAGGCCAGCCATGACACGCTTAGCGGTGCACTGGCTGCATCTGGCCAGGTGGCTGTGACCTCTCCTTTTAGGGCACTGACCCTGTACTACCCTCTGCTCCCAGATCAGACTAGTGCAACACAATTCAAGTGGCTTTGCACTTGGGATGGAGGCTCAGACAAACGGGTGCAAATTGGAGGCTTGTGTTTTGCAGAGCAAGGGACACTCCTGGGGGTTCTGGTGCCTACACTGCCTGCCCACTTGTCTGCAGGGGGAGCTTACAGAGGTGGTCATGACCTGTGTGGCCCCTCCCAGCCTGTGACAGCTCTCTGTGCCAAGCAGCCATCCCAGTGGCCAGCAGAAGCATGAAGGCTGAATCCCCTTGTTGAAAGGGGAAGGGCTGCTGGATGGGCCATCTCTGTGGGCACTGCAGAGTACTAGAGCTTCCTCTCCCTCCTTCACGGCCTGGAATTAGCCTGGATATGGGGACCACATGGGCACGTTACAAAAGCCCTCCTGGCAGGGTTCTGGAGTGGGCGCTGTGTTCCCCAGAAAGGGGAAGTGGTGGGCAGGAGCCCTCTGTGTGGGAGGCCAGCCAGCCAAGTTCCCATCCGAAAGGGGATTTGGAGGCTACAGGGCAGGGGTGAGTGTGGTTACATGTGAGGAACTTGGGAGCCTTGGGGAGGGGGCTTGTTTACTGTGGGACCTGAGATGCAGAGCTGTGAGCTGGCTTTTGGTTCTCTGAGAGAGGAAGTAACCCTTGCAGGATCAGCTTTGCCTTCTCCCTGCGAGAACCCATGCCCTGGGCAGCCCATTCTGGCCTGTTCCGTCAGAACCCTCCCTGCCCTGAAAAACCTACTTGTGTAAGGGAGGTGATTGGGCCATGGGGTCAGAACCTGGATGGGCAGGATTTGTTACTTCAGGGATCTATGCCAGAGGCAGTTCTGAACGAATCCCAGCAGTGACTGCAGCCTGTGGGGAGAGAATCTGTTCCACCTCCAGCCCTGTGCCCCCTTTTACCTCCGTCTGGGGTCCTAAAAGTACAGCAGCTTCCAGTGGTGCCCATAGCCCTTCCCTCTCTTCCCTAGGCCAAGCTGCTGTTTTCTGATGGCAAGAAGGTGATCCCCAGGCTGGCCCACGAGCAGCCGGCACCCAAGGTAGACCCTTCTGTTCATCCCAAAAGGCTGAGCTTCTTTGGGTATCTGAGGCAGGACTGCTGCTGACCGGACTTCTAGGGACTGTCCAGCAGGAGCTAGGCAAAGCCTATGGCCATTCTTACACAGTCCTTTTGATGACTGAGGGAGACCCTGGGGTGTGGCAGTACAGGGGTGTCCCAGGCAGTGTCCTAGTCCTGCCACAGAACTGCAGGGGAAAGGGTGGCATCCCTGGGCTCTGTCTGCTCCACTGTTGTGCCAATGAGGTGGGGAGGGGGACAGGGGGAGAAGAGGACTTGCGCATAGCAGCAGGTCCCAGGCCTGGTCATGGATTTGGGCAATCAGCATCCCATGTGCCCTTGTGGGGCAGCATCCAGATTTCTCCCTCCAAGTTTGGTGTGGCTGGTGGGGGCTGGGGCTGGTGTAAAGGACTGCGTTTACCCATTGCCCACTTCTTTGCCAGCGTGCTCGGCAAGTAGAGGAGGAGTCCAGTCAGCGAGGAAGCCCCATTCCCAAGAAGGTAAGAGGATTCCCCAGCAGTCCTGGCTCCATTGCTCGTATTCCCAGAGAGCCACTGGAACTGGACATGGCTAAAGCAGCCTACCCAGCAGGGAGCGCGCACACACAGGTGCATGATGGAGAGCTTCTCTCTTCCAGAGGAAGGGGCGGCCTCCTGGACAGAGTCTGTTGAACGACCGTGGGGCCTCGGGCATGGCTACGTAAGTATAGGGCTCAGTTAGGAGTGGAGAGCAAAGACTGCCTGGGCACCCAAGGGCAGGGGGGGTGTGAGCAGTCAGCTCACACTCATCTGGCGCCCCTTGCCCAAGTGGCAGCTGGAAGAGCGTTCCCAGCCAAAGCAGCTTGTCCCCCGAGGCAGTCCCTAGGGTTCTGTCCCACACAGGCTGCTTCAGCTGATCCCTCTGGGAACTCATCCCTGCTCTGGCTTTTCCTCTGCAGGTGGAAGCTCAAATCCTCGGAGCTGCTGCGGCGCGACGGGCCAAAGGTAGGTGCCTACCCCTGTTGTGGCTGGAGCAGTGGTGCTTGGTGAAGTCTCGCTGCCTCTCCCGCTCTCAGCAAATGAGGCTGGAGTGATGTCCCTCCAATGTGTGGCTTGTTCTAGTCCGTGCTTTGCCCTGCTCTGCCCCTCAGTGCATGGGACAGGGGAAGCCCTTGCCTGCCACCTGCCTACCCCAGAGCCTCTGCCTGCTCCCTGGCACAGCCCTGTGGCTCAGATGACATGGAAACCTCCTGGCTGGGTGTACTGGACTCCAGGGCAACTTGCTGTGCCTGGGAGGTCTGAAAAGCTCCACTGCCTGTTTCAGCGGCCAAACAAGAGACTTGTTTCCTCCTCCACGGAAACCTGAGCCTGCAGCGAGCTGTCCCCCTAGAGCAGGGGCCCATTGCAGACATGGGAGAAGGGGGTGAGAGGTTGCAGGGGGGCTGATCTATGCCTGTTCAGACTCTGTCTCCCCTTTCCCTGTGGCTCTGCAGTGGGATCCTTCCCGGCTGACTGAGACCACGACTTTTGTGCTGGGATCTCGAGCAAACAAGTAAGGAACTGTCTCTGGGGCAGCAGCAGGGCAGTGCTGCCCTTGGGGGTGGGAGCCTGCGGGAATCCTGTTGCCAGGTAAATTCCTCTGAGTGGAGGAGACAGTGTGGGCTCAGGGCGGAGGGAGCCTGCAGGCACCCTCTGCGCAGGCCTAACCCTGCTGCTCGTTCCTCTTTCAGAGCTCTGGGGATGGGAGGAACCAGAGGGCGGCTCTACATCAAACACCCGCACCTCTTCAAGGTCAGGAACCACAGTGCCTTGCTTCCTTTGGGGCCTGCGCAGGGCTCTTGCAAGGGGGTGGGGAACACGCATGCTCTGCCTCTCCCATGCCTAAGGTATATAGTTTCATAGTTTCTAGGGTCGGAAGGGACCTGAGTAGATCATCTAGTCCAACCCCCTGCCATGGCAGGAAAGAGTACTGGGGTCAAAT
>NW_017728922.1:1273272-1274914 GCF_001723895.1 Crocodylus porosus
GGGCCAGGGGACTTGCAATGACCTCGGCCAGTTCCTTTAGAACTCTAGGGTGGAGATCATCCTGGCCGGCTGACTTGAATACATCCAACCCCTCCAGACGCTCCCTAACTAAATCCTTGCTAACCTGTGGCCCAGGTGTGCCTCCCCCGGGGCCCGAGGGGGGCCCTGCAGGGAGGTGGCTGTCTTGCGTGGCTGTCTATGCCATCCTAGAGCACATGCTCCTCAGGGCAGGGGCTCCGGCAGGTAGTGGGTACTGCCACAATGCAGGTAAATACTGCTGGACTGCCATCCCTGCTGGGGCAGTGACTTCACCTGGAGCCAAAGGCAGGATGGGGCTGTGTCCACGTGCTGGGAGACCCCTTCTTGAGACCCCTGTTGTGAGGGGAGGTGTCACCCCTGAGGGTGGCTGCATGCAAGGCAGCCACCAGCACTCAGCTCAGACCTGTGCTCTGTTACAGTACGCGGCCGACCCTGAGGACAAGCACTGGCTGGCAGAGCATCAGCACATGAGGGCCACCGGGGGCAAGATGGTGAGTTCAGCCAGCCCAGCTGCTGCCACCTGCGGCCTCTGGGGAGGAAGACAGGCAGAGAGCAAAGGTTCCTGCTGTGGGTCAGGCTGGGCCGTGGCCCCTTTAAAGCAGCACCTAACAGGGCAGCAACTGTGCCCAGACCCTTGGGACTGGCCAGGGGCAGCCACTGCCCCCGCCTGCGAGAGTGCCAGTGAGGTGGGTCCACGCAATGTGGAATCCCTGCCCACGGCGGGCCTGGCTGTGCACAAAGCCTGGAGCCCCGGCTCCTCCCGCAGCTCACGGGGAGGCCAGAGCAGCCGCATGAGAGTAGAACCGCTCCTACCCCCCTTGTCTTCCACTTGCCCCACAGGCCTATCTCCTGCTGGAGGAGGATATTCGGGACCTGGCTGCCAGCGGCGATTACAGGTGAGGCACGAGCTGCGGCTTGTCGTGACCGGGAAGCTCCTTCCCTTCCTTTTTATTTATTCTTTTAGACCCGGCGGGGTGGCGGAGGCACTGCCAGGCCCAGGGGTGCCTGGAGCAAGTCCAGGAACACAGAGGCTTCTCCCACCTGCCCTATCACTCGACCTCCGGGGGCCGGTGGCAGGTGCTCGGCTGCTCGCTGGGCGGGAGCGGCGGGGTCTTGTCTCTGCCCCTGGCCCCAAGGGCTCATGCCAGGCTTCCCCTTAGGGGCTCGGTGGAGCTGAAGCTGGAGGAGCTGAAGCCGTTCATCCCCCCGGCCTGGATGACGGAGAAGATGCAGAAGCACATGGAGACGCTGCGCAACGAGGGCGACGCGCCCGCGGATGAGCCCCACGAGGCCTGAGCAGCCGCGCTGGCACCCATGGACTCACTGCTTTCCGCTGCCCCGAGCCCTGGCGGCGCCTGCGGCCCGCGCCGGGGGCAAATTGCAATAAAGGCTGGAACTGCTGCACCCGCGCGCGGCGTCTGCAGGGGCGGGAGGGACCGCGCCGTCCAGGCCCGCTGGCTCTTTAAGAGCGCCCCCCAGCCGCACCCCAAGAGCCGGAAGCTCGTCGTCCCCGCCGGGCGGCCAATGGCGAACCCCTGAGGTCTCCCCGGCTGCCGCCAGCCGCGATTGGCCGGCTCGAGCCGCCGGCGCCGCAGATTGGCCG
>NW_017728922.1:1275069-1282070 GCF_001723895.1 Crocodylus porosus
CCCTGACCCCGCCCCTTGCCCCCTGACCTGGCCCTGTGCCCAGATGTCGGGGGACAAGGGCATCTCGGCCTTCCCCGAGTCCGACAACCTGTTCAAGTGGATCGGCACCATCGATGGCGCGGCCGGCACGGTGAGCTGGTGGGGGCTGCCCTGACCCGACCCCTGACCCTGTGCCCGACCCCTGACCCTGACCCCACGCTGTGCTGCGGCGCCACAGGCCTACGAGGGGCTGCGCTACAAGCTGTCCCTGGAGTTCCCCAGTGGCTACCCCTACAACGCGCCGGCCGTGCGGTTCCTGACGCCCTGCTACCACCCCAACGTGGACGCGCAGGGCAACATCTGCTTGGACATCCTCAAGGACAAGTGGTCGGCGCTGTACGACGTGCGCACCATCCTGCTCTCCATCCAGAGCCTGCTGGCAGGTGAGGCCGGCCCCGGCCGTGGCCCCCCCGGGGGGTGGGGGTACCGGGGCATCCCCACTGACCCGCCTGTCCCGCCAGAGCCCAACGTGGACAGCCCCCTGAACACGCACGCGGCTGAGCTCTGGAAGAACCAAGCAGGTGAGCGTCCCCTGGGCACAGGGCGGGACCCCGCGGGCCCCCCTGCCACCCGCACCTCCCAACCGCCTGCTCTCCCGCAGCCTTCCAGAACCACCTGCGGGAAGCATACGCCAAGCAGGCGAAGAGCCAGGAGACCTGACGCCCGCCCGTCCCTGTGTGTGTCTGGGTTTGTTCCCTGTATCATAGGCTGTCGTTAAGTTAATTCTGTCGCTGCATCCACGGTTAACGTATAAATAAACACACGTGTTTTTTATTGCTGCTTTCTGCCCGCTCCTGCTTCTCCGCCCAGGTCCGTCCCCTCGGGCCCCAGGCTGAAACTGAGCGGGCAGCAGCCTGGCCTGCTCCAGCCCCTGGGGAGGGTCCAGGCCAGGGGATCTCAGGGCAGGTTAACCCGCCTGGCTGGCGCCTGGGCACCAGGACACCCTGTGGCAGCTGGTTCCAACGCACCAAACACGGGAGGCAGGACAGAGGCATTTATTGCTCCCTCGGCCTTTCCTGCACCCAGGCGCTGGGCAGGCTCCTTCCTTCCCCATGGGCCTGGGCCTGCCCCGCACCAGGACCCCCTGCCCCCTCTGCTGAGCCCCAGCCCCTCTCCTCCTGTGGAGCACCAGAGTCCCACTCCCTGCACCTGGTCACGACATGGTGCAGCAGTGCCTGGGCGCCTCCGTCCCGCCTGGGATCTCGCTGCCCGTCCCCTCTGCCTCACCGGTGGAGCCGCACTCAGCCCAGGCCGCCTCTGTGGCCTCCACAGTCCAGACAGGGATATTGAGGCTGGTTTCCATCTCCGCCAGCATGACCCCCACCTGTGCCATGCGGTCCTCCAGGCCGGGGCCTGCACCCGCCTGTTCTGTGCCCCGGCTCCTGCCACCCTTGCGGCTCGCCCGCCGCCAGCTCCACACGGCCCCAGCACCACCCCGGCTGGCAATGCCTGTGCGGAGTGGCTGTGGCCCATGGCCTTGCAGAGGGAAGAGCTGGCTGAGGTGATGGGCTCTGCACAGGTCCTGCTGGAAGAGCTCCAGCGCTGACAGCAGCTGCACCCACAGGCGCTCGAGCTCCAGCTGCTCCTCAGGGCCAGGCATGGGCCGCAGCCCAGCCTCCAGCTGCTGCCGCAAGCCTGCGGGACCAAGGAGATGCCGGTGTTGGTCCCGCGGCGCTCCCCCAGGAAACAGCTGGGGGTGACCCTGGCTGGCTACTTGGGGCCCCACTCACCCAGGCCTGGCCAGTGCTGCTCCCTGCAGGAGGCTGCTGGGCTGAAGGGGTCCTGACTGCCGGCCCAAGCAGTGCTCTGGGGTGCAGCATCCCCTCCGCTCTCCTCCAGGGTGTGGAGGGGAGCAGGACTGCAGTGAGGTTCATTGGGGGGTGGGGGGAATAGTCCTATGCTGGGCCCTTCACCCCCTGCTCCACGCCTGCCTGTGCTGCACCTAGCACGGTATGGGGTGCCACCCTCCAGGCCCCGGGGGCCCCTTACCCATGCCGAGCTCCTGGGCCTCCTTGCCCCTCTCCTGCAGCTCCTCCCTCAGCTGAGCGCAGTCGGCTGCACTGCCCAGGAGCAGTGCAAGCTGCTGGTGCCTGGCGGTGACCCTGCCCAGGGCAGCTTGGGCAGCCGCACACTCCCCCATGGGTGCCCGTGAGGCCATGGCGGTCCCCCTGGCGGGTGCGCAGCTTGGCCTCACCAACCTCGGAGCCGCTCCCTCAGTCTCTGTGACCGCTCTGCCTGCGTGGGACAGCAGATTGCTGGGGGAGGGCGCTGGGGTCCCAGGAGAGGGGGCATGTCGGGGCAGCGAGGCAGGGCACAGCTGCACTCCTGCTTTTCCTCGTTAGCGTTAACCCCCCAGGCCCTGAGCGGAGGTGGCGCCAGGCTCTGGCTGCTTGCCTCTGCCGGCGGAGAGGGGACATGGGGCCCCAGGTGCTACCAGGCTCCCGGTTCCCACGGCCGCGCTCAGAGCTCGGGTGCCCTGGTCAGCACTTGGGTCCCTTCCCAAGCAGAGCCAGGACCCTTCCAGACCCCCAGGCAGGCTCCCCAGGGGCTCTGACGTGAGAACAGCCTGGCCTGCGTGCCCCCCAGCCTGGCTCCCACCAGCCCCTTGTGCCGCAGGCTCAAGGGTGGAGGCTGCCCTGTGTGGGGAGGGAGGGTCTGCCGGCCGGTGCTAACGAGCACTGTCTCCATGGAAAATCTGAGCTCACTGCTGGCCCGGGCTCTGGCAGCTGTGGGTAGGAACATGGCCCTGGGCCCCAGGCCTGCACGTGGCCTCGGCCCTGCTGCCTCTGCCAGCGCATCCTTGTGTACCCAAGGGCAGGGCCCAGCTCAGGCTGGCTGCACGGCTCCCAGGCTCAGCTCCAGGGCTCAGGCCCTCTGAGCAACCAGGCCGGCTCCAGAGCTGGGGTAGGGTTCCCGGGGCATAGCTGTGTTGCCCGGCCCCCAGACTTCCACCTTGCTGCTTCTCCGCAGACCCCCACGAGGAGCTGAGGCTGGCATGGCAGAGCGCACCAGCCCCACCTGCCCCAACACACGCCCACACATGCCAGGTCAGACCCCTGGTCCCGGCCAGTGCAAACCTTTTGCCCGTTTAATGAGGCTCAAATATAAACAGCACTTTACAGACTAGCAGCAAGGGGTGAGTGGGCGGTGGGAGGGGAGCCAGTCTCGGGCTGTGGCCCCGCGGGAGCCGTGGCACTGTACGGAGCAAGCTGGAGCATACGGAGTCCAGGGGGGTCCGGGAGGGCCAGGTGCTGGGATGAGAGGCTGCTTCCAGGCAGGGCTGAGCGTCGCTGGCAGGATGGAGCAGGGCTGGAAGCACTGGCCTGGCTTGGAGGAATGTCTGGTCCTTTACTGCACACCTTCCATCATCTTCAGGAACTCTGCAACCCACCAGCCACCATCAGCGCTAGCCCAGGGGGCCGTGTCGCACCGGCTTGCGACATACACAGGGGACCCACGCCCCCCTCCCCGCAGTGCACGCGTGCAGGTTGCAGGGCTGCGCACTGTGTTGGTGCAATGCACTGCTCCCCATGGGTGGGTGGAGGTGCTGGCTGGGGGCTGGGTGGCAGCAGCCGGGAGCGGGGCTCCTGCGGGCTGGGAGCAACGCACGAGGGCTACACTCACCATCGAAGTCGATGCGTCCATCATTGTTCTTGTCCCCGTCTTTCATGAGCTCCTCAATCTCCTCCTCGGTCACGTGCTCCCCGGAGGCCCGGAAGATCTCGGTCAGCTCCTCTGCATCAATGTAGCCGTCCGCGTTCCTGGGGGCAGAGGCCAGATTTGGGGCAGGGCATGGTGGGGGCGGGGAGCCTTGGCACAGACGAGGAGCTGAAGGGGGCAGGGGCTGTCTGGGCCAGGGGTGCGGGCACCACGCCGGTGCAGCTAGGCAAGGGTGGAGGCCAGGACAGGACTCGGGGAGCCAGAGGGATGCACGCTTGTGCCATGAGCTGGGGTGATGCTGCCACGAAGGTCCTGGGTACAGCGCCAGCAGCGGGGCATTTCTGTGGGATGTGGCAGGGCTCAGCTGGGGGACACAGGTGAGCGTGGCCTGGCCATGGTGGCTGCCCCCCACTCACTTGTCAAAGATGCGGAAGCACTCGGCCAGCTCCTCTTCAGACTTGCCCTTGGCATCCTCTTTCATCTGGCGCACCATCATGACCAAGAACTCCTCGAAGTCGATGGTGCCGCTGCCTGGGGGGGGGGGATGACCCATGCACACGGTCAGAAGCCGCCTGCACCTGGTCAGGAGCTGCCTGCACCCCTGCCAAGACCGGGAAGGCTCTGCTCACCATCCTCATCCACCTCCTCTATGATGGCGTCCAGCTCCTCCTTGGTGGGGTTCTGCCCCAGCATCCTCATCACGGTGCCCAGCTCCTTGGTGCTGATGTCACCGCCGCCATCCGCGTCGAACATGTCGAAGGCGGCCTTGAACTCTGTGGGGTAAGGGGGGTCAGCAGGGCAGCAGGGAGCTTGCATGGCCCCACCTGCCTGCAGGTTGCCCCCTCAACCTGGCAGCAATGGCTCCAGCAGCCTCTGCCCTGCCTGCCTGTGTGCACAGCCACCTCCACCCTGCAGCTGCTTGGCTGTGGCTCCCTGATGCCCTGGGATGTGGGGCCAGGCAGGGAGAAGCCCCGGTGCCTCTCCAGGCTCGGGAACAGGTCACTGCAGCAGGGTGGGATGTGCCGCACCCCTCCCAGGAGTAGCCAGCGCCTGGCGGAGCTGCAGACACGGAGCAGATCTGCCGCCACGCCCCATCCTCCCCACTCCAGCAGCCTCCGCGTGGACTGGTGATACTCACCCGCGATCATTTCCTCACTGAGGAAGGCCCGGGCCTCTGCCTGCTGGTCAGTCTGCAAGGCGAGCACACAGCCACGTCACCCGCAGCCCCTGCTCTGGCACTAGCCGCTCAGCCAGCCCAGAGCCTCGTGTGTCATGGATGCTCCCAGGGCTCTGAGCGAGGCCAGGCCTGGGGCGGTGACCACTGCAATCTGCACCCGCGCCAGCCCTGCCCGAGCGCATGTCGCCACATCCTAAGCAGGGGCTCCCCTGAGAGACCCCTGCAACACCGGGCCTCATCAGGGGGTGTGAGCCACCTCCGAGACCCCACGCATGCGGGCTGCTCTCCCTCTCCGGGTTGTCGGGCTGGGCATTAAGCTCCGCAGCCCCAGAGTCAAGCTGGTCCCTGCCCAGCCCCTGCAGCCTCTCCTGCCCGCAGCTGCGTGTTGGCCAGGCCGCGGCGGCTATTCTTAGCCACGTCTCAGCGCCCCATATAGGGGCCAGCAGGTGCGGGCGCCTCAGCACCTGTCAGTCCAGATTGAGTTACTCCTTGAGGGCCAGGCCCCAGCAGCTGCAGCGGCTGAAGACCGTGTCTTGTGACTTGGAGCTCAACTTACACCCGCGCCCGCCCTTCCCAGTGCTCGCCTGTGCCTGACCCAGCCAGCCCCCTCGCTGCCTCCTGCGCTCTGAGCTGCAGCCCATGTCTTCTTGCCCCATAGCCCTGTCCCCCATCTGCCTGGCGGGTCCTGGGGCCCCTGCAGTGTTCCCTCTCCCGGCAGCATGAGGGGGCAGCTCTGCCCATCCATTCGCTCCACCAACCTCCCCGCAGCAGCCAAGTCGACCCGTGCCCATGGGAGACCGATCCGGACGTTGCAGCCTGGCTGTTCCCAAACCCTCAACTCCCCTCCTAGTGGGGACAGGGCCCTGACCCCTCCCGCCTGCCCCTGGTCCCGCACAGCCCGCCAGGACGGCCTCCTGCCCCCCAAGCCTGCCATGCAGCCACCCCAGCTCATGCCCCTGGGGAGCAGCAGGGCCCGAAGCACAGCTGGAGCCACAGGGGACCCAGCAACTTCCTCCCGGTACCACAACGGCGGCCGGCCTGCCCACAGCCACGGGCCGTGCCGCAGAGCCGGGCGCCGCCTGCACGTGCCTCCAGCGTGTGAAGCCAAGCGCAGGGGCCCCAGCCCCAGCCCCAGGCCCCCTTCCCCAGGCGCTCCCTGCCACAGCCACCGCCACACCACAGCTGCCCTCCTCACCATTTTGGCTGGTCACCCCGAGGGCCCGACACAGCCACCGCCTCCTGCACCAAACAGACCCCAAAAGCTTCCCCTCCGCCCCTGGCCCCCAAATTTGTACTGTCCGCGTCCTGCACGTTTCCCCCCCACTCCATGCGATTGGCCACAGGCAGGTGCCCCCGCTTGAGCAGCCTATCGGACACCCCGCTCTGCTCCCGCATGCCACGTTGGTGGCAGGGGCATTTTACCTAATTTAGCAAAAGCTTTATTGGCCAAGCGCCGGGGGTGAGAAGTGGGTCAGGGCGTCGGGAGCAAGATGCAGCCCCCCCAGGGTGACACCCGAGACCGGGCAGGGAGCTCTGCACCACCCCCTGCATCCATCCACCTGCCAGGGCCGCCTGGGGGGAGAGGGGTGGAAGTGGAGCCACCCCAGCCGGGCAGCCAAGGAAAAGCCAAGGAAGCCGGGGGCTGCAAGGGCAGCGTCTGGGCTGAGGAGGCCCGGTGTCCTGGCAGGAGCGGGACCCCTGTCTGCCCCCTTCCCTGGTGGCCTCTGGTGTGGGGCTGCAGCTGGCAGCGGGCGGTTGGGCGCGGGGTGCCGGGGAGGCACCAGGCCTCCCCAGGGCCGCGGCGGCCGGGGGAAAGGGGTCTGCCCGGGCGGGGCGTGCAGGGGCTCGTTGCGGGCAGCTCCCGGAGCGCCCCGGGGTTTACACGGGTGCGGTCCCGAGCGGGGGCGTGCTGGGCGCCGCGGGCGAGCAAGGGCCGGAGCGACGGCAGCAGCTGGGCGGCGGCTCGCCCGGTATTAATAGACATTCCTAAGAAAAGCCGCCGGCGGGAGCGGCGCCGCGCTAAATAAGGCAGCGGGCGGACCCCGCACCGACTCCGGAGCGGGACCGGGACCGGGCTCGGGCTGCCCGCGCCTGGATCCGGGTTCCCGGGCGGAGGCGGAGGCGG
>NW_017728922.1:1282265-1301230 GCF_001723895.1 Crocodylus porosus
AGTGGCCGGGCTGCGGGGCAAGGGGCGGCGGTGGCCGGGCAGAGGCCGGCGGGGCTGCTGGCAGGTGCGGGCAACAGCTGCCTTTGCCCGGTGCAGGCTGGAGCGAGCGCCCGGGCAGCAGCCTGCTGACACGCCAGCTCCAGGACCTGTGGCGGAGGTCGCGCAGCTCCCTGGCGCCCCAGCGCCTGGTCTTCGAGGTCACCAGCGCCAGCGTGGTCAGCGACCGCTCCTCCAAATACGTGGTGAGTGCGCCCGGGGCAGGGGGCTCGGGAGCAGACGGCCAGGGCAGGGGCCTGGCGCTGACTCTTGTCTCTGTCTCTCCCTGTGCTGCTGGGACCGTGCCGGCGGCTCAGACGAGCCTCAGGTAACTATCGCCGCCGGGTCCGGCTGCTGCCGCCCGCTCCCGCTTGGCACATCCCCCTGGGCCTGCGGCCTAGCCCGGCCTGCCTCCTGCTCCCTCGCCTGCTGCAGAGGTGCTGGCCCTCACGCCCCCGCTCCGCTCTCCCGCAGCTCTACACCATCTACCTGATCCGCTCGGGCCAGTTCGACAAGGCACCCGCCACCATCGCCCGGCGCTACTCGGACTTCGAGTGCCTGAACCGGCGCCTGCGCCGGCAGTTCGGCAGCGACCTGGCGGGTGTCGCCTTCCCCCGCAAGCGGCTGCGGCGCAACTTCACGGCCGAGACCATCGCCAAGCGCAGCCGCGCCTTCGAGCAGTTCCTGTCCCACCTGCATGCCATGGCCGAGGTGCGACGCTGCCCCGCCTTCCTGGAGTTCTTCTTCCTGCACGACCTGCAGACTGCACAGCGCCTCACCTGCAGTGGCATGTACCGCGAGGCCCTGGCTGCCTGGAGCAACGCCTACCGGCTGCAAGACAAGCTGGCCGTCTGCAGCTCGGGCCGCTTCCTGCTCACGCTGGCCGGCCTGGCCGTGTGCCAGCAGGAGCTGGACCAGCTGGGCGAGGCGCACCACCACTGCGAGCAGGCCCTGCAGCTGCTGGAGACCCAGCACGGCCACCCGCTGCTGGGGCCCTTCCTCCAGGCCCACGTGCACCTGTCCTGGAGGGTGGGCAAGGACAAGCGCCGGTCGGAGGCCCGGCTGCAGGCCCTGCAGGAGGCGGGGGTGGCGCTGGACCAGCAGCCCTCCCTGAAGGAGTTCCTTGTCAAGGAGACGCTGGACTGAGGCCGGGGGGCCGCAGCGGCAGGTGCGTTCAGGACGGGGAAGGCAGTGTGTCCGGAGGCCACCTGGCTGGCCCCAGGCCTGGCCCTGCCGGAGAACGTGGCCAGCATGCCACTGCTGGGTTCCTGGGAGAAGCCCCTTGACGGCTGGGCCGAGAGAACTCCCCAGCGGGCGCTGCTGGGAGCGAGGAGGCTCTAGACGGGATGTTCTGGTGCCAGGCAGGCAGGCCTGGACAGCTCCGGCCAGGCCCAGGGCTTTGAACCATACTTGAAGTCTTGGTAGGAAAAAGGACAGGGGCTCTACTGAGTCTGTGCACACCAACCCTCCCCTCCCTCACCCCTCCATGGGACAGATCCCTGGCTAACAGCCCCAGGCCAGTTGCCCTCCTATTGGCCAACTTCCAGTCCTGCACTTTTGCCCCTGCTTAGGTAGGAGTCCTCCTCCACCCCGGGGGCCTGCCAGGCTCTGCAAGCCACGCACGGACCCCTCAAGCCCAGCCCAGCCCCATGTAGCTGGCGGGTGGCTATGCAGCCAGGGCAGCGCTGGATGCAGGGTGGGAACAAGAGAACTGAGAAAGGGAAGCAGTGTGCACTCTGCACCAACAGCCCCCAGCCAGGCAGCCCTGCAAGAGCCGCTCAGCAGCAGCCAGGGCAGAGCAGCCCCCAGCCAGGATCTCCCCATGCCACTCCCCGCCCCCTCCGAGGTCCCTGTGACTGTGCTGGGGACACTGCCCCGCTGGGCACAGCCAGGCACAAGGTACCGACTCCATGCGGGAGCTGCCACACCTGCTTTATTGGGGGGGAGGGGAAGCAAGGCAGAGACAGCAGCTGCCAGTCCAGTGTGTAACGAACCCTCAATAAACGTGACATAACTGCAGCCTGCGTCTGCCTGGCCCCAGCCTGCACCTGCTGTGCCACCACCTCCCAGCAGCACGGAGCTCCAGCTGGCTCCAGCCCTCCGCTGCTGCCCAGGCTCCGCAGCAGGCCCATGCCCACTTCCAGACAGGGCGGCCTTTCTGCGGGGGCAGCTACAGCTTGCTCTCGATCGGGGTCTCCGCCACCCTGATGACTCCTTCCTGTGCACAGGTGACGGCCAGGACCCCATCCCTGCGCCACAGCCGTCCGTGCACCAGCCCTCGGCTCCCACCTGCCGAGAGAAGGGACAACTCTTACCTAGGAGCCCCTCAGCTCCCCCGAGGGTGTGGGCAGACCTGCCCCAGCACTGGAGGGGTGGGGGGGACCTTGGCTTCCTGCACTCACCGGCCCAGGGGCTCTCGCACTCATAGAGCATCCAGTGGTCGGCTCGGAAGGGCGCGTGGAACCACATGGAGTGGTCCAGGGAGACCATAAATTCGACCGTGTGCTGCCGGTGCGGGAGCAGGGCGGTGCCCAGGAAGGCATAGTCAGAGATGTAGGCAGCAACGCAGCAGTGTAGCTTCATATCACCCTCCCCTGCAAGGCAGTGGCTTAGAGCATGGGGCCAGGGGCCCGCGGGATGCAAGCCATCATGCTCTGAGGAGGGGTGGGGCGTGGAGCCGAGTTCCTAGGGTGCCTGCAGGACGTGCCAAAGCAGTAGCCCTGACCGCTGGCACCTCCTGTGGTCCCAGTGCCATGCTCGCCTGCTATGCCTGGAAGCCAGTATTGGCTGACTCAGCCCTGCCCTGGCCTCAGGGATAGTGAGGGCTCCAGGCCGATGCTCTCTGCTTGCTCTGGTGCTGGCAGCACTCATGGAGTGGGGCCAAGGAACAGCTTCGGCCCAGCCCTGGGCAGGACTCACCGATGTAGCCGCGCGCTCGCACCCAGAACAGCTGCTTGGGCTCCTGCGGCTGCCAGTGGAACACGTCCGGCGGGTTCACGGGCTTGATCTCAATGGGCACGTTCTGCGCCAGCATCTTGTTGAGCCCCTGCCGGTACTTCTCCACCAAGTTGGGATCCCTCCAAGACAAGACATGGGAATGGTCCCAGAGCTTGGTCCCCGCAGGGGTGTCAGCTGCAGCCCTGCCCTGCCCTGCCGGGGCCCTCGCTCCCCTCCCACGACCTTTGTGAGCAAGACCCCAGGCTGCGGTGCCAGGGCCCAGAGCACAGCTCTGGCTGGGGTTGTGGCCTGCAGCCTGCTGGCACGAACCCCAGTATGGGGAGATGGGGGCGTCCCATGCAGGTGCTGTGGTGCAGCAGTGGGGGAGGAACCTGCTGAGAGCAGCAGAGAAGCCGAGGCCTCGGGGAAGAGGGATTCCCGCTGGCCACGGAGGGAGAAGTAAGCCCTGGCTGGGGAAGAGCGAAGCGCGAGGAGGAACTGTTTGTCCTCGGCCTGTTTCATGTTCTGCCTTCCCAGGTCCACAGCGCCTTCCCCAAATTACTGCAGCTGGGGCCAGACATGTCTAAATGGGGGGTCCTGTCATCGGGGCTCACCTCTCAGGGGGCTCGGGGCTCTGTCACTCTGGCCTGGCCCCCACCGCACTACTGACGCTTTGCCTCTGCCAGCTGCACGTGAGGGCACGAGGGGTCCCCAGCACCCGTCCCACTGCACCCATGCACTCACTGCAAGTACTTGTGGATGAGCTCATCCCGCGTCAGCAGCTCCTCAGGGGCTGGCACGGCGGGCATGGCGAACTGGTGCTGCACGGGACTGGGCTGGGCCCGCTGGAAGGAGGCCTGGCAGATGAGGATGGGCTTCCCGTGCTGGACGGCCTTCACGGAGCGCACCGAGAAGCTCCTCCCGGTGCGGGTGCGTTCCACCTGGTACAGTACCGGCATGCCAGGGTCCCCTGCGCCAGGAGCAACCACGTCACCCTGAGGGGCCTGGTGCTGGGGAGCCCACCCTGCACCCCCATTCCCCAGCTGGGCAAACTGAGGCCGAGGCCCCGGCTCTTACCCGCACGCACGAAGTAGCAGTGCAGGGAGTGCACATGCACGTCCTCGCTCACCGCCCGCGCCGCCGCCACCAGCGCCTGCCCCACGATCTGCCCCCCAAACAGCCGCCGTGTCACCGGCACCCAGTAGTGCCGCCCCCTGCGGGGACACAGCCTCAGCCCCCGCATTCTAGGGTGGGGGTGCGGCTTCCCAGCACAGGGGCGGGGCTTCCAGGGGTCATCCCAGGATGGAGGCAGGTCATTCCAGGGTGGGGGCGGGGCCTCCAAGGGGTGTCCCACGATAAGGGCGGGGCTTTTGAGGGGGGGGGCTTCCAGGGTCTTTGTCCCAGGATGGGGGCGGGGCTTCCCACGAGGCGGGGCTCCCCGGCCGCCCCGCGCACCGGAAGAGGTCGAGGTCGAGGCGCTCGAGGCTGAGGACGCTGGTGACCAGGATGCTGCGCAGGTCCCCGGCGTCCGGCGACTCCCCACCGTCCTCCGCCATCTTTTGCTGTCCAGCGAGGCCGGGACCAGCCGGACGTCCCGCCCCCGCTCAGCGGGCTCCGCGGGCTGATTGGCGCCGGCCGCTGCCACTCAGCCGCCACCCTCGGAGAAGCAGGAAGTGGCCGGCTCCCGGGTGGGGCTGGGAGGGGTGCACTGATTGGACGCGGCCGCTGCCCGTCTCGGCTCACGTGATCGCCAGCCGCGGCCCGATTGGGGGGGACCTATGCCGCGCTGTCCCCGCGGCCCCGGTTGGCCAGCGCGCGGCGGGGGGCGGTGCTCGGGCTGGGTTAAGAGGCGCGGGGCGGAAGCGGGCCCCAGTGCAGGGGAGTGGGGCACAGCGGGCAGCCTTGACTTGCCTGGCATAGCAGTGGGTACAAAGGTAGGGCAGCAGCACGAGGCAGGGCTGGGAGGCGCTGCCAGACCCCGGGGTGGGGGGTGTGGTCCCAGGGCACAGGAGAGGTGTTGCCCGCATAAGGGGCTGTGGCTGAGCAGGACACAGTGCGAGTGTCATGGAGGTGGGCTCCTGCTTCAAGAACTACGAGGACTTCAAGGAGTGCTTCAGCACCTACAAGAAGGAGAACCGGTGCCACTACGGCCTGAAGACCTGCACCTCCGTGCGCTTCTACAACCGCCGCCACGGCACCCGCATCCGCGAGGACATCACGTAAGTGCCCTGAATGCTCCAGGCACCTGCCCACCCGCCTGCCAGGGAGGCTATATGCTCCCTTTGGTGCAGGGGCTGCTAGTGATGTGTTGCAGGTGACTCGGGGCAAGTAATGATGGGGGCGGAGGTCCCGGGGTCATAACAGGAGCACCACAGGGGTGCCCGTGGGCCCTGGAACACATGCATGGAGCCAGCGGGCGCTGCCCAGTGACACTCTGCTTGGAGATGGGCGTGAAGCAGGGTGAGGCAAGCAGCCCTCGGGGTGCTGTGGGCCAGAGCCTCCCTCCTGGTTGGGTGCACGCCAGCTTGATCTCCACCAGAAGGAGGTGCCAGGCCCTCGCGGAGCCGTGGACAGGGAGCGCATGGATGAAGGGGCACAGGGCACAGAGCAGCAGGAGGCCACGGAGGCCTGGTCTCACCAAGCAGGTGTCTTGGCCAGGCAGCACCAGGAGCAGCTGTGGACCCTTGACTTTTGCCATTTGAACTGCCTGCAGGATTCTGACTCGCTTCCTGTCTAAAGCTGCTGCATGCAGCTGAAACGGTCACAGCAGTGGCTGGTTTTGAAGTGCGTCCTCTTAAAAGCCTTGGGATGGAAACCGCCGTAAGAAAGACGCAGTGCCTGGACCTCTTGCAGTGTTTTTCGTGCTCAGGTCTCAGTGCTTTCCACAAGCCAGTAGCACTATCCCCATTTCACAGATGGGGACAGGGGTGTAGGGCCTGGACGTGGCTTCTCCCAGTCATGTTCATGTTGAGCAGGCTTCAAAACCTGGAACTTCTCCCAGCCCTCCTAGGCCTCAGTCCAGCTTCGTGTCCACTTAGCGTAAGAGCTCTTGACCTGCCTGTTTGAACATGATCTCTTGTGCCTGGACTACATCCGGTCAAAAAGTCATGGGCTACATTTTCAAGTTGCGGGGTGGGGGGTGTACAATGGTGTGTGTTAAACTTCGAAACAAGTTCTAGGTTCCTGCGCATTGAGTTTCTGCTGCACTCAGCAAGTCAGTTGTAAAAGCTTTGCCAGTTCTGAGTGTGCGCCATCACCCCTTAATTATAGAGTATCTCTCTGCTTCATTAACATGTTCTCTCATTTCCCTCCTCACCCACATGTATTATCCCCCCCATCTTTCACGGAGATCTTCCTCTGCAGGCAGGCCTCTGCCTTTAGTTTGTGTTGCATGCTCTCTCATTTCCTGTACCAGGTTTTAACGCTGATCTCTGAGGTGATACCTTTATGAAGGCACGCTGGTTACTTCTGATTTCATGCATTAATCTTTTCCTAAGGACACTCTCTGTATCGACTGCAGTGTCTATTGACATTCTCCAGCCACTTCAAAATTAATAGATTTTGATATTCTGTTACACTTTGCGAGGCCTGATTCTGCAGCCTTTATTGATGTGAGCAATTCTCCGGGAGTACTGGCCCAATACCGCTTCTGTAGAAGCCAGTGGATCTAGTCACACTGCAGGATCAGAGCCTAGCTCCTTCACTCTTCACGGCTGCTTTCAGAAGTGATGGCAATGATGATCTGTTTTCGATTTTGCTGCCTCTGTGGACTGGGCAAGTCAGAAACAAACATTGGATGCACCATCAGAAATGAGGGCTTGAGGCCAAACATGGCAGTAAATTTAGACTTGTATCTGCTGTGTTCAATGATGTCTTTCTGAACCTTCCTAACACCTTTTGGTTATGACCTTTATATGACATCCTTCTCATGTGTTCAGTCTTTGGATACATGGGCAGGCATGTGAGCGAGCAGTGCTAAACTCTGCTACTCCAGAACTATATCCTGCTGATTTTTGCTAACTTTTCTCCTCTTTCCTAGGTTCATGCTGGTGAAGTTCTGTTGTATCCGATCACGGGAATACAGTAAGAAGAGGAAACAAGAGCCCAACTTGTGCCCTGCTTACTTTGTCCTGCAATATAATGAGGAGATTGACCGGCTGGTGATCACAGAGCTGAACAGTAAACACGTTCATGTCGAGCCAGGGGCTCCCGTGGTTCTTACAGGCTCTTCTCGGATGACAAGAAGAGCCAGCTCCACGGTAGATGACAAACCCGCCACAAAACTGCGTAGACAACAGGAAACTAAGGCAGAAGACTGTGAAACAGCTGGCAAAGACTCTGCGACACCTGACAGGACTCCAGACAGGTCAACTTCTCTGCTCAGTAAGGTTCCTGAGGTAGTCAAAGAAAATGCCTCTCCCTCAGCTTTAGTCAAGGTTGCCGAAGTCATGAAAAACTTCCTGAGGGTGGACATGGGGTCATTGGCTTCAATCAGTGTGGGCAGCAGCCAGGAGCTCGACAGGCTCAACTTCCAGACCAGCAAAATGAAGAGCCTGTTTGTCAAGTTCTCTGAGAGCCTCTTGCTGCACAGGGTGCAGAGTGAGAGAGGACACGTGCTTTATGCCTTCTTAGCAGAAAGCAAGGACCGAGTAGGGAAGCTGGTTCATTTTGCTGTCCTCAAGGAGGACACTGGGGAGAACGTGAGTAAAATGCTCACAGTCTTCAAGGAGTTCAATCCAGAGTGGCAGAAAGTCAAGGTGGTCTTTGTGGACATGGCCTTCCTTCACAAAGCCACCCTGCAGGAGCTCTTTCCATCAGCCAAAGTACTGCTCTCTGTTTATCACACTGCCCAACTCCTAGAGAAGAAGGTAGAGGAAGCAGAAGTCTCTTCTTCCTTCAAGCGTAATGTGACACTAGCTTTGAGGGAGGCTGTCTTTTCCCCTTCTAGCCCAAATCTAGACGGCTTGTCTCAGCTGGTGAAGCGCTTGGTGGACAAAGAGTTGTTTGACTCTCTTCAGGCCAACTGGTTCTCCTGTGAGATGCTGTGGTACTTGCATGCAAAGAAAGGTCTCCTTTCCTGCAGCACCTACATGGACAGTCTGGACTTCATCACCCATAAACTATCCACTCTCTTTAGCAAGCAGTCACCACTGGAGACGAGCATCCTTCACTTTGTCGAATACGCAGACTGCTTTGACACCAAAGGCCTGGAAAACCTGAAGCAGGGTTTGTCACCAGAGGATGGCCGGAACAGCCTCGAGAAGCCTAAAGCACGCACGCGTGCCACCCCAAAACGTGCTCCTGTGCAGGCCCGGATCAGCTCTCCTGAGCCTCCCCAGCAGGTCATCAAGCAGGAACCAGCTAAGGCCACAGGTGCTATGCTGGCAGCTTTGCACAAGAGTTGCACTGACCTGAGCTACCAGCTGTACCTGAGTGAGTGGGAGGTGATGCAGAAGTCAACCAAGATTATCAGCATGAAGAACAAGATTGTGGTTCAGCTGTTAGAAGACACGCACCAGGTCAGCAAAGATTGTACGAGCTGCAGTTGTTACTTCCACTGTCGGTACCGGCTGCCCTGCAGGCACATCCTGTCTGTGCTGCATGCAAACAAGAGGGCAGTAGAAGAAGCTATGGTGTGCAAGCGCTGGCAGAAGAAGCATCAACACCCATCAGGCTTAGGAGAGAAGCTCCTGGACCACACTGAGCACTTAGCAGGTGCCCAGCCAGGGGCAGAAGAAAGGTCTGACAAAATCCAGTCCCTCAGCAAAGAGCTTGCGAATCTGCTTCTGCAGTGTGATGGGGAGGAGCTGGAGGAGCGCAGCTCCACGCTCAGAATGATTGTGGATATCTGGACTAAGTCCTCTGAGCCAGAGGAGGAAGATGAGAAACCCTTTACCTGCAGAAATGTGGGGGACCTGCCTTTCCTCTGGGTAAAACAGGAGGAGGTGGAAGTGGAGCCAGCAGCGGCAGCTTCTGGAGAGTCGCCGACAGACACCAAGAAGTTGCTAATGTGAAAGGTGAAGCCTGCTGGATTCAGACATGAAAGATGAACTGAGCTGTTTGTGGAGAGTTAATGGGTTGACCCTACCCCAGCTTCTCTTCCCCTTCCCGCTCTGCCCCAAGGAGATTCAGGGTTACGGTGAACTTGTAGGACTGTTAAAGATCCAGCTAAGGAACCTGAGACTTTCCCGGGTGCCTGGCCATTGACTCCACTGCACAGCTCTACAAAGGTTCTAGGCACCTGTAATAGCGTAGTTCCCAGCTGGCCCCCCGTCTGTCCAGCCAGTAGTTGCCTGGCACTAGGGCTGCAGAAGCCAGGCTAGCAATATCCCCTTTTTGGAGGGCTCTTCACCACTGTTTTTCCACCAAAGCCTAAGAAGGACTGGCCCAGCAGCGGGGCCCATGGTCAAGGTGGTTAGTTTCCCCCCATTCATTCAGTAGTTCTTGGTTTTTAAGTCTGGAGTGAACTGGCTCTCGCTGCCCAGGCAACGGGAGAGGTTGTTCCAGGCGCTGGGCAGGGCGCAGAGAGCTCGCTCCCCAGGGAAGTGCAATGCTGCTGTGGCTCCTGCTCTGCAGCCACCAGCGCCCCTTTGCTGCTGTGTGTTCAGACCAAATGAATTGCGAATTATTAAACCGTGGTTTCAGCTCCATGGTAATCCAGCCGTATTTCTCCCGGGCGCTGCGCTGCGCTGGGCCCTTCCCCCTGGGCGCGGGGCAGGGGCCACCCAGGGCGCTCCCCGGAGCAGGGCGGCTCCCACGTGCGGGCGTTGGCGCCGGGGTGCGAGTCACGTGACGACCTGAGTGCATCACATGACTTCGCCGGCGCTGATTGGGCGTCTCGCTCTGAGGTCGTGGGCTGGTTGCTAGGAGGGTCTATAGCTATTGGAGGATGCGTCGTCACGGCAGCAGAAGCCCACCCCGCTGAACCGAGGCGGATCCGTGGCCACTGATTGGTGGATTCGCTGGCAGACAGCCGCACCAGTATTCTGATTGGCTGCGGCTTTGAGAGGGCCGCCCGAGGATTGGCAAACTGCTGTGTCCGTCACGGAGGGGGCGGGGGAAAGCAGGAAATGGCGGCTTGGGGAAGCCGGCCCGTCTGGAGCAGGTAAGGCGGTGGGGCGGGCGCCGGGGCACGCCGGGAAGTAGCGTTGCCCCCCGCCAACAGGGGTTGGGAGGAGCGGGGCATGCCGGGATACAGCATTGCCTACCCCACGGTCGGACTCCGCTGCTGCGGGGCATGCTGGGATATAGCATTGCCCTCCAGCAGGGCTGGGCTGGAGCAGTGCATGCTGGGATCGCTCCAAGCCCCAGGTGTGAGGGCTGCTGCAGCGGTGCCCGGTGGCCGCCGTGCTGCGCTCTTGGCGGCGGGCGGCCCAGCCTGCTGGGGGGGCAGGGGTGGGAGGTGGCTTCGCCGGCCGTCGCCTGCTGTCTGAGCTGCAGGGAAAGGCGGGCAGCAGAATCGGTCCTGACCATTTGCCCTCCTGTTTCTCTCCTCCCCCCAACCCAGGCCTCCCGGACGGAGGTAGTGCGAGGGGTTGCCCCCCGCCGTGGACAGGCCTTGACCGCCGAGGGAACTGGGGCTCGTGCTCCAACAGCACACAGACACCGACTGCTAGCAATGGCCCTGGAAACGGTGAGGGAGCTCCTGAGCTTTGACTGCGGCTCCCTGGTCACTTATCAGTTAGATAAAACCTCCCAGCTGGACGCCATCAGCTTCCAGACCAACCTGATGCGAGACGTATTTGTGCATTTCCCTGAGGTCGTGCTCATCCACAGGACGCACAGCGGCAAGGGCAAAGCTCTGTACATGTTCATGGTCGACAAGCCTTTCCTGAAGCTGGAGGGTGAGATGATGAAGGTCATTCACTTCGCAGTCCCTGCAAAGGAGTCTGCAGAGAGCTTGTCTCGTCTCTACAAGACATTCAAGGCATTTAACCCCGAATGGAAGAAGATCCAGACCTTCCTGGTGGACCCACACTTCCCGTTATTGCCGATCCTCTCCCAAGCGTTCCCGTCAGCGGAAGTGCAGCTATCCGTCTTCCACGTGTGCAAATACTTGCAGCACAAGATCCACCAGATGTCTTTGGAGTGCTACACGGAAAGGCTAATTCTGAATACCTTGAGGAACACAATGTGTGCAGCCACAGAGAGCAACCTGCGAAAGATGCATACTGTTCTGAGCGATTTTGTGAAGCCTGACTTGCTGCCCCAGCTCCATATCCACTGGCTCCTCAACAGCAAGATCTGGGTCATGCATAGCTGGAGGAACTGGGCCGAGAGCAGTGAGTATTTTAAAGAACTGGAGGTCACCACTCGAGGCTTAAGTCAAGTCTTCTGCACTGGGCTCTCTCTGGAGACCTGCGCCACTTCTTTAGCAAAACACTACCAGAAGTGTGTGTCGGAGCGGTCTCCTGACGCTGTGCTGGTCTCCACTACCCCTTTGAGCAGCCATATGTCTGTCAAGGCAGCTCCGCAGAGCCTGTCGGCTCAGAGCTTGCCCCCAGCTTCTCATCCCTCCACATCTCTTCATAACCAACCAGCCCAGAAGACAGCACTGGTCTCTCTCAATCATGGCTCTCTTGCAACTCTTCAGAATCCCCTGATCTTTCTTCAGAACCCCCTGGCAGCCCCTCAGATTTCCCGGCTTCTGCAGAACCATTCAGCAAACGCTTGGAGCCCCTTGAATCTTCCTCTCCATGGAACTGCAAGAGAGACCATGGCTGAGGACACAAACAAGGACCACGACACAGAGAGGAGCAGAGAGGCTGATGATTGCATCAGTCAGTCCCTGCAGGACATCTGCACAGTACCCGCCACTAAACTTTGCTTGACTGAGTTTGCAGTGGTGCAGAAGTCTGTGCAGCTAATTGGCACCAATGAGGATGCCATCAACGTGCAGATCCTCGAAGATGCCCACAAGGTGGACCCAAAGGGCTTGAAAAGCTGTACTTGCCCCTTGAACCAAACCTTCCGGCTGCCTTGCAGGCACATCCTGGCTGTGCTGAACTCAGACAGGTGGGTCTCGCAGCCAGAAATGTTGAGCAAACAGTGGCAGAAGGGACCTGGTGGCTGTCAGGCAGGGCCAGAAAGCACCAATGGCTTCTCAGAGGTTCTAAACAGCTCCTGGGAGAAGTCTCTGGATAAATCCCTGGTTGTGTCCTTTCTCACCAAAGAGATCAGCCGCCTTCTGACCCAGTGCAGTAGTGAAGAGTTTGATCGCAGGTACAACACCCTCCGGGAACTGGCTGACAGCTGGATTGGACCTTACGTGGAAGTGAAGCTGTAGCTCTGACGCTGCTGCTTCCCAGCCCCTTCTGCTTGTGCCTTGCAGCTCTCCGGGGCACGTGGGCAGAAGCGAGATGTGAAACGCTGGAGCAACATCAGTTCAAAGCCACATGTCCTCCCTTTCGTCCTCTCAGAAATGCTGTGGTGGGAGATGGGCAACGCAGTGGGGTCTCCCTGGCTTTGGAGTGCACCTAGCACCTGTTGAATGAACATTACCCCTGCTGGGGAGACGGAGGGACCTGAATGTGGGACTCCTGCCAAGATGGCAATGGACCAACCACACTGGCCCAGCTGATAGTGGAACGGGGCAGTATGGGGCAACATGGGCCCCCATTGTCTGAACAAGGGCTTGTGCATTCAGGCCCTTTCCAGGTGCCCAGTCACTGCACTAGGCATGGGCAGCTTATCTGTGACATGTATAACACTTGCAGTTAGGCAGGGAGCTGAGTACCTCCTTGCCAGCCCTTTCCCTCCCTGCCTCCTTGGCACCTGGGGCTCCTTGCCTAGCTTGGAAGGCAGGCTGTGCTCACGTGAGGCCAGGCTCTATTTTTAAACTGCATTGTTAGTTCCCCATCTTCTCATTTCCCTATGCTGTAGTCGGCTGAGTGAACCTGCCTGTTTGGGAGCAGCAAAGGCTGTGAGGAACAGCCTACCCATAGCTCCCGCAGCAGGCACTAGGGTTACGTGGGCCAGAGGTGGCAGTTGCCCTTACACTTGCTGGGGAACTAGTGCGCTCTCCCCTTGACAGCCTTGGACTGGGAGAAGGGGATGAATGGGTGTACCCATGGCTGCCGCTTGCAGCCAGGCAGTAAGTGCAGACTGAAGGCTCGCAGGGTGCTGCAGGGAGAAGGGGGTGCTGATAGCGGCAGGACCTGCTGCATGCTTGAGTATAAGGGGTTTGGCTGCTCTGAAAGAAGCAGCTTCAGGAAAGGAGATGCCATGGGCGGGAGATGGAGATGCTGCTTTGTTGCAGCCGGCAGGGGGCAGCCAGGGGAGCAGGACTGCACTGAGAGGTCGGCTTCCCCCCCCGCCCCCGCCAGTCTGGCATGCTTGTCATCCAAAGTGCGTGTGTTCCCTTGACCCAGGTTTTGGTAGCAGCTTTGTTTATAGCAGTCAGCACACCATGGGAGCAGAGCAGAGCGGCGTGACTGGGGACTTCCTCTTGATCTGGGGTTTTGTAATACATGATCTGGTAACATAAACCTTCTCTGGGAACACTGCCTCCCATGTTTCCTTCCCCTTGAAGTTCTGCTTGGCTTCACTTCCCAGGCTGCGCAGCAAGAGCTGGAGGTGGGCTCCGGCAGCTGCTGTTGACCAGCCTCTTTCTCGGTCAGTCTCTCTTGCAGAGCTGCGGGTCCCCCCTCCTCTTCAGAGTGACCTCCCCAGCTGCCCCCTGCTCCGGATTTTCTGCCATGAAGCTCTGCACAGCTTGGATCATGTCATCCTCTCTGACCCCTGGCACGGGCACTGTGGGGATGCCCGCGATCATCATGGCAAGAGTGAGGATGCAGTTGTCAGGGGGCAAGGTTGGTGCTGGCTCTCCTGCTCTGTTACTTGCCTTCATGGGCAGCAGGAAAGCACCTCCGGGAGGAGGAAGCCCAGCCAGCGGGAAGGCCCCTGCCGGGCTGCCCTGCTCAGCACCACGCCACCTGTTCTGCTGAGCAGGTGGATACCTATGTGGAGGGGCAGTCTGAAACATGCCCGCGGGGCCGCAGGGCTGCTTGTCTCTGGGCAGTTCAAAGGGGTAATCCCATGCAGGGATCTCATGCTGGGCAAGCCTCCCAAAGTACTGCCCCCTGTATGGCTCCCACCCATAGCCTACCCTGCTGTGGATAAGGAGGCATGGAGTTGTGTGGGCCCCCCTGAGAGGCTGTGTGGGTGTCTTCTGGTACAGCAGGGCAGCTTCTTGCTGTGGAGGGCCTGCATTTGTCTCTGTGTTGCTCCTGAGCAGGCCTGGAACCAAAACCCCGGCAGCTGAGGGTGCCTCCCCTGCCTGGTAGACACTGAGATTGCCCTGCACCACATGGAGCTGTCTGCTGGCGTCTCCTGTAGGGAGAGAAGCGTGGGCTGAGCCCTTCCCAGGGTGCCCTAGCCGGAGGCAGGCCTCGCTTAGATGCCCATTGTGTTGCGTGTGGTAGGTGCCCGATCCTGGAGTGCTGGGAGGGGCCGCGAAGAGTCAGGCTCAGCCTATGTCCCCTGTGCAGCATGCACGGATACGTTCTCCCCAGGGCCTTTGCTGTGCTGTTAGGTATCTACTGCATGCATCTCCCGTGGGGATGCAGGATGTGAGTCAGGCCCAGCCTGCAAGTAAACATCTCCAGGAAAGAAAACATGCAGCTGGAATGAGAGCCACGCTGCAATTTTCATTCCATTGGAAGGGCGTGAGAGATGCTGGTCTCCCACGCCTGGCCGCTCCCTGAGAGCAGCCAGAAATGTGCTGGGATCCTAGCTCAGCCTGGCTTTCCCTGGTGACTTGGGTCTTGTTTCAAGTGACAGCTCGCTCTTGGTGAACACCTGCCCTGGCAACGCAGGAGGGCTGATTCCAGCCATTTCTAAACTGTCAGCTGCTGCGAATTGGCCTTTTGTATCCTGCCCTCTCTACTTCCAGCTGAGGAGTTTGAGCTGAGGCCTCTCTGCCTCAGCACCCTCTCACAGCCTAGTGGGTGGTAACTGGGTAACCTCTGGCTGGTGCCACGTGACCAGCATGTTATGCTTGGGCCACCCTGCATCTGAACAGTGACACAGATGCCTCGAGCCTTTGGTCTCCTGTGAGATGCCCAGACTTGCCCTATGGCAGATCATCCCTGAGTTGCCTTCCCAGCACTTCCCTGTTCACACAAAATGCTGCTGAAATAGCAGGAAAAGCAGTTACCTTGACTGGGAGCTAAAAAACCCAGTGCCACTATTTCCTTCACTGGATAAGACATGGCCAGTGTTGAACCGGCTTGCCCCATTCTAGAACCAGCATCACAGGCTCCGGCCTTACCTCACACTGGAGCCAGCGCCCAGCACTGGCTCCCCACCTACCAGCTCCCACTGTGACTAGCCCAGGTCTTCTGGAGCAGGGTGGCTTTCAGCAGGGAATGATGCTGGTGGGATTAGGGTGGCCCTGCTGACCCACTGGGTCATCTATTCCTGCTCTGACACCCTTGAGCCTCTGCCTGTCACAAGCAGGCTGGGTTTCAAGCACTTCTGGTTTGTCCCTGGTCCCCGTTCCATACAACGTGTGGACTGTGTGCACCTGCGACCGCCCTCCCATACCTCTCGGGAGGGCAAGAGCATCCTCACTGAGGTCTGTGACTCAGACAGGCGGCAGCGGGGACTGGCCCATGGTACTCCCCGTCACCGGGACTGTGTGGAGGAGGCGGAAGCTGCATGCAGCACCAATCCTACAAGCAGTGTTTGTTCAGCGCAGTTTGGAAGCACTTTATTGCTCTTGTGCTGCTGTAAGTGGAGCAGCCCCAGCCTGCCCTTCACATGCAAGGAGCTCCCTACTAGTGCTGCTCTGGCCCAGACTGGCTGTGCAGCCCTTGTACTGTCTCTTGCTGCTGCAGACAGCACTTTGCGTGTCAGGAAGCAGAGCCTGCTGAGGCTCCAGCCAGAGGCAGAGCAGTAGGGAACCAGCTCTGTTCCTGGGGCCCTGTGCTTGGAGGGTGGAAGAGCTGTCCTGGAAGATCATTTCTGATCACTTGCAGGGGCTGAGCACATGGCAGCGGCCTGCTGAGGGTGCTCCCGCTGCCCCGTCACTCGTATTTGCAGAAGTTCTTCAGGACAAGGGGCAGGTCCAAGCCATCGATGGCCAGTCGGTGGATGACATGCTTCTGGATGACCTGTCGGCAGAGGGTCTGCAAGGAGGGGACTGAAAGTGGAAGAAGAGGGAGCTGAGTTGGCTGCTCTGAGTGCATCTGTGTCGCTCTGGCACCGTGCAGGGTCACTGGGTAGGCAAGTGGCTCACAGTGAGCGTGGGGAGGTTGCCCTGGGGCAGGCCCTCGTGGGGGTGAATGCTGCCCTGTGAAGAGCTGCCACTCAGCAGTGAGGTGTGAGCTTGCATCCTGGCTGCCTGCTGGAGGTCACAGGCTGGGGGGGCAGTTCGTGTCCCTGAGCCCTGATGCCTGTGCAGTTGGAGAAGGATGGGTTGGGGGCAGGGGCTTCCCAGGGAGACAACTGGTGTGGCCGTTTTAGGATGATCAACTTTCTTTGTGCCTGTCTAGCCAGGGACTACCTGCTCCCCCCATGCTGCCCTTGAAACCCCCTCTCACCCGTGACCTGGGTCGCTGCACCCAGTGGGCACACGCATCTCACAGCCTGTTCCTGGACACTTTCTCTCTTACCTAAGAGTCATTTGGTGCTGCGGAGAGGTGCTGGGGGCGGGAATCCAGGTGGCAGCAAGCCAGCTGGTTCCCAGCTAGTGTGTGAAAGGCCTTACAGCAGGGCCATCGGGGTGCGGCGGGGGTCAGAGGCTTGGATAATCTGGTCTGTCACAAGGTGTGTAAGACTGAGCTGCAGCTAATGCAAAATCTTGCTCAACACCTCTTATCTCTGCTGGATGCTGCTGGCTTTGGGAAGGAGGGGCAGAGAGGCAGAAATTCCGGCCAAACCACTAGCACGGTTCGGAGCCAGGCTCTGACCTTGGGACCGCGCTCAAAGCGCTCGCCTGTTTACCTTCCCTCAGCACTGGGCCATGGGTTGTTGTGACCGGGGCGCTTCGTGAGAAGAGACTTTGCTCTCTGCAGCAATAGGTTGTTCCCTGCTGCCGCCAGGCCTGAATCTCTCTCTTGACCCAGAACCTGTCACGGCAGCATCTGCTTCTTTCTCACTTCTGTTTTGGGCCAATATGCAGCTAAAGCGAAACTTCCCTTAAACGCTTCATTTGCAGAAAGAGGAACCCCTGCAACCTTTCATCTGAGAAGGGAAGAACTGCGTTCAGCCTCCCGCACCGCTCCCAGCCATCTTGAGAAACCCAGTCGGGTGTCTCCAGGGGACCCCCTGCCGGTCCGGAGAGCAAAGGGCAGCAGGAGGTGAGAGGGGCTTCGCCCATGTGCTGACCTGGACCTACATCCTCCACGCAAGGTACTTTCAGCCCGGGGAGGCTGCTTGCTGCAAAGTTGCTGAGGTAAGGGTGGGGGCCAGCGCCCAGCGGACGAGTAAGAGCTGGCTGGGCGTACTCTGAAGTTATGCTCTGCTGTCAGGACGTGAACAAGTCTATCTCATGTCCCTGCACCTGGGTTTTCGCAGTGCCCTAGCGCCAACAACAGCAGGTTAGCCCTGGTGCAGGAGTGACCAGTGCAGTAAGGGACAGTCCTGCCTGCTCTGCTTTCTCGTGAGAGCTTGTTGCGAGTGTGACCCTTCACCTGGAGCCTGGACACTGGGTACCGAGCACTGCAGACAGCGCCAGGTGGCGTGGCAGTTATCACGGTCCCATCTCTGCTCTTGCTTTTGGGCTCACTTGGTGTTTGGCTCCTGCTGAGCAGGGCGAATGATGTCAGTGGTCTGTGTGGCTCAGGTGCCCGTCCTCTGAGGAGTTGGGCCACAGCACCCTGCTCAGATGGGCACGATTCGACCACCCTGCTCGGGGCTGGTGAGTCCTGTTCCCACCGTCTCCAGCTGTGAACAGCCTCCCCGGGGCTGCTGCACAAGTGTCTTCCTCACTTCTGTTCCACGTGCCCAGCGTTAGCCCCAGACCCAAGGGGAAAGGAGAGGCTATGGGCACCGGCAGTGGGGCAGGGGCAGTGAGGTACTGGGCAGAAATGCGGCGCGTACCAGGCTTGTGGGGCCTGGCGTTCAAGGGCCCAGGGCTGGTGCTGGCTTATAGGGCTGCGGCCATATCCAGCAGGAGACCAGTGTGGTCTTGTCTCCCTGCCCCATGGTGCCTGGGGCTCTGCCCTGGCAGACGGTGAAGCTGAATCTCGCCAGTGTGAGCCCCCACACCCGTGCCCCTCCCCAGAGCCCGAGGGGGGAGGCTCCTCGGATACCTACAGCCATAATCCACCTGGATCACACGGACGCTTTTTGTCGAAGCAAAAACGTCCACCACGGCGTAGAGCGGGCGGGCGGTGGGGAGGCCCCTGGCGCTGGCCCCCATGTCCTCCCCGTTGATGACGATGTGCATGTCGGCCGTGCCGTCGGGCCGGGGCACGTGGAGCACCCCGATGCGGCTCCGCCGCGCGGTGGGAGGCAGCACGTTCGTCCTGTACAGCTCGTCCAGGAGGTGGCTGTAGCGCCCGGGCCTGCTCCGGCCCACCAGCTTGTCCCGGGGGATGCGGATGTGCTCGATGAGCAGGTAGGGCTCGCAGAGGAAGCCGGGGCCCCGGGCCAGTGCGCCCGCCTCCTCGCCCTCCGGTGCCACGCGGTTGTGGTTCCTGGTGATGGCGAACACCCAGCTGTCCCCCAGGCCCACCAGGTCGGGCAGCGAGTACTCGGGCACGGCGGGCAGGCGCTGCGGGTCGTGGGCCGTCAGCCCCACGCGCAGGTGCCCGCACCAGCCCAGCTCCTTCTCCTCGATCTCCACCAGGAAGATTTCCCCGGGCGCCAGGGGCTCCCGGCTGAAGCACAGCCCGTGGGCGAAGCTCTGCACCCGCGTGGCCCGCGTGCCCCAGGCCTCGAGGCGCACGTTGGCGCCGTGGACGCGGTGGAAGCGGGCCGCCATGGTCGCGGCGCTGGGCCTGGGCCCGGCTATTTTTAAGCGAGCTGGTGACAGCTGCAGGGAG
>NW_017728922.1:1301620-1309814 GCF_001723895.1 Crocodylus porosus
GCAGGTGCAGCCCGACGGCGCCAGCCTGCGCTACAACGACTACGCCTGGAACCAGGTGGCCAGCGTGCTGTACCTGGAGTCCCCCCTGGGCGTGGGCTTCTCCTACTCCGACGACAAGCAGTACACCACCAACGACACCGAGGTGAGTGAGCGGCTCCAGCACCCGCCCTCGGCCCATCCCCTGCCTCCCGCCTGACCACCTCCGCCCCGCTCTGTGCAGGTCGCCCACAACAACTACCTGGCCCTGAAGGAGTTCCTGCGCCTCTTCCCGGAGTATGCCAATAACGACCTGTACCTCACCGGCGAGAGCTACGCCGGGATCTATATCCCCACGCTGGCGCAGTGGGTCATGCAGGATCCCGGTCTCAAGCTCAAGGTGAGGGGTGGGTGCCGGCCTCGTCCCTGGCGCAGGGGCGGGGGTGGGCAGGGCAGGGCACCGTCGTGGGGCCTCTCCCCACTGCCGCACTTCACGCCGAGCCAGACTGGCTGCAGGAGGCAGCGGTGGGTCGCTGGCAGGACGTGGTTCTCGCTCTGGCCCTGTAGCAGGTGTCTCCTCGTGGCTTTGCATCTCCCCGGGGTCTGTTGCAGGGTGTCCAGGGATGCCATGCTGTGCTCCCTGCTCCTCTGTCAGCCCGCGGGTCCTAGAGTCCTGGACGTTGCTCCTTCTGCCACTTGGCCGTTGCTGTTCCCCCCGCACCCCCTCTTCCTTTCCACTGCTAACTGAGTCCTGCGGCTGTGCCCCACTCAGCAGGTGTCCTAGGTGCACCTGGCAAAGCCTCAGTTCCCATCTAACAGCCGTGTCCACCTTCCAGGGCCTGGCTGTGGGGAACGGCCTCTCCTGCTATGAGACCAACGACAACTCCCTGGTCTACTTCGCCTACTACCACGGCCTCCTGGGAACCCAGTAAGGCTCGGGTGGAGGTTGAGGCAGGGGCCAGGGTCCGGCACAGATGGGAGAGGCTGTGGCTGTAGCCACAGGCCTCTGCCATAGCCAGCCTGGCCAGCCCTGCCCACGGATCCCGGCAGCCCTGGGGGGTGGCCTGAGGCACCAGCAGCCCTTGCCCCCACAACAATGAGGGGTAGAGGTGTTGGATGGTTGTGTGTCTATCTGTGGCTCCTTTGCTCCTTGCCCCAGAGAAGGCTGGTGCTAGTAAAGTCTCTGCTTTGGCTCTTGCTTGGGGCCTCTGTGTTGGTAAAGGCTGGTGGGAGCAGAGCAGGCACCAGGCTTGGGGTTGGGCTGGGAGAAGCTGTGCCAGCCTAGGGCTGGCCCCAAGTCTCCATCTCTTGCCCAGGTTTCTGCTGCCCTGATGATGGGCACCTGTGGAATTGGCCACGGGGGAGCTCTGGGCTCTCCCTGGGGCCTGGACCTCTGCTGCCCCATTGGGAGGGCCACTGCATGGTGCGCTGTGGAAACATGCAGCAGTCTTCCCCAGTGCAGGGGGCCCGTGGGCTGGAGTAGCTCCTCCCTGTGCCCCTCACTGGGTCTCCCATTTCAGGCTCTGGCAGGACCTGCAGACCTTCTGCTGCTCACAGGGGAAATGCAACTTCCATAACAATCGTAACCTGAACTGCACGCTTAAGGTGAGTGGGAGCAGCCATGGGGAGAGCCCAGCCAGCCCTGCTGCATGGCTCCACTGGCCACAGCATCATCTGCCACATCTCTGCACCCTGGGCCAGGCTGTGCGGCAGCCGTAGGGTTCTTGCCCTCCCTGGGCCTGCGGACCAGGCCCAGGCGGTGGCTGGACGGATAGGGCCACGGCAGCCAGTCAAGGCAAGCCAGCTGGATCCCAGCACCCACCTGCCACTTGTTGCAGATGACGGAAACGATCAAGATTGTGGATGAGTCTGGTCTGAACATCTACAACCTCTACGCCCCATGTGCCGGTGGCGTCCCCGGAGCCTTCAGGTAGGAGCGGTGGTTCTTGTGGGGGTGTCAGCTTGCTGCTTCCGGACAGGACCCTAGGCAGGCTCTGTGCAGGACGGGCATGGTGGACGTCTCTGCCAAAGCAGGGCTCTTGTCTGATTTCCCCTCCCTGCCAGGAGAAGGAAGCAGGTAGCACTGGGGCGGCCCCGTGCCTTGATTCTCAGGCTGCTCTCATCTTGGCGGCAGGTATGAGGGGAGCCAGGTTATCACCCACGACCTGGGCAACTCCTTCATCAGGCATTCCCTGAAGTTCTCCTGGAGGCAGGTGAGTGTCTGGGGCTCATGCTCTGCATCCTGCTCCTTTTGACATTGGTCAAGGACTTGCAGGCTGGCCTCTGCTATGCTGGCTCCCTAACAGCTGTGGCCTGGTACAGGGACTTAGCTGGGGTGAGCTGGCCCACGGTGCCCCAGTTGGGGTGGCAGAGGGGCAGCTGGCTGCATCGTGCAGGGTTTGGGGTGGCTGGCTCACTGTCCGAGCAGTGAAGTGCCTGTGCTAGTTGCTGCTGCTTCTCCCACAAGAACCTGCTCCAGATACCAGTGGCCAAGAAAGCGGTTCGGCTGGACCCCCCTTGCACTAACACAACTGCTATCAGCAACTTCCTGAACTCCCCCGAAGTGCGGAAGGCCCTGCACATCACCCCAGAGGTCCCCCAGTGGCAGCTGTGCAAGTAGGCAGGGGCTAGGCTGGAATGGGAGTGGCTGCAGGGAGACGAAGGGCCTGCATGACTGCTTCTCCTGTTGCAGCTTTGAGGTGAACCGCAGCTACAAGCGCCTCTATACCACGATGAATGACCAATACCTGAAGCTGCTCAGCTCTGGGGTGAGTAGGGGAAGGGGCGGGGGTTGGGTCCTGGCTGCCTCTGGACCCCTTTCTTGGGGAGGGAGCATGGCTTGGCTCCAAGTGCTGGCTGTAGCCCTTGCCTCATCTCCGCTGCTGCCACGGGTCTCTACCATGGGTGCTTCAGGGCACCGCTGAGCCTCCATGCCCAAGGGTGCGGGGCAGTGCACAGAGCTGCTGTTCACAGCCTGGCTGACACTCTTGTCTCTCTGCAGAAATACCGGATCCTGGTGTACAATGGCGACGTGGACATGGCCTGCAACTTCTTGGGGGATGAGTGGTTTGTGGACTCCCTGGGCCAGAAGGTAAATGGGCAGCTGGGGCAGGGCCTGGGCTAGGGGGCACTTGCCAGAGCAGCCTGACCTGCTGCAAGGGTGAGTGTGGGGAGGGAGTGCAGCAGCCTCTGGAGGGAGGCGCATCGGGCCATCCCCGGGGCACTCCGGTACCAGGGCAGTGCCTCGGCATTACAGGGGAGAGGTAATGACCCATCAGCCCTGTGTGCAGGTAGGGTCATTAGCTTGCAGAGGTGGCTCTGAGTGCACTGGGCTCCTGTTGCAGGTGCAGGTCAACCGCAGGCCCTGGCTATACAAAGATGGGGGCGTGGACCAGATTGGGGGCTTCGTGAAAGAATTCACCAACATTGCCTTCCTCACCATCAAGGTAACGGGCACAATGAGGGGATTTGGAGCTGCTTTGGCCTGAGGCCAGTGCACTCCTCAAGCTGCGTTGCATGCTGCCTCTTCCTGCCTGCACCCTCACCGGGTGGTGTTCTGAAATCTGAGCTCTTGCTGTGTTGGGGGCTGCGTGACCGGGGTCTGGGACCAAGCAGAGCCTGCTTTTCCTCATGTGCACAACTTGCTGCTCCTCGCTGGGGGCCATGCAGGGCTCTGCCTGGGCTGTCATGTGGCTGGAAGATGCTGCCAGCACTCACTCTCCTCTGCCTGTTCCTGCAGGGCGCCGGGCACATGGTACCCACGGACCAGCCACAAGCTGCCTTCACCATGTTCAGCCGCTTCATTCACCGGCAGCCGTACTAGCAGCTGCAGAGCGGGGCTGTGTTTCCTGCACTGGTGCCTCGTGCCCCAGCCCTAGGCCCTTCGCTGCAGTTGGCCACTCACTGTTCGATGGCCACAGATACGGGTTCCCCACTGCGCAGGGTGCTGGGGCTCCTGTTTTCCTCTGGCTTCCTGGCAGGGGGCACCAGACTCTGCTTTATTCCTGCCCCCTCCCGGCCCTGCAGCCAGTGCTGGGGGTCCTGACCCAGCTGCTTCAGTGCAGGCAGGGGGCCGGAGCCGCCTGTCCTGGCCGGAGGAGACGGTAGTCTCCCTGCTGGGGCTTTTTCCTCTTGCCCCGAGCGCTGGAGCCAGCTGCTTCCCCTTGGCTGGGAGCAGCGCACAGCACTTCCTCTCCCACTCCAGCCCCTGCACGCACGTCCTGCCCTGGCCCTGGGCAGCCGCAGGGGCTCTAAGCGGGCCCCCCCCCTCCAGTACAGATTCTCACAGCCATGTGTTGGTGGTGGCTCTGCCTCTTTCAGGGCTCAGGGCCCAGCAAGGCCTTGCAATAAACAGTCTGACCAAACTAGCCCTAGTGCCTGGGGCCTCCATTCTTGTCCTCGTCCTGGCTGTAATGGGCAGGAGCCTGGCCCAGCATGGAAAGGAGGGCAGAACCCCTGCACCCCCACGCACAGCACCTGGCAGTGGTCCTCTCTCTGCCTGTGAGGACCCCCAGGGAACTGCCGAGTCTCCCACCAATGGGGGGTTGGAGCTGCGTTGGCTCTTGGGTTCCCCCAGTCCTGTGTCCAGTGTGCCCCCCCCACATAGCTACAGGCCAGGCCAGGCCAGCAGGAGCCACCTGGCCGCAGCAAGACACCAGCTCCCAAGCAGAGTTAAGACCTCTTTATTAGTGTAAGAACAGAGCAGAGCAGGCGCCAGGCCCTGCAGCTCACCCAGCCCAGGGCTGCTCCAGGACAGGTGCTTTACCTAGAGTGGAGCGAGGGCGGCCTGGAGCTGCTGGGCGCAGTGTTAGCGAGTCAGCGCAGCGGGGGGAGCCGGGGGCGGGCGAAGCGGGCACTGCACGCCTCAGGCTGTGGGGCTGGGCTTGCTGGGCTGGGCTGGGCGGTAGTTCTCAATCACCTCCCGCAGCCCCTTGGAGAAGTGCAGGTCTGCACCCACTGTGATATAGCCCTGCAGGGACAAAGAAGCGGAGTCAGCATGACGCAGCCCCTAGTTGCTGTGCTGGGAGGGGGCCCTATTGCCCCCAGGTGTGCCTAGAGCTCCCTGCCAGCACGTACCAGGTGGTTGGTGACCACCTCCTTGGTGAAGTCCATGCCCTCTGGCAGCGGGATCTGGACCCCCTTCCTTGTCCTCTCTGCAGGGAGAAAAGGAGCAGTTACAGGCTGTCCTTGTGCCCAAGCCTGCCCCACCAGCTCCTGTCTGTACCGTTAATGATGGGTATGACGGTCAGCTGCAGCAGTGTCTTCAGTGGGGTCTGCAGTGAGAACAGCTAGGGAGAGAAGAGCCAGGGTCGGAGCACTGCTGGGGTGGGCAGCTACCCAAGGTTGGCATGGGGACTGCCACAGGGGCTCTGAGCCCTGTCAGGATTCCCCAAGGGCAGCGAGGGGGGTTGTGCCTGGGCACCACTGGAGCCTTTTCCTTCCCCCCCGCAGCACTCCCCGACCCTGGGCCTGGCTGCGTTCGGCCCCACTCACTGCCAGGGACTCCAGCGCCGACTGCTTGGAATAGATGCGGAACCTGTGGGGAGAGATGGGGTCAGCGCGAGCCCTGCCTCCCCGCCCCCTCCACACCAGCGGTTGGCAGCGCATGCGGCAGGACCCTGGGCTGTGTCTTCACCAGGGTGAAGCCCCAGGGGCTGGCAGCACCAGCATTACCTCCTCAAGTCCAGCTGCACCTGCAGGGCCTTCTGGCGCAGCATCACTTTGGCGCTCAGCCGTGCTTCCTGGAGAGGAGACAATGCCTTGCCCATCACTGCCGTGGCTTCCCCTCACCCAGGCAGCCTGGGGCGACAGCTGCAGCCAGACCCCATGTAGGCTCCCCAAGCTCTTCCCATACCCAGCTGCACTGCAGCATGGACAGGCAGGTGCACAGGGGCTCCCTGCTGTGCCCAGCAGCCGAGGCCATGCATGTGCCCCTTTTCGGGCCCTGCTCTCAGGAGGGGAGGGTGCTCACCATGCTCATGCTGGAGAGCTGCACAGGAGGCTGCTCTGCAGGCACCAGGGAGATGTTGAGCACAGCGCTGACAGAGATAGTGGTGCCCATGGGCCTGATGGTGCAGCGTGGGGGCGTCACCACCTGCAGCACCATCCTCAGTGGCGCGTCCACCACAGCCGGGCTCTGCAGGGGTAGCGAGTGAGGGGGGCGCTGGGGCACCGTCTTTCTGGCAGCAGTGGCCCAGGGCTCCTGGAACGTTCCCCACCCGCCTGCCCTCCCCAGCCCCACGGCTCTCACCATCATGAGCATGCTGCCAAAGAACGTGGCTCTCAACAAAACTTCCAAGTCCTTGGGCACCTGAAACAATGGGAACCGTCCTGTGCATGGGGGTCAACACACCAACCCCCGGGGCCACGTGTGGCACCTGACACTGCTGATCAGTGCCCCCCAGTCCGCACGCCAGCCCCTCACCTGGTCACCCTGGAACTCCATGGTCAGCACGCCTGCCTGGAAGTAGGAGAACATGGCCGAGTCGAAGAAGTACTCAGAGAAGGCCACGTACACCATGCGCTCCATCTCCTTGATCTCTGGCTGTTCCCCCTTGTTCACCAGCGTCTGGTTCTCAGCCTTCTGGTAGAAGAACATGCCCTGGGCGGAAGAGAGCGGGTGAGCCCTGCCCCCACAGCACGGAGGGCCGTTGGCCCTGGTGGGCAGGTGCTGGGGGGGCTGCAGTTGCCTCCAGGACTCACCCTGAAGTCCATGTCAAGCGTGTCCCAGGTGACAACGGGGTCGCTCAGGAGGGAGTAGTCGATGCCGACATGCTCATCCACTGGGTTCCTCACTGCACGCGGATGGGGTCGGTCACCCAGGCCCCCTTGGACCCCACCCAACCCCTGGGCTCCATTGTGCCCTCCCTGTCCCCCGCCGGCCGCAGCAGCTCACCTGGCACCGTGTCCAGCAGCGAGTTGAGCAGCACCAGCCCTGCATGGTTCAGTGCTGGGCAGATCTGAAACAGAGACCATGGCCCGGGCTACTGAGAGCGGGGCCAGGGCCACAGGAGGCAGACCAGGAGCCAAGGCACCGGCTTGAGGGTCCTGGCGCAGACCCTTGTATGGCCCTGCCCCGGAAGCCGGGCCTCCGCGCACCTCCAGCCTCATCTGCCAGCCTGGTGCAGGCTGGAGACCCGTGGAAGGGAAAGGCGCTGGCACAGCACACGCGCCCCTGGCACCAGATGCCTGGCCCGGGGGTCTGTGCAGTAGCAGGGCAGGGCAAGGCCTTACCTGCTGGTTGAGGACAAAGCGCATCCCCGTGGTGAGGAAGAGACCCAGAAACTCATAGACTTTCCTGCAGGGATGGGACAAGCTGTCACACCCATGCCCCTCCTGGCCACAGCTAGGGCCCGGGGCCCTGGAGGGGACGCCAGAGCCAGGGTCCATGCTGGGGGGTCCTGGCACGTGGGCAGCCAGTACCTGAGCGTGCCCGAGAAGCCAGCCTGCATGCGGGCGATGGAGGCATTGCAGGTGATGTTGGAGATCTTGAGGCGCCCAGCCCTGTCCTTGGACAGCTTCAGAGCAGTGTGGACGTGGACACCGAGCGCTGAGGCATTGATGGAGCCCACGTCGTAGCTGCGGAGCAGTAGCAGCATGGGTGAGAGGTGGGGGCAGGCAGGGCTGCTGGGGGCTGGGCTGGCCCAGAGACCGCCAGAGCTGCAGGACACTGCTGCAGGCGGGGGCTGCGGGGCGGCATGGCTTACAAGAACCAGTAGAGCAGCTGGCGGCGGAAGCGCAGGCTGATGGAGGCGTTGTTGATGCTGAAGGCAATGTGCTGCTGGGGCTGGAAGTGCAGGTCGGAGAGGGCCAGGTGCAGCGCCATCACCTTCACCCTGCGGGGATGAGCGACCTCAGCCCTGGCCCTGCTGCTCTGGCCGTGCCCTGCACTGGGGGCGTGGGGTGGGGAATGCCTGCGCCCCTACCCCACGGGGCTGGCTAGGTCTGTCCTGGGCAGCTGCAGCCTGGTCCTGGTGCCTGCTCTCCCCCAGCAGGCGTGCACAGCCCTGCAGTTCCCCTCCCCACGGGCTCATGGCCGGTGTGTGCCTGGAGCCCAGTGTGGCAGAAAGCCACCTTGGTTTCTCCCCAAAATCTCTGCCCTGTGACAGTGTGATTAGAGGGGCCAGCACAGAGGAGTCACACCTCAGCCTGTCTCTTTAGGTAACCTGAGCTGGCTGCAGTCCTGAGGGGGGGGACCTGCTCCCTCTGCCCACGGGAC
>NW_017728922.1:1310729-1325799 GCF_001723895.1 Crocodylus porosus
TGGTCCTGCGCGAGACAGGAGCTGTCAGCAGCGTGGGCCCCGCTCTCGCCCGGGCACCACAGAGCTGCTCCCGCTGCTTGCGCTAGCCCCGTTGCAGCGAGCCAGCCTGTCTGCTGCTCACGTCGCTGCGAGCGCCCGGGCGCTGGTGTGCGCTGGCCCCCCCGCCCCACCCTGCTGGCCTGGGTGCCAAGCGGCTGCCTGCTCCTGCAGGTTGGCGGGAGGCGCTGCTTGGCTGCGACTTGAGGCTCGCGTCGGACGCGCGGCAACATCTCAATCCCCGCGAGAGGCAGACGACCGACGCGGCTCTGTTTCTATCATCGCCGTTTCTCACGGCTCCTCGGCTGCCCTTTGTACCTGGCTCATGGCACTACCAGTTGTTTTAGGAGGAGCAGATATGCAGTCAGGATGGGCAGCTGCACATAGTCAGATACGAGCTCGGATGGGTAGTCCCCAAACTTATTTAGTATTTGCCCTCACTATTGTGGAGAGATGGGGCGGAGGGGGACGCTGCAGGCACTGGGTGTCTGGGACAAAACGATTGCTAGAAGCTGCTCAGCGGTCATCCCTCGCAGCAGCGGGCGTTGCAAGGGGGCAGAGCACAGCGCTTGGTTCGGTGCTAGCAGTATTGTGATGGCTTTGTAGCAAGGGGGCCTGGAGACATTGCCGTAACTGATGACATTTAACGATATGCCTGCTGCACTTTGCGTGGCGCAGTCTGAGCTAACTGCCACGTGCCTCCTGCCCCGTGGATTGGAGCATCTCTCCCACTGTGCGGATGAAGGAACTGAAGTAGAGGAGCAAAGCAACTTGTCCAAGGCCTCGCAGTGAGTCGAGACCTGGGGGTCCCTGTCTTGCTGTCTGTGCTTGTGCCTCAGGGTCTCGCTGGTTGACTTTCAACCAGGGCCCTGGAGACTTTCAACCAGGGCCCTGGAGGTATTTTACTTAGTGGGTGAATATTCAATAAACACTGTATGTTTAAAACTGTACAAAATTTGTGTGCGTGCGTGTTGTTTCATCTTACGCTGTTTTGTAGAGGTAAGTGGGTAGGTAAGGTGGGCTCCTTTCCTGAGGTGTTGGCATATGCTCCCAGGCAAGGAATGATTTCTGTCACCTGCCCTGTTTGCTCCCAGGTGATTGTGGGGCTCAGATGTTTAACTTCTCTTGATAGGGCCAGTTGACCACGCTGGGAGTGCACACATTTCAACTGATCACCCTTTCTTGTGCTGCTCGCAGTCCCTAAAAATTAGTTTATAGTGAGGTTAACAAGTAGGTATTTTTCATCTCTCAGGTGCTGCTTTGTTTTCCCCATCCCCAGATCCATGACTGATTCAGGAGTGCGGTGCTGTAGAATTGGCCCGCTGGCTTTGAGCGCAGGGACGTCCTGGGATGAATCATGATGCAGGTTTTTTTGCATATTTTCTCTAGGGCAGATGCTGAGAAATGGCCAATGAGAATCACGGCAGCCCCAGGGAGGAAGCATCTCTGATGAGTCACTCACCTGGCACTTCCAACCAGAACCAGCCCAGCTCCCCCAAGCCCATCCGACTGGTGCAGGACCTGCCTGGTACTTGTCCTGTTTCTTAGGGGCTCAGAGATGGGATCACGAGGTGCAGGGGTAGCAGCAGCAGGAGGAGGAGGCTTCAGATGAGCTTGTTGAAGCAGTTGAGGGAATCTTGGGGACAAGCATTTGCTGTGTGCTGTGACAGCAATGGGGTCTGGAAGGCAGGGCTGCTCTCTGAGACTGGGCTTGCCTTGACTCCTTTGCTTGTCTTACAGATGAGCTGGTGCAGGCTGGCTGGGAGAAGTGCTGGAGCAAACGGGAGAATCGCCCTTATTATTTCAACCGCTTCACTAACCAGTCGCTGTGGGAAATGCCTGTCCTGGGACAGCACGATGTCATAGTGAGTAACTGCTCCTCACAGGGGCTGTGCTGCAGTCTCATAGCATGTGGAGAGAGGACAGGAGGCCTTTTCCTGAGGGTCTGAAGATAATCCTGCCTGGCGCTGTTTGGGTACCACAGTGGAATGCTTGTCTTGCCACAAGAGACTTGTCTGGCTGTGGTAAGACATTCCTCACTTGTGTTGTCCCAGATGATGAAATTATTCACACGCACTGCAGAGAGGAAGCTCATTCTGCAGAAGTCCCGTCTGACATTTGTTTCACACCCAAGTCATTCAAAAATTAGCCAGATGCAGTCTGAAAATATAAGACTTGATCTCTGCATGTGTCACCATAAAGTGACCCAGCCTCTCTTCACTTGGGGAGTGGGAAAGATGAGAGTTTGTCGTCTCCAGTTGGGATTTTGGGGCAGTGGAAATTTGAGATGATGAGTCTTAGTGCAGGTTTTTTTTCCTATATTTTCCTAGTCGGACCCTCTGGGATTGAACGCAGCTCCCATGCCTCTAGAAGGAGCAGGAGTGGTGGAGAGCACTGCAGAGAGCAAGCAGAGGAAGAGGAGATTCTCTGAGGAAGTTCAGCCTAGTGGTAACAGCATGAAAAAAGCTAAGGTGGGTCATGGTTTTTTGTAAGGGTGTGTGAGAGGTGGGGAGTAGGGATATAATTGTACCAGGCCCCTCAGCTCAGCGGGGGTGGCAGAATATAAGACTTTTAATGCCTATTAAGGGAACGTTTTAATGAGTAGAACAGTAATTGCAAGTGGTATGTGTAAGCAAAGTAGAAGTGTGATCTCTAGAAAAATATTTCAGACTTAAGATTTCAGCCTAGAATTGCTCTATTTCTTGTTTCTAGCACTCATAGTAAGGGACCTTAGTCCAGTACATGCCAGGAGGTACCAGGTCCCCACATTTCTCTCTGAGGCCATGTTTGTAAGGTACCTTTTAAGAGTGTCCAGTTCAGAATTTAAACTCTAGAGTTTATGTTCGATATAGCAGAAGTTTAGAAGGAAGAGAGGCTTCTGAAGGATTGGCCAACAATGAAAAAAGAGTTTCTCATTGAGGTTCCTATAGGAACCCCTTTGAGTGTTGAGGGAAGATGCAAGCTACTGAGGAAAAAGTGACTATATTGGGCTACTGCTGAAATAAGAACAGCAGACGTCTTGACTAAATGAGACGACAGGTGATGTCTAAGTACCGGGCAACAAGTGGGCAATGCCTGGTGTCTCAAAGACTGCTGGCTTGAAAGTGAGGCCTCTTGCCAACCTGCCTGAAATGAGGCCCTGTGCCAAATGAGAATGCTAATCAGAAAGTCCTCATAGGCATGAAGAGCTGAGTATGCATCCCATTCCACACTAAACTTGAAGTGGGTAGGCTGCGTCCTCAGGGTGATGCTCGTTTGTGAGAGGAGGTGAGTGCTGGGAAGCACTAGCCAAGGCAGGAGTGAAACACACTTTCCTGCTGTTGACCAACGACTGTGGTGACCGAATCCGAGCACTGCCGTAGCAAGCACAAACAGGTGGCAAAGAGAAAGTCCTCTGATCTTTGCAGCTGTTGCTTTGGTGGGATATTGGGGCTTTGGGCCATCAGGGAAAACGTCTCAGGAAGGTGTCCTGGAGGACTTTCTGGCCAAGAATCTATGAGGTCTGAGGAGATCCTCCGTAAACTGTCCTGGTGTGCAACAGGAGATGTTCAGGCTTCCTTAGCTGAGACTCATAGAGTAAGCACATGTCTTGTGGCTGGCTCTGTGCAAAGACACTGTATGGTGAGCTGCTTTCATGCACAAGACCTGTATTAGAAATGGAGACCAAGAGGGCCGGGATCTTGGACCCCAAATCCGTTGAAGGTCAGGGGAGAGCTGTGTTGATATACTGTGCTCAGACTAGGATGTCTAGCACCTAAGAAACAGGAAAAGGAAAGCAGACTTAAGCCTATATCAAGGGGCTGTTTTGCTTGAGTCGGTAGGGGAATGAGAGTGCCTGGCTAGTGGACTGCGACTGAGCCATGGTGCAGTGTAGAGACCCATACTTGCCCGTGCTACCACTTGTTTCTAGCAGTCCACCTGCCCGTTCTGAACTGTGTGCTGAAAAGGGAGTGATTCAGAGGTAATGGGTCTGATGCCCTTGCGCCTGCCTTTTGGTGTAATGTTTGGCATCTCTTCCGCTCAGGTTGATGTTCCAGGGACCCCTTCTGCGCAGCCAGTCCCCAGCTCTCCCAGCATTCCGGGCACCTCTGTTGTAAAGTTATGGTGTGTTTCTCCTGAAGATAAACAACAGGCAGCTCTTCTGCGACCAACTGAGTGAGTCATCTCCACTTTTCCTTTGCCATCTCCTTGTACTAGGGCTGGAGTGTTGCTGTAGCTGCGAAGGCTCAGAAAATGTCTGAGAAGCAGGAATTCTTTTGTGATACCTTTTCTTGGACCTACTATACAGTTTGGAGAACCAGTGGACAAACTTTCATGCCATTTCTCATGCTTTACCTTTGATGTGAAGGTCACCTGAGGAGAGGTACCTGATGCCCAAAAGCTTGTCTAACAGCTTTTGCATCTATACAGTTGGTCCAAGAAAATATACCACAGAGGTCCCCTGTTTTCTCTTTGGTAATACATTAGGGTCCTTTGAAAGGAAGCTTAACTGGTGCGCATGCCGGTTGTGGGAAATCTTAACAGTTCAGTTTGGCTGATCATACATCCCAAGGTGCCTTCTGCAAAGTGGGGTGGCTCTGGGGGGTTGTATGTGACGAGCAGTCTGACTGTCCTTATGATGGTTGCTTCTGCCATAGAGTGTATTGGGACCTGGACATCCAGACAAACGCAGTGATTAAGCAGAGGGCACCTTCTGAAGTGCTACCTCCGCACCCTGAAGTGGAGCTGCTTCGGTCCCAGCTCATGCTGAAACTGCGACAGCATTACCGGGAGCTGTGCCAGCAGCGAGAGGGTAAATTTCGTCCATCTCTTTCTGTACCTCTTTCCCCAGCACTGCAGTGCTTTGCTTTCCCTTCTCTCCAGTTGCGCTCTGCTTTTCTGCTTTGTCTTTTCTTCCTCGTACCCTGCCTTCCCTCTGTGGCTGCTCTGCTCTCTTCAGCACAGTCTGATGCAGTAAGCATGTTGGGCAGGTTGCACCCAGGGACACAGGTGCTGTTCTGATCAGATCCTTTGGGCAGTACCGCAAGACTAATACTAAAGAGCTCTAATTGGACCCTGCTGTGTTCCCCCAGGGATTGACCCCCCACGGGAATCGTTTAATCGCTGGATGTTGGAGCGGAAAGTGGTGGACAAAGGGACAGACCCTCTGTTACCGAGTGACTGCGAACCCGTAGTCTCTCCCTCCATGTTTAGAGAAATCATGAATGACATTCCCATCAGGTACTGCTTGCACAGGGCACGCCTCAGGGTATGCTGGCTTGGGATGGTCCAGTGGCTTCTCTCATGGGCTTGTTGCTTCTGGATTTCCCTTTTCCCTTATGAAGTAGCAGGGAATTGTGATGGGAAGGCTAGAAGCTGAGCCTGATACTGCCTGCCGGAGCGATAGCAGACAGGCTGACCCTGACACGTGCGCTTGCGTTTACTTTAGATTATCCCGAATCAAGTTCCGGGAGGAAGCCAAACGACTGCTCTTCAAGTATGCGGAGGCTGCAAAACGGCTTATTGAATCCAGGTTGGCTTTTCTCTTGTGTTTAGAAAAGAGACCGTTCAAAGGCCTTGCTAGAAATGGCTGTTGTGTCCCACCTTTGTTTCCGTTCACTGTCAGTCACCTCTACCCAGTGAGGCCAAAGTGAGGCAAGAATATTCCCAAGAAAGGCAGGGTGAATGTTTGGAGGTGCCTTGTTGCAGCAGGAAGTCAGTAGGAAGAGAGGTGGGGAAGATTTAGTCTTTTCAGTTTGAAAGAAGAATCATGAGCAGGGGGAGTGAGGCATAGAGAAAGACAAAAGGCGACCAAATGGCTCTGAGATGGTAGAGGAAAGGTAGATCCTTGGTGCTATCAAACAGCAACCGATTTGAAATGAATAGGAGGGGCCTTATTACAGTAGGTGTGACTGCTCTGCCGCAGGGTAGGATGGAGGCAAATGGCTTGGTCAACATGGGAAGGTGAGACAATGTTAATGAATAATCCTGTCAGGGAAAAATGGCAAGGGCTAGAAATACTTTTGCTTCAGAGGTAGGGGGGTGTCTTTCTTTCTGACTCTGAAGTGTGCAGTTGCACAGTGTGAGTAAGCCTCAGTGTAGTTGGGGCTCCTCAGCAGGAGGTTGAAACTTACCTGGGGAGGAGAGGAAGGACTTGATGCCTTCCTCTTGAAGCATCTGGTTTGTGGCCACCTCTAGAGTGGAGGGCCAAGTCTGTTAGGACAGATCCTTGATTTCTCTCTCTTGCTGAGAGGAGAGCAATCAGTACCTTGCAGTTCAGAGAGAATGTGGTTGGCAGACTTTTGAGAGGTGTTCTCCACAGGAGTCCTGCAAGGCAGTGAGAGGGTATCATAGTGAGGAGGACACTCTTGCCATGTTCCTTCATGGCTCAAAAGCTCTGCTTGGAAGAACACAGTTGCTAAATGCCTTCTTCCCTTGTGTACAGGAGTGCATCACCTGACAGCAGGAAAGTGGTGAAGTGGAATGTGGAGGACACCTTCAGCTGGCTGCGGCGGGACCACTCGGCCTCTAAGGAGGACTACATGGTCAGTACATACCCTTCCAGGTGAATGCCTGGGCCCAGGGAGAAGGTCATCACTGAGAAGACTGATATTCTTCTCCCTTCCCCCGGCTCTGTGAGGTAGCAGAGAGTTGTCAGGCGCATGTCAAAATCCATGCAAACCTTTGGATGATGTGGTGATAGTAGTGCGAGGGCCTCTCTCCCTGCCCCTGCAGGACCGCCTGGAGCACCTGCGTAAGCAGTGTGGGCCGCACGTGTCGGCTGCAGCGAAGGACTCGGTCGAAGGCATCTGCAGTAAGATTTACTACATCTCACTCGAGTACGTCAAGCGAATCCGGGAGAAGCACCTCGCCATTCTCAAAGAGAACAATATCTCCGGTAGGCAACACACTTTCGAGCGAGGCAGTGCAGTGCCACGCAGGATGATGTAATGAGGCATGGTGCGGTGCAGCTTGGCCTGCCCCACTCGAATCGGCTCGTTGTTGTGGGGCTTGTTCTTTCTGAGTTCTGGGGAGATTTCAAGCAACAAATCCAGTGCTGGCCTTTGCTGACAGGATGGCCTGGTGGGGGTACAGCTGAGACACCAATGCCAGCAGTTATGCTGTGAATAATCTCCCTGAAAATGCTGTGGTCTCACACTTTGTAGCTTCTGTGGGCTAAGTGCACTGCATATGCTGTGCTGGCCTTCCTCTATTCCCACAAACTCCCCCATCTCACTTTTCCACGCTCCTCTGTTTCAAGGACTCCTTCATCCCCTTCCCATCTGCCCAAGGCGCTTCCCTTCCCATTCACACCAAGGGAACTGTGCTTCCCCCATTCCCTTCTCTGCCACATTCCCAAGGCTCGGAGCACTCTGAACAGTCCCTGGCCAGGAGCATTTGCTCAGATGCAACATTCCAGAGCTGTTGCATCAGGTAGAAATGCTGTTGGACAGAGTGTAGAGCCTTGCTGCCCACAGCCAGCGGCTCTGCACTGAGGTGGTTTCCTAACTCCCCAGCTGTGCAAGTGACGGTCCCAAGCAGGCTAGGTTCCTCTGATCTTGCAGTTACCTTGTGTATCTGAGGTGCAGCCATTCCCCCTTCGCTGGGGTCTCGGCTCCTTGTGCTTGGGGTGGAGGGGGTGGGGTCTGTCTTCTTGAGTTGCATGGAGTCTAATGTAGCTCTTCCTCTGTGTTCCCCACAGCTGAAGTAGAAGCTCCAGAGGTCCAGGACCGACTTGTATACTGTTACCCCGTGAGACTGGCCATCCCTTCCCCACCGCTCCCCAGCGTAGAGATGCACATGGAGAACAACGTGGCCTGTGTGCGGTACAAGGGGGAGATGGTGAAAGTGAGCCGCAACTTCTTCAGCAAGTTGGTAAGAGCCGAGTTCTGGTGCTGAAGAGCGGGAGGCGCAGCTGTGAGCTACTTTCTGAGAGACAGGTCTCAATCCCCCCCTTGCCCTCCACATAGGGAGTCTGCAGTGGAAAGGTCTCTTCTTCCATGTTACGAGGAGAATTCTTCCCAATTTGGGTTGTTTTACCTTGAAAAAGAGAGGGAGAATGCAGAGGCTGTGGGAGGGGGATGGGGTGCTACAGAGGCTTAACTAGGCATCACTGTGTGATCAGGAACTGCAACAACAAAGCCACATTCATGGACTGAGGATGGGATTCAGAGTTCTGAAGGGTCTGAGTGAAAGCTGATTACTACATCTGTTAACCCTGCCCCTCAGCTTGAAAACAAAGAGCTCACTCAGCTAAACATGTGGCGCAGTCCATTTAAAGCTGCGTAAAGGAAATAATTCCTTGCAGAATGTGTAGGCATCACGTGAAGCAGGGGCCTGTCACGCTGAGTCATAATGCAAAACTCCTTGCGCACACAGTGTTGTGGGCACTAGTGTTTGGGATGGTGCAGATGATAACAGCGTGGTGCTGTATTTTAGGGACTAGGGGAAAGGTCAGGATGGAATCCCCCATCCTGCCTGAGCACTTAGGTGTGTCATGATCTGTACATCTATTTTTGACGCATCGCAAGTTGACCAGTGCTGGAGTGTGGGATGTGACAGGTCTATGCTTCATTCAGGAATGCCACAGAAACCTGTAGACAGCTTTGTAGACGCTTCACCAGCCTGGTCAGAAATGGTTCTTCCCTCCCAAGAAGCTTGGGTAAAACCAAGTTATTTTACAGAAACTTCTATTTTATCAATAAATCATTTATCACCAGGGGAAAAAAATGGGTTTTGCCTAAGTGTGCCCCTCAGCCTGCAGGAGTGTGTTAGTCAATAGCAGAGCCAGAACTATTCACAGGGTCTAGATCAGGCAGGCTGGAGACCCACAGTGCCAGGCGCAGGATAAATGTGTCAGAAGCCATTGTCCTTGCCTTTAAATATATGCAGTCTGAGAAACAGCAAGCTCTGTGGGCTGGAAAGTGGCATTGCTGTTATGTGTGGGCAATGCCTGCCATGGCAGGGCCTTGACCTGGTTGAAGTCTGTAGATACTGCTCTTGCATGCATGTTAAATACTGTCTGCTGCAATTAAGATGGCTCCTACTATCAGGGAGGATCCCTGTTGGCTGACGTGGAGAGACCTGTCATCCTGGCTGCAGGGTTCTCGGTGCTAGACAGAGGGTGGTGAGGGAGTGGTATGTTGATGGTTCATAGCCTGCAGCGTGTAGAGGCAGTGAAAGTGGACATTTCCCCTGGAGAGGTACTAGAAATGCTGTGTAGAGCCTCGGGGTTCTCCTTCCATGTCCTTCATGCCTGTCGCATCTCTGCATCCCTGTGTTCCTGCAGCAGCACCTGCCAGCTCTGATTTCTTCTTGCTCCAGCACCCTGCGGCTCCCTCCTACACCTGTCCTCATCCTACTATTACTGGGGGGGAGGTGGGGGTTGTCTCTTTTTTTTCCTTCTAACAACCTGGGTTTCTTTTTCAGTGGCTCCTCTATCGGTACAGTTGCATTGATGATTCTGGCTTTGAGAAGTTTCTGCCCAGGGTATGGTGCCTTCTCCGTCGATATCAGGTACTAGTCCTTTTGCAGCTTTTGAGCACCAGTCAGTACTGATGGAATTGTGTATCTGTACTTATTGGCAGTTGGGGTATGCCGGGTTTTTCCTAAGACTTTAAAACGGGGTTCCCTGCTGGGAGAGCTATTCCCTGGCCCTTGCCTCAGGCCACTTGCTGGGAGAAGAGCAAAAGGAACCTGCAGTCTTGGGCTGTTCATGAGCCGAGTCTCAGTTTTGCAAGTGGTGGAGGGAGGCAGTGGGCTGCAGCTGGAGGAGGCAGGCATTCTTGGTAAGTGAGAGAGGAAGATGGGGTCCTGCAAACCTGGAGAAGGGGCATGCGAGACTCTATGGCCCTGGGTTTAGAGGCCTTTGAGAGGAGTGGTGGAGGCCCACAGGCTGTCTGGAGTCGCTCACAGAGGTTTGCTCTCCTCAGATTATGTTTGGTGTCGGCCTGTATGAAGGAACTGGCCTGCAGGGGGCACTCCCAGTGCACGTCTTCGAAGCCCTCCACAAGCTGTTTGGAGTGAGTTTTGAATGCTTTGCCTCGCCCCTGAACTGCTATTTCAAACAGTTCTGTTCAGCCTTCCTGGACACAGACGGGTATTTTGGATCCAGGGGGTGAGTCTGACTCTTTGCTGCAGACATGAGTGTGCACGGCACCTGGGCCCAGGGTGTGCTGGGGTAGTTGTGGGTTTTAGGGCAGTGTTAGCTGGGCTGGGTCCTCTGTCCTGGGAGATGTCCTGCAGGTCTGGGGTAAGGGTCTGTGGGATGAGGAGGGATGTACTGTTAGGTTTACAGAGGTTGTCTGGCCCTAGATTGGCATGGGTTTGCCAGCGCCCTGGAACCTCAGACAAAAGGTTGAACACGTGCACCAGCCAGAGGGCTCCCAGCTGTCTGCCCCTTGGTGATCCTTCCTGCCGCGCAGGTAGCAAAGGGGCAGGCTGTGCATGGAAGTAAAGCTGTGTGGCTGCCCTGTCCCAAACATGGGTGTCCTGTCAGGTGTGCGCATTAACAGCCTAGCCTCTCTGACTGGGACCGTCTCTTGTTCCCTTTAGCCCATGCCTGGATTTTTCCCCCATAAGTGGCTCTTTCGAGGCAAATCCACCATTCTGTGAGGAGCTGATGGATGCCATGGTCTCTCATTTTGAGGTATATTTACTTCTGTATGTTGATCTATATGAACCAGTGTAGCCAGTCCTTCCTTCCATCCATGGCTGTCCTGTAGCCCAGTAACAAGGTTGTAAATGAGTGGGCTGCTGAGGATTGACTGATCTGGTGCTGCTCTTGCCAAAGCGCTGCTTTCTTTCCTGAGCTCATTGTATGTGATACTGCTGTGGGTAAAACAGTTCTTTTCTTCCTGGATTAGAAACTGCTGGAGAGCTCCAGTGAGCCTCTGTCCTTCATTGTCTTCATCCCCGAATGGAGGGACCCTCCGACACCAGCCCTGACCCGGATGGAGCAGAGCAAGTTCAAGCGGCACCAGCTTATCCTGCCAGCCTTCGATCACGAATATCGCAGCGGGTCTCAGCATATCTGCAAAAAGTAGGCCTTTCCCTGGGGCCCCAAGGGGGCTGGGCTTGAGCTGGGGTGCGCTTGAGGTGCACTGCAGCATAGAGGCCCCTGGGAAATCCTCTGCCTCAAGGGGAGTCAATTGGGTGCAGAACCGGTGACACATAATGGACTGGCCAGGCAGCCATCTTCCCTTCCCTTCTCTTCCCTTCCCTAGGAGCTAACAGCACTGCAGCTATAGCCAGATACTGGGCTGCCTGGGCAGTAACACAGTGGTGCTCCGATGTGATCCTTCAGATGGTTTTGTGCAGCCACTGTGGGTACCACAGCTGGGCTTAGCTTCGTCTGTGGTCTGACATGGGGAGAGAGACCTCACAAGAAAATGGGCACATGCTCCAAGTTTGTGTATTGTAACTCATGGATGTGCCTTCTTTCTAAGACCAGAATCGTGCTGTCCTTTGGAACTAAAAGAGGGTTGGAGTGGGGGAGAGATGATCAAGGCTGTAGGAAGTGACTGCAGTGGATAGACTGTTTGGTGGGGCCCATGGAGCAAGCACTGAGGGCCTGTTCCTTCCCTTGCAGAGAGGAGATGTACTACAAAGCCGTGCACAACACAGCTGTCCTCTTCCTGCAGAACAATGCAGGCTTCACCAAGTGGGAGCCCACACCCGACCGGCTACAGGAGCTCATCACAGCCTACAAGCACTCAGGACGGACCCTCAGTTCCTCGGGCTCCTCCTCTTCCTCCTGCTCCTCTTCCTCCTCCACATTGTCCTCCACAGCAGACAAGGACCGGGAGACAGGCCGAGAGCAGAGCAGCAGCCGGGAGACCCCCAACTAAACTGTGGAGGGTGGGGTCAGAGGCAGAGGGGGCAGAGGCCCCTGCACCCCCAAGGAGAGGCTGGACGTGACAGACAGGTGGAGAGACTGCTGGCCCATAGCCCCAGGACCGGGGGGACTCTGGGCAACTCCACACTGCTTGCTTTCCTCTGTGCACTTGCAAGTCTGCATCCCTCAGGAGGCCAGGGGACTCCCCAGCCTCCTGCCTGGGAAGGGAATCAGCAGCTGCCCTCGCAAAGGGACAGCAAGACCCGACATAGCAAGAGTAGGACAAGTCTGCGGCCCCTTCAAACACTACAGCTCGGTGGAGGAGGCAGCTGGAGCTGGGGCGTGAGCATGGAGGGCAGGACAGGTGGCCTGAGGGGCAGCGCCATAGCCTGGAGGGAGCCAGGTAGCGGTTTCCCCGCGGGGAGCAGGCAGGGTTCAGCAGCTCGTCCTGCGGCCCCAGCACCAGCACAGCTCCGTGTCCATAGTGTAAATAGTTCTGCCCATGGCGCCCCTGCTCCCTGCAGGGGGCGTTCCCATAGCATCCGTGTTCCTGCCCCACGTGTATGAGTCCCGTGTGCGCCGATGCTGTTTGCCGTATCGAAGCAAAGCGGAGAAAAGGAGTTTATCGTAAAGAGGTCTTTGCCGCTGTTTTGTAGCCATTGTGGTTTTTACCTGGAGCTTCTGGGCTCCGTTTCACCTCTGTGGGTTTTGTTTTGTAAGGATTAATTTAACACCGCTAACCATTTTATTACTTTTATCCAAGAGAAGCCAAGTAAAGTCTATTTTTGATTTCCCTTTCCTAGTTCTTAGGAACATTAAACCAGCATTTCCGCTCCCCGTGCTGTCTGTCGGTGCCATTCCTCCCTGCCCAGCGTGGGCCGGCCCCATGCTGCCCACAGGGAGGCTCTCGCCCTTCTGCTCACTGGCTCTGCTGGCTTAGCTCTAGGAAAGGATCGGTTCACATAGGACCTGCACCTGTTCTCTTGGAGGCCAGTCTGTGGGGCTTGTGGATTGAGCTCTTAACAGAAGCTGTAAAGCAGGTGTTTGTCTGCAACCCCCTTATGGGAGGTGCATGATGCCATTATAATGAGGATCAAAGGCAAGGGCAAGGGGAGACTGCCTTGCAGAGAATTAAAATGTCTAGACCACCTGAGAAGGTTGGAACTCCAGGACGGGGTCCTTTGGGCCTCGGGCATGGGCAGCGACTTGCAAGCAAGTGCTCCGTTGGCTGTGTCGGGAGTGGGGCCGCTTCAGAATTGCTGAGAGCCCTGAGTGAAGCTGAGGCCGTGCGTCTCAGCCTTGCTGCTGTGTGAGAGCAGGAGAAAGGCAGCGCAGATGTACTGTCCGATGCAGGGCTGGAGGCCCAAGAGGAGGAAATCCCAGTAGTTGAGGTTGAGGAGAGGTGGGGAGGGGGTACAGACTTCCTAGCCAAGGTGCCAGCGAGGGGCTTTGCAGAGGCCCAGGGCAGAAGGGGGTGGAGCGTGGCCCAGGGGGAGCCGGCTGCCCTAGAAAGATGATCTGGGTCAAGTGAGATGGTTGGTGGCCTGCTCATGGAGGTTGTGGGGCAGTTGGGTTGGACTGGGAAGCTTGGAGGGATCATCGCCCTCGTCTGGCCTGACCTGTGTAACTCGTATTAGGGTGCTGTGCCCTGTGATCCTTGCACCAAGCCCTGGCTTCTAGCTGAGCTGCAGCCAGTGTATTTGAGACGAGATGTCTTTATTTTAAACATGCCCAGCAAGAGCGTGCTGCCCATCTCACCCTGCTAAGGTTCAAATTCCCCCCCTCATTCTCACTTTCTGTCTGACTCTTCCTAGTTTCAGCTTCCAGTTGCTGCATCTTGTCTTCTGGATCATGCCAGGTGCTGTCAGAAACCTTTTCTCCATGGTGGCATCCTGCCCAGCTCGCTATTGCTCCCACTGGCGTAGAGCTGAAACGTCTCTAGCCCCTCCATGTCAGGCCTGCTTTCTAAGGCTCTCTTCCCTTTTTTTAAAGTGATTTCTGAACTGTTCCAATTTTTCAGTGTCCTTTTAAATAGGGCAGGTACCAGTACTGGGCATGGTCTCTGTGGGGACATTCCCTCACTGCCGATCTTGTCACACCTGCCCCAGAGTAGTTTTGGGATAAGGGTGGAGCCAGGCTCCAGCTGGATGGGAGGGTGGGAGAGAGCAGAGGAGGCCTGTGATGGTGGGATGCTGCATGTGTTGCTGCTGCACATAGCTTTTCTCTGAGGACCCATGTTCTCAGAGGACTGACCACAGGCTTGGTTCTGCAACAAGCTCGGCAGCTTTCCCAGCTATGGAGGCAGTTACTCAGGCGCAGACATGGCCTGTGAGTGCAGGGTGTTAGCTCGGCGTGCCAGTGGTACGGCTATGGGCGTAACTTGGGCCCCATGCCTTGTGCAGGGTGCTCAGGGTTTGCTGCCCATTGCTAACAGTGTACCCATCTTCCTGCTCCTCTGATAAGGAGTAGGAGGGTGTTTGCCAGACACTCCAGTGCTTGCCTGTTTCCCCCGTAAGGTGGTGGCCTGTCTGGTCTTCTTGGTTGCCCTTATGCATTAGGAAGCAGAGACAGCGGTGAGGGTAGGAAGGGACCTCAGGAGGTCACATCTGGTCCTAACTGCTGCTCAAAGGAGGACCAGCCCCAGCTGTATCATCCCAGCCAAGGCTTTGTCTACCTGGGACTTAAACACCTCCAAGGATGGAGAGTCCACCACCTCTGGGGGCAGACCTTTCCACTGCTTCAGCACCCTCCTCTGAGAGTTTTTCCTGATCTCTAACCTCAGAGAACCCAATGTTCCCAGCTGGCTTGTGGAGGCGGTATGTGGCACTGTGCACTGTGGCTGCATGACTCCATACTCGGGTCAGGACTGCAGCCCCTTGTTCTCTTCTCCCAACCTGAGTAAATACCAGACTGAAGCAGATCAGGGAAGGGGAAGAGTGGGGCTGTACAGGGATCTTGGGCCCCAGGGGGTGAGCTGGCACCATCCAGTCGTCTTACCTGTGCTGCAGGGTGGCAGCTGCGTAGTGGGCGCTGCACCAAGCTGCCTGCGGGCTCCACCTCCCTGAGCAGGCACCAGTGCTCCCTGCCTGGCTGGGGCACCAAGCACGGAGCCTGGCTTCCCCTGCTCCTGCTCCTGCTCCCGCTCCCGCTCCCGGCTCCCGCGGGGCGGCCTGGGGAGGCAGCAGCGGAGCTGGAGCTGGGGGGAGGAGAGGGAGCCGG
>NW_017728922.1:1326634-1337153 GCF_001723895.1 Crocodylus porosus
CGGGCGTCCGGGCAGGTGGACACGGGCCTCAGCCGCGCCGAGCGGCCCCACGACCTGCCGCCTCCGTGCTGTCCCTGGCGCCCGGTCGCGGGGCGCATCCTTGCCCCTGCCCGGGTCACGCAGGCCCAGGCCCGGGCTGCAGCGGCTCTGCGCCCCGGCCTGCGCGGGGTCTCCCGTGGCCGCCGCCTGCTCCCCGCAGCCCGGGCAGCGCTGGCGGCGGTGCGGGGCAGAGCCCAGGCGGGCAGGGCCCGGGGGCAGCAGGTATGCACCGTTCGTCCCCCGGGAGGCCGCGGCCCCTGACCGCCCCGCCGGGCACGAGCTCCGCCGGCATCGCACCCGCACTGGGCCGGGCACGGGCAACGGGCGCGGAGGGAGAGACCCGCTGCCCCTGGCTCCGCGCGGCGCCGGTAACCTTGTCCCCGGGGGACCCCCCCCATCGGATAATGGCCCGTAATCCGCAGCCGCCGCCCGGGGTTTAGCGCCCCGCGGCACAGCTGGGCAGCGCTGCCCGGGGGTGGGGCGCGGGGGCTGCCGAGCGCAGCGGCCGGGAGCCTGCTCTCCCGCACCCGCGGGCCCAGGCAGCTGCGCCGCTGCCCTTTCCCCCTGCCGATAATCGGGCGAGGCAGCTGCGGGGCTCAGGCGAGATTAGCTGCCATAATCGCATGTAAACGCGCGGCTGCGGGCGCGGCCCGGGCGGGGGCTGCACGGGATTTAGGCCGCTCACCCTCCTTCATGTCAACGCCAGCAGCAGCAGCAGGGCCTGGGCCACCCCTCAAGGTCACCAGGGAAGGCAGCGCCGCCACCACCACCAGCCCCAGGACACAGACACGGGGGGAGGTGAAGGCTCCAACACCTCTTTATTCATAGCAAGGGTCAAAGCTCCAGGACTCGGGTCAGCCCCTGTCCCCCCCAACCTCCCGCCTGGGGTCAACCCTGCTCCACTGGAACAACGGTCAGCCCCCGCTCTCCCTCTTCCCAGCTCCCAGTCCAATGCCCGCCTGCAGGAGCGTGGCTGCTGTAGCCCCAGTGCCCTCAGTCCTGGGGCAGATGCCAGCGGGAGTCCTGGCCTGGGCAGGCACCGTGACGCAGGGGAAAGGGCCTGGGGCCACGGGCCCCCAGGAGCAGAGACCAGTCTCGGCTGCAGCCGTGCTGCCGCTCACCACTAGCCCCAAACCCGGCGGCAGCAGCTCTGCTTTTGGCCGCAGCGGCAGCAAGTGCGGCGGGCTGACGGCAAACCCCAGCCCTTGGGGGCTCCCCTGAAGCGGTAAGGCAGCTGCTGGCCCTGGAGGCTTGGCACGGTGCCGCTTGCGGCTGGGGGCCCCAGCACTAGTCTGACAGCGTGATGACGTCGTAGTGGATGCCCTGGTGCAGCTGCTGGATCTGCTCAGCTGTCGCCTCTGTGGTGAACATGCCCTGGGCCTGCGCCATGGCGGCGTCGGCCACGGCTGCAAAGAGGAACAGCATCAGCCCCAGGACAGAGCAGGGGACCAACAGGCTGGCTCAGACACCAGCCCACAAGCAAGGCTAGCACGGGGGGCTGTGACAGGCTGTGTGGAGCCACCGTGCTCTGCAAAGGACCTGGCTGCTCCCTGCAGCCCCAGGGAGAGCCCTGGGCTCAGACCACAGCTCCAGTCCCCTTGCAGGCAGCACAGCCAGAGCCAGAGCCAGAGACAGCCCCTGTGCCCTGCGCCAAGGGCAGTGGCACCCTTGGGAAGGGGGCTGGGCCGAGTCCAGCTGTTCATTTCAGAGCAGTGGCAGATGGTGACCCGGTCCCCACGTCTGGCACAGAGAGGCCTGTCAGGAGCCAGGGCCCAGCTGCAGGACCCGTCAGCCAGGGAGACCAGGCTGCGCCATGCCTGTCCCACCCAACCGCTCTCTACCTGTGACTGCCGAGTGTGCCGCTGCCTCCAGCTGGGCCTGGGTCACGAGCTGCTGCTCCGGGGAAACGGGCATGTACTGGATCTGCCAGAACAAGGAGGGGACGTCATAGCCTGGCCAGGAGCACGTCTTCCCTCTACTTGGGGTGCCCATGGCTGCAGCTCCCCCAGGAGCGCCCCAACACGCTGCAGCTCCATTACCTGGGACTCCTGCAGGAACTGGCTGCCCTGCTCATACTGGATGTGGGTGATCTGCCCATCCTGGACCTGAAAGGCAGAGCCTACGTGAGAGCCTGAGCAGTGCCAAGGACTCCACATCCGAGCGGCCCAGACCTCCAGGGAAAGGAAGCCCCACACTCCCTGCACCGCAATCCTGGACCCAGGGGCCTGAACACACAGCCTGCCAGGGCAGCAGGGCACTGACCTGGATGTGATGGCCCTCCGGGACGACGACATACTCATGGGGGAGCAGGTGCGGCACGCCGTCCTGGGCAATGATGTACTGGACCTGCAGGCACAAACATACTCAGCACCTTCTGCCCCTGCCCACATGGCCACCCTGCACAGGCCTCCTCCCCCTCACCTGGTTGTCGGCGGTCACCAAGTGCTGCACAGTCTGCCCATCGGCTGTCGTGATCTCCTGGATGTAGGTGGCCTCCTCCTGCAAGGCAGCAAGTACCTGGCTGTCGGTGCTTGTGGAGCCTGGCGCCCAGCACCTCAGCATGACACTGGAACAGCACAGCTGGGAGACTGCATGGCGTCTGGGAGGTGCCTGGGGACTCACCTGGCTCGTGATGCTCTGCTCCTGTGCTACGATGATGTGCTCCTGCCCCAGGGCCTGCTGCAACCGCTCAGGAGCCAGCACGGCCTGGCCAGACTGCAGCGCTGCTGGGGAGGCAGAGCACTGGTGTCACCCCACATGGATAAAGGCAACAGTCCAGCCCAGGCTCCGGCCCCCACCCCAGGGCAACTGCACCCCAGCAAGGCAGCAGGGCTGAGCCACTGACCCTGCCCACTCCTGCCATGGACAGGAAGGAGCAGAGGGACCTACGCCAGCACACACAACAGAAGCCAGAGACCACTGCCCCCCACCTCATCCACGAGACGAGGCTGCAGCAGCACGTGGCCATGGCCCTGCATCAAGTGATCGGGGTAGCCGTGACCCCAGAAGAAAGCCTCCCCTGGGAGCCATGCCACAGCCACAATGGAGCACTGAGGCCACTGCTGACTTGGGCATCCCCAGAAGTCTCCTGGCCAAATCCCACCCTGCAGAGACCCGGGCAGTGCCAAGTGCTCAGCCCAGGGCCCCTCTCGGTGGCCAGGCACAGGCCCTGGCAAAAGCAGTGCAAGTGTCCTACTCTGCAGCGTGGCCAGGGCATCCTCATCGCTGTTCAGGATGATAGTCTGTTGAGCTGTGGGCTCTGGTGGCCCTGACCGCTTCCCATCCGAGCTGTGCAGTCGCTGCATGTGGAATTTCAGGTGCCCATTGCGATTAAACCTGCCAGAGAGCAAGGGTCAGAGAAGTGCTGGCCGTGGATATGGCCCCCCACACTGCTGCCCCTGGGACAAACAAGCAGAGGCATCCCTAGCCAGTGGCAAGGATGGCCCCCCTCACCCCAATGCACAGCTGGAAAAAAGAAGTAGGTCAGAGCTGCACGGGGAAGTCTGGTGCAGCTGTGCAGGCCCCTACCTCTGCCCGCAGACCTGGCAGGCAAAGGGCTTCTCGTTGGTGTGCGTCAGCATGTGTCGGCGCAGGTCCTTCTTGTTCTTGGAGGCAAAGCTGCAGTGGGGGCACTTGTGGGGCCGGAGGTTTGCATGCTGGGCCATGTGGCTCTGGGGTGGGGGAAGGAGAGAGTGATCAGACAGGTGCCATCCTCAGCGCCCCGGGCTCTCCCGCTCCATGCCCCTGTGTGTGAGGTGAGCCTACCCGGACCTCCGGCCACAAGGCTGCTGTGAAGGGGCAGTCAGGACACTTGAAGGCGTCGGGCCCCACATGGGCCCTCTTGTGACTCTCCATCTCCGCCCGCCCCGTGAACATGGCCGTGCAAATCCTGCATGAGAACTTCTTGGCGGTGGAAATCTTGCAAGACAGCTTCTTGGCTGCAGCAATCTTGCAGGACAGCTTCTTGGCCACACCCTGCAGTGTGGGCCACCGGACCCTGGGCGACACAGTCTCCTGCCCGTCTGGTGTGGAGTCCTTCTGGAGTGGCCTGGCCACACACTGCACTGCTGGCCACTTGACGCTGCAGGGCTGGGCCTCTGGGCCTTCCCCTGGCGAGGCCAAGGCAGCGTCCCCACTGAGCTGCTGGGAGAGAAGGGCCGAGAGTGATGCTGCTCCGTGCCAGCCACCTAGGACAGGGCTATTGGGGAACCTTGGCCCCACTCACCTCGATGTGGTGCAGCTGGCTCCCAGGGAGGCTGGACGACATAATGTAGTGGCCACCATGGTCCTTGAGCGCCCCTGTCACCACAGCCTCGCTCACCACTACCGTGTGTGAGGTCTCTGTCAGGCTGTCCTCCTCGCTGTGGGCACAGGGCAGGGTGAGGGGGGGCCTGGCTGCCCTTACTCCTCCCCACTGCGGGGGCATGGTGAGAGGACAGGCGCTCCCCACTAGGCCCACAGAGCAGGGTCCCATTTTCCAGCCTGGCTGGCCACTAACCTGTAGAGTGCACCTGTGGCCTGGATCTCCTCCCCGACAGGTGCAATGATGCCATACTCAGCTGCGCTCTCAAAGGGGATGGCGATCTGCTGCAGCTCAGGGCCGCCCAGCGTGGCCTCCTCGTAGGCCTCCTGCACCAGTGCCTCCCCATGCTCAGCCACGTGCAGCGTCACCACCTTCTGCTGCTGCTGCTCAGCTGGGTCCAGCTCCACTGTCTCCCCAGCCGGGAGCTGGGCATCGGGGGCCTGCGCATCTCCCGAGCCGTCTGACTTCACTAGTGCCACCTGCGCAGGGACAATGTGAGGCAGGTCAGTAAAGGGCAGTCAGTGCAGCTGAGCATGGAGGGGAGGCGGCTGCCTCACCTGCAGCGTGCCCGCAGCCAGCTCCCGCTGGGTGCTCATGTTCAGCAAGAGGTCCAGCGCCGTCTGTGTAGCCAGCTCTGCTGACTCCTCTGCACCTGAGAGCACCAAGAGCAATTCAGTCTGCCCAGAAGCCCTCCTTCCCTCCCTGCCCTGCTCAGCCCCGGGAGCTCACCTTGCTCGTAGATGATGGTTGCCCCTCCCAGAGAGTTTGGGGTGAGAACAGGGGGCTCGACTGCTGGCAGGGTCTGGACTGTGTGGTATGTCACAGCGCCAAAAGGGACCTGCATGAGAGAAAATGAGCATGTGGCTCTGGCACTGGCAGGGGAGGGGCAGGGGCCAGGGCCCAGCGCTCACCTGGGGGCTGGCCACCGGCTCACCGGCTGTCTGGCCCTGGCTGTGCTGCTGCTTGAGCTCCTCAATCTGCTGCAAGGTGAAGAAGGGGCGGCGCCGGCAGGGTGGCTCCTCAGGGTGCCGCTGGGCCCACTCTTCAAAGCAGTCAGCATGGCGACACTGCACGTGCAGGCGCAGGTTCTTCTTGTGCTTGGTGGTGAAGTGGCAGTATTCACAGCCAAAGGGCTTCCCCCCTGCAGCAGGGACAGGGCAGGTCACAGTAGGGGCTGGACAGGGTCAGGGGGAGGTAAGGCAGGGCGCAGCCTGGGGCAAGACACTCACCGGTGTGTTTGACGGCCTGGTGGGAGAGGAGGAAGTCCTCGCGGAAGGTGGCATAGGGGCAGAAGCTGCACTTGTAGGGCCGGTCATTGACATGCGACAACTGGTGGTTCAGCAAGATCTTCTTGTCCTCACACACGTAGTCACAGAATTCACACTTAAACCTGCCGGGGCAGAGCTGCCGTTACCAGGGGCCTGGCCCAGCTGGGCAGCACTAGCAACAGAGCCTAGCCCTGTGCAGCCCACAGCCCCCGCCCTCCGCACCTGCGGTTCGCGATGGCCTGGATGTGCGTCAGAAGGTGCATCTTGAAAGTATAGCGCTTCTTGAAGGACTTCCCGCACTGCGGCAGAAGAAAGCAGCGCTCGTTCCGCAGCCTGGTCCAGGCTGGCCCAGCCCAGCCCAGCCCCCCACTCACCTTGTCGCACATATGTGGCTTTTCAGTGCTGTGCGTCTTCATGTGCTGAGTCAGCCTCTTCTGCATGGGGTAGACCCGGTTACACACGGGGCAGGGGAAGGAGCTCCGCTTCGGGGGCTGCAGTGAGAGGATGCACAGGTAAGTTCTGCTGGAGAGCTTCCCCGACCCCTGACTCCTGCCCTGCCCAGGCAGCTCCACCCTGGGCCCCTACATGCCCTGCTTGCCAGGCCACCAGCAGAAAATGACTGAAACTCACCGGGTCAGCCCTCTTCTTCCTAAAGGACAGAGAGGAGAGAGAGAAGCCGAGTCAGACACTCCCAGACTAAGCTCTCCTCTCCTGAGCAGCCCACCCCACATGGCCTGCGCTGCCTGCACCTCTGGAGGGAATGGAGCGGATACGGTGCTCTCTAGGGGCAGCTCCCCCAAGAGCAGCATGACATGGGCAGGAGCATGAGGCTCCCTGGGCTGCACTGCTAGCTCTGCTCAGGCTGTGGGGCTGCACAGGTGAAGGCCTGCTTGGTGACACCCAGGAGCATGGGGTGGGGAAGGGGCCACATTGCTGGGGCATGCGGGTGCCTCAGCTCACCGGTCCCGGTTGTGTACAGTGGAGTGGCGAATGACGTCCTTCTTGTACACGCTTGTGTAGTTGCACTCCTCGCACTTGTATGGCTTGCTGCCCACGTGATTGAACATGTGCTCCTGCAGGACAGAGGGGATGCTGTGAGCTGCATGCCCAGTGCCCAGCCTGGGGCAGGGATGGGGACAGAGGCAGAGGGGTTGCACTCACCTTCAGGGAGGACCAACGGCGGGAGCGGTAGCTGCACTGCAGGCACTTGAAGAGCTGCGGGTCATTGGCCTCATGTGAGTTGACATGGAAACGCAGGTCGTCGTGCGTGAGGAAGCGGGACCCGCAGATGCGGCACAGGTAGGGCCTCATTAGGGGCTTGGGCGACTTGTAGTAGTACCTGACAAAGCACAGCTTGAGCTCAGAGCCACAGTGGCTGTGAGGCTCCCACCTGGCCTGGGCCCCAGGCACAGCCAGATGGCCCTGCCATGGAGCAATGCAGCACAGCTCTCACCTGCGCCCCATGTACTTGCGGTACTTTTTGCCCAGGAAGCGGCGGGAGGGCCGGCCTCGCCTTCGGGGCACGGCATCGGCCTCCTCAGGGCCCATGTTAGAGGATGGATCCTTGTTCTCCGAGTCCGACTGGCTGGTGCTGGGCTCCCCAAGGCTGTCGCCAGCCCCATTCTCCAAGCTGGAGGAGCTGGTGGCCTCCGAGTTCTGCGCCTCACAGCTTGCTGCGCTCTGGGACGTAACCAAGGGCTCCACCTCGGCACCTAACCAACAGCACACCAGGGTCAGACTCAGGCCCCCATGCTTCATGCAGCCCAGGGTGTCCCCTCCCCGGCAAGGCCCACTCCCCTACCTTCTGGCAGCGGCGTGTCCTCCAGACGAGGGAACTTGCGGGGCCTCCCTGGCCGCCGGCGCGGCCGCTCTTCACTAGACGTGGGAACGGTGCGGCTGTGCTTGGGCTGCCGCCCGCGAGGCTCATCCTCAGCTGGGTTGTAGTCACTGTCCTCTACAAAAAGAACGGCCAAGGCATTAATCATGGGAGCTGGCAGCACCAGGCCGCGCTGGCCTGTGGAGATAGAGGGGGCTGTACCTTCAGGGTCATCAATGGCGCCGGCATCCACAATGTCATCATCTTCCTCCTCCTCCGGTGCATCCTCCTCTGGTGTCTTTGGGGAGGGGCCGCTCTTCCGTGGCCGCCCCTTCTTCAACCCAAGGGTGGATGCCACTGAGACAGAGAGCAGCATGAGTCGCCCTGTCCAGCTGGGCTTGGCCATGCTGAAGAGTAGGTGCTCCACCTGGACCCGTCTGGCCCGCCAGAGCTGCAGCACTCCCCACTCCACCATGAGGGTAGCACACCTCCTGGGCACTACTCCACACTCACACCCCAGAAAGCACCGGTGCCTCTCCCTGGACTAGGAGCTGCAGCCCCCATTCCTGCTCTATCAGTTGTGCAGCCCCCAACCAGGCATATAAGCCCCTCCTGCCCCAGGCGCAGCAACCCTGTGACCTGGTAAGGCCTTTACAAGCCTCCCCTCCAAGCTGGTGCCCACCTGGCTGGAAGTGCCTCTCCCTCATGTGGTTGATGAGCGTAGTCTTGGAGACGCTCTTGTACCGACACATCTTGCACTTGAACTGCTGCACCACCACCACCTCCATCATCTCCTCCAGGCTCTCCATGTCCGGCTGCTCCAGCCCCTCCCCGGCATCGGCCTCTTGGGCTTGGTCTGGCTGCGAGGGCAGGTCTAGCATTTCAGGCTGCTCGGAAGGGTCTGCGGGGCCAGGCTGGTCGAGGCACGTGGAGGTGGGGCCATCAGCTATGGTGTCTACAGCCAGGCTGTTGGCCAGGGCAGAGGTGGCCATCTGGGACACCACGGAGGCACCTGGGGCACCAACAAGGGCTCACCGAGGGAACAGCCCCTGCCCACGCTCCAATCAACCCCCCTCCGGAGCTGAGAACTGCTCCACAGCCAGGGCTCCAGTCTGGCTCGCCAGTGCCCTCTACTGGGAGAAACCAGGACTAGCTACCAGCTCCACCCCCACAGCCAAGGCACCCGTCCTGCTCCCTGCACAGGAACAGCCAGGTGCTCCCATGCGAGACAGCACAGCACGCCTCTGCAACAGCCCCTTGTGGCAGTGGAATGGAGATGGAAAAGGCCCGAAAGCAACTGCTGTCGTAGGAAAACCTGCAGCTTCCCCTCACCATCATCAGGTCCCTGCAAGATGAGGTACTGGGTCGTCTCGGCCCCACCATCCTCCGCACTGGTTACAGCAATGCAGCCTGCGAAGGGAGAGCAAGAGGTGATGAGAGACTGAAGCATGAACATGACGGATCTTTCACGGACAGGATAGAAAATGGGGAGACCGCAGCACGCTGTTCCAAGGGCAGCTGCCAGGCCTCTGCCATGTGCCGGCTGCCCTGGCTGAGGGCTTCTCAGGCCAGTGCCTGGCGGGGGGACACTCACCCTGGATGATGTCTGGCCCGATTGTGGACTCGATGATTTTGTCTATAGCAGAGCCCAGGTCTGAGGAGGTGGATGCGGTGGAGTCTGACACAATCGTGGCTCCGTCAGCAATGACGCTGGAGTGAACCAGGACCTGTGGAGACTCCGAGACCATGATGGACTGGCTCACCGTGGAGACACTGGAGACCAGGGTGGACTGGGCGATGGAGGAGGAGTCTGGCAGGTAGATCCGAGGGACCGCATCCGTGCTGGAGCTGCTCTCGGACACCTCCTCCTGAGGAGCAGAAAGGCCACAGGGGCTCAGCTTGGAGGCCTCTGCTGAGCCAGCCCCAGAGGCAGCTTGTACATGGAGGCACCATCAGCATCCTGCCTCGCAGGGGAGGGGGCTCTGCCCGGGGAAGGGCCCCCAGGGGCGCCACAGAGGGGCTCCCAGAGCCGCTCCATACCAGGGAGACCCCGCTGCTGTCCGAGCTCTGGCCCACGCCAGAGTCATCGGCTTGCGAGAGGATGACAGGCGCCGAGGCAGCGTCACTGCTGTCCGCAGACATGGCCTCCGAGGTCTCCATGCCAAGCCCGCTCTCCGAGGGCTCCTCCTGGGCCACAGGAGGGGCCGCATCGCTACTGCTCTCCACTTCATTTTCCTCCATGCCCAGCGACCCCAGGCTCCTGAAGCGCGACCTACGGGAGGAGTGACCGCCCTGCTGTCAGAGAGCAGCACGGCGTCTCCCTGCCCCAGTGCTGGGACACGCTGGCGGCACCACCAGCCCTGCCTCCGCGGCGGACGCCTGGCTTGGGGTGGCGCCTTGCACTCCCCGCTGGACACAGAAGCTGCAAAGGCAAAACCTACCCGTGCAGCAACGTGCGCAGTTTGATGGCAGCTGGCACTGGAGACGGTCAGGAACGGCCGAGCCGGGATGCTCTCACGCTGCCCGAAAGAGGGACAAAGCAAAGTATGAGCTGTGCGGAGCCACAGTGCGGGGACTAGGGGAGTGAATAACGGGGTTGGGGGCCCTGAATGACACATGGCCCCAGAGCAGGGGCAGCGCCTCGGGGAGCCACGGAGACGCATGCTGAGCTCTGGGCCCCATCAAAGCGGCTTGTCGCAGATGTGGGGAAGGAGCTGCGTCACTGCTGCAGCGAGAGCAGCCCTGAGTGCAGCTGCCCAGGACCAACCCGACCCCTGGGGAAGGTCCCCCAGAGCCATGTCCCCAGCCAGGCCCCAGGTTCCCGAGCGTGTCGGGCGGGACCCGCGAGGGGAGCTGCACCGAGCCTGCTGTATCCCTGCCCGGCGGGCGCCGCACAAGTAGCGGGGACATGACCGAGGCCACAGGGCCAGTCAGTGGCAGAGGCGAGGCACCCGCCCCCATAATGCTCCGCGGCCAGGCAGGGGGAGCCGCTCCCATGATGCCCCGCGCGCGGGGTCCTCCCTGCGGCCGGGCCCGGCTGCCCCTACAGTGCCCCGCGCCAGGGGCAGCCCCGAGCCCCCGGCGCGGCGCCCC
>NW_017728922.1:1339535-1349162 GCF_001723895.1 Crocodylus porosus
GGTCAGCCGTGGCCTGGCTGCACACCTGCCACGCTGTGCGAGTCTGAGCTGTTGCCTCCAGCGTCCCCCAGTACCCAGGTGTGCAGCACCTGCTGCGTGGCTCCTGTCATCCCAGCACAGGGAGCTTTCCTGGCAAGATGGACCCCTGTTGCTCGCTCTCCGCTGTGGATCCTTTACCTCCAGCTGCCCTGTGGGTGTTGTCTTCATACTCGTTCCTCTGCTCATGGCGTGGGTTAGCAGGTGCCATCAAGACTGGCAGCCACGCTTTGGGTGGCTTTCTGCCTACATGAGCCACTCAATCACTAGTCCCAGGTGAGGGCCCTGGCTTAAGCAGGATGTCTCCCTCTCCCCCTCCCCTTGTATCCAGTCCAGTTGGAAGCAGCCCCCAGGCCCCGCACAATAGCTCTGGGTCTGACCCTCGCAAGGCCCTTGCTTTGCACACGTGGAAATGGCATGAGGAGCTGCAAGGCCCAATTTGGGGCCATGCCTGCTTTGCTGAGGGTCTGAGTGGCACCAGAAGAGCAGCACAGAGCCAGGCAGGGGTGCCCGGCTAGCGCCCAGTGGGCAGATCTAGAGAGAAGGGCAGGTCTGTGGGGTGGGGCAGGGGTAGGGGTGAAGGGGCAGGGATTCACCCACTGTGGCAGAAAGTAAGTAGTGATGAAGCAGGGGGTCAGGAGGGGCTCGCGGGGCATGGGACCCGTACCCACTCAGGGAGCGCTGGCAGGGGGTGGAGAAGGCAGCAGAGCCCTGTGCTGAGCCACCTGCTCCTGAAGACGTCTTTGACCCCAGCTGGCTCGGGCAGGCCTGGGAGCTGGTTTGCTGGGGCCGGGGGCTGGCTGTGGGGTCCCCAGGGACAGGCTGTGGAGCTCTGGCACTAGGCACAAGAACTGCACCCCCAGAGAGGCTGTTGCTGCTCAGGCTCTGGAGGCTGCATGCTGAGCCGGTGGAGGGACCCAGCCCCACGGGCAGCTAAGTGCGGGGCATGAGAAGCCACAGTGCCAGGTGCTGCAGCATGGGGTGGTGGGGGCCCAGGCACCACGGGCAAGGCTCAGTCTCTGCTGCTGGTGTCCCTCTGGTCTGCCCAGTGCTGTGTCCAGTCAAATGACTCCCAGGCTGGCATGACACCACTTGGGTCTCAGCAGCCTGCCAGCACAGGAACCACTTCCCGTGGCACCTGCGCCTCTGTGCCTGACGCTGCTCTGTGTCACCAGCACCAGACACTGACTCCCGTCACCGCTTCCCTTCTCCTGCACCCATGCATCCTGCTGCTGCGGTGTCCCCTTGCACGCAGCCCTGTGGCCCCAGCCCTTTTGCTCTGCACTCCCAGAGCCCTTGGCACATACTGCTGAGCCATCTGGGAAAGGGGGCAGCAGCCTGGGACCTTGCGATTGCCCCACGCGTTGTGCCTCTTCTCTTGCCCCTGCCTGAGCTTCCATCCAGGGACCCCAGGGGACCGTGTCCCTCCTGCCCCCCATGCATCGACTCCCATCTCTTGGTCCCAGATAGGCAGTTGCCCAAGCCAGGTTCCCAGGGGGTGATGGTGCTGCTCAGGGGGGCATCCCTGCTGCTGTCACGCCAGGCAGGAAGACCTGAGTAAGAGCCTGGGGGCAGCTGCTGGTGGCAATGCAGTCTTCCTCTTTTGATGTAGGAAAGGCCTGCGCCGGCTGTCTGGGAACCCTGCCCGTGACACCCGACACACTGAAGCGTGGGCTGGAGTCGCTTCCAGCTGATGCCAGCCTGTGTCATGTCTGGGACCCTGGGCAACTGCCTGGGCTCGGGCCTTGTTCCCTATGGCCGAGCCGTTTTGCCCTCCATGGCGCTGCATGCACGGAGCTGGACCGGGGCCCCGCGCCCGGCTGCCCACAGTTCTCCCTATCCTTCCGCAGCGGCGGGGCCTGGCCCCACAACTGCTCTGTGGGCCAGCACGGGGCAGCCAGAGCCAGGGCCGGGCCTGGCAGGGGGGCAACTTCACCCCTAGGTGCAGGAGGTCCTGGCCCCAGCCCTGGCTGGAATTTCCCCACGGTGCTCTGCAGATCCCAGCCCGCGCCAGACACGGGGGTGAGGTTTCACCCACTGCTGCTCAGGCCCTGTCCCGGTGCTTTCTCTGAATCCAAGGAGTCACTGAAAATCCCCAGGTACTGATGCCAGAGGAAACTGCCGTGAGTCAGTGGGAGCGGCCAGCCCGGGGGGAGGCATGCAGGTCCCCCCGCTTCCCCTGAACGGCCACGTGACCCTGCTGCACCCAGACAGTCCCCTCCTGCCTCCGCAAGGCCAGCTGGGCCCGTGGGCCCTGACCTGCATGGGAAGGCCACGGGGCCGTGCAGAGGGACAGCACACCCAGGCCAGGATGCACTGGATGCAGCCAACCATGACTGTGCATGGTTCGTGCCTGGGCTGGTCCTGGCAGGTGTGCTGGGGTAGGGCCCGTTGAACTTCCAGGGCCCCAACCAGCCTGCTGGGGAGTCCTGGGGGTGCCACCCTGCTCTGGCTGGGGCATGCACCGGGCCAGGCAGCAGCACAGGGCCACGCTGCGCCCAGGGGCAGGTGGGGGTGGAGCGCCCGGCGCTGAGGGGCAGCTGCTGGGCTGCGTGGCCGGGGCTCAGCCTGGTTTTGCACCTATGCCTGCCTGGTGTTTACAAGCCGGTGCCCAGGGGGGTTCCCCATGTGGAAACTTCCTGCGGGAAGGGCTGCAGTGTGGCATGAGGCAACGGCTCTGCCAGCAGCACTAGGGCTCCAGGCCCACGGTGGGGTTGGACAGCTACTTCTGCAACGCATGTGCAGCTCCCGGCGCACTGGCCTGGCAACCATGTGTAGGATGCCCCAGCTGCGTACCTGGACCATCACTGTAATGCCCACATGCCGGAGCCCAGGTGCTCGCTGCCCTGCCCTGTCCTCACCCACCGGCCTGCGGGACTTGTTGCCACCGGGGCCCAGCAGGTCCCGGGGCCGGCGGGTCGTCGGCACCAGGAGCAGCCAGAGCTGCCCCAGTGACGCTCCAAGCAGCGGGGCCAGAGTTAGCCCCCCTGCCAGGCACACAGCACTGGCCAGGCCTGGGGCAGCTGTCCAAGGCTGTGGCAGGGGGTGACTCTGCCAAGCCCCCCTGGAGCTGGGGCTGTTGCCCAGTGGGCTCCCTCTTTCCCCCCTCCAGCCATCCGGTTTCCTGTCTTGCTGCCCGTTTGCTGTCCCCGGTCCGCTCACTCGTTCCCACGGTATCTGCACTTCGGGGAGAGCCGGAAATCAGTGGCCTGGAGGGTGGTTGTTGCTGGGGAGAGGGGGGGCCACGGGCACAGCTGGTGGGGCAGGTTGGGCTGCAGCGGTGGGGAAGGCCCAGGGCATGGGGGCCTGCTCCTGGCTCAGGCTGGCGCCGTGTGCTAACGCCATGCCTGCAGCCCACCCTGCGCCCGCACTCCCAGCTCGTGCGCGAGGTGCCTGGCGCGGCTGCAGGCACAGTGGGCTCTGGTGCCTGCAGGGCCCAGCTGGGCCAGGCGAGAGGGAGCTGGCGATGCGCCTGGGCTGCCCTGTGGGCTCAGGGCTGAGATGCCTGCCAGGCATGAGGGTTTAAGGGTACCGATGGCACCGGCCTGCCCTTCTTGGTACCGGGCACGGCTGCCCACAGCGCCGGAGCTGGACCCAGCCTGCCGCAGCGCTGCACGTGGGGCTGACCGCTCCGGCAGGTCTGGGGTCCGCGGCCCTGCGACATCTCACCCAGCCGCTCCCCCAGGTGCAGGCCAGGCCCGGCCTCTCCCTTCTGTGTCCTCAGACTTCCTGTGGGCAGCGGGAGGAAGCAAACCGGCTCCAAATTTAGTAAACAATGTTTTGAAACAGCTGAAGTGATGCGACGACGGCTTGTGCCGTTTCGCCACCAGGGCGTGAGTAGCCGACACGGCTGAGCGTGACTCACCCCCGCCCGTGCTATAAGTAGGAGCCGGCAGCGCCGAGCTGCACAGAGCCCCAGGGCAGCAGCATCGGCAGTGCAGAGACCGACCCGACTCGACCGGACCCGACACCACCTGCACCAGTGCCATGGGGCTTGCACTGCTGGCCCCCCTCGCCGTGGCTCTCCTGGCCCTCGGCTGCTGGGCTGGACCGCTGCCCACCAAGCCCCAGGTCACCATCGCCTTCCCTGGGGAGCTGGTCAGCCAGAAGTCGAACATGGAGCTGGCCAACGTGAGTGCTGCCCTTGCCCCCGCCCTGCCTTGCCCAAGCCAGGCTGGTCAATCCCCAGCTGCAGCTGCCCTGGGGTCACCCGCTTGTCTGTCTGCCCTGCTCCATGGCAGACCAAGCAGGGGAGGAGGAGGGCGAGCAGGGGCCAGCGCTTCAGCGGGGAGCGTCTGTGGGCGCCTGCCCGGTGGTGGCAGAGGGGCAGCAGGGCCCTGGTCCAGCTGGGTCACAGGCTCCGGCCCCAGCCAGCCGGGCTGTACGTGGGGACTGTGCCTCTAAAGGCAGCAGGACAGGACGTCAGCCCCATACCCCCGGTGCCCATTGGCCGCAGAGGCTGGTGTGCCGCTATCGGCTGGCACAGGCACGCTGTGCCCGGCCGTGCCATGCGCTGACTGTCCCGCCCCCCCGCAGGAATACCTGTCCCGCTTCGGCTACCTCTCGGAGACGAAGAAGAGCGGGCGGCAGGAGTCCACCACCAAGGCGCTGCGGGCCATGCAGAAGAAGCTGGGGCTGGAAGTGACGGGGGAGCTGGACCAGGCCACGCTGGAGGCCATGCGGGCGCCACGCTGCGGCGTGCCTGATGTCGGCACCTTTCTTACCTTCGAGGGGAATCTCAAGTGGGACCACACTGACCTCACGTACCGGTGAGCTGCTCCCGCAGGCTGGACTGCAGAGCCCTGGGCGGGCAGGGAGGGAGCTGGGGAGAGGCAGGCATGCCTCCTGCGCACACAGAACAAGCACGTGCACATGCACATGCACATACGTGCATGCGCACGCCCAGTACAGCCCGGCTCTGACCTGCCCAGCGGCCCCTTCCGGCTGATTCCCTGCACCCGGCGGGCAGCCAGCAGTGGGGCGCCGTGTGGGGCACTGCCCTGAGGCTGGGTGCCGCAGGGGCCAGCACTGGGCACAGTCACCAGGCGCTGGCAGGCAGCTCCCCCTCTCTGCCTCCCGGGACCCCGTCCCATGGGCTTGGGGGCTCCTCCCAGGGCTCAGGCCCGGGGGTCTGACACTGCTCCCTGGCAGGGTGATGAACTATTCTCCGGACCTGGACGCCTCGGTGATCAACGATGCCTTCAAGCGTGCCTTCAAGGTGTGGAGCGCCGTGACCCCGCTGAGCTTCACCCAAGTCTACAGTGGCGAGGCCGACATCATGATCATGTTCGGCTCCCAGGGTGAGACTCGCGGCCGGGGCGGGTGGGGGTCTGCCGCAGCGCGACCAGGTGCCCCCCAGAGCGGGGCTGCACCTGCTGCGGTTCAGCCTCTGGGTCGCGCTCCCCTCTGCGTGTCTGGCGTGTCTCTCTGCTGCTGCCTTCCCTAGGGGCATGTGATGGTGCCTGTGTGCGCACGGGGGTATCCGCAGGCGGGCGCGTGCCTGCATGTGTGCATGTGTGCAGGAGGCAGTGACGTGTGTCTGTGGGGTGCGAGGAGGCGCGTGCATCCAGGCCCTGCGTCCTCTCGCGGGGACCGAGCTCTGGGGCAGGCGCATGGTGACAGCAGGCCTGTCTCCCCAGAGCACGGCGATGGGTACCCCTTTGATGGGAAGGACGGGCTCCTGGCCCACGCCTTCCCCCCAGGCCAGGGCATCCAGGGAGATGCCCACTTCGACGACGACGAGTTCTGGACACTGGGAGCGGGGCTAGGTAAGGCCCGGCCCCTGCGGGGGTCTGCTGTGCTGGGCACGGCCGAGGGGATGCCCTCCTGCGCCGGTGCAGCTCAGTGACCCCTCCTCCCCCCACAGTGGTGAACACCAGCTTCGGGAATGCCAACGGGGCCGCCTGCCACTTCCCCTTCATCTTCGAGGGGAAGTCGTACTCGCGCTGCACGGCGGAGGGGCGCTCCGACGGGCTGCCCTGGTGCGCCACCACCCCCAGCTTCGACCAAGACAAGCTCTACGGCTTCTGCCCCAGCGAGCGTAAGTGTGGGGAGCGCCAGCCGGGCGGGGACACGGGGCTGCGGGAGGCTGGTGTTGCCCAGCGGGACGGTCTCACCACCTCCCCCCGCAGTTCTCTACACCTACGGCGGGAACAGCGATGGGGCCAAGTGCGTCTTCCCCTTCGTCTTTGATGGCACGTCCTACGACACCTGCACCACGGCCGGGCGCTCCGACGGCTACCGCTGGTGTGCTACCACTGCCAACTTCGACCAGGACAAGAAATATGGCTTCTGCCCCAACAGAGGTACTAGCCCGGGGCTGTGCCAGCATGGCAGTATCAGCTCGGGGGGGACCGGGGCCAGTGTCCCCATTGCCTGCGAGCTTCCCTATCCCCTCCAGGGCTGTCCCTGTCGGGCTCTGCTCAGCCCCGGGGGAACCCGTCTCTGCCCCAGGCTGCAAGGCAGCAGCTCGGGCAATAGTCCAGTGCTGCAGCCTCTGCTTACTGCAGCAGGGTGGAGGAAGGCTCCTGCACCCTAGGGTCTCCCAGGGCTATGGCTCACTTGCAGACAGCTTGCCTGGGAGCCTTGGCCGGTGTTCGGACCCGGTGCCCGCAGGCTGGGGCCACGCTGGGGCCACAGGGCACATGGCTGCAAGCAGCCCCCTGGGGTTGGGGTCTCCTCGCATGGCGCGTCCTGGCCAGCCCAGGGGCACTGTGCTGACCAGGGCCCCTCCTCTGTGCTGCAGACACGGCGGTGATCGGCGGGAACTCCCAGGGGGACCCGTGCGCCTTCCCCTTCACCTTCCTGGGCCAGACGTACAGCTCCTGCACCAGCGAGGGCCGGCAGGACGGGCGGCTCTGGTGTGCCACCACCAGCAACTATGACGTGGACCGCAAGTGGGGCTTGTGCCCAGACAGAGGTACAGCGCTCCCCGCCTCCACCCGTGGCTCCTGCCCTTCCCCTTCCCTTCGCGAGCCCCGTGCTGCGGGTCCTGGCTGCCCTCCAGAGGGGAGGGCTGCAGCGAGGCTGACTGTGGTGCTCGCTCTCCAGGCTACAGCATCTTCCTGGTGGCAGCCCACGAGTTCGGGCACTCCCTGGGCCTGGACCACTCGAGCGTCCGCGAGGCGCTGATGTACCCCATGTACAGCTACATCGAGGACTTCCAGCTGCACCAGGACGACATCAATGGCATCCAGTTCCTCTATGGTGAGGGGCGGGCGGACGCCGAGCCCAGGGGAGCAGGGGGAGCCCCGGCCCGGGTGGCACCGCTGGCACCTGCCCATCTCCAGCAGCCTCCGCTGCAGAGATGCTGCAGTTTCTATGGCAACGCTGCCCGGCAGAGCCAGAGCGGCACCGACTGCCAGGCGCGTCTGGGAGCGAGCGGGGCGCGGGGCAGAGGCTGGTTGGGAGCCCCGGTGCCCCTTTGCCATGGCTGCGGTGCCCATGGCAGCGGGACCCAGTCTGCCCCTGGAGCATGGCCATCTCCGCAGGCCTCTTCCCACAAGGCAGATGCTGGGGGCAGCGCGCTGCTCCTGCACTGCCCCTGCCGTGGCTGGGTCCTAAGCCTCACTCTGTCCCCCCCGCCAGGCCGGGGCTCTGGTCCCAAACCTACCCCGCCAGGGCCCGTGCCGCCCACCCAGACGCCGGACATCCCTGACCAGACCACGCTGGCCACGACCGCAGAGCCCACCGAGCCCAGCCCCGTGGACCCCGGCGATGACGCCTGCCGTGTGCAGGCCTTCGACGCCATCACCGAGATCAATGGCATGATGCACTTCTTCAAGAGCGGGTGAGCCAGGGAGCCGGCCGGTGCCTGGGGCTGCGATGAGGGGCCTCAAGCTGCGGCACGGCGGCAGGTGGGGAGGGGGCGCGCTGGTGGTTGCAGCCCGTCAGGATGTGGCCCGCTCTGTCTGCAGGAAATACTGGAGGACCTCGCTGTCCCTGAAGGGCAAGATCCAGGGGCCCTTCCCCATCGCGGAGACTTGGCCGGCCCTGCCCGCCACCCTGGACGCTGCCTTCCAGGACGTGCTCACCAAGAAGATTTTCTTCTTTGCGGGTGAGAATCACCTGAGCCCTGCCCGGTGCCCTCCTGGCCGCCCCCTCTGCCCCGAGCTGGGCCCTCCTCGCCCCCGGCACTCACGCTAGCTGCCCTGAACCCTCCCCGCTGTCGGGGCCGGTGCCTGCCCGGCCCCTGCAAAGCCAGAGGCAAGGGCATGGTGGCTGTGGCTCTGGAAAGCCCCTTAGCTCAGGGACCCCTGGCAGGGCCAGACCCCTCCCCACCTCTGGGCTGGCAGGTGTGAAGCCCCCCTCCCCACCAGGCCTTACTGCCAGTGCCCGAAGGGAGGGGAGGAAGGTGCGTGGCGGGCACGGGCTCAGCTCGCTAGCTCCTGCCTCTCCCGCAGGCCAGCGGTTCTGGGTGTACACGGGCCAGAGCGTGCTGGGCCCCCGTGGGCTGGAGAAGCTGGGCCTGGCGCCGGCGCCGGCGCGCCTCACCGGAGCCCTGCAGCGGGGCCGCGGCAAGGTGCTGCTCTTCAGCGGGGAGCGCTTCTGGAGGCTGGACGTGAAGGTGCAGCGGGTGGACCGCGGGTACCCGCGCCAGACTGAGGAAACCTTCGGTGGCGTCCCTGTCGACGCCCGCAATGTCTTCCTGTACCGAGGTGAGCGGCCTGCAGCTCCTGGGGGCAGGGCCGGGGCCCGGCTGCCCCGGGCTCCCCGGTGTGGGACGGCGTTGGCTGCCCCAGGCTCTGGGAGCCCCGCGGTGCGAGCTGGGGCTGTGCATGGCCTCTGGCAGCTGGACCCCACTAACCCGTGTTGGCCCCTTCCCTCTGCCCAGGCAAGTACCACTTCTGCCAGGACCGCTTCTGCTGGAGGATGACACCGCGCTACCAGGTGGACCGCGTGGGCTACCTGAAGTATGACATCCTGCACTGCCCCGAGCAGTAGGCTCCCAGCCGCCCCTGCCCCTGCCCCTGACCGCGGGGAGGCAGAGGAGCTGGCTCCAGGTCCTTGCCCGCCACCCAGCCCCCGGCGGGGTGGGGAGGCAGGTCCCGGTGCTGCAGGCAGCTGCTCCACGCTCTCCCCAGGCAGTGCCAGGGTCATTCAGGCTGCGCCTCCCCGCTGGCGCTGCCCCCGCCCGCCTGCCCCAGCCCTGGGAGCCCCCTTGGGCGGGGAGCCGGACTCCAGCCGTTGCCCAGCGCTGTCGGGTCCCGCTGGCGCCCTGCCCTGCTGTGCAGGGGATGTGCCTGGTGCAAACTGCACGGATCCTCGAAAACTATTGTGCCCACCTGCTCCCGGAGCCGTCCCGGGAAGGCCCGTGCCTGGGTCCTGGCTGGGACCCGGTGCCCGGCACTGGGCCAGGCCGCAGCCCGCAGCTTCGATAAGTGCGTGGAGCAGGGGCTCCGTGTCATGCTCCTGCCTGCTGCCGCCTCTGTCATTTTTGTATCTTGCACAGTTTTAATAAACAGAATCCTTTGGAAACAGCTCGTGTGTGCGGCCATCTGTCTGCACGTCTGGCCGCCTGTCTGCCAGAGCGGGCTGGGGGTGCCGGGGGGACATGCCTGCAGCGGGACATGGGGCTCCGGCTCCCTGGGA
>NW_017728922.1:1349262-1353334 GCF_001723895.1 Crocodylus porosus
GGCGAGGGGGCCAGAATCGGGGCGGGGCTGCCTCCCCCACCCAGGCTCGAGCCAGACTCTGGACCAGACGACTCCCAGGGCGGCCTTGAAGAGGGGTCACTATGAGCTGCCACTATATGTGGGTGTGCGTGTGCATGTGTGCAGGTGTGTTGACATGTGTGTGGGTGCATGTGAACTCATGTGTGCGAGCCGTCCACGTCCTGGTTCTGCACTCCCCGGCTTCCCCACAAGCACTGCCACCCCTGCTCTGCCCTGCCGAGCCCTGCCTAGGCATGGCTCCCTGCTCCTCTCCCATGGCTGCACTCCCGCACCCCAGGAGTGACAGGCCACGGCCCTGGGATGAGGACGGCTGCGTCCACTGGCACTGGCTGCTTGGTGTACACTGGGCTGTGCATGTTTGTACACATGTCCATGCGTGTCTGTCCATGTTGGAGTCTGGAAGCAAAGAGCCTCCTCTCACCCTGGGGCGCTGCAGCTGCTCTGCCCCTGCCCCAGCTCATTCTGTCCCCCAGCCGGGCCAGTCTCGCTGGCATGTGGCTGTGGGGCCGGGCTGGTCCCAGAACCGCTCTGCTTGGAGCTCAGTGCTGTGAGACGGGTAAAAGCGGGCAAAGCCAAAGCCCCCGGCCCCGGCCCGTCTGCACTGGGCAGAGCTGAGCCGTGCCAGGTGCGACAGCCGGGGTCATTGGCCCATCCAGCGTGCAGGACCTGCCTGGTGCCCAGCCCCTCGCCGCATAGCCCACCGGACCCCTCCGGTGCCCCTGTGCCCCCTCCCGCCCGTCATGCTGCACTTCATGCTCTAGCACCGGGGCGGCCGGGCTGTGGGGCACACGGGCATCCCTGACTGCTCCCAGCCTAGGTCCTGGGGAGGTGGGCTTGCTGGCCGGCCGTGCCCGGGGCAGGGGGCTGGTGGCTGGTGCTGCAGCCTGGCATGGGCAGAGGGGTGGTGGGTGCAGTCGGCCGTGGGCCCAGCTGGCGTGGGGCTGGTGCCGCCCCTGTGCCCGGCTGCCGGGCCCGTGTGCTGCCGGGCCCGTGGCCGTTGCAGCCAGCGCGGCACTGGGAGGGCACTAGGACCAAGCTCACAGCCGAGGGAGGGGAACTGCTTGCTCGGATCCAGCCACTGCCTTGGCAGCCACTTGTGGAGACGGGAGCTGGAGCCGGCGAGGCATGAGCCAGAGGTTCACCGTCACCGCGCTGTCCCGGGAGGGTGCGGCCCCGGGCAGGCCAGGCGCTGCAGCCCCCCACGCACCCCCTGACCCGCTGCAGGGCGCCCGCACCCGTGGCCTCCCCGGAGAAGACGGCAGAGGTAAGTGATGCTCTGCAGGGCAGGGCGCGATGCCCATGGGCGAGGCCGCCGGGGCAGGAGCTGTGTTCATCCTCCCCGAGCTGTGGGCTGGGCTGGGCACCCGGTGCGGAGGCCCTGGGGAGCGGCGCCCAGCAGCATCCGTGTCCTAGCAGAGCTGGCTGCCGTGGGCCCTGTGCCCCCCGTGGTGCTGGCGGGCTCTGATGCGGCCGTGCAGGGTTGCAGCAAAAAGTTGCTTCTTGGAGTGGGAGTGGGGAAGTGTCCTGCAGCCTGGGGCGGTGGGCTGGTGCGTGCAGCGTGGCGAGTCCTGGGGCCGGGTTCGGGCATCGCAGGGTCTCTGCTGCAGACAGGGTCCAGGTCCGGCTGGGAGATGTCTGGTTGCTCCAGGAAACCTCCCGGCTGCAGCCCGTCTCCTCGGCGCCAGGCCGGCTGGCTGGTCCTGGCGCTCTGCTCAGCTGGGCCCGCCCGGGCGGGCTGGGGACAGGCAGCGCCGGCCCCATGCTGGAGTGGGGGTCCTGGCGGCCCTGCACCAGGGGTGACTCCTGGCCAAAGGGGTGAGGGGCTGCAAGAGTGAACCGCAGCCGGACTGGAGCCGCTGGGCCCCTCGGCCCACACCGCCACCGGGGCTGGGGCTGCAGTGCCGCAAGTCTGGCGGTGTGGGGGGTTGGCACCACGCGGGGTCCAGAGGTCACGGCCACTTGCATCTGCGTGGGGCTTCGCCACGGGTCCTGCCTGGGGGAGCCCATGTGCTGCCCGGGCCGTGGTGCCCTGCGTGGGGGCGCCTGGGCTTGAGGATGGCGCAGGCCACGGCAGCTGTCCCCCGGGCCTGGCCGTGGGTGCCGGGAGTGCTGGGTGCCAGCCCAGACCCCTGCCCCAGGCGTGCCCCGGCCATGACAAGCCGGGGGTAGTCCTCGTTGCTGCCCCAGCCAGGAAGGGCTGCTAGGGTAAGGACCAGCCCTGGGCGTCGAAGCTGGCACGGCCCAGCCGCCTGCCCCGTGCCAGCTCCCCAGGGGCGAGCCCTGCCTACGGCTCCTCCAGGAGTTGAGCCGTGGGCCTGGGGCTCTGCGCCCCCCTGCAGCCGGTGGCACTGGCCCAGCTCGGAGCCGGCCCCTGCGCTGCGCCTGGCGCGGGCGGCGCTTCCGGCCGGTCCCTGGAGCTGCATCGATCGATCGCAGAAACCCAAGCTCTGCCGGCAGGATGCTCCCCCGCCCCTGCGCCTGCCTGTCCACGCCGCGACCTTGTGCCCTCTGCAGAGGGCGGCTGGGGGAGGGAATCGGGGCAGGGAGCAGCTGGACCCTGGCTGGGGGGTCTGGGCCACGCTGTGCTCCTTGTCAGAGCCCCAGGCCGCGCCGCGTGGGGCTTGGGGGCACAGATGGAGCCGTGTTGTGCTGTGCCGTGGGGTGCTCAGGCCCCGCAAGGCCGTGGAGGGCTCTGGGCTCAGCACGGGGCTCTGGGCAGGGGGCTCTGGGCTGGCCGAGGCGCCCCACCCCACGCCCCGGCTCTGACCCTCCCAGATCCCTTTGACACCAGAGCCCTTGCAGGGATGCCAGGTCCCGGGGCCAGCACGGCCATGGCTGCGGGGTGCTGCGGAGGGGCCCGAGGCTGCGCGCTCCCCCACGCCAGGCTGGGCCAGCGCTGCACAGGGCCCTGGGGAGCGGCTGGTGCCAGGATCGAGGGGGTGGCTGTGGCAGCCCAGCAGAAGCCGAACTTCAGCACCTGCTGCCAGGGAGCCGAGCCGAGCCCTGCCCTGCCCCGCGCACGTCTGGGCGCTGGGACGCCCGCTCCGCCTGCGGCACTGGCTGCGACGGCTCGATGACAGCACTGGAGCCTGGTACCCGGGGTGGCTGGAGCCCCAGGTCACCCTGGCTCGTGGGCAGTAGCACCCCTGTCACGCCACAGCCACAGCCACAACCCCATGCTCAGCCGGGTCCAGTGGGTAGAGGTGGAGGAACTGGCCGTGGCGGTGTCTCTTCCCGCCCCGGAGGCTAGGGGCTGGATCATGCCCTCCTATAACAAACAGGGCTGTCCTGTCCAATGCCACAGGGCTGCATGGCCAGGGCTTTGGCTGGACCCGACCCTGTCGTCCTGCACTGGGTGCTTGGGGAGGGGGTGGCCGGACCCGGTCATCCAGGGCTGGGTGCGGTGGAGGTTGGCTAGGCCCTGTCATGGCCCACTGGGTGCTCAGGGGGTGGCTGGACCCTGTCATCCAGGGCTGGGTGCTTGGGGACTGGCTGGGCCCTGTTGTCCCGGACAAGCCGGCTGGGCTGGGCTGTGCCTGAGAGCTGCCCTGCGATCTCACCCTTTTGTGGTCCGGCCCCTGTCGTCCGTGGGGCCTGAGCGCACCCACGGCTCTGCAGGGCTCGGGCTCAGGCCCTGCCCTGCTCCAGGATCGCGGCTCTGCGCGGGCGCCCCAGGTCCATGGTCAGACCTGCCTGTCCCTGCCCTGTTTGTTGGTTGTGATTTGGGGGGGGGGACGTTTTTGCGGGGCTGTGGTGCGTGGCTCTGGGGCGACACGGGCTGCCGCGACCCAGGCCCCAGGGAGCCCCTCTTGGGGCCTGGCAGTCACCATTCAGGCTTTGCCGCCCTGGGGGCCTTGGCATGAGCCTTGGCAGGCTGGACCTCGGGGTTTGCCGAGCTGTGGGGGCAGGCGGCGGGGTGCGTGGGACAGGCCAGGACCCCCGAGCAGCCCGGGGCCCGGCCCCGAGAGCGGGCGCCTTGCCCCGACCCAGCTCTGCGGGAGGGCCGAGGCCGGGCGGGGCGCGCCCTCTGCTG
>NW_017728922.1:1353436-1358082 GCF_001723895.1 Crocodylus porosus
GCTCTGCAGGGCTACGGTTGTGCTGTGGCAGGGGCAGTGCACGGGCCAAGCCAGGGGAGGGGCGGGAGCCGGCATTACTCCTATGGCTGCGGCGGGCAGAGGAGGGCATGTGTAGCTGTATGCGCCACCTGCCACCGTCCCACTGTGCCAGCCTTGCCCCCAGAGCCGGTTCTCCAGGGCTCCTGCTGCCCCAGCCCCAGGGCCCAGCGCAGCAAGACAGTGGGAATAAGGGGCGGAGGGCTGAGATCAGGCAGGGATTGATCCTGCTGACACGGCAGAGAGGAGGCGAGGCCTGCCTAAGTCTGCATCGTGCTTGGGCCCAGGGTCACAGGGCTCAGCCCCAGGCCCCGTGTCTTGGCTGCGGGATGCATACCTGTGCTGCCTGTGGCTGGAGGCTGCAAGGGAGTGGAGAGTCCTGCCTCCGGGAGCTGGGCCCATCCGACAGGTGCAGGCGCTCATGAGCCTTGTAGTGAGACCTTGATGGAGCTGGCAGGGACGTGAGCCCATGTTGTTGCGTGGGTTTCAGTGTCGTCGTGGGGGCGAGCCGCGCCACGGTTGTCCTGCCATGTCCCTGGGGCTGTGTGTGGCGGTGGGCCAGGCTGGAGCACCGCAAGCCAGATCAGGGTCCAGCCTGCAGGAGCCCTGAGGGGGAGTGGGGCTTGGACCCCAGCTCTGGCTGTGGTGACTCACTCATGGGCCAGGCTTCCTACTCATGGGCCTGTGGCAGCTCTCCCTGCTGCAGCCACCGCAGGGGGTCTCACTGCGTGGACCCTGCCTGGAGCATCAGGCTCAGAGGGTAGTAATCAATGGCTCGAGGTCTAGTTGGTAGCCGGTATCATGTGGAGTGCCCCACCAGTCAGTCCTGGGGCCAGTTTTGTTCATTATTTTCATCAGCAACCTGGGTGATGGCACAGAGCGCACCCTCAGCAAGTCTGCAGATGACACCGAGCTGGGAGGGCAGTAGATTCGCTGGAGGGCAGGGCTAGGATTCAAAGGGACCTGGGCAAATTGGAGGATTGGGCCCAAAGGGATCTCCTGAGGTTCAGCAAGGGTAAGTGCAAAGTCCTGCACTGAGGAGGGAGCGATCCCCTGCACCGGGGCAGGCTGGGGGGGACAGGCTCAGCGGCAGCTCTGCAGAAAAGGACCTGGGGGGACAGGGGGCAAGAAGCTGGACAGGAGCCGGCAGTGCGCCCTTGGTGCCAAGAAGGCGACCGGCATCCGGGGCTGCATCGGTAGGAGCATCGCCAGCAGATCGAGGGCAGTGATGCTTCCCCTCCGTTCAGCACTGGGGAGGCCACTTCTGGATCCTGTGTCCAGTTTTGGGCCCCTCACTACAGAAAGGATGTGGACACGTTGGAGAGAGTCCTAGGGAGGGGAATGAAAATGCTTTGGGGGGCTGGGAGGCAGGACATGTGAGGAGAGGCTGAGAGAAATGGGCTGATTTAGCCTGCAGAGGAGAAGACTGAGGGGTTGAAGAGCAGCCTTCACCTCCCTGCAGGGGGGCTGCAAAGAGGATGGAGCTGGACTGGTCTCAGTGGGGACAGATGACAGGACAAGGAGCAATGGGCTCCAGCTGCAGTAAGGCAAGTTGAGGTTGGATATTAGGAAAAACTTTCTTCCGGAGAGCGTGGTGAAGCACTGGGACAGGTACGCAGAGCGGTGGTGCAGTCTCCATCCTTGGAGGTGTTGAAGACTCGGCTAGACGGCCTTGGCTGGGATGATGGAGTTGGGGCTGGTCCTGCTTGGAGCAGGGGTCGGACTAGATGTGATCCCTGAGCTGCCTCCCGCCCTTGTGTTCTGCGATGCCACGACTCGACGGCCCGGCTGGGCAGCAGCGATCCCAGGGCTGCCCTCTCCTCGTGGGCTCCTCCTGGCTGGCAAGGGGCCGCGGGCAGAGGGCCTGGGCTGGGGTGCCTCTGGGGTGCTGCGGGCACAGGCCCCAGCGCCGCCCCGGCCCTGCACCCACAGCCCCCGCAGCCTCCCGCGCCCCCACCCTGGGCTCCCCCGCAGTGCTCGGTGCTGGGCTGAGCGGGGGCCACAGCAGAGGGTCTCCGCGCTGCCTGGCTGGCACGTGGGGAGGGGGCACGTGGGTCCCCGGCACCTGGCAGAGGCCCCTCCAGGGTCGTCGTCCTGCCCGGCCGCGCCAGCCCGTCCCCACGGCCCTGCAGCTGCGTCCTCGCGTGCGGGAGGCCGGGCGCGGGCCGTGTCTGCGGGCGGGCTCGTTGGCCTAATGAGCACGTGGCCCTGGCCCGCACGCCCCCGCAGCGGCCCCCAGCACGGCGCAAGGGGGGCAGCGGAGTCATGCGCCAGCCCCTGCCCCCACCGCCCCCGGGACCAGGGCAGACTCCAATATTCACAGAGCTTCTTAAAATAAACCCTTGAACTAGATGGCTGGAGGCGGCCGAGCGAGGCCTGAGTCGCCCTGGCAACCCCCCACGCCTCCGGCTGCGGGAGCGGGCCGTGCCTGGCGCACCCCGGGCACGCACATGGGCCGGGGCCTGCTCGGGCACACACGTGTGAGCGCCGAGGAGCCTGAGTGGGGGCCTGTCAGGGGGTGAGCATGGCCCGACCTGCTGGGAGGGGGCCATGCAGGCACGTGGGCCGGCTGGTGTGCGGGGACATGTGGGCACAGGTGGAGGTGCGCGCGCGCACACACACACACACACACACACACACACACACACGTGCAAGAACATCCCCCTACCACCCAGCACCAGGGAGATCTCCATGGCAACACACTGGTTAAGGAGGCTCTCTTGTTTCCATGGCAACTGGGCCCGGTGTCATCCCTCTCACTGTCAGTTCAGGTTAAGGTGATGGCGATGGCGATGGCGATGCTGCGGCCTAGCACCGGCTGCGGGGGGGGGCAGCACCCACCGGGCGCTCAGGGTCCCCATTGCCATGGGCGCTGGGGTTGCCATGGAGACGGGCTGTGCGCCTGTTATGGGAACCGGTGGCAGTGACTCGCTGGTGTGCGGGGGTGTGATGCTGTGCGGGGGGGGCTCAGCTGAGACTCCCCTGCAGCCGCCGGGGCTCGGGCAGCCCCAGCCTGTCCCTGGCAGCGTGCAGGGGCACCAGCCGCATGGCGAGCCCCCGGGCCAGGCACAGTCGGTGCCCACGGCATGTGCTGCAGTGCCAGAGCCGGCGCTGGTGACCGGGAGGACGGCCGGGGGGGCTGTATGGACCGCGGGGAGCTCTGAGCTGGGGGCACCGTGGGGGCTGCCTCCCCATGGAGTGTGGGGGCTGAGCATAGGGGAGGGCAGGGGACACCCCCGGCGCCAGCTGCTGCTCGTGCCGAGTCGGCCCTGCACCTTCAGGCTGTCCCCTGACCAGCGCAGCGGCATGCTCGCGGGGAGCGTCCGTGCGCGCCCGCGCAGCAGCGCCCAGCAAGGGGCAGACCCTGGGCTGCGCCAGTGCTTCTGCTGGCACCAACCCCGCGGGGTCCCGGCTGGAGGGTCTTGCCCCTGTGCTCAGTTGAGTCCCCCCTGCCCTGGGGCAGGAAGGGATCCCCCCCCGCTCAGACTGGTGGCACTGGGGGTTTCCCCTCCTCTGCAGGGGTCGGTCCATGACCCCTCTTTGCAGCAGCAGGACGCTGGCCTCCTGCTTTCCCTGTGACCCGTTTAGGGGTGATGCGGGGGGCTGTCGGGACGGCTCTCGTCTTGCTCAGCGGCTGCACTGTGGATGTCTGGGCTGGTTTGAACAGGGAGCATCCTGCCCCAGGGCAGGTGGACCACACGTGGCCCCGCTTGCCCGTGATGCGGGGAGGCTGGCGGGGCCGGACCGGCAGCGTGCTGGGCCCCAGCTGCCTGCTCCTGCGTCCCATTGCCCGCGCGGGCCACGGATGAGCTGTCGTGGTGCTGGGCTGGCACGGTGCCGGGGCAGGAGCGGCTCCCAGGTTGGCAGGGCGGGGGGGGCTCTGCAGGACCCCCAGCTCCAGCGCTTGCCGTCCAGCAGGCCCAGCCCCTTGGCCCCGCAGCCTGGCACTGGCCCCTGCTTTGCCCCCGCCGGGCCTCCGCCAGGGGAGTTCATCTGGCATCTGCTCATCTGGGCTCTGCTGCCTGCCCAGGGCCTCCGCCTTGGCCACTGGAGCCATCTGGGCAGGGGCAGCCTGGGCGGCTGTGGCAGCTGCACGGGTGGCGCAGGGCTTGGGCCGGCGGGGAGGCTGCTGTGCTATGCTGCTCCAGGGGCTGCGTCTGCACAGGCCAGGCCCCGAACCCTGCCTGCCCCTCTTGGGCAGTGTCTGTCCCCGCACCGGCTCCTGTCTCCTATGGCGGTCGCTGAGTGCAGCCCAATGTCAGGTCCTGCTGGGAAGCCCTGGGCACCAGCCCAGCTCCCCGTGCCTGAGCAGAGCGCCCTGGGCAGGCCAGGCCTGGGAACCCCCTGCCCAGACCCTGGGCCTGGGATCTCCCAGCACCACCCTCCCTGGAGCTGGGGCTCCGCCGAGCAGCATGCGGGGACCGTGAGCTTGCCCGGTGCTGGGGTGGGGGCCTGGGCCACTGCGCCAGGGACTGTGCTGGGGGGCGGGGGGGCAGGTCCAGCTCCCCGGTTCTTATGCTGCCACCTGCACGGTGCTGTGCTGAGCCCGGCAGCGCCAGGCCGGGTACCACCGCGGCTCCTCTGCTACCCCGTGTCTGTGCCATACAGGC
>NW_017728922.1:1358388-1359668 GCF_001723895.1 Crocodylus porosus
TGCCCCACTGTCCCCTCTGTCCCCCTCCACCAGCCCCCTCCCCACACCACCCCTGCCTGCCTCATGGACGGCCTGCTGGTTGGGTGCCATGGGCTGCTCCTGGGGGCGCTGGGCACAGGCCCCCGCACGCTGCTGACACATCCCAGCCCTGCTGTGGAGCCCTAATCCCAGGATCGGGGATTAGCAGCCTCACGTGCTCGCATCCCTGCCCCCACCCCCACCCCCCGGCCGCTGAGCGGCGCATCCACGGCCTCCATGTCCCCACAGGCAGAGCCGCTGGCCCCGGGCCCCGGGCCCTGCCCTCATGCAGCTCCCAGTCCTGCCTGTGCAGGCTGCAGGTGCTGGGGGCGAGGAGAGCGCTGAGGGCCACGGTCACCTGCTCCTGCAGCCTGAGCAGGGGCAGCGAGGGGCACAGCCCCCACACTGCCTGGGCCCTGCTCCATCACTGTGGGTGGCAGGGGCTTTGGGTGAGCAGGTGCAAGGGTGTGGGAGCTCCCAGGCCTGAGGTGGGAGCCCTGGGTGCAAAGGGGGCAGCTGAGGCAGGGAGGGGACCATACCCCACCATGCCCAGGCCAGGGCTGATGTCGCTGTGGTGCACGGCATGGTGGGCTCAGTCCCTGCATCCAGCCAGGCCCCAGCTGCCAGCAACAGGCCTCCAGGGCCTGGCTCCATGCCCTGGGCTGGAGGGGCTGCCTGCCTTGGAGCTGGCGAGTGCCGGCCCTGCCCCAGCGAGGAGCTGCCGGGGCCCAGCACCCGCAGGGCGCCCTTCTCCCAGGTCCCTGTCTGGTCCTGGGGCTGCCGGGTCGGAGCCCCTGTTTGGGGCAGGCCAGGAGGTTGGCAGTGGCTGGCGGGAGGGGTCAGGCCCCGGCCAGGAGCCAGCCTCTGCAGGGCGCGGGCGCAGCGCTGCAGAGCAGCTGGCCCCGCACCAGGAGAAAGTAAACAATTAATTACAGCCCTCAGAAGTAACTAATGCCAGCGCCCGTCATGATCTCAGCTCGCCCGAGCAGCTGCCAGGGTACCCGGGACCTGGCTGGAGTGAGTGGGTAAGGGGCAGCCGCCCGCCCCATGGGTCAGTGCCAGCAGGTGCCCCCACTGCCAGCCTGCCTGTCCTCATTACCCCTGCCACCAGGCCCGCAGGCTGTCCCCAGGGCCTGCCTGTGTGTCCCCGGGGTCCATCTGTCTGTCCCCACGACCCGTCTGTCTGTCCCCTTGTCCCGTCTGTCTGCCCCCAGGGCCCGCCTGCGCGTGGGGGCCGGCGGTGGGGTGGGCAGTGCGGGGGC
>NW_017728922.1:1370843-1374122 GCF_001723895.1 Crocodylus porosus
GTGCGGGGGACGCCCGCGGGGCCGTGGCAGAGCAGGGAGAGGAGCTGCCGGGACCTCAGCGGCCGGCACGCGCCCGGCAAGCCATGCCTCGCGGTCGGGGTGCCAGGCCCAGGCTCGGCCGGCGCTATCTATAGCTGCTGTTGCTGCCCGGGCGCGGAGCTGCTGTTTGCGACAGAGGTGGGGAGGGCAGGCGGGTAAATATAGCTCCTTGTCGCGCGCTCCCGGGGCGGGCGGTGACTCACGGCTGTCTCCAGGCGCCGCTCCCCACGGGGCAGGGGCTGCAGCCTCGGGGGGCCTGTTCCGCTGCAGGCGTCTGCTCAGACCCGGGCGCGGGTGGTCAGCCAGCACAGGCTGCCGGGGTCCGGAGGCCGTGCTGCCATGGGGCTGGCGGTGCCTAGGCTGGCTATGGGAGTCGTGCTCGGTGGAGGATTTTTCATGCCCCGAAGGCTGGGTGGTGCGGGGTGGGGGACCGGCCTGCAGACCTCGCTGCCGCGGGGTGCAGCTCAGCCTGGGCACAGCTGGGTTCAGAGCGGCTGGAGCAGTAGCAGCTCGCAGTGGCAAAGAGCTCCAGACAGATGGTGAAGCCCAGCCAGGCCCTGGCATTGCCCAGTCCACGGCCCGTCCATGCTGCCCTGTTGGCCTCCCTCGTGTCACGCAGCCGCTCTCCCCTCTGCCGGCAGAGAACCTCTGGAGCACGTACCTGGCCAAGGGCGTGATCGTGGAGAAGCAGGGGATGCCCTCGGTGTCCCCCTCGGACGCCCCCGTGGACTTGGACCAGCCCTACGTCTTCAGCGACATGACCTCGTACTTCACCCTCCTAGTGGGCATTTACTTCCCCTCCGTCACAGGTAGGCGTTGCTGCCAGGCATGGGCCCAGCCACACAAGCAGGGAGTGCGTGTGCATGTGTGCCAGCCCTGTGCAGGCGTGTGCGTGGACCTGCACAATCCAGCCTGCTGCGTGTGTGCATGCGCCTGAGTGTGTGTGCACACGAGTCTCTCGTTCCTTTCTGAGTGTCTCCGGTGCCCAGCCCTGGCTGGCTGGCCCCTGCCCTGAGGGCTTGTGCTGCTCCTGCCAGACCCACTCGCCCCTGCTGTGGGGTCAACACCTCCCAGGCCGGACACCTCCCAGGCCAGCTCTGGCGGCCGGTCGTGCCCGCTCTGTGCCCTTGTGCCCCATGAGTAATTGAGGCCATGCCGTGATGCTCCAGTGCAGCGGGGACGCACCAGGGCCTGGGCTCTGTCTGGCCTGCCTGCGAGCCCCTGCAGCAGGAGGAGGCGAAGGCAGGGCCGGCTCCAGGTCATGCTCGCACTGAGCTCCCTCCAGCCTCCCAGGGCTTGGGCTGCATGCCGGCCCTGGCACTGGGGCTAGGGTGGACGTTGCTTGGTGGGGGCAGGGGCAGCTCGCCCGCTCCGCTGCGGCTACCCTTTGCTGGGCCCAAAGGTGCTGGTAGCGCCCTTTGCTACCGTCAGCTGAAGGGCTGATAACACACCGCACTCGCTTGCGTGATAGGACCTGATCCTGTGAGCCACAGCAGCAGGATCCACGGTGGGTCTGCTGGGCAGATCCCCTGGGGCTGGGTGTATGTATGTGTGGGCGTATGTGTGTGTGCGTGTGTGTATGAGGCTCTGTGTGTGCATGCACCCTGGGGCCGTGTGTGCACAGAGCTGTGCACACTGGGCTGTGTCACTCGTGCAGAGGCGTGTGCTGCTGCATGGGATTGTCCCCCAAGGTGCAGCTCTGCCCCCCACTTACCCAGGGCCAAGGTGCAGCAGGGTGCAAGGGGCTGGGCGTGGAGCTGGAAGTGGACTGGGGCTGGAGGGAAGGACCTGCCGCGTGCTGGGCCATGCTGGGCCAGGTTGGTGTGCGCCGAGCTGGGCCACCCTGCTCCCTGCCGTGGTGCCCAGCAGACGGGGGCCCTCCCTTGTGTGTTGCAGGGATCATGGCCGGCTCCAACCGCTCGGGCGACCTGCGCGACGCCCAGAAATCCATCCCCACCGGCACCATCCTGGCCATCGCCACCACGTCAGCTGTCTGTATCCTTGGGGTCGGGCAGCGCCGGGGCTGGGGCTGGGGGGAGCGGGGAGGCCTGGCTGGGCTGCTCCGGGTGTGGGGGTGGGACAGGACAGCCCGGTGGCAGGGGCGGGGGGCTCTGCCGCTCAGTGGCTCCTTCACGGCCTGCAGACATCAGCTCGGTCATCCTCTTCGGAGCCTGCATCGAGGGTGTCGTGCTGCGGGACAAGTGAGTGCGCGGGGCTGCGCCCGGCCTGGCCCCGCTCCGCTGTGGGACGCGGCCGGACCCAGCAGCTGCAGGACAGGAGGGGCGGGCAGGCGGGGTGGGCAGGGCTGCCCGGCGGGAGCCGGCACGTGGCGGCTTGCGTGGGCTGTGGGGCTGGCACGTGGCGGGTGGCAGGACCTGCTTGTCAACAAGCGGGTGCCAGCCGGCCCGGGAGCTGAATCTAGGGCACCCCCCCGCCGGGCTCGGCAGATGACAGTTTTGGGTTGGGATGCTCTGCGGCGGTGGGTGGAGGAGCCAGGGCGCAGGGTGTAGATGCAGCGTGCCGGGTGCTGGGTCCAGGGCTGACGCCCCTCTGCCCCAGCCTCAGTTTCCCCGTGCGGGGGCCCAGGGGGACTCGGCGGCCTGGGACCGGGTACACCGCTGCTTCCTGCCCCTGCCCGTCCTGGCCGGGCTCCTGGGCAGCGCGGATCCAGCCCCTGTGCGGGGGTGGCAGTGGCAGTGGCCCTGGGGGTCTGCAAGCCCCTGCCCTGGGTGACGCCGGTGCCCCGCAGGTTTGGCGAGGCGGTGAGCGGGAACCTGGTAGTGGGCACACTGGCCTGGCCGTCGCCCTGGGTCATCGTCATCGGCTCCTTCTTCTCCACGTGCGGGGCAGGGCTGCAGAGCCTCACGGGCGCCCCGCGCCTCCTCCAGGCCATCTCCCGGGACGGCATCGTCCCCTTCCTCCGGGTACGTGCCCTGCGGCCCCTGCCTGACCCACAACCAGGCCCCAGTGTGGCCCCACCGTCCAGGGCACAGGCAGCCCTGGCCTTGCTGGGCCCGGCGAGGAGGCGCGGGGGCGGATGCCAGAGCCGGCAGTGCTCCCGGAGCCGCAGCCCTGGGTCGCGGGCGCCTGTGCTGCTGCGTGCAGACGGGCACAGGCCGATGCAACCTGACAGCTCCCCGAGGCCACGGCAGCTAATTTTAACTCGCTGCCACATCCCGCGCCGGAGCCTGAGGAGCGTGGCAGCCCCGGCTAATGCAGCGAGACGTCCCCCCACCCCCG
>NW_017728922.1:1374222-1378146 GCF_001723895.1 Crocodylus porosus
CAGGCTGTCACTGGTGCAAGGAGCCCCCAGGGCAGAACTGCCTCCTGTCTCCTGGCGGCCTGATGGGGGTGCTGCCGTGGGCACCCCGACTCACGGCGGCCCCTCGCCAGGCTGAGCTCTGCTCCTTGCCCGGGGCCCCGGCTGGAGCCCTGCCCTGGTGCTGGCGGGGTGCTGGCCTCCCCCACTGCCCCCAACTCTCCTCTCCCTCTGCCCCAGGTCTTCGGCCACGGCAAGGCCAATGGGGAGCCCACCTGGGCCCTGCTGCTCACCGCCTGCATCTGCGAGATCGGCATCCTCATCGCCTCCCTGGACGAGGTGGCCCCCATCCTCTCCATGTAGGCAGCTCCTGCCCTGCGCTCCCTGCTGTCCCGGGCCAGACCGAGCCCCTCCTGGCCGCCGGCGCCCAAGCCGATGGATGTGGGGGGGCAGCCCCGCACCCCACGAGCGGCTCAGCCTCTGCCCTGTCCCCCCCGCAGGTTCTTCCTGATGTGCTACATGTTCGTGAACCTGGCCTGCGCCGTGCAGACGCTGCTGCGCACGCCCAACTGGCGGCCCCGCTTCCGCTACTACCACTGGTGCGTGCGGGGCGGGGCGGGGGCTGGCTCCCGCTGGGCTGCCGTGGCCGGGGCTCCGTGGGCTGGCTGTGGGGTGTCCCAGGGGCTGTGCCAGCCTCGGCAGGAGGACATGGGGAGCGGGTCCCCGCGGTGACACTGCTCGGTGCCCACAGGACGCTGTCCTTCCTGGGCATGAGCCTCTGCCTGGCCCTGATGTTCATCTGCTCCTGGTACTACGCGCTGGTGGCCATGCTCATCGCCGGGCTCATCTACAAGTACATCGAGTACCGGGGGTGAGTGCGCCCACGCCAGAGGGGCCCGAGCAGGGAGGGGGTGGCCGGTGCCGGGGGCTTTGGCCCAGGACTCCCTGCTGCCAGCCTGGCCACTGCCCTGCTGGGCAACCGCAGCCTGTACCTGCTCCCCTCTGCGCCTCAGTTTCCCCCGCCGCGCCCGGGCAGGCGCTGCGGAGCATCCAAGCGACACACCCACGGGGCTGGGCGGTGGGTGGCTCGGGCCAGGCCGCGGCCCAGAGAGCGGAGCCGGCTGCCCCTGCCCGTACCCCCTCATGCTCCCTCCTCCCCCAGGGCGGAGAAGGAGTGGGGCGACGGGATCCGGGGGCTGTCGCTGAGTGCGGCGCGGTACGCCCTGCTGCGCCTCGAGGAGGGGCCTCCCCACACCAAGAACTGGAGGTGAGCGGGGGGCAGGTCGCTGGGGGTGTGGGGGCATCGGGGCCCCGGTGGGGTGGGGTGGGGGTGCCGAGACATGGGCCGCGGGACAGGCTGGGGGCGCGGCGCGGGGGCTGCACGCGGGCCCCATGTCACCGGCGCTCCCTCCGCAGGCCGCAGCTGCTGGTGCTGGTGCGGGTGGACCAGGACCAGAACGTGGTGCACCCGCAGCTGCTCTCGCTGACCTCGCAGCTCAAGGCGGGCAAGGGGCTGACCATCGTGGCCTCCGTGCTGGAGGGCACCTTCCTGGACAACCACCCGCAGGCCCAGCGCGCTGAGGAGGTGAGGGCCGCGCCGTGGGGCTGGTTCGGTCTGACCCTGCTGACCTCCGGCCAGGAAGAGCTTTGCAGGCAGCCGCTCCAGCTCTGCCCGCTTCCAGGACCTGGCGCTGCCCTGGGGCCCTTGCCGGGCAGGGAGCCCGGGGGATGGAGGGCTGTGGACGGGCTGCGCCACGGCTGGGCTTCCCCTAAAGTGATTAGGAGCTCGTCTCTGCGCAGCGTCTCTGCGGCACAGACATGTTATAATTTCTCTGAGTAAATATTGCTAATTGCTGCCCTCCCTGCCCGTCAGAGCCTGGCACGGGGACGCCCTCCCGCTTGGCGCGGAGCGAGGGCGGCGTAGCGCGCAGCGTGCTGCCTGGCAGTGGCTCCAGGCCGCGGCAGCCGGCCGCACTCCCGGCGGCAGGGGGCCGGGCGCGCCGCCCCTCCCCACGCCCCCCTGGCTGCTCGCCCCGGCTCCCCTGGCCTCCTGCCCGGGCCCTACCGTGCCGTGCCGTGCCCGGCGTGGGGGCTCGTGCCGGGTCCGTGCGTGCCAGGAGCGCCCTGGGGAGTTGGGTCTGAGCACAGCCCTCTGTCCCCCAGTCCATCCGCCGCCTGATGGAGGCCGAGAAGGTGAAGGGCTTCTGCCAGGTCGTGATCTCCTCCAACCTGCGCGACGGCATGTCCCACCTCATCCAGTCCAGTGGGCTGGGGGGGCTGCAGCACAACGCGGTGCTGGTGGGCTGGCCGCGCAGCTGGCGCCAGAAGGAGGACCACCAGACCTGGAGGAACTTCATCGGTGAGCGATGCCAGCAGGGGACGTGGCCCCAGGCCACGCGTGGGCCTGCGCGGAGGAGATGCCCAGCCCATGGGCAGTGCTGGGATAACCCTCCCAGGAGGTGCTTCCACCCACATCCTACACACACACACACACACACACAGAGCTCCCTGCACACACACACGCATTTGTCCCACACACAGCATCCACATGCACGTGCCCCCCCACTCATGCAGCATGCACATGCACACAGCCATGCCTTACACACACACACACACACACACACACACACACTTCCCTGCATATGCACATGTTCCACACATACACAGCACCATAGATGTGCACATGCACACCGCCCCACACACAGAGTTCCCTGCATACACACACACATACACACCCCTGCCCCCCAGGCCTATGTCCAGCTCCCTCCACATGCTCTGCACATGCAAACATCCTTGTGATGCACAGGCACACACTCATGCCTTGCACACAGCCGCACACATGCAAAGCAGTAAGTGCCCCAGCGCCTGCACCCCTCAGGGCCCTGTCCTGGGCTGGCAGGACCTCACAGCAGCTGGACACGGGGCAGTGCCCAGGGCCAGCGCTGCGGGCCTGCGTGGGGCATGCAGAGCTCGGGGCTGGGCAGGCGTGTGCCGGGGGCAGTTGTGCCTGTGCAGGGCTGAACCGCCCTGTCCCTCCCCCACAGAGCTGGTGCGGGAGACCACGGCCGCACACCTGGCGCTGCTGGTCACCAAGAACGTGGCCATGTTCCCGGGGAACCAGGAGCGCTTCGCCGAGGGCCACATCGACGTCTGGTGGATCGTGCACGACGGCGGCATGCTGATGCTGCTGCCCTTCCTGCTGCGGCACCACAAGGTACCGCTGCCTGCCGCCGGCTCGGGCGGGGGGCGGGCAATGCCCCAGTTTGCTCTGGGTGCTGCTTTGTGGCTGGAAGCCTTGACTCCCCCAGCCCAAATCTCTGAGCTGAATTTCCCCATGGCCTTGGGCTGGTATTTGGAAGCGGGGGGCGGCGGCTGCCCCCACTCTTGTCCTGCAGGCTGGTACTGGGTTCCCAATGCCACCCGCTCCCCCCCGGGCCCATCCCCAAGTGTCCAACCTGAATTTTTTCAGGGACAGGGGTGTGTGTGTGTGGTGGGGTGGGAGGCCCTCATCCCCTCTGTGCAGTCTTGGGGTCCTGGGACCCCATTTTGGGGGGGGAGTTGTACTTTGGCCTCTTCCCTGGTGTGTGTGTTTGTGTGCGTGTCTGTAGATACATTTATATATGTACATACCAATGTACATTTGTGTCTGTATTTGTGCAGCTTTGTGTGTATGTATACACACGTGTATGTACATATGTGTTTATAAATGTGTTTGTGTGTAGCTGTATTTGTGTCCATGTGTGTGCATATTTCATAGATTTCATAGACTTTAGGGCTGGAAGGGACCTCAGATCATTGAGTCTAGCCCCTCCCCGCCCGAAGGGCAGGAAGTCATCTGGGGTCATAGGATCCCAGCAAGATAAGCATCCAAATGTGTCTTGAAGGTGTTCAATGTAGGTGCTTGAACCACCTCCGCTGGCAGACTGTTCCAGACCTTGGGGGCTCGGA
>NW_017728922.1:1378886-1380169 GCF_001723895.1 Crocodylus porosus
AGGCTCCAGGAGTGGCGAGAGACGCGCCGGTGAAAGGCATGTGCATGTATGTGTTTGTGTATAAATGTGTATATAGAGAGATAAATGTGTGTGCGTGTGCGCACGCACAACTTCCCCAACTTAGAGCTGCACCTCAGCCACCCCGCTTCCGCCCTGGTGTCCACATTGATGGTTTGGGTTGGGGGGGCAGTCCCACTGCTGTGCCCTTGGTCCTGGATCGGGGGGGGTGGGGGGGCAGGATTGCTGCAGTCTTGTACTGTGGTTTCTCCCCCCCAGCCTCTTTGCTCTACAGATCAGAGCTGGGTCCCAGCCCCCCCCCCACTTCTTCACATGAATTTGGGGCTCCCCCACATGGGGCTCTGGGCTGGTCTGCAGGGCCCAGGAGCCTGATACTGGGGGCCGGTACAACTGCTGTGCCTTTGGCTTGCAGGTGGGTGGTTGTGGGGGTGCGGGGGCAGTTTCCAAGCAGGTTGGGTTGCGGGGGACACCCATCATCCCGTCATGGCCTCCTGGCCACTGTTGGGACGGGGGGTCCCATTATCCCCTCTTTGCCTCCAGGCTGGTTCTGGGGTCCTGTTCCCCACCCGACCCTGGCCTCCAGACAGTGTTTGGAGGGGGGCGGGGGTGATCCCAGCACCCCCCGGCCTCCTGACTGGATTTGGCAGGGACCCAGTCCTGCCTTTGCTTCCAGACTGGTTGCAGGGGTGTCCTGCAGCCTGGTGCTCTCTCCACAACCCAAACCCCCCACCCCGGGGCTCCTGGCTTGTCCAGCTCCCCCAGCTCAGGACCTGCCTGCCCTGGTCTGGGGGCGGCCCCTGCGACCCCGCTGCCATGTGCACCTCTGCCCGGCAGGTTTGGCGCAAGTGCAAGATGCGCATCTTCACGGTGGCACAGATGGACGACAACAGCATCCAAATGAAGAAGGACCTGACCACCTTCCTCTACCACCTGCGCATCACTGCCGAGGTCGAGGTGGTCGAGATGGTGAGCACGGGGGCAGCGCGGGCCTGCCTGGGCGTGGGGTGCGGGGCACCAGGACACGTTGCATGCGCCTGTGCCGTCCCCACAGCATGAGAGCGATATCTCGGCCTACACTTACGAGAAGACGCTGGTGATGGAGCAGCGCTCCCAGATCCTCAAGCAGATGCACCTGACCAAGAACGAGCGGGAGCGGGAGGTAAGGGCGCCCGGCACTGGGGCTGCTGGGGCAGACCCCCGGGCAGGCGACTGCGCTGCCAGGGCCAGGCTGGGACTCACCCCCCTGAGCACGCCCCACCGGCAAC
>NW_017728922.1:1380394-1381749 GCF_001723895.1 Crocodylus porosus
GAGGCCGCGAGCAGGGGCTGGGGCTGGGGCTGCGGCTGCCCTGACCCAGCTGACCCAGCTGACCCCTGTGCTCCCTGCTGCAGGTGCAGCTCATCCACGACAAGAATGCCACGGCCTTCTCCAGCAGCTCCCCATCGCCTGCGGAGGAGGCTGAGCCGGCGCCAGAGAAGGTGCATCTCACCTGGACCAAGGAGAAGTCTGTGGCTGAAAAGAACAAGAGCAAGAGCCCCGTCAGCCCTGAGGGCATTAAGGACTTTTTCAGCATGAAGCCGTAGGTCCCCGCGGGCAGCCTGCTCCCTGGGGCCTGCAAGGGGGAAGGTCTGGGTGGGGGCCACGTCCGCAGGGCTGGGGTGGGCACGCAGGGCGGTGCTGGTGGAGCCTCCCCACCTGTCTCTCTCTCTTTCTGCCTCGTGCTGCTGCAGGGAGTGGGAGAACCTGTAAGTCTGCTTGGCATGTCCTGTGGCTTATGTCCCGTGGCCCACATCCCATGTCCTGCGTGGGGGGAAGGGGGAGGGTGATGGGGCACCTCTGAGCTGCCTCTGAGCAGGCGCCTGCTGTGCCGGGGTCGGTGCCCCAGGGTCTGGGAACAGCTGCAGGCCCCCGGGCGCTGCAACCCACGGAGCTGGGGCGGCACGGTAGGGCATCGGTCTGGCGCCAGGGGCCAGGGGCAGAGAGACCCGGTCTGGCGCCTGCCCCAGCACGTCTGCTCTGCCCCGCAGGAACCAGTCCAACGTGCGGCGGATGCACACAGCCGTGAAGCTCAACGAGGTCATTGTCAAGAAGTCCCAGGACGCCAAGCTGGTCCTGCTCAACATGCCTGGGCCACCCCGCAACCGCAAGGGCGACGAGAACTGTATCCTCCAAGGGGCTGCGCGGCCGGGCACCGATGGGCCCGGGCCCTGGGGAGCCTGGCCTGGCTCCCCGTGAACCTGCTGTGGGCTGGGAGCCCCCCGGGCTAGGGCACAGGCTGTGGGTGCTGGGGAATGGGCCGCCCCTGCCTGGCCAAGCCACGGGCTGACGCTGCCCCGACGGAGCCCCGGCCCACAGAGGCTGGCGCAGCAGCACTCGTCTGACCCTGGCCCACAGAGGGGCCAGGACAAGGAGGGGCAAGGGGCCGGGCATGCAGTCAGGCTGGCCCAGCTGGGCCCCGGGGCCCGGGCAGGCTGGCACCAGGGGCAGGGCAGGAGCCGCCTCGGCCGCAGCTGTGCTCCTTGACGGCGCGCAGACATGGAGTTCCTGGAGGTGCTGACGGAGCACCTGGACCGGGTGCTGCTGGTGCGCGGCGGGGGCCGGGAAGTCATCACCATCTACTCGTGAGGCCTGCGCCGCGCCGGCACAAGGCGTTCGTGCCCCGG
>NW_017728922.1:1381849-1403805 GCF_001723895.1 Crocodylus porosus
GACCAGCCGCCCCCGCCCCGCCCCGCCGCCGCACGGCTGTCGCCGCTTGTACATAAGGACACGCAGGACCTCGGACTCAGCACCGCCCGACGGGGAGTCGCCTGCCCCTGCCTGCGCCCTCCTGTTGCTGCGCCGCGCCGCACCGGGCGGGGCTGAGGGGGACGGCGCGGCCACCAGCATGCTCTCCTCGCCGGCACCCCTGGCCCGCAGCAGCCTGAGCCAGGGAGCGGGGCCCAGCCACAAGTCTGTCGCTGTGCACCAGGTTGGAGGGGATGGGCAGGGCCCGGCTCTGGGCTCAGAGCACCGTTGCTTCCCCACAGCTGGTTCCTTGGCATGGGGGAAAGTGGCGGCTGGGCCAAGACCCCTCTGGCTCCCACGGCTGCCTCCTTGGCTTCGGGGCTTGGCAGTGGGCACTCCATGGCCTGTGCATGGCAGGGCTGGCAGCTCGGGGCCGGCTCCAGGTGCACATGGTGCCCATGCACACACCTGTGCCCAGGCTGTGCCGGACCTGTGTGCCGGCACTCCCAGGGAGTGGGTCTGCCCCATGCCCATGCAAGGCCCCAGCCAGCCCCCCGCATGGCGCTGCTTCTGCTCAGCCCTGGCCCCTGCCAAGGCCGGGACGCCCTCTGTCCTGGGCAGCTGGGCCTGGCTCCCAGCCTCAGCTTGGCCCCTCCAGCCTGCACCACTGGGCCCCTGACCTGGGGTCTGCCAGCTGCCCCGGGCCCTGGCTGAGCCTCTGTGCGCCAGGCCTTAGGGTCCTGGGCAGCCCCAGCTCCTTGGGGCAGGACCAGGGTTAGGCACAGGTTAGCTAGCGCCCCCCTGCGTGAACAGTGGCACCCCGCGGGCAACGAGCTCCCCGCCCCTGCCACCCCGCTGTACATAGTGTACATAGGACAGCCCACGTATTTTTAAAGTGACCCTATTTATGTCCATAGAAGCAGAGGACGTCTATATACAGAGAGTCTATCTATGCCGAGAGCTGCAGGGAGGCGCAAGGCGGGCCCAGGGCGTGGGTGGGGAAAGTGCCCGTGGCCCCGGGAAGGGCTGGTGCGGGGATTGGCCGCGACCCACTCGAGTGTTTTCAGGGAGAAGAAGAAGTCGCCGACTTCTCGGAACTTGTTTCACAGCAGATTTGAGCTTCCACTCCGCATGCTGCCTGCTCCGGCGCCCTTGCCCGGCCACGCTGATCCTGGCCCAGCTGCCTCGTGCCCGACAGTAACACCCGCCTGCCTACAGCCTTTTTAGTCATCCCGTCCTCCCCGCAACCCCTGAGGACAGGGCCCAAAGAAGATCCTCCCCTTTCAAGGACTGGGCCCAGCAGGACCCTCGCCCTGGGCATGGTCCCGCTCCCACCAGACCCCGGGTTGGCGATGCTGGGTCTTGTGGGGGGCACCTTGAGCAGCTTTTGCTGGGGTTGGAGGCTCCAGGCTGCTTCCTTGCCTCCCTCTGCAGGTGCCTATTTCCCTTTCCCCTGGGCCTTGCTTGGCCCTGCTGTGAGCAGAGGCAGGGGCAGTGAAGCTTTTCTGCAAGGCATGGCCCTGCCCCCCCCCCCTTTCCAGGGCTGAACCGGCACCCACTCCCTCTGCCCTGTGCTGTGCTCCCCACGTCCTGTCCAAGTGCCTCCTGCCCTGTCCGTGCATTAGGTACAAGCCCAGGCCAGGCTGGCAGCCGGGTCCCAGGCAGGCAGCGCGCCCCTGCGCAGCAGGCACAAGCGTCTCTGGCCGCCAGGACGAGCTGCCTGCTTACCCCCACCCTGGCACCTTGGTCCTGCAGCCTCCTATTCCAGCAGCACCCCCGCTCCCACCGCCTCTCGCACGCTCTGCAGTCCTTGGCTCCGGGGCAGCCACTATTCAAACACAGGCCTGGCAGTACAGCAGCAATTCAGGTCTGGGTACAGATGAGCTGCCAGCACGCTTCTGTGCATGCCCTTGGGAACGGCCCACGAGGCTGTGGTGCATGCAGAGCAGCTCAACCCTGCTGAGGCCAGAGGGCCAGGGCGTATGGCCTGGATCAGGCCAGCACTGCAGCTGCACCCTCATCTCCCCGCAACCCCCCACCCAGCGACTCAGCAGGCAGGACCTGACCTGCCCTGCACTCTCAGGCAGCATCCAGCCTCTCCCCACCCATGCCACCCCAGCCTAGTGAATGCCCTGCCAGCAGGCCCCCGGCTTCCTGCGGGCACACAGCTGCAGCTCTGGGCACGTGGGAAGGGCTGCCTCAGCATCACTGGGCTGAGGCAAGCAGAGGTGCTGACCTCCATGGGAAGCCTCTGCCGAGCCCCAAGCTGGAGACGGCCAGTCTCAGCAGATGGCACTGCATGCTAGTTTACACCCCCATCCTACCCTGCACGTTCTGCCCCTGCGTGCGCAGTGTCCCCCGGAGCCCTCTCCCAGTGCCCCTGGTGATGTGTCCTCCAGTGGCAGACCCACGAGCCCCTCTGGCACGTGCAGACACATGAAGGGGGTGGGTCAGGCCACAGCATCTGGCCCTGGGGCTCGCTGACGCTACCTCCTGAATGCAGGGATGTGACTGCAGCAGCAGCTATGAGCCATTGCTCTGCCCAGTGCCCCCGCTGCAGCAGCAGGGAGGGAGGCACTCAGGACAGAGGTGGCTGCAGTCTGCTCTGAGCCCGGTGCTGCCAGGCCTCCATGCCAAGTCCTGCACCCGCTCCAGGGTGTTGTATGGCAGATGGAGGCAGCATGAACGCGGCCAGGCACTGGAGCGCAAGGGAGGTCTGGACGCTGCTTGGGGCCAAGCATTGCACTAGGAGGGCTGCGGCGCTCTGCTGCGTGGCAGGACTGAAACCCAGCAGCCACGGCCTAAGAGGGCGTTGGTTTCACAAACACTTTTCTGTGCTACCCGTGCAATATATTTGTTATGAATGTTCCTCCTCCATCTGCTGCCCCAGGCCCCTCGACTCAACGTAGCTAGATGTTTTACGTCCATTCAAGTGACTTATTCTGAGTGCAATATTTCGATAGACCTGTAGTGACCTGGTGCGCTTTGTGTTTTAGAGAAGCTGTGTGCAGAGCAATGCAATGCCCTTCCAGCCTTGTAAATAAAACCGGTTGCAAACCCAAAGAGCAGTGTTAGGCTTGCATTTGATTTCCATGCATATGCTGGTCCCACAGTAGGCGCCTGGCTGTAGCTGTCTCTCTGTGCAGGTAGTAGTGGAGGAGCTGCTCCCTACTTGTCGAATGCTCCTGTTAATGCTTTCCCCGCTCACTGTACTTGTTTTTCTAGACTCCTGTCTGCACAAAATGCAATAAACGATTTTATTACACCCTTCCCCAGGTGTCTCGTTGAGTTTTCACTTGCTGCAGCACAGACTGTGGTCCTGGCACTAGAAGAGGATGTGTAGAGTCTGCAACGCCTCGGTGCTACCCTGAGAGAGCCCAGCCGCTCCTGCTGGACAGGGGCAGAACAAAGGCTGTAAGCAGCTCCATGCAGCACTGCTGGAGCACAGCCCTGCCCCTGCTGGCTAAGGAGATGCTCTTCTCGTAAAAAAGAGCGCCAATGAGAGCCATGTCTAGGTCAGCACAATGGCAGCAAGGAGCAGACAAGGCAGGCCCCTGTTCCCTGCCCTGTGGCTTTCAGCTGGGACAGGGAATAGCTCTGCCCTGGTGCCAGTGATGGCACCTGCGCTAACACCAACTGCGCGAGGCTGGTAGCAGCAGGCAAAGCTCTTCTGTGATGGCAGCTGTAGGCTGTCAGGCCTTTCATACTGCAGCCCTTCAGCACAGGTCAGGGCATGGTGCTAGGAGGCCCCCAGGCAGCCCTGCCTGCTCCCAGCTGCTGCTCAGGGGGGATAAGCGCATGGCTTTGACACCGCAGTAGACATGCTTGACTTGCTACCTGGGGTTTGCTCCCAGGAGGAAGCTCCTACCCTCAGCTAAGCTTGATCCCCCCGGAACGACCACAACCACCCACCCCTATCAGGAGGGGTGGCTCTGGGAGCTCCCTGAGGCCAGGCCCTCTTGCAGGCTCCGTGTGATGCACTGCGAGGCAGCTCGCCCTGGACACTTCTACTGTACCTCCAGCCGAGGAGCAGCAAGAACACACCACAGTCTTTGTCCTGCCTTTTTTTTTTTTATTAAAAAGTCATGTCCTCATGTTAACAGCACAGAGGAGAACGCTACAACACAAACCATCCGGGACAACCACTGCAGTGCTGGCCCGCGCTGCCACACCGTTTCCTTCTGCTCCCCCCACCCTCCCGAGAAGCCTCATGGCTTTACAGAAGGACGTGCATTAGAAATGACCCAGCCAGAGTCATCAGGCATCCTGCCAGCAGCATGTGGGCCAGGGGCACTGCCCAAATCCCCACCTGAGGGCCCGCTGGAGCTACAAGAACATTGGGGAAAAAAAACCTTTATAAAACCAAAAAAAGGAGCCTCTCAGCACTGCCCCGTCCCCTACCACGGACCAGAGCCCACAAGCAGCAACACGATAGAGCAGGGCTGAGTGCAGACCTGCCCAGCTGATCGTCTAGCAAACTTCTAAGCTGCATGCCACAGGCTGCTCATGATGCTAGCTGTGGGTCCAGGGCAGTGGGCAGAGCCTTTAGGGTCTCTGTCCTGGCCCCAGCACAGAGCTCTGATGTTATCTGCCCCAGTGCCAGCCATAAAGGTGCCAGGGCTGTTGACGTGGGCAAGGCAGGGGGACCTGTCCTGGGCTCACCGTGCTAGCACTGCCTTGCTCTAGCTGGTGACCAAGTCTGGCACAGGCCCATGATGCATAAGCACAGCCAAGTGCCACTGCTGCTCTGTGCCTTCTGCGTGGCTCACAGGCCACTGCTTCTCCAACCAAATGCATACCACATGCCCCACCTGGCCCCTCCCAAACAAGGTGACTACTCAGAGCCCCGAGCAGAACGGGCCTTTGATCACCACCTCTGCAAGCAGACTTATCAGGGACCAGCAAAGCAGCCCACAAAAACACAGGCCACACACTGTACCCTCCCCCTTGTCCACATCCCTCAAAGACTGATCCCAAACCGCATACCCAAAACCGACCCCAAAGCCAGGTGGAGCATGTGGGGTGCACACACCATGCCAGCATTGGGGAGGGGTAGATACGCTGCCACCAGAACAGCTTCCAGCTGGAACAAGAGTCAGAGACCCAGAGCAGCTCCAAGCTCATTTTTCACTCTGGAGATACACCCAACCGAGCCAAAGAGAAGAGAAGAAAGGAGAGCAAAAGGCAACACCAGCAGCTCTCAGCAGCCAGGGTGCTGGTGTGAGCTCCCCACAGCAGAGAGGACATGCATGTGCCAGGACATGGGCCCACATCAGGGGCAGGAAGAGACTCTTCAAACAACTAGGAGTATGGCAATGCAGGGGGAGAGGGGAAGGGAGGGCTCCAGCTCAGCTTCAGTAGTGCCGCTGGTAGGAGCCCATGGGTTGCTGGGCTGGGGCCCCTGCCCGGCCCTGGGCCACCGTCTGGCTCACCAGATGGGAGAGCGCAGGACCACTCTGGATGAGGGTGTCCAAGGCCTTCTGCACGCTGGGGTTGTCGAAGTTGATGCCAGAAGACACTGGCCTTTGGGCTGCCACGTTGCTTGGGGCTGGCAGACGATTCTGGTGCTGCCCGTAGAGTGCGGGGCCCTGCTGCGGTGCTCCGGGCCGCGGGCCTGCATTCCTGGCAGCAGCGGCAAGCGAAGGGAGCTGGCTGCCCGGGGTCTGCATTCTCTGCTGGGACTGGTTTAAGTTCGGGTTCTGAGGACCGCCCGAGGCCGCTGGGGGCACCACAGAGCTGCTATTGACCACTGCTGCTGCAGCTGCTGCTGCCGCCCCACTATTGAAGAGACTGAGGATCTTTGCCTGCAGCTCCTGCTGGGGGTTCGCAGAGGATGCTGGAGCAGAGCTGGCAGAAGCAAGGGCTGGGGTGCTCTGATGGGCTTGGGAGCTGGGGTGGCTGGACTGGCCAGCCAGAGAGGATCCCGAAGGGGCCACAAGGGACTGTCTTGACAGAGGAGCTGGAGAGCAAGAGAAGAGGGTTAGTGCTCCACAGACCCAGCTGTGCCAGCACTGGAGAACAGCCCCGCAGGTGAATCCCCAAGTCACACGAGCCAATTGCTACCCACTGCAGGAGGGAGACCATGCCCTGGTGCAGGTTGTGGACAGAACCACCTCCAGGCACAACACCCCAACCGGACCAAATCACAGGCTGTCCCTGCAAGCCCTGGGGCAAGGCCCTTCCCCAGATTGTTAGAACCCCCCCAGTCTGCATGGGTGGCAGCCAGAGCCCAAGTTACAAATCTACACCTCCCCACCATGGCCTCAAAGCAGCCCCCTGGGCCCATGTTCCTTTGCCCCAGCCTGAAGGGTCAGCCACTGCTGCCTCCAGCCAGGGAACTCACCCTGCAAAGGGTCAGAGCTCCCCCGGAGCAGCCTCTCCTTCCGGTCTCGCAGGTAATTGATGACCTTGTCGGTCTCTTCGGCAGTCAGGTAGCGGTTGTCTGCCAGCAGGTTCAGGAGCACCTGGATCCCAGGGGGGTGCCCCCCTCGTGCCCCCTCCTCCACGGGGGGTGGCCGCTCACGCTCCTGCAGGATCGCCTCATCCGCCATCTTGGCAGCCTGCCGGGCTATTTCTTCACGCTCCTTCTCCCGTGACTCTGTCTTGTAGCGCTCATAGTTCCTTGCCACCAGCACCATGGCATCAGCTTGGGGCATATTGCGGTGTTCTATACAAGGAAAGAAGGGAGCAGCTAAGACACCAGGTGCTCTGCTCCGGGCCCAGGCCAGCTAAATTGATCAAACTGCTTGACACCCATCACTGCTCCAGCCTGGGCTTGCATCATTTCTCAGACTCCTGACCGAACAGGTGGCAGCTCCTCCCACCTTGTGAATCCACTGCTCAGTCCTGGAGTCAGGCCTCAGCTGCCACAGTTCCTGAATGGCCCCAGCCACAAAGCACAACAACAGGATTCTCTTTCCTTCCAAAAGCCTCCACAGGAAGGAACTCCTTGAGTTTTGGCACTGTGCTCTGAGCACCAGAGCAACAAGCAGAGAAAAGTTTCTGGGTTCTTTTGTACATTGCCAACCAAGGGCACAACCCAACCAACCCTCCTTGTCTGCCATCAGTCTTCCTGGGGCACACAGAGTCCAAACAGGTCAGTAAGGGCTCCCTAATCTAATGTACAGAGAGTACGAGGCCTGGGCCCTGCCTACCTAAAAGAACCTGGTTTCACACCCCACCATAATTCTGAAGGTCAGCCCAGGACAACCTCCTGCAAGCCCCATGGTATGAGCCAAGCCTGTAGGGTGAATGCAAAGGGAGGTCATTCACAGTAGTAGCCGCTCAACTCCCTCTCCCTGAAGCTTGCCAGAGCTGGGACAAGGGCAGTTTTTGGAACTTCTGCAAGACCATATCTGAGCATGCCCTTCAGCAGGCAGAGCTAGGTGGGGATACCGTGGCGAGGTGTTCTACAGGTGATTTTAAAGCTCTGATGACTCATGAAAGTTACGCTGTTTCTCTAAGTTACTGTGCTCTCTACTGTAAGCTGCCTCAAGCCTTTTAAAAAAAAACAAAAAAAAAAAAAAACAACATGGCAGGGTTGTGCTTACACTGAATAAATAATCTGCTTAGGCCGCTGAGCCCTGCTCCCCTTCCCCTCAACATGCAGCCACATGTGTTCTGCTCTGTGCATTTCTGCTTGACAGAACAATCAGTGCAGCAGTTCTTCCAGCCCTTCAGTACAATCCGTGCCAGCAGTGACTGCATGGCACCCTGTCCCCCTGAGACCCAGTACCTTGGGGTGTGCCAAACATGATGTTGACAGTGCAGGAGCGGTGAACTTGGTGCTGCTGGGTGATGACAATGGCGAAGGGAGAGCCGCCTCGGCTCACGTCCTCCAGGGCTTGAGACAGAGACATCTCAGTGTTGAGGAAAATCAGGTCCACCACCATGCCCAGGTCCCGCACCTTCCGTCCTACTGACTCCGCATACTCCCTGCACAAAGGGAAAGCAGCCCAGGTAATGCACAGATACCCTGACATACTGTGCCCACACCTCTGCCTTCATTTCTCTAATGGTCTGTCTACATGGCTAGGCAGCTCCAGTGGAACCAAAGAGGGTTCTGAACCGGCTAGTTAAAATGACAAATGCCTGTGTGAATAGCTGTTCTGGTGTGAAGCCCAGTTTGTTTTTGTTTAGCTGGAATCTATTCAGAACTCATTTAAGCTTAGCCAACACCAGCATCCACATGAGCTCCAACATGTTCAGATAACTAGTTCGACTGAAGCACGTGGAGCTTTGGTCACTTAAGGCAGAAATAACAGCCTCCACAAAAACAGGCACGGCTACAGTATACTCAGTACCCGGCCAACAGGAATCTGAGACCTGCTGACAGCTGTTGATGTCAATGTGGCTTGCTCTTTGTATTTGTAATAATCTGGACATGGCTACAAAGGCAAATTATAATTAAGCCATGTTTCAACACTCCTAGAGAAGGCATCATCCACATCTCAGAACCCAAGATTCCCCATTACCTTCAGCCCTCAAGAGTCGTGTCTGTTATGACCAAGAGGTACCATGGGATCACACCTCTGCCACCCTGGGTAACACCACTCCACTGCGTGCCCCCTGCACTGAGCCCAACAGCTTACACTTGATGTAAGCATCCTCCAGGCAGGCGCCCAGGGTCGGTGAACCCACTGTTTCCTTTGAGAACCTACTCAAAGGGTTAACTGCTCCCATCTAAGAACGTGCCTTATCCCAAATCAGGTCTGGCTTCAGCTTCCAGATGCTGACTGTTGCTGCACCTTTCAGCACTCTGAGTTCTATCCTGGGAAGGTGCATACAGACTGCAATTAAGCAACTCTTGGCTCTCTGATGAGCCGAGTGGGCTGAGCTGAAGGCTCTCAACCAAACGTTTCTTCTGGTTCCCAAACCACTTTTGTGGCTTTCTTCCAATATGCCATTTTTCAACATCCTTTCACGGTGCACACAGGTGCAGCACTGGCACCGATCTCATCAGGGCTGCGTTGAGGGAAAACTGCCTCTATTTCCTGGCCTTCCATACAAGCAAAGCCAACATTTGCCTTTTTGGCCAAAGCAATGCACAGGGAGCCTCTGCTGAGCTGCCTTTCCATTACAACTCTCTCTCTCAGGTCCTAGGAAATCATGGATCAAGCACCCTGCTCTGGAGATGTGCCCAACCCCTTTCATTCCCAGATCCATGACTTGCACACATTGTACTGGAAGGGGCCTCCAGGGAACTGCACCAGTGCCTTGTCCTCATCACTTGCCTTCCTCCCTGTCTTCACGCCATTCACAGATTTTTTCATCTGTGATATTTTTTAACTCATGTCCAGGGCCATTAATAAATGTGTTACATAGCGCGAGACTGCACACAGATCCTTGCAGAATATCACTAGACATACCCACCACTGGTGAGGATTCCCTGTCAACAGCTGGTATTAGATGCACATCAGGTTGACTAGCTCCTAATCTACTTAATGGGCACCTTCTTGATGCGTGGTAGCCCCATTCCTTAAATCAATAATGAATAAATTAATGAATGGACAGAACAACAAGTAATGACTACTGCAGCTAGCTCTGTATGAATGACATTTCAGGCTAGTATAGTAAGAGAGAAAGGAGGGAAACAAGTCAAATTTAAAAGGTCACAATACTGCAAGTGTTTTCTGTCAAAGCAGTAAAGAAAAAACCTCTCACTACTCAAAGCATCTCTCCATTCAAGAAGCTGCAAGGCAAGCTGCTCTGAAAACCTGCTCTCCTTTTTATTCCAGACACACAGCATCCAGCGGATCATGCCAAGTAGCTCCTTACTTTGTCTGCTTATTGACCACTATGACAGAACAGTCCACAGGCCTCTCTGCTTCAAAGCGCCGCTTGATTTCCTCGTAATACTGGCGGTACAGCTCCTCCCTGCGGCGCTCCTCACGTTTCAGTCGCTCTGAAAGGAAGCCACGGAAATGGAAGGAACACTGCCCCTCTACCCACTCAGGCCTCTGCTACACACAGTCCACCTACTCCAGCATCCTGCAACGCCAGAGGTTCTGCTGGGTTGGATACAGGGTAGCGGTACCCCTCAGTTCGTTTCACGGCTGAACGCAACCTCCCACCTCCTCCAAGTGGGGCAACCTGTGCGTGAGAATGCCACAGTGGCCGACGTGCTTTTCTTTGGGGCACTGACCTTCTGAACTCAAGGGGGGTCTGTCAAAGTCGTCTCTGTAACGGTCATAGCAAGAGTCATCCTTCTTCCGGTAGTAGTCTTCCATGCGAGTGTAGCGGTCATACGATTCCTCTCTCCTGCAAGCAAGCCATTCACAGCCAGAAATGAGGGGTCCCATGCACAAGCATAACCCCATAGGTAGCACCAACTTCTCCAGCGTGCAGCACACTAACCTTCCAACCCCTAGTATGGACCTGCCTCTCCCCCCCCATATTACCAAGCAGGTACCACATCTTCCAAACAGCTTGAGAATCCACTACCTCCCTGCCCCCACAATCACAAAGGCAGCCTCATACTCCACTAGCTTGACCAGCACAGCCTGGCAGCGAGGTACCTGTACACGGGTTCCCGGGGCTCCCGCACATCCCGGTAGCGATCATACATAGGGTCCCGGAAGTCACGAGGGTCCCTCACATCTCGGGGGTCCCGGAAGTCACGAGGGTCCCGGAAGTCGCGAGGGTCCCTCATGTCCCGGAAGTCGCGAGGGTCCCTCATGTCCCGGGGGTCTCTGTGGTCTCTGGCATCTCTGGAGTCACGCATGTCTCGCCCACGAATCTCGCGCGCATCCCTGGAATCTCGGCCGTTTCTACCATCCCTGCTATCCCTTGGCTCTCTTCGGGGGCTCCCTCGAAGAGGGGACCGATCGCGTCTTCCATCCCGGCCATCTCCGTACACATATGGCTCCCTGGGGAAGGTACCAGGAAAATCCATTAATGGAAAGTCAGGTGAACATCAATAAGCCTAGACCTCTTACCTGCAGTGCCTAAGAGGGGGAGAAAGTTTATTCATCCCCCAGCAAAATAACCATACCTAGAAATGTCCAAATGGGTGGTGGTCAAGTCATTTGAAAACGCTCCTTTATCCACATGTCCAGCAAGGTCCAGAGAATGCACTCTGGACCACCCCTAAGAGTGCAGTGCATATAGGGAACAAGAGAGCAACAGCCAGAAAGACAAAGGCATCACTGCACAGCCTCAAAGACTATGAGAGACTTTCACATGCAGTGTTTGTTTTGAGGAGTATGGTTACAAAAGGCGTAGGGTGCCATGTCCCCACATCCCCAAGGATGCAGAGTTTGCAGCGTCAGAGGGACCAGCTGTTCAACCTATCACTTAGAAAAAGGGTCAGCAGAACAGCGGTAATGGAATTCTTCTCAGAAGAACGTGTTGTGTTCACAGAAACAGCAGGCTCCTTCTCATGACTGGTTCTGTGGAGTTACTAGAGACCAGTGCCAGCCACTGTTGCGTCTTGACACTGGACTGCAGGATGCCTCGGATCAGGACAGGACTAACTTATCCAGCTCTGCACTGCCAGCAGGAACAGGTACCTGTATGACCTCTCTCAACAGGCTTTTGATTATATCAAGCCTGCATACCAGACTCAGGCAGAAGCAGAGGCAGGGAGGTGCAAGATTACATGCTTTCTTTTCCAAAATACTAAGCCCTTTTCCAAATCCCAGCTGGTTTTGCTCAGCAAAGATGACTTTCAGTCTATTCTGAATCACAAATGTATAAGCACCTTGGGAATGGGAGCACTGTGCTTCAAGATAAAGTATCCTTCTCGTGTGGCTACCATCTGGAGAATACTTCCAAATGATAGAAAGACATACTCAGTTGATTTCAATACAGCTTCCTTTCAATACTGGCCAGGCTCCTAAGTGCCCCTTGCCAACTAGCCTATTCTGGAAGATGCATGGAGGCACCTCCAAAGAAGGAAGAAGGCACCTCCCTTTATTAGATGAATTCTGCACCACTGACAGCTTCACTTAAGAATCAAGGAGAGAGCAAGCTCTGAGAGTCACCAACTAGAGCTAGGCTCTGGTATCAGATGATTGGTTCCCAAACTCAAGCTCTCCTAGGACCCTCTTCTCTGAACAGTGATGTGCAGGTGTACAAACTAGGATGGCTCAGGCATCCACATACACCTGAGGGCTGCACAGCACATCCTATGCTGTGTTCACAACCCAGACTGCGTGCATCTTGTAAAGAGAAAGTCTTGTCTGTGCATGCAGAAGTCTTTTTGGCGATTAAAGTGCACTTGTACCAGGGACACAAGGTCTCTCCAGGACCTACGGTACGAGATGTGGTATCTGCATAGGACACCAAGTAATCTTCCTAGGCATCTCCGTTCACCCAAGCGTAACCAGAGAGGACATGATGAAGATGATGTTCCCCCACGACAGCCGCAGAAAACACGGCACTTATCGCACCCATCTGGACTTCACTGTATACTCCCAGGGAGATGCAGCATGCCATCTTGCTATGAGTCAGTGGCAAGTATACAATTCAAGTGCCACAGCTGCAATCTCAGTACATTGTACACTGTGAAGTATTCATTCCAGCCGTGTTTACCTGGACAAGACACACAAGCATACGGCCTGTACACATCCATTGTTCACAGGGGTCCACCAGGCCCACTTGCCCTGTGCAGCACAAATGCACGCAGCACTGTCTGCCCCCACCCGCCCACATCCTGGCTAGAGCTCCCGCAGCGCCGCTCAGCCCCAAGGCCTGTGGCATCCACCCCACGTTTGTGCTCCCCCAAATGTTGCCCAGGCCTGAGGCCCATAGCATCTGCTCCCTTCCCTGCTGCCCACACGCTTGCGCTCCACAGTGCCACCAGGGGCCAGGGCTGATACCTGCAGTATCTGGACTCCCACGCTTGCGCCTGTGGGGCTCTCCCTGGGCCCAATGCCCATGGCATCCAGCCCTCATCGCTTGCGCTCCTGCAGCACCACCCAGGCCCAATGCCAAGGGCATCTGACCCCTGCAAGTCTGCTTACACTCGGCAGGTTAAGTGCAACAGATACCATGCATCTGTCCCCAAATTGTGCTGTAAGTTGCATGTCTTCTACTCCTAGCAGGAGGCACAGGAAGTGTCTGCCCAAGGTCTCTAGCTAACAGCCCATGGCATCCACCACCTTTTGGCAGCTTGCCCTGGTACATCTGGATGTCACAGCAGGCGGACAGCTCAGATGAGGATGTTTGTTTCACATACACTTGACCCCTCACAGAAGTACTCACAGTACCTTGCCTGCAAGGAGCCCTGTGCTGGGTGTCCAGGGGTATGGTCTTTATCTGCCCTCAGACAAGAGGGAATTTGAAGAGTAGCTCTGAAAAATGGACGCACGAGACTGAATTCTCTGCAATAATATTACCAGCCCTCCCTCCGCACAGATGGTCTCAGTGGTATCACCGGAGAAGCTACATGTTGTGTGCCAGACTGGAACCTTGGGTGTCCATTCACACTTCATGGTGTACTGTGGACTGGGTGCAGGACTCTTCGCCTGCTGTGCGACTGGCCAGACACAGGAACACGCAGAGGCTGCATGTGTTGAGTCTACTGGGGCAGGGATGTGTGGGTGAAGTATGCAGATGCCCAGCATCCACTGTATAACTGTACAGAGGGAATGCAGCCCCATGATCCAGAACTAGATGTCCATGCCGAGCAGGGTGGTGTACCACAGGGAAGCTGGCTCCCTGCAGCGTGCTTTGCTTGCAGGCTCATTTCCAATCTCATAGCAGCACTGGAAGCCTTCGAGATCAGATGTCAAGTGCTGGTATTCTGCAGCACAGTATGGAGAAGGCTACACTATGGCACTCTCTACAGATGCCTTGGCTTCCCTGACACTTGCTGTCAGGAACAAACAGCAGTTTATCCTTCCCCACCAACCTCATACAACCTCATGCTGCAAAGCAGCACTCGGCTGTAGCCACAGCAGGAAGAACAAGGACCAGCAAGGCCCTTCACCTGTGGAACGAGTGGCTATGTCCCGACTGCTCACTCAAATGCCTCCATTGGCTGTGGAGACGGTGGTGAGGGAAGAAAGAAAGAAATTTAGCAGAGGAAGGTGGGCTCACGCCCTAAAACTTGACCTTCCTAGTATAACTCACTGCTTCCAGGTACTTTACCTTCGTCCTGGGCTGGACCTTGATGAAGCCTTATTCATATTTCTTCTTTCCGCTGCTTTATTAATATCTGAAAAGAATAATCAACCCATCTGTTCAATGCTACGGAACAAAAAAAAGATCATCAGCACATTTCATATGAAACAAATTCAAGCAACCAGATGGGGCAAGAAAATCCATTCAGCAAAGAGACATTGTCACTTTGACACTTTTTATTAGATTAAGATGGTACAATGCAATGACTGGTGATAAATTTCTCCCGTTTCCCACTAACAACAATGCACAACTTATTTAAAAACTCTATGCTTTTATTGTGTTTAGACCCATGCCCACTCTACTCATCTCATAAGAATACCTTTCTCCTACAGTCTATGGGCCAATAGGATGTAGCTCACAGACTCCAGGAGGAGTCAAACAGCTCTTTGCAAATGGAAAGTTGTTGGCCAGTACATTTAAGTTAAAAATCCAGAGCTGGCCTTGCTGATGGACTATGCTTCTTGACTTCTGGAAAAGAACCCAAGTCTCTCAATACCAAATTGTTTAGCCTTCCAGAAGAATATTTGCTCAAACACCAGCACTCAGGAAGAAGAATCAAGGCTCCTGAACCAAAAAGCTACCCTGAAAAGTCAACCTCATACAACCAAAACACTCTTAGGTCGATGAAATGCAAACAAACACAACAGAGCAGGAATCTGAAAAGTGCTACTGTGATTAACTGCATCAAAATGTCCCTTGAAGCTTTCAGCGAGCACAGAGGAGAGGGAAGAGTGGATCACCACAGTGTAGTCGCCGAGAGTACAAGTTCAGCCCAGACTACTGGTGACACTGGTCTTCAGCAAAAACCATGAACATGTCCGAGGCAGATAAGTGAGGCTGTTATCTGCTTGAGTGGAGACAAGCATGTTAACTGCTCCATAGAAATGGCTCAGGAGAGTTCTGTCCTCAGGCTGAGAACCTGGGAAGAATCACCCAAGAGCTGGAATGTATCAGCAGTTTGTTAACAGTATAATTATCAGCATCTAGTCGCTTAATTTAGAGCTTTCTATTCTCTTGCAATTCAGCCTTTCCTGAGTAAATTTTACAGTTATCATTAGAAGAAAGATGCTGGCTTTTATCTTCATTCTTGCTTTAAGCCAGGAAAGAATTGGCTTTGTCTTTTCTTTCATCGCCAAACAGAAGCAAACACTTGAGCAACAGACAACAGTAACCTAAGAAACAAGTGGGCACCAGAATTGTGGGACTGTTCATTACAGACAGACAGCCTCCCTGGAGGAAGGAATGGACAGGTGTCTGTAAGCACGACAGCTTCCTACTGTACTTCAGGAGAGCAAATTCTGAATTTATGCCAGAGGATGAATGAAGCCAGGGCTGTCCAATGTGGTGAGCCCTGCAGGCCGAAACCAAACCGTGAAGCTTCCTGGGGGCTGGCTGACCCGTGAGCAGCGGTGGTGTTGGTCTCTGCGGCTGTCACACCTGTTACAGCGCTGGCTTCCAAACCCAGGGAGTTAACACCACTGCTGCTTGCTCCCCCAGGCCTCTTTCTAGCTCCCAATTTGAATTGCCAGGAGTGACTGAAAACCCCAATTTTGGCCAGCAGGAAATGGGTGTGGGGAAGCAACTGGAATTAGTTCCACAGGTTCTAGAGCAGTGCTGAAATGGCACATTGCTACAGGAATGAACACTGCTGTGGCAATGAGTCCCACAGGCAAAATCCAGCCCACAAGCAGCCCCACAGGCAGGATGGATCCACACCCATGGGCCAGATCCAGTCTGCAGGCCATACATTCGATATCCCTCAGCTAAACCACTTGTGAGGTTCCTTCCAACTCTATTATTCTATTTACCGTTATATACATGGGGCGTTTACTCTTCAAACAGATCTATTTGGCAGGCACATGAAAGGGTGTCAGTGCATTTGTGGCAGAGGTCTAGCGCAGTGCAAATATCAAGTTAAGAACTCCAGTGCAACATAACATTACCAGGCCCCCCTTACAGAAAAGCACTATCTGCTGCTTTTGTTTAGTGTTTGGTTTTTTGTTTTTATTTATTTCAAGATGTTACTATGGAAATCTAGATTATAGTGCCACAATCAATCCCATGCATCATTACAAAAATGAAATTCAACTATACATAAATCTGAACAAAAAGGCTACTGAAAGAAGCACCCTTCACAAGGATTCTTCGCTTCTGCAAATTGAAGGATTTTCAACAATATTTTATTTAGTGCCAGCAGCATTTACAGATTCATATTTACATGACAATTTTCAGGGAAAAAAAAAACAAAAAAAAAAAAACACAAAACTTTCATGTTGACGATTTTTCATAGATTAAGGCCAGCATGGACCTTTTCTTATCAGTCAGTCCAATCTCTTGAATACCACAAGTTGTAAGATTTCCTCAAATTAATTCCAACCTCAAGGCTAACGCAATTGCAGTGAACTACAGCAGATCTTTTACAAGGAAATAATCCAATCTTGATTTTAAAATTGCTAGTGATGGAGACTCCAGCACAGCCCTTGGTAAACTGCCCTGTTACTTACTCACGTCCAACCCCAATTTGTCCAGCTTCAAGTTCCAGCCCTGGTCTTGTCTGCTAGACCGTAGTCCCCTTTCTGTTACCACATTTCAGACATGTTCCCCAATCCTTTAATCCTTCTGGTGGCTCTTCCCAAATGCTGGCAAATTACAAAATCCTTCTTGAACCATGGGCGCCAAAAACAGACATGGGATTGCAGTGGCAGCCACACAAGACCCAAGCCCAGAGGTAGTATCATCCCCCTACTCTTACTGAAGCCCCTTCCTGCTGGCAGATCTAGGGACAACACATACTTTTCAGCTGATCTGCCCCTACCAACTCTTTTCTGAGTTGCCACTTCCCTGGGAGCAGCCTTCACTCTGTCAACGTGGCCTCTATTCTTTACCCCTAGGTGACCTGACAATAAAATTAAACAGACACCTATTTCTGTTTGCATCTAGATTACCAAACAATCCAAATCAGCATGAGGTGACCTGCTCTCTTCATTATTCCATTCCCCAGTTCACTGCATTCTTGCCTAGTGTCTGTAATCATTTAATAGTCCACCATGTCACGACAAAAATATTAACTAAGGTATGCCCGGGAATGGATGTGCATGGGACCCCATTAAAAAAAACAAAACAAAAAAAACAGACCCACTCAATGACAATCCCCACAAACAGTCACAACAAGAGACCCATTAGCCAGTTTTTAATCCAATGAAGATATAAAACAGGCATGGACACGTTCAAGTCTGACAGATTCCTAGAGGCTGTTACATAAGCACCCTCGTCCTTACACCCAAACCTTGGGATTTTTGTGAGGTTCCAAGTTAGCGTGACAAGAGCCATTCTTCCTGAACCCATCTGACTAGTGTTAATTACCTCAACCTCTTTTGATTATTTATTAATAGAGTCCTCTATCAGCCACTTCATTATTCTGCCTGGATCAATGTCAGGCTGGCAATCCTATATTACTCAGGTCACCCCCCTTAACCTTTTTAAATATCAGTGCAATTTTCAGCATTCATTCTCACCTCTGGAGCTTCCTCCATTTTCCAAGACTACGCTATTTTCTTAATGCTGATCTTGTTTAATGAGAACCGTCATACCAGCTAGCTCAGGGGCTGGCAACATGGGGCCTGTGGGTGCAGCACGAAACCCTTCTGGGGGGAAGCTGCACTCGCACCACAGCTGGGGAGCAGCGGGGCTGGGAGAAAGCAGTGGTTACATGGACACAGATCCCAGATGGAGGGTAGCTGCACTGGGGCTGGAAAGCTCACAGTTTTCCCACACTGCTATTGCTCTCCCCCAGCTGGAAGTTGTGCTCATACTGCAGCTGGGGAGTTAAGAGGAGAGCTGTGGTGCAAGTGCAGCTCCCAGGTGCATGGCTTCGGCAGGGGTGCAGGGAGCCCCTACCCCACCCCAGCTGATGCACGGTGGAAGCCCTGCAGCTTGGGTCAGACTGGATCCAGGCTGTTCCAGCCTCTAACCTGACAGGGGCAGCTGGCCCCCAAGCTAGCCAGACCAGAGTTCCACCTAGACCAGTCTTCAACAGTGGCAAGCAGCAGATACTTGCAAGGAAGCATATACGAAACGAGGCATGGGTAGAGCAATTCATACCCTGTCATTCCTTGCCAGTCACCAGGGCTCACATATCTGGGAATGTTGTGAGCCTGAAGTTACAATCCCTGACACTCCTATTTACTAGTCACCAATGGACCAACCTGTCATAAATGCATCTAATTCCTTTTTGAACCTGGTTTTACTGTTGGCTTCCACAATGCCCTGTAGCAACAAGATTCCTATATTACTTTTAATTCCATAAAAACATAACTTGTTTTGCTTGCTGCCTGCTAATTTCAAGTGCCCTTTAACTCTTCTGTTATAAGAAAGTAGAAAACAGTTCCCTATGTGCCTGTTCAATTCATTCATTATTTTACAGACCTTTCCCATAAAAATCTCCCAATCACTTCTTTTCCAAGCTGAAGAGTCCCAACCCTCTCAGCCAAGTTCCTACCTTTCTGGCCCTTCTCTGTACTTTTTGATTGATGATAATGAATTAATGAAAAAGAACTCCTAGCTCTTAAACCTCTGAGAGACAAGTTATATGGGCCTAAGGATTAATGTATCCAACTTTAGCAACTGCTTTTTAACATTCTCTTCCATAATAGTAGAATGGAAAATATGTTATCATTGTGATAAAAATACAACATTTAGCTTTAAGTACAGAGCAAATATTCACTGAACAATGAGAAAGCTTTTATGCATTATCATTGACAACTGTTCCATTTCCATCTGGTATTGAAACAATAGTCATTGTTAGAGTTTTTGTGTTTTGGGGGTTTTTTTGGTCAGTCTCCCCTCCCCCCCCATTTTGTTTTGTTTTTTAAATTTTTATTACTCTCAATTCTGTTGGCTACAGAGTTCTCCTTGTGCCCTTTTGCTTTCCTTATCAAACTTGCAACATTTCTATCTTTAAACTTTTTATTTATTTTACCATCACCACCCACTTCTTCCATCTTCTATTTTAATTACTATTTCTATACCCTTACTAAGTCAGATGCATAGCTTTTTGCAATTATGGTTGTCTGGACATTTAGCATACAGCTCCTAATTAGCTTTTATTTTATTCATCCTTCTGGTTAATATCTTCCTTCCAGCTGATCTGGCTCAACTGTTTTCAGCTTTGTGAAACCAGTTCTCTTTAAAGCACCTTGCATGTATATACATACTTACTGCAGGCCAAAACTTTATATACATGCTTTGTGTGATCATTTTCATGTAAGCAACCACTAACTTCCAGATGAGGGCAGATAATGAATTACCAGGAATATTATAAAGAAATCCCATGAAATACCAGGTAAGAGGGTTGGGTTTTTTTTGTTTTGTTTTGAGTCATTGTTGTGTTGGTAAATATTAAATATTAACACAACCAAACCAGTTTGAAGAAACACCAAGGTGACAAGGAGAAAGCACTATAACTGCCGTATCAGGCAAGACTGGAAGAAAGATCTTGCAAAAATACAATGCCTAGAAAGTTGGGTTTTTTTAAAACTAATGCTAAGCAGGTTTCCCACAATGGTCCTTCCACCAAGATTTAAAGATAAAGCCCCATGTTTCTACCAGAATGCATGCTGGGGTCAGGAGAAGAGCACGTAGCAGTTTTCCTTACCTAATCTATACCCTTTAAAAAGGCGGCCCTTCTCACCGTCCAGAGCGGCCTGGACGTCTTCTAGACGGTCATACTGCACGAACCCATAGCCATGGAACATGCTGAGGGCTGGAAAAATTAACAGCAGTGCAAGACCAGTTACAAGTAGGGGACAGCGCTACAACACCCAGGCCATGACAAACCCCACCAGGCCAGGCCCAGAAAATAGAAAGGATATCTATCCCACACACACATTAAACAGGAGGCCAGAGTTTACAAAATGTAGAAAAGGAAAAACTGTATGCAGCTGTAAAAGGTCATAAAGCAGGTCAGCTTCTTCAGCTGGACAGTGACCAAGAGCCAATTAAGATAAAAATAAAGAACAGACTTGGATGGTATAGTATTATACCTCAAATCACAAAAGATAAGAGAGAGAGAGAATATCACAGGACAGTCTAACATGCCTTAGGCTTCAGTTTTACCAAAGAAATTTAGCATTCAAAGAAAATGCAGATAAGAAAAGCCGTCATTAATTGTTTGGGGATTATTTATTTATATTAAAAAAAAGAAATGACCAGAGGACATTTTGATAAGCATGAACATTAGGTTTTTAACTTCCCAGCCATTAAAAGGCATAAAATAAAATACTAACCCCTGATTTTGCCATATTTTGAAAATATCTCTTCCATTTCTTCCCGGGTCATGTGGTCTGTAGGCAAATTGCCGACAAAAAGTCTTCTCTCTAAATCCTGCGGATTGGTGCTGTTAGTGAAGTCACTCTGATTGATGCTATTGCTCTTGCGTCCTCGAGCCATTTTGCTTTGGTTCCAAATGCAACTCTTCACAAAAAAGAAGAATGGCCATGCATATCATTTCACACCCACAACCATTACAATTCAGTTGGAACGCAGTTAGATGCAACACGCTTGCAGACTAGAAGCCACCTGGATCTGTTTGATGCAAGCTTCGTTCCAGAGAAATCCTTATTAAGAACGTGGAAACTTGGCAGATATTTCGCTGCTGGGTTTGACCTTCCTGTCTTGCTGAATGAAAATCATCAACCTGATTTGACTTTAAATCTGTGCTTGGTAATTTCAAGGTATGCTTTGATGAGTTTAATTCTAATTCTAGATACAAGCATTGTGGCTGTTTATTAGTGCCCATCACTGTACCGTGCACAGGTACTTAGAGCTCCTTGGTTTATAATGCTGGAGCGAGTATCACATTTCCTCACATACAACACACCCCCAGTAACACATCTTATTTTGGGAAGGCAAAATATAGAAAAACAAGATTTTCCTCAAGCCATGGCCAGTTTCGGGTCACAGAGCAAGTCCTCCTGGGAACACGGAGTATCCAGGAAGTGCCGGTGCAGGAGACAGTCTGCCACACAGGGTGTTCCTGGAACCACACTTCCTGGACACTCTCCGTTTCCAGGAGGATGTACTCTGTCACCTGGGGTTAGGCTCCAGCCCTTTGCAGGGCACAGCATCTCCCACATCACAAGCCTCCTCAAGACACTGTCAACTGCTCGCTTGCCATTTTGGGCACAGCCTGCAGTGCTTTGCCAATAGCTACGGGTCAGCACAAGACTCGCGTGCAGCTGGCATGGCGTGCAGGAGCGCTCCTTTCCCAGCCAAGACAACAGCTTCCCAGCTTCACGCACAGCTCCTTTCAGAGGGAAAAAGCGTGCGCTGTATGTGAGAAAAGGCAGCAACAAGCAAAGAGGAAGAAGCCATCTTACAGGTCTAACAAAGCAAAAGTAACAACACCTCCTCGCGGTCCCGGAGCAAATGAGGACAATGTCCCAGGAGAAAGCAAAGTGCGTGCTGCCCCTGGGACCCACCATCACTCACCCCTGCTCCACCCAAGGGGCAGAGCAAGGCCTGTCGATAGCCCCCCTCCCGCAGATCTGGAGGTTTGCCCCATCGAGGTGGCGCCCCCACAGGGGCTAGTCTGCACTATGGAGCTGTCCACCCCCAGGGCGGCCCTGGCTCCGGCAGCTACGCTCCACACCACCGCAGCCATGCTGGGCCCGGGGACCTACTCACACAACAGCTGCGTGTCAGGGTGCTCAGGACAAGCGAGACAACACCCCCCAGATCCTGCCACCATTCACGAGTCTGCCCCGCCCGCGGCCCCTTCTACTCTGCCTCGCCCCACGGCGACAACGGCACCG
>NW_017728922.1:1404019-1416220 GCF_001723895.1 Crocodylus porosus
AGGCGCCAACCGCCCCCACAGCCGCTGCCGGAAAGCAAGAGGGGACGGGGGGTGGGGCCGTGACAGCGCCGCGCTTTACGGCACGGCCTGGTCACGCGGCCCGCCCGCCATGACGCACGCCGAGCGGCCGCGACAAAATGGCAGGCGGCTCCGGCTCCCGGCAGCCCGCGCGGCAGCGGTCCCGCCCCGGGGCATGCTGGGGCGTGTAGGCCCCAAGGGGCTGCTGCGGGCAGCTCCCAAACACCCTCTCGTCGCCCCCCCCCCAGGTCACGGCCACGGGCCTGCGATCTCCTCCGTGCTAGCCTTGTACCCCGCGTTACGGCCGCGCTGCGACAGGCCTGCGACCCGCCCCGAGCCCCGGCTGGGCTGGGGATGCTGCAGCCCTGCCAGCCCGACAACGCCTCCTCCTCAGCCTCTTGCTGAGCTCCCCGCGCCCGTGCCCCCCCGCGGGCCGGGGCCCCCGGTCAGCCTCCTCGTGGCCCGGGCCAAGCCGGCGCCGACATGCCTGGGAAGGAGGCTCTGGCCGCCGGGGCCCGGGGCCAACTCGACTGAAGCTGTTCCGGGAGATTTTTTGACCCCCAATGTGACATAATGTCGTTAATTTAATTTTCTTAAAATATCCTATTAAAATCTACCAGACTGCTTTCAGTGGTGACCGGGAGCTCCATGCCAAGTCCAGCGGACCCCCAGCCAGTCTGTGGGGATGCTCCCTGGCCCCCTCCCGTCTCCGGGCAGAGCACTGTCGCAGTGTCCGCGGGCGCGATGGAGGGCCGGCAGGCGCTGTCCGGTCGCTCTGCTCCGTGTCCCCACTCGGTGCATGTGTTCTGGACCTTTGACCCATGCTCCCGTCCCTGTTTTTCATCCATTGTCCCAAGAATTCAGATGTCCCCTTAGTCTGTCGCCTCCCCACGTAAAGGAGACCAGCACCTAAGTGGTGGGCTGGGCCAATGACTCCAAAAATGGACAAATAGAGGAACCCCTGCCAGCCCTGTAACCCGGGCCTGGGGCCACGGCCACCCCTGCCACCAACCTAGGATCCACAAGTCCCCCCCGCCGGCCTTTGTGTCCTTGCTCCTAGTCCTGCCTCCTGAGGTCACAGAGAAGAGGCATCTCCATCCTCTGTCACAGCCCTTCAGGGCCTGGAAAACTGATCAGATCCCTGCTCCGTCTCCTCCTCTCCAGATTCAACCCCAGCTCCTTCAGCCTGTCCTTGTCACTCCTGCCTCCACGATGTTGTTGCTCCATGCTGGACTGTCCGTGGCAGATGTGTTGTGCCCTCTCCGCCCCACGGCAGGGCAACGGCAGCTGTGGGCACAGGACGGGGGAGTTCCCCTCCCTGCTCTGTGGCTTGCATGGGCCCTGCTTCCAAACGTTCAAGTTCACATCCGTGGCGGCCGCGCCCCACGATGGCCACTGGGTGGCACCACGAGACCCCGGATCCCCAGCCGTGGCTCCCTGGGATTCCCCTGGCAGCCCAATTACAAGCTGCTCCGGGCAGGGTGGGGGCGCGTCCGGGGGGGTGCAGTTCCTGGGGGCATCCAAGACAACTCTCAGGCTCCTGGGGCATGTCCTCCTGGCAGAGGCGCTGTGGGGCTGCACTTTGCACAGCGCCTCCCACATCCCCTGACTCTGGGGGCTGAGGCCTTTGCCTAGAGACGAGCCAAAACGCTGTGAGTGATGGTGCTGGTGGCATCCAAGGGGCCCGCTGTGTCACTGCCGGAGGGTGGGCTCTGCGCAGTGTTGGTGCCCTGGCATGGACGGCCCTGATGCCAGCCCCAGCAGTGCTCTGCCAGCACCGGCGAGGCCCCAGGAAGGGGCTGGGGCGGGCAGCTATGTCGATGCTTTGTGGGTGCCGGATGCAGTGGGGAGCTGCTGGCGCGGGTGGACTGGGAGCAGCCCCCCCAAAAGGGCCCTCGTGCACAGCAGCGCGGGGGTGGCCGTGGAAGCCGAGGGCTGGCAGAGGCTGCCTGGGCAGCTGAGGTTCAGGGCGGTGCGGGATTTCCCAGGCCCTGGTGCGGAGCCTGGACCTGGAAAGCCCCTCCCTCCCGCTGTGCTCTGGAGACACCCCTGGGACCTCTGCTTAGCGCATGAGACGCTGTTCTGGGAAGTGACGTGGCCCTGTGGCCGGCAGAGCCTCCCTTCCCCTCCTGCCCCGCTCCAGCTGCGCCTGGCAGGGGCTGGGGGCCCGGCGCAGGGGAGGGCACCATGCCACCCTGCCGCAGGCCCGGGCAGCGGGACGGCACCGAGGGGAGCGGGGCTCACCCTCAGACAGCCAATGGGCCGCGGGGCCGGGGACACGAGCAAGGCTGGGCTCTGCCCCGTGGGCGTGCTGCAGCCACGTGAAAGGCGTGGGGCCGTTGCGCTGATGCCCCGGGGAGGGACAGCCCTGTCGCATCCTGTCTGTCTGCTGCATGGGTATCTGTGGGTAGTCTGTGGCTGGAGAAGGGAGGGTGCTGGTGGCACAGCTGCCGCCCTCCTGCTGGGTCTGCCGTCCTCACATGGGTGGCCGGGCAGAGTGCAGCCGGGGACTGTCCCTCGCCCCCGAGCATGGATGTGGGGCAAGAGCGGAGCGGAAAGGGCCCCCCCTGGCCTGATGGGCCCTGGCACCGCGCAGGGTCCCACGGGCAGGCATTCGCAGCACCTTTGTTCCTTCCTGTGCAGAGTTTCCACTCTTAGGAGAAACAGGAAAGTTGCAGAGGGAAGTAGGAGCGGGTTGGGAAAGCCTCCTCGTCATCCTCCTCCACAGTGGTGTGTGGAACTCCCCCGGGGCTGCCCGGCCCCAGGGAATCCTCTGCTCCAGGCCCTGTGGACGCCCTGTCCTGGCTCTCTGTGCCCAGGGTCCTGGAGGCAGGAACAGCCGCTGGGGGGGCTCTTGATGACGCAGACCCTTAGACGATGCCCAGCCCCTGGTCCCAGCTTCACCCACATCACAGCAGTTGCGGCAGACCCCGGGGCACTCCCCGAGGCACCGCCTCTCCAAGCTGGGGGACACTAGCCCGGTCTGCTTTTCCACAGCCCACCGGCGCCAGCTCTACAGTCTCGTCCGCAGGACGATCTATCACACCGCCCTCGCGGCCTGCCGGGACACTGCCTGCTGGGACTACTTTGGCCAGGGCGAGGCCGATGGGCCCTGGTGGCAGAGCCTCTGCTCAGAGCTGATCCTGAGAGCCACCGGGGACCTGGGCTGGTGGCTTCTCCATGGAGCCGTCGCGATGGGTGTGTGGCTGGCGCATTTCGAACCGGTCTCTGACCAGTGCCCATTTTGCAGCGAGAGGGAGACTCTGGCGCACCTTGTCCCCGAGTGCGCCAGGCTGCAGCCCCTGCACCTCCTCCTGCACGTTGCCCCGCACCTTTTACGCGCACCCCATCTGTCACCCCACCAAGGCCTGGGACCTCCTGGTCAACCTCCTCCTGGCTCTGGCCAAGCTTGTCTTCTGGCTATTCAGGAAGGAGGCTCTGGCCGGGAAGGCTCCCGGTGACCTCGGGGCATTTTTCCTTGGTGTCCTTCACACACGTCTCCAGGCAGAGCACCGCTGGGCAGTAGCCGCCGGCGAGCTCTCCAAGTTTGCGAGCCGGTAGGCACTGTCCGGGGTCTCTGCTCGGTGTCCCCCTGGGGAGCGCTTGTTTTGGCCCTATGACCCTGCACGAGCACGCCCTGTTTTCTCTTTTGTCGTCCCCCATAATTTATTGGTGCTTTAGGGCGCTGGTCGCCCAACCCAGTGGCAGCCCCAGCATGCGGTTTTTAGGCTTTTAACCTTTTAACCGAAGACCTGCGAGCACCAAATGCCAAGAGGATACCCCCATCCATTTTTTATCTGTTGGTGGCTTCACAGCGCCGGTTGCCCAACGCAGTAGCGGTGGCGGCCAGCTTGAATTTGCGACAAGTTCTGGAGCATGTCTGGACTCCCGCACAGGGTCCAGAGGACTTTACATACCGCCGGCCACCATCCAGCAGCGGCCCACAGCTCCCAGTGGTCCTCACTGTGACGCTGCAGACATCAAATAGTCCCAGGCAGAAGCTGAACTGAAACCCAACACTTCTGCTTCCAGGATGACTGGCTAGAAAAGCCCAAGAACTGCCCCCACCACGCCTCAGTGCAGCTCTGGCCAACCTCCGTGTGAACCCCTGCTAGCTATGCGAGGGCACCCGCCTGCCAGCAGACTGGGCAGACACGGCAGGACACGGGCATGTGGGGCTGCCAGGATCCCAGGGGAGCCACAGGCTCTGGTGAGGGCAGGGATCATCCCCGGGCTCTGGACAGCTCTAGGAGCAAAATGTGGGGCGGAAAGATCTGCGAGACAGTGCCACAAGGCCCTGCTCACACAGGCAAGCACATCGTGACCCTGCCACGCCCCAGCTTGCAGCCAGGCCAGCGCCTGCCCCTCTGGGGTGCCTGTTCCCAAACCGCCCTGCCCTGGCAGGGAGAAACTCCCATGCTGAGCACGCCCCGGCACCCAGCTCAGGACACAGTGCAGGCAAACCCGGCCCCGCAGCGCGCAGGGCCGCTGGGGCCAGGCAGCTGCCTGCGGGGCAGGTGGGAGGAGGAGGCCACGGGGGCCGCAGCAGGGAGAGGAGGCCATACCCCGTGGCCGTCCTGCGGGACTCCCCTGTGCCAGGAGACTGGGGAGGGGTGCGCGGGGAGACAGGAGGCGCGGGCCCACGACCTCGAGCCCCTGCAGCCCGGTGCCCGGCACAGCAGAGCATGTACTGGGGTGGCAGCACCCAACGCAGCCCGACGTGCCTGGGCTGCGCCCGGGACCGGCTCAGGGATGCTGCGGCACTTCGCCCGCGTGGGTGCTGTGGCTGCCGGCCTGCCGAGGCCTGTTCTCGCCCCGCCTCGCTGGCCGGGGGCCAAGGGAAATCCTGGCTGGGCTGCCGCGGCCCAGCCCTGGCTGAAGCAGACGGGGAGTTTTTCTGCGGGGACTGGGCCCCCCCTGCCCTGCGGCGCGGATTGGCTCTGGGCAGCCCCAGCCCTTTCCTGGGCGGCCGCGGGGCTGCGAGTATAAGAGCCAGCTGCCCCCCGCCGCAGGAGGGTCCCTCGCAGCATGGAGCGCCGCTGCCTCCTCTGCCTCCTCTGGCTACTCTGCCGAGGCCTCTTGGGCGTGAGTTTCACTTTCTCTTCCCTCCCCAGGCGCGACCCGCGAGCCAGACCCGGCTGCCAGGCTGCTGCCAGGCTCCGTGCGCCCCCCAGGCAGCCGGTGCAGGGGCTGGAGCGGGCCAGGGAGGCCTTCGAGCCGCTTGGCAGCCTCTGCTAGGGCCCCCAGCTCAGCCCTGGCGCCTTGGGGCGCAGCGGCTAGCGGGGACCTTGGCGCCTGCCTGGGCAGGGGTCTCGGCACAGGGGCCACAGCGAACAGGGCCTGGGGGAGAGCCAGCGCTGGCTGGGCACTGCCTGGTGTTTGGCTGGACCGGGAAGCCCCGTTCCCAGGGGCTGTGCCTCAGGGACAGCCATATCTTGCTGCCTGTGGGGCAGAGACAGGTTCAGGGCATGTGGGGCAGCTGGGGAGGCCCCCAGGATCCCGTTGCAACCTGGAGGCCCATGGGTGCCAGTGAGCCATTGGGGGGCCGTGCCCATCACAGGTCCTCTGCCCTGCACAAGTGCGAGGGCACCTATTTGTCTCATTCGATTCCCTTGGCCAGGGAAGGCGCCTGGCCAAGCTTCGGTGGCATGGGGCCCCTGCCTGGGCAGCGGAGCGTGCCGGGGCCCTGCTCGGAGCGCGGAAATCCCCTGATTTCCTGCATGGCCAGACCCCAGCATGGCTGCCCCTTGCTCCCAGGCCAGAGCAGGCTGCAGGGGACAGGGCTCAGCCATGCTCCCGCAGAGCCTGGCTGGGCACGGGCCTGGGCTGCGCGTGGGGCAGGAGCGGGGAGAAGAGGCAGGCTGCCGGGGCTGAAGGGGCATGGGCTGGGGTGGAGGGGTGGAAGCAGACAGGGCTGCGCGTGGGCGGCAGGGGATCCCAGGCAAGCGGAGGTGTTTCTCGGTTCCCCTTTTGGGGGCATTGGCTGTGACCCAGGGTCCCATCCTGCCCTCGGCCCCATGGAGCACTTCCCTCCCTGAGGGAGAGCCCTGGCCCCCCAGAGCCACCCATGGAGCCCCGGCAAGGGCACACGCCACCCCGGGCCCCGGTGCCTGGCGGGGCTGAGCCCCAGGGCAGGGGCAGCTGCAGGGGCATCTGGCTGCACTGCTGGCCCAGGAGGGTTGTTTGCTTGCCCACATCCCCTGCCCTACTGCTGGGGGAGCCTGGCCCAGCTTCACCCTGGGGAAGGGGCACCCTGGACCCCCCTGCCGGGGGGGGCCCAGCACTGCTGCTAGGGGAGGAGGCTGAGCCCTGAGCCAGCACCTGGGCTCCCAGCCCTGCCCAGGCTGCCTGCTCAGGCGGGGCAGACCTGGGTGGGCCCTGCCTTCACCAGCTGCTAGGAGATGTGGTCAGGGCGCTGACATGCACCCGCCACAACAGAACCGCTGCAATCCCACTTCAGGGAGGTGCGGGCGGCACGGGGGCGGCAGAGCTCCGGTCCTGGTGGTTGTGGTTACGTGGGCAGGGTGAGAGCGAGCGCAGGGTGCACGGGCTGTGCCAGGCAGCACCGTGCAGGGGAGGGGAGCCAGGTCTGGGGCAGGCGGGAGCCAGGCCCGTGGCGGCTGAGCTCTGTGCTCTGCTCGGTTCCAGCACTTGGCCGCTGGCATGGACGTCCAATGCAGTGACAGGCAGTACGCGCACGAGGGCAGGTGCTGCTCCCGCTGCGCCCCAGGTACGGAGCAGATCCCTTCCCTGCCCCTCCCTGTGCCAGAGCCTCAGCCCAGAGGGGTCCAACTTGGCTGCCTTGGCCCCCAGGGCCGGGACCTTGGCTTGGTGCTGCCTGCAGAGCTGGCCAGTCTAGCCCCTGGTGCCTGGTGGCACCTCCTTGGGTGCTGCATGGCAGGTGCTGGGCTCCACGGGCAGCTGCACCAGGCAGGGAGGAAACCCGGGTGCTGTGTGTTGCAGGACAGAAGGTGATAGCCGCATGTATCGAGGAGTCTGGAGTGTCCAAGTGTGCCCCTTGCGAGGAGGGGTACTTCCAGGCCCACTGGACCAAGGAGAACCACTGCATGCCCCACAGCTACTGCGACTCCAGTAGGTGCCGGCACAGGGCTCTCTGCCAGGCAGGCAGCAGTCACGCATCCCTGCCCATGCTCCAGCAGCCCCTGCCACGGGAGGGCCTGGCCATGGCTGGCTCCGTGGCCCACCTTTCCCTCCCTCCCTTCCTTTGGCAGACGCTGGCCTGGTGGTGAAGACACCGGGGGATGAGAAACAGGATGTTACGTGTGGCTGCCAGGTGGGCATGCACTGCACCAGTGCCCAGTGCCAGACCTGCCGGCTGAACCCCCTCTGCAAGCCAGGCTTTGGGGCTGTGCCAAGAGGTGAGTGTGGCCTGGCACTCGCAGCCCAAGAGCTTGCAGGGCCATGGTCCCCTGCGCAGCCCTGGTTCCCCACCGCCAGGTCACAGCAGCCCCAGCAAGGGCAGGTGAACAGGCCCCTGGCTCTTAAGCACAGAGCGGGTAGAGGGACCTCCCAGAGGGTGCAGCTGGCCCTGCTCAGGCAGGCACGCGTGTTGCACCCACTCTGGGGGAGCCTGGGAGACAGGTTGGGGTGCCTTGTTCGTGTCCCACATCTTCCCCGCCCCCTGCCTGCCTGACACTCACCCCCGCGGTCGTCTCGGCTCTGTTCCAGCCCAGGAGGACATGCCACCCATGTGCCAGCCCTGCCCGGACGGCAGCTTCTCCAGTGTCACCTCCGACAGCAAGCCATGCCAGCCCTGGAGCAGGTACTGCAGGGAGGGGGAGCAGCACCGGGAGGTGCGCCCAGGGAGGGGAGCAGTGGCTGTGAGCGAGGGAGCCCGGAGACACTTGCCGGCAGGGACACGCCTGGCAAAACCCTGGCTTTCCCTCCGTGGTCTGGGCTCATGAAGCCGTGTCCACGCCTACTGCAGATGCGAGGATCAGGGGCTGGTGATGAAGGAGAATGGGACCCGGAGCTCCGACGTGGTGTGTGGTGAGTGCCAAGACCCCGGGCACCGCGCTGCGGGTGCAGCAGGACACAGCTGAGCCAGGGGACCCCCTCGGCTCACTGGCCTGCTGCTGGGGCCCCTACCCCTGCCTGATCCAGCCTGTCAGGCAGCTCCCCCATCCTCGCTGGGGCAGCTCCAGCTCTCCAGCCCCTGGGCAGCGCCCGTCCAAGCAGTCAGCAGGGCCTGCCTGGCGCCAGGGGCTGCACAGACAAGGCCTTGGGGCCTGGCGGACAGGGCCAGGTGTATCACACTGGCTTGGCATCTGCCTGAGGGTAGACAGGCCCCCAGCCAAGGGCACGGGTAGGGGCATGTCGGTGGTGCAGCATGGGGCTGAGCGGCCGACCACAACTCTTTGCAGAGTCACAACGCAGCCGCAGCCGCAGCCCCTCCTTGGTCTCGGTGCTGATCCCCATCCTGGCTGGCACCTGCGCCCTGGGGCTCTTCCTCTTCTGTTTGTATCACAGAGGTAGGTGCAGGAGAGGAGGGCTGGCAGAGAACTGCATCAGGGGCTGTGCCCACGTGGGCCATCTGGGCTGGGGCCTGCCCGGGGCATGCTCAGGCGCTCGCTTGCTCACTCCCTCACTTTGTGCTCCTGTCTAGGTTTCCAGAGACTGCTGCAGAAGCAGGTACATCCTCCGGTCCCCCCGTATGAAGAGGTGTGGAGCAGACTGGGGTGCCGCTGTGGGGATGTGCTCCCAATCAAGGGGTGTGGGTGGTCCCTGCACCCTGATGCCCAGCTTGGCAGGGAGAGTGGGCATAGGGCAGGGCGCTTTCAGGGGGAAGGTGCAGCCCTGAGGGGCACCGACACCATGAGGGCCTGTGCAGGATGGCAGGGGCAGGGGCATGAGTGTCCCCATGCTGGGGAAGAGTCCTCCACGAGGCTGCAGGTCAGGGGTGCCCAGGGGCTGCTGTCGGTGCACAGACGGGGCAGAGATGCCAGGGCCTGCGAGGACAGTGTGATTCCCCCAGGGCTGGGCAGGGGGGCAGCAGGAGCCTAAGGGAAGGCCTCCGGGGGGCAGGGGTCTGGGTCTCCCCCAGTGCCAGGTGGTCTTGGTGCTCAGCACAGTCCTGACCCCCTGCCTGTGCTGCTCAGGATACCGTGCCGCTGAAGAACGTGAAGGTGGACGTGGACACAGAGCCGCGCCCGGAGCCGTCAGAGGAGGATGAGATGCCAAGCGAGCAGAACATCCCTGTGCAGGAGACCACGGAGGGTGGGCAGCCTGTAGCCCAGGAGGATGGCAAGGAGAGCCACATCTCTGAGCGGGAGAGGCCCTGAGGTGGCGTGGGGCACCCACACTAGGGCCCACTGCCTCGCACAGGTGGAAGCCAGGCCCAGCGCCCGCCGCGCCGCCAGGCAGCCCAGGGCATGGCCGGCTGCCCGGGGGCCGGGGCACAGCCTGCACCCGTCGCCTATGAGCACGAGAGGTGGTGGATCCCACATGGCCAAGGGTGACATGGCGCGGCATGGCATGGTGTGGCTCTACGAGGCTGCAGGTCACGGGTGCTGGGGGCTGCTGTCGGTGCACAGATGGGGCAGTGATGCCAGGGCCTGCAAGGACAGTGGGGGGCTGACTGCCTGCGGAAGGTGGACGCAGGAAACGGAGGCATTTTGGGACTCCACGCTGAATCTGCCCGTTGGGCAATAAAGGTCAGGAGGCTGCGCCCACGGTGCCTCCTGGCGCTCACGGTGCTCGCTTTCATCACTCTGGGGACCCTGAGCTTGGGGTGGGTCCGGCTGTGTCCCTCCGGCCTGGGCGCTGGGGATGCCCCGGGCCTGCGCTCCCCGGATGCAGGGGCCTGCGCCGTGCACGCCCAGCGGCGACAGCCCCCGCCCCAGCGCCCCCAGTCCCGGCGCTGGAGAGCCCCTGCCCCAGCGCAGGTGGGAGGCCATGCGGCGGCTGCCCAGCAGGTGGCGCTGCCGGCACGCGGCACGGCGCCTGGCGCTGCCCCAGCCGTCCTGGCACCCACGCCGCGGGGGGGGGGGGCTGGGGAGCCCCGGCCATGCCCTGCCACAGCCCGGGCTGCCAGGGCTGGGCCTCACGGGGCTGCACAGGGAGCCACGGACAGGGGGCTGGCTGGACTGCGGTGCCCCTTAGCCCCGGCACTGCCCCTCTCTGCCCGGGGCAAGGGGACACTGCACCTTCTGCTGCCCACGGGCCCCTCCCCCAGCTTTGCCCCAGACAGTGCTTGGTCCCGGTTGGTGCCAGGCATGTGGGGACAGCCCATGCCTGGAGCTCCCCCTACCCCATCCCCCACCAGGGCTGTCCCGGGTGAGGCTGGTGTTCACCCTGGCCAGTTCCCAGCTCATCGCCTGCGGGCCCCCTTCCTCTGAAGATCCCAGCAGCCTGCTACACACAGCCACCCGGCTCCAGCCCCGAACGGAGGCCCCCGCCCCAGCCCCAGCTCCTCTGGACAGGAGACCTGTCTTCAGCCCTGTCCAGGCAGGGGCAGGCCCAGCCCCACCTCCCCCTGCCCAGGGCAGCACCTGGAGCCTTCTCCCAGTGCCAGGTGCACCTCCCCTTGGCCCCAGCCACACGGCACACAAGCACACACATGCACACGCACATGCACAGTCATGTGCCTGCAAGTCCTGGGCGGGCGCAGTGTCCCCCCTAGGGCACATGGGCACTGAAGCGGGGAGGCCTGTACACGCTTGCTCACTCCCCACACTCCCACTCAGAGGTGCTTGTGCACACATGCATGGGTGAGTGTGCACACACAGCTGCCCCCCCCATGGTCTGGCGCGCACAGCTGCCCCCCACAGTCGTGCACTCACAGCTGCCGCACCCCCGCAGTCGTGCACAGCTCCAACCTTCAGAGGAGCCGGGTATTTACTGCCGGCAGCTGACATTTCTGCATTTATGACTCCTCTTCTTCCCGTGCGCTGCCATGGCGGCCACAATGGGAACAATTACGCTCAATTATTCTCCACCGCACGGTTGACAAAAAGCTGGTATTTAAACTTTAATTATCCTCCCAGCGTGTGCGTCACCACCTCCTGCTGGCTCTGAGGCGCCCTGCGCCCTGCCCCTGCCCAGGCCTCCCACCCGGCCGCTCGCGGCCCCTCGTGGGCTCAGAGCTCCGCGCCCCCGCCCGGCGGTCCGGCCTCGGCCGGGTCCCCGCAGGGCACAACTGGGGGGCTTTCCCTGCTGCCCGGGGCTACGCCGGCCTGCGGGGCCATGCACTGGGCACGGCGCCCTGCGGCAGCCGGCCGTGCCGCCTCGGTCCCACGCGCCTGCGGACGCCTCCCGGAGTCGCGCAGCCGGGTCCGATGGCCCCATGGCCGGCGAGAGGCGTCACAGCCCGGAGCCCAACATGGGGACCGGGGACGTCCATCCTCGGCTGTCACGCCAGTGTCCCTTGGCAGCCGCCCCAGGCCGCGGCGTGGTTTGCGGGAAGAGCTGCGAACCGCGTCCGGGAGCGGCACCGGCAGGTCGCAGGTTGCCTTGGCCCCAGGCCTGGCCCAGCCAGCAGCCGTGGCGGGGGGAGCGCGGCCAGGCCCCGGCGGTGGTTCGCAGGCCGCGTGCACCGGGGCCGCCGTGCCCCCCTCCGCCTGTGGCTGCCGCTAATGGGGACGTGGCCGGAGCTCGTAACCTGTCAGCACCCGAGCACACGCGATAAAATACGCCTGGGGCCGTAAATCCCGGAGCCGGGAGCAGCCGGAACGTGGAGCGGCTTTTACTGTACAGGCAGCGGCATGTTATTTAAGGCGCCTCTTAAAACCTAATGTTAGGTTTAATAAGAGAGATAAAAGCATGTCAGCAGTGTGCCTCGCTCGCAGGGGGACGCGCGCAGCTCGCCACAGCCCTGGGCCCGTGTCAAGCCAGGCTTCGCACCTGGGCCCCGGCCCCTGTGTCCTGCCGGGAGGGGACAAGGGTGGCATAGCCATCCCTTCTCCCTCGGGGCACAGCTCCTGAGGCTGCTGGCTGTGGGGCGAGGGCCAGCCGGGTCCTGCTGGGCAGCGCGAGAGAACGGCAGAGCTCCCTGGGGCATGCCCTGCACCCCACGCCTCCCCGCAGCTCAAGGACCCGGGGTGGCGGGGCCCTCTCTCCTGCATGGCGGGTGGGGAAGGCGGCCAAGAACCCACACCCACCCGTGGCGTGGCGTGGCGCTGTCCTGGGCTGCCTGCAGCTCCCCGGGGCCTGCAGGGCGGGCAG
>NW_017728922.1:1416320-1431401 GCF_001723895.1 Crocodylus porosus
CCGGGACATGGGAGCACTCACGGGGTGCAGGCAGCAGCCTGGGGCTTTGAAATCCAGCTCCTGCCCCTGGGGCCTGGCTCTGGCTGCGGGTGCCCAGCTCAGACCCAGACACGTCTTATCTCAGCCCAGAAATAAGGGCTGCCCTGCCTGGGACCCATCCAAAACCACTCGCATGTTTCTTGTGGACCAGAGCTGTGCCTCCTCCTGGCTCTGACCTCTTCCCACTGGAGGCATCTGATCCCCCCACGCGGCCACACAGTCAAGTGCCCAGGAGCCCACACCTGGTGCAGGCTGGGGGTTCACAGGTGTATGCATGGGGCAGATGTGTGCGTATGCGTGTGTGCACACTCAGTGCCTGTGTCGCAGGGGCCAGCAGCACGGCGCTGCACAGAGGAGGCCTCTCTGCATTGGCCAGTTGCTGCCGGCGGAGGCAACTGGGCCACCAAGCAGCGGGGCCCCAGGAAAGCCAAACCTCCCAACTGCCTGGCCTCGCATGTGGACATTGGCTTCGCTGCCGCCAGCCACCAGCGTCCCCAGTCCCGGCGTACTGGAGGCGCACGCGGGTGTGTGCGCGTGGGGGGAGGGAGAGGGAGAGATAGCATCATCAACATAACAAATGCAGCCGCGCGGCTTCGTGCTGCACTTATTGGCTTTCTCCTGTTTATCTATAAATAATTGCAGGGACACAATAGACTTTTAAGACTGCCGAGGAGTTTGTCTCTCTCCAGGAACTGCGCTGCCACTGTGCTGCCACCTTATCTGCTCGCAGAAAGATGAGGGCGGGAGAAATATTTACTGCCAGGGATATTTGTCATCTGCAAATTACCTCTGCTGCTAGGCCACTGCGGGGACGGATGGACGCGCTCCCGCCCGCGCAGCCCATGGGACCGGAGCCCTGTCTGCCTCAGGGACTGCCTGGCTGCGTGGACGGAGGGTGCAGCCCGTGCCTGCCAACCCCGCCCCGGCGGGAGCAGCCCCACAGCGGCTGTTCGGGGGAGCCGGCTGTGCCAGCAGCGTGAGGGAGCCGCCGTGGCGGCGCGGCAGGGGCCTGGCACGAGGAGGCACCAGGTGCGAGTGCCCGGGGAAGCGCCCGACGTCCCTGGGCACTCACACTGGCAAGCCAAATGCTAGAGGAGGAAGCACAAGAAGGAAGGTGCTGGCGCCAGCGTGGGGCCACGTGCGCGGCCCGAGCTCCCTGCCGTTAGGACGAAAGGGCCATGGGGGAGCCCAGCCTGAGCCACTGCCCGGGCTGCGCTGCCACGCCGGATGCACACCCATCAGCAGCAACGTCCTGGCGCCTGTCCCGCTCCACACCCGAGCGCTGCCGCCTCCGGGAACACGGAGCCCGGCCCTGGAAGCGGAGCGGTCGGAGGTCCTGGCTACGTGGGCGCCAGGCTCGATGCAGCGCGCGGCAGGACCAGGCCTGGGGCTGGAGCCGGGGCCGTCACCGAGCTGAGCCCACCCGCTGCCCACGGCACCAGGGAGGGGAGTGAGAGCGGAGGGTGCAGGCAGCTGGCTGCTCAGCCGGGAAATCACCATGTGCCCTCACATCCCAGAGCAGGCAGGGCCCCATGCTGGGGCAGGTGTGAGTGTGAGCGCACGCCCGGGGCGGGCCCATGCCAGCCTGGCCCGGCTACGAGAGAGGTGCCCAGGGCTCCCCTGGGCCGCACTGGCGTTCCTGCCGCGTCCTGGCTCTGAGCTGCACCCCCTTCCCTGCGCCTCCGGCCGCCGCTACCCGAGGCCGAGCCCTGCCCGCGCTAAACAGGGAGGCGGTTCCAGCGGGGGCTGCCGCTGGCCCGAGCCGCCTCCGCGCTCCCTCGCTGCGGCTCGCGTGAAAGCGGGGCAGCAAGGTCAGGCGGCTGCCACGTCGCGTCTGCAAGCTCGGAGGTGGGAATCAAACAGCCGCAGCCAGCAGAGAGCCGTACCGCTCCCGAGCACGGACAGGAGCCACGCACAGCCCCTACCCCGGCCGGGGGCAACGCTGGGATGGGGCTGAGGGCCACGGGCCCCACGACAGCCGTGCCATGGAAATGGGTCAAGGCCTGGCTGAGTAGCGGGGACAAGAGCCGCCAGTGCCAGAGCCAGGCTGGGCGCCAGGACCAGGGAAGCTCTGTGGCGCCTGCCCCCTGCCCCCCAGCGAGCGCAGGCGCTCCTCGCCGGTGCAGGAGTCGGTGCATTCACAGACACAGGGAATCACAGGGGAACACGGGGCTGTGCCTGGGGCAGAGGAGTCACAGTAGCTTAACTGCACTAGCAAGGCTCCCACCATGAAAGCCGGGGAGTGCAGAGAGGATTGGCAGGGCACCGGGGGCAGCCTGGGACGGGTGCGGCGCTGCCCACGGGGCCTGGTGCACGCTTGGACCCAGCCAGCCCCCATGTCCCACGTCTCACAGGCCGCCTCAGCTGGCAGGCATGCACCCCCGAAGTCCCTTCCCCGCTCTGACATGGAGCAGCTGGGGGCTCAGCACCCCCCATACTGAGGCCGCCTGCCACAGCGCTCTGGCTGCGAGGGTGGGCTGTGGAGGAGAGTAGGGAGAGTTCGTGGCCAGCACCCTGCCCCGCTGCAGCAGCGGGGGTCGGTGGGCTGTCCTTACCCGGTGTCCCGTGGGCCCAGCAGGTCTGTGCTGGCTCTGGCGGCAGTGACACCCGGGCAGGTGGAGGGGAGCCACGGCAGCCCCGCAGCCTTTGGAGATGCCGGCATGCGGGGGTGCAGGGGCCTCGAGCGCAAGACTCCTGCAGGAGCAGCAGATGGATGATGCGGTGCCGCATCCGTGGCCCCCGGGGCCGATCCGTCTTGCCGAGCTGGGACGAAATTAAATTATTGTAAAATAAATCTGTAGGAGTGATGAAAAGGCCATCGCCCGGCGGCGGGGGAGGGGCGCGGGCAGGCCGCGCGCCGGTGACGGATGGGGCTGGCCTGGTGATGGAGCACTCGGGGCCGGCGAGCCGGGAGCCCGCACCGCAATCTTGCTAAAGAGACATTGTTTACAGGGAAGAGAGGTTCGGGGAGGAAATTGCCTTTCAAGGTTAAAGGAAAAAATGGACCGAGTCTCGCCGGGAGCTGGTTGATGTATAAAGCAGCTGCAAGTGGAGCCGTGTGCGTGGCCTGGGGAGGAGAGCAAGCACGAGCGAGCAAGCGCCTGGACATGCGTGTGTGTTGAGCTGCACATGTGCACATGCGTGTGCGTGTGCCTGGCAGGAGGGTGAGCGACGGTGGGGGAGGGGGGTGAACAGTGCCCTGCCCGCACAAGCACGTGTGCATGGTCCCGCTGCCCCTGAGCATGGCTGCCAGGCTGCAAGGAAGACAATGGCCCAAGAGGAAGGGGCATGGGGCCAGATCCTGCCAGCGAGCCGACAGGCTGGAGCCCGGCTCCTGCTCACGCCACCCACCTGCCTCCCGGCCGCTCGTCGAGAGCTGCCTGTTTGGAGCCGTCCAGAGGGTTTGGCTTCTGCCTCCAGAGAGGGATCCCAGAGCTCGGAGCCCCCCGGTCCCTGTCCCCTTTCCAGGGGCTGTGGGCAGGCGAAGGGAGCGCTCAGACCAAGCCCGACAGAGGCAGCGGGGGCGGCAGGGCAGGCAGAGCTGGGCAGGAGGGGCCGAGGGCAGGACCCGTGCGGAGACGGGGGACGTTAGCTTGGTGCTTGCAAGAGCAGGCGCCGCACCCCAGGGCGCACCGGGTGGCGGGGTGGGGGCCGGAGGCAGCAGGGCCCGCGCCTGGCCCCAAGCACCGGCAGCTCCAGGCTTGCGGCTCTCGCCAGGGACCGGAGCTGCCGGGGAGCTCTCCCGGCGGGAGCAGCATAGGAATGGACGGATGATTAGAAAAATAATGACTTGGTGCGACACGGCGCTCGCTGGCCAGTTAACAATAAGGCCATTAGTGCGGGCGCAGCGCGGGGAAGGGATTTAGTGGGGGCACGCGGGTGGAGAGGACCCAGTGCCAGGTGCTTAATGGCATTTCAGAGGTATCAGCCTGCTGCAGAGCTCTGACGATGCGGCCGCCGCGAGTCCAGAGACTTCATCCCTCTCTCCCGCAAAATCCCCGGCTGCTTGCTCGGTGCCGGGCGGACAAAGCAGCAAGGCCAGAGTCCTGGCAGCTGGCGATGGCGCCCAGGGCCGCGGCTGGACTCCCGGCATAGCCCCGGCTCTGCTGGGAGCTGTTCCCACGGAGGGGACACGCAGCGGAGTTCCCACTGCAAAGCCGGGGCTGGGACACGCAGCAGCTCCTCGCCCCTCTGCCACGGCCCAGGGCAACCCGGCATCGAGTCCAGCGACCCTCCTGGGTCTGCTGCGACCGCAGGTGCCAGAAGCTTCCCCGGGCGCCGGCTCACCCGTGCCCACCCGCGCAGGTGGGAGATGCCGAGCCCCGTCAGCTCGGCCCCGACTGTCTCCCCTCGCAGCTGCCGGGGGCCTGACCCTCGGTAGCAGCTTGCGGGCCTGCGCGGCCGCTCGCTCCGGCTCTAATGGCCTCGGAGCCGCTCTCGGCGGCATGCGCTTCGCAGCGACCCCGGCCCTCCACCCCCGCCTCTGCAGAGGAGCCGTCCGACCTCTCCCCCACGCGCGGCCTTGCTGAGAGCCCGGCCCTACGGCAGGACCAGACCCCGCACCGGATGGCAGCAGCAAGCGGCACTTGGCTTCGGGACGCAGCTGCGGGAGAGGGGCCGGTGCTCCAGAGACGGGGCCCAGGCCCCAGCCTGTCCTGCCTGTCGCTGAAGCTACACGGCCGGCCCTAGCGCGACACAGGCCTCGCACCCAAACCTGCCACAGGGCAGCCGGGGGGGCCACGGCGGCCAATGTCCTGCTGCTGCGAAGGGTGTTAATATACGCGGCAGAGAGCCCGGGCTGAGGCCGTGTCCCCGCCGCAGACGAAGGCAAACCACCTCCCAGTTTGGACCAGTGTGAGCAGGGGGAAATCCCTTCCTGCCCCAGTGCAGCGTGGGGCTGAGCCGGAGCACAGGGGCAAGACCCTCCGGCCAGGACCCCGCGGGGTTGGTGCCAGCAGGAGCACTGGCACAGCCTAGCCCCATCCCCGGCCCAGGCTGCACTCGACATACAACGCTCTGAGGAAGATGGAAAAAAGTCCTGACCTAGTAATAGGAAGGAAAACATTTCTTCCTGGCCCCAGGTGGCAACCAGCGAAGCCCGGATGCCTGGGGACAGCCACAGCAGAGCATGGGCACCGCTGCTCCCGGATCAGCCCCGCCAGCGCTCATCCACCTTCTCCCCTGGGCGCCCGCGTCACTGCCTCGCTGCTCTGGCAGGGAGGACACTTCGGGCAGGTGCATCCCGCAGCGCCCAAACCCCAGCCCCTCCTCTCCCTGCATCTGTCTCTTCAGTCCGTGTCCGCTGACCCCAACCCGCTGCCACTGGTGCAGAGAAGGGGCCTGCCCCCAGCCGCTGTGTGTCCTGGCACGAGCTCCCGTCCTTGCCTCTGGGCAGGGTGAGCGTTTGTCCAGAAGCCGGCGTCTCTTCTGCCCGCACGGCGCCCGGGGCACGGAGGCAGCCCAGACCAACACCAGAAGGTCGGGGCACCCGTGCCACTGAAAGTGAACACCACCGTGGCAGTGCGCTGCGCCCCGGGGCAGCTAAGTGGGAGCCGACTCGGAGGCAGCGGTGTGCCGAGGCGGAAATAAAGGGTTCCCGAGTGAGCAGACATCCAATAATTCATGGCTACTGAACTGCAACAGGAACAACGGGTAATAATAATGCAGGGAAACGGGGAGCAGCCTCTGATCGTTAGGCCGCTGGTTCAGGCGTGAAGGCAGCGCGCCTAGGGAGCGGGGCAGCTGGGGCCAGCCCCTGCCCCTCGCGCTCCAGGCAGGGCAGCGTCAGCAAAAGGGAAAGACAGGCAGACAGGCGGGCAGGCAGACAGGGCTGACCCCTTTCTCAGAGGCTCAGACCAGCCTGAGGGGTCGCTCAGCTGCGGGGCTTTGCTGCAGCACGGGTCAGCGCCTTGTGTCTATTGGAGACCATGCCCAGGCCAGCCCGGGGCAGCCCTGGCAGCCTCGCACCACCCCCCTGCAGCTGGCATCCCTGCCCAGGCCCACTGCGACCCTCCCAGGGTCAGGGCTTCAGGTGGGGCCAGAGTCAAGGGCAGCTCCTGCATGGATACTCCCCCAGATTGCCATGGAGCATTGCACGACTGTGACCAGTGCACCTGGGGCGGGACAGGACAGTGGGGCTCCAGTGGAGCGCAGCCGGGTCCAGGGCCTGAGGCCCGCCACGGCTCACTGCCTGCAGGGGCTGGCCACGTGCACAGCGACCCTGCCCCTCCTCCCCTGGTGCCCGAGCACTTTGCTAGCTCTTTACCACGGTGCCTTGTCTGTGTTGCCGAGTCCCCCCGCCCACCCGGGATCAATAACCTCTGCAGGCAGATGGCATGCAGCGCCGTGCTTGACGTGCACCTGTCATGTCTCGCGGTGGCCTTTGCGTGACGGCTCCGGGACACGCGCCCCAGACAGCCATGAAATGCCGCCTCCCACCAGCCGCACGGAGGGCACAGGGAAGGGTATTTTTAAACCATCGGTGCAGGCCGAGCCTGGGGAATTCAGTATGACTGCTTGCTCTCTCCTCTGGAAATCCCAAGTTTCAGGTTTTTGTGCCTGCTGAAGCTGAAACCCTGCGTCCTGCTGCTGCTGTGGAGCCCGGCCAGGGGCCTGCCACTGTCACCCCTGCCAGCTGCCCCCCGGAGCCAGCCTGGGGCACTGGGACCCCGAGCACGGGCCTGGGAACCTGCACGTGTCATGGCCCATCACCTCCCTCTCCCTCTCCCTCCCCCTCTCCCTCAGAAGATGCTCTGTCCACACGAGGCTGGGGCTCATCGTAAAGTCTCAGGCACGAGGCCAGCATCCCCAACACGGATATGCCCGGCCACGGCCCTCAGCAGCTGGAGCTGGGGTTTGGAGGCATGGCTGCAGCCCTGGAGGGCGGCACAGACAGTGGAGATAACACAGCTGCCGGCAGCGAGGCAGACACCCACCCGCCTGCTGCCAATGAAAGAGCAGAGCAGCTGCTGCGAAGCGGGGGCATCCCCGCCACCGTGCTCATCAGGGAAAGCTGAAAACGAGGGAGTCTGTGCTGCTAGACACTAGGACCAGAGCCCCTGACGCCCACAGGGATGGAGGAAAACACAGCAGGTGAAACCCCAACAAGCAAGAGGAGCTGGCAGGGCCAAGCAGGTCAAGACCACGGAGCCGCAGGACAGCGCAGACCCGGGCCAAGCTTCCTGGTCCAGGCATCCTGCAGGCCCGAGCACCAGATGTGCCAATAGGCACCGCTGCAGCGCTGAGCCGCCGGCAGGGCCGCCAGAGGCTGCGATGGTTTCACACCGGCGCCAGGGGTTGAGGGCTCTTGCTGCTACCCCTGGGTCAGCCGGGCCCTCGCTCCTCCCCTCAGCCTGCAGCCCCTGGTGCTTCCCCACCCCGAGCCCTGACCCGCAGCCCCACGTCTGCTGGCCGCACTGGGGGTGAGCGGTGGGGAGAAGCCCCACCGAAACCAAGCCTGCGTGCTGGTCTCCGTGGCTGGCAGCAGGGAGGGCAGTGCCCACGCCCTGCCCTGGCGCTCAGCGGGGCCATCCGGGTGCTCCAGCCCAGGGAGGCTGCGGAGAGCGAGCATGTGGTCCCAGGGCAGGAGGGAGCTGGGAGCTGGGAGCCAGGCGCTGGCTGGTTGCAGAGTCAGGTTCAGTGTCTAGGTGACAGGTTTACAAATCACCATCGCGGTGCAGAGAGAGGAGCCCGCCTGCCTCTGCATTCATCCCCGCACTAATTACTGCCTCCCCGAGGAACCCGATCCATCTCACAATAATTGACAAAAGGCAATTAAAAAGCCATTGGGGATAAAGGGGGACATCTCTGGAGGGGACGGGAGCAGAGATTTAGGTGTTTCCTTCCCCTTCCCTTGGACACGTGCCAGGCTCTTGGGAGAGCAGCCATGCGCCGCTGGCACCGGGCTCCAGGACTGCTGTACCCGCAGCTCGGCCACGGGGCTCGGCACAGACCCTCTGGCCTGGGCCACCCAGGGAGGGTGAGAGTGAGGGCAAGGGCCTGCTCCCCGCCACCCCAGCTGCATGGAGACGCGTTTCTCCATGTCCCCCAGTCCTGGCCAGAGAGCTGGACAGGCCCAGCCCCGGGCCGCCGTCTCCAGGGCGCAAGCTGCATGCAGGGAGCGGCAGCCCGGGAGCGGCAGGGCCCCGCGCTGGCTCAGGTGGGCACATGGGGTACGCTCAATGGCTCGTGAGCGGCTGCGACAGGCAGGACGAGGCCGGCCCGGGGAGCAGGGAGCACTTGTGCCCCGTGCTGCCCAGCCCGCAGAGGTGGTGGTGACAGCATGGGGCCAGGCGGGCAGACGCGGGGCGGCGGGAGCTCCATGCCCGGGGAGGGCAAGCTGGGCTCTGGGGTCACCTCCGTCTCCGCCTCGCACCACTGGGGCAGCGCGGGTGCAGACGGTGCCGCCGAGAAGGTTAAACCCTGCGATGAGGACCCGCCTCCGCCTGCGCCCAGGGAGCCGCAGCCTGGCAGGAAACAAAAGGGCAATCAGCAGCGAGTGGAACGGAGCTGGGCGTGAAGAGCCGCTGATTGAGGAAGAGGCTCCAACCGCGGCTGCCTTGAGGGGCCGCGCATCCTGATTGTGAGAGCCGAGCAGGTGTAGGAGCTGCCTGAAACCCTCACCTGGGCAGCCGGGCCACCATCACTGGGGAGGGCAGGGGACGGAGAGGAAAGCGTGTGGGGCCAAGGAGGCAGCCAAGACCCTCCCCGCCCACGCCTGCAGGAGCCACAGGATCCAGCTGGGACCCAGAGCTGAGGGGGCAGGTGGGGACTGCTGCCCCTGCCCCGCCTCCCGCGTGGGGCCTAGAGGCTCCTGCAGGGCAGGGACCCCCACCCGCGGCAGGGGAATGGGCTCCCCCGCCCTTGGGGTGGCGAGAGGCCCCGGTGCAGACTGCCCTGGCCGAAAGCGGAGCGGCTGGGGCACTAGCCCTGCTCGGGCATGGGCACAGTGCTGCCTGGAGACCCTCCCCAGTGGGCCCGTGCCTCGTGTCCCAGCAGGGGCAGAGAGCAAGAAGCCAGGGGCTGCGGGGCACCGAGGGCTGCACCGGTGGCAAAGAGGCCAGTCCACGGCACGTCCCTGCCCCCAGCGCGGGGCGCGGCCCAAGCAGGGGTGGCAGCCAGAACGTCGCTGACCCTGCTGACCGTGCCGTGCTGCGAGCAGCCAGGTGCGTGGCGCATGCGGCTCCGGCCTCGCGCAGGCCACGGACCCTGCCCGGCTGCGAGCGGGGGGGTCTGGTGTGGCACCTCCCACGGTCACCCCACGGCCCAGCAGGTGACCGCGGTGCCCGACACGGGCCCTCCCATCTGGCAGCGCGGCCCCGCTCCGCCCTGGCAGATGGCAGGAAGTGCTGATGCCGGGATGTTCCTCACCATCTGCTCGGTTTAATTGACTTCCTGCAGAAGTTCGGCTTTTTTCTTTTCCCCTTAAAAAAAGTTGAGCCAGTTGCAGGCTGAAATTGTTAATTAAAAGGCCTTTTGATTAGATAGACAAATATTTACCCATTATGGCTGACCCCAGCCATTCTTTCTGTGTCTGCAAACTCAACAATCAGCAGTTATCGCCAGGATCATGCTGCACTGATGAGCTCCCCTCCGTAATCTTTCCCCTTGAGCAGCTCTGGGAGAGTGCGTGGGGGGGGAGCCCTGTGCCCGGCACGGGTGGGGGCCGGATAGAGGAGACGGGCCCCGGGCTCCCTGGGGAGCCTGCCCATGCTGCGCCCTGCCCCGCCGGCCCACGCATCCCGGGTCCCTCGCGCCAGACACCGTGGTCGTGTTTCACACACTCAGCACATTCGTGTCATCATTAGTGCTTGCTTGACGGATGTGGGGCCTGCACATCGCAGCACTGCCGCCGTGGAGGCTCAGGCGCTCCCACCTGAAACCTTCCCAGGCCCGTGCCCCGACTACGGGCGGCCTGGTCCGCCACGCTGGCTCTGCCCAGCCCGCTCCTACCCCGGGTTTACTGCCCCAGTGTCTGATGCAGCAATGCCCGCCCGTCCCACCCAGCCCCACTGTGCCAGGCTGACTGCACAAGGCAGCTCCCGGTCTTGTGTGCCCAGGGCTCCGAGTGGGCCCATTTCCCCCACCCCGCCAGCCCAGTGGACCCGGGGCACGAGTGGGGTCAGGTCTTCCTGCTGCAGGAGGACAGCCCCAAGAACCCCACGTTTCACCCCGTGCCACGTGCCGGGCCGTGGCTGTTGAGCTGTGGCTGCCCCTGGCCCGGGCCCGGCAGCGGGAGGGAGGCGCGGGTACCCCTAGCCCTCGCTCCACCCTGGGCTCCCGGCCTGGCGGCACACGGGATTTCTCCCGCAATCCCGCCCCGTCACACGTGCAGACAGATGTCAGGCCGCAAGACGCGGGGCGCGGCGTCGCCGCCGAGCACGTTGTCAGTTTTAATGTGGTAAGAAATTGATGGATGGTGCCGGGGAACGTGCAGCGTAAATTACCCGTGTTCGGCTCCCGGCCGTGGCTAATTCATTAGACACACGTTTCTACACAAAAATAAAGAGCCTTCTGCAGGCTTTGTTCACAGCGCAGGCTGAAGGGAGGGCCGGGGAGGCGTGGTGCACGCTGGACAGACCCTCGGCCCGGCTGCCTCTGCGCCATCGGGGCCTCGGCAACGGGGCAGGGAGCTTTGCCCCCAGGTCGTGCTGGCCCCGTAAGACCCAATCCTGCAACAACCCTGGAAGATGGGCCAGGACCCCCCAGCCCGGCATCTGCAGCATGAAGGAGGGCTCTTGGGGGAACGCGGCAGCCAAGCTGGGGCTGGAGGAAGCCGACAGCGAGGCAGCTGAGGGGCCTGGGGAGAGCAGGGTGGGATGTCTGTGACATCCGGAAAGACGGCGTCCCACTCCCCTCGTTGTGGACTGGCAGTCCTTCTGCCTGTGCCAGCTGGTCCAGCCCCCCGGGTTCCCCTGGGACAGCCCGTGCGGGCGGCGGGCAGGGGGCGGTGGGGCAGGCACAGCGGCCAGAACCAAACCCGAGCTAATGGGACGCCGCACCAGCCCCGTCCTCGTGAGCAAGCACCATCGAAAGCCTCGTTAATGGGGCAGGGGAGTTAATTGCGATTAAAGCGGTGAGGGTGCTGAGCACAGAGAGTGACCAGAAAGGAAACGCTGAACGAAGCCGTCTCTGCAGGCGCTGGGCAGGGACTCGGCTTCCATTATCCGCGGGTCCGGGGGGGCTGTGCCGGCATCCCCAGCTCCCGAGACGGCACCGCTCGACACAGCCCGCACGCCGGGGCCTGCCTGCCTCATTGCCATGACGACTGCACTCCTGCCTCGATGGAAAACGAAATATTGAACAAAGAGGAGGCGCGGGGGGAGGACTCCAGCCAGGCAGAGACAATCCCAACCAGCCTCCACACGGCACTGGCTGCCTCTCGGGTGGGGGCACATGCGGGAGGAGGGCTGCCACGCCACGCCACGCCACGCCACGCCACGCCGGCTGCAATGCTTGTGCCCAGCGGCAGTGAGCACGGTTCAGCCCGACGTGCCCTGCAGCCTCCGGGTCACCCACATGCTAGGGCTTTGCGGCCTCTCCCACGCGGCTCCAGTCGGGCACAGAGACACTGGGCGGATGCGGCAGGACCGCGTGCAGCCCTTCGACTCCCCCATCCAGGATCACAGGCCTGAGCAGGAAGGGGTGCAACTGGCAGGGAAACAGCAGGGAGGAGGTTACACCCAGGACCCCCACCCCACCCCATCCCTCCAAATGCAGGGCTCAGACCAGCCTCCAGCTGTGTGGGGGTGCAAGCCCAGTTCGGGACCTCCTGCCCTCAGACGTGTCCCTTGCAGTGGTCCTGCCTGCTCCCCAGGGAGGCTGCCCGAGCAGCGTGGGCGCAGCTGGAGGCCTGCAGCCTGGCCTGGGGCAGGGGGCACCCATGTGCCAGGGGGATCTGGATGGGAAGACAACCCCCCAGCCAGGGGCCAGCTGGGGGAGGCGGCCAGATTCAAGGGGCTGGCAAATGAAGCTGGCATCCCCCAGCTGCCTCCCTGACGGCGCCTGGCCCAGCAGGAAGGAACCTGGGTGTCAGACGTTGGAGGCTGCTTCTCCCCAAAATGCAGGGAAGGGGGAGTGCGGGGAGCCTGCTCCCACCATGCCCAAGAGCTGCCCTGGCCTTGCCATGCTCCCAGGACTTCCGCCAGCCCCAGCCCCAGCCCCAGGGGTGCTGCTCTCGCGGCTTTGGGGGTGCCTGGCTCCCTGGCGCTCTCCCACCCCCACGGTGGAGCGGACTCGCCCCTCTAAATGTTCTCCCACTGTAAAAGATCCATCAGGAACCTTCCACTCCAGAGGGATATATATTATCTAAATTTGATAAGACAACTTAATTTCTCTCCGTGTCTGTTACTGGCGATAAAACCGGGAGACTTTTATGACCCGGAGTCCTCTGTAAGATTGTCAGGAACTTATTATACAAGGTATAACTGGATTTCTCTCCACAGATGGCTCGCAGCCATGAGCTGCAACGCAATTCTGCAGCACATTTGGTGGAATAAATGCAAAGAGCTTGTTACAGCGAGTTAGATAAGAGAGAAGGGAGCGCGGCTCTTGCAGGCTAATTCGGAATCTGATCTGCCTTCTCCCCGGCTGTGAAGGACGACGCGGGACAGAGCGTTTCACATCGAGGAGGCTGCAGGGGCTTCTGGGAGCCACGGGGCAACACGGTGCTGGGGTGGGGGGAGAGGCTCCTGGCTTTAGCCGCACGGTGGGGACATCCTGCCCGGCGCTGGGCGAAGCCCTGCCCATCATTCGCTGCCCCCGCCTGTAGACTGCGCTTACATCGCAAAGTAGAGTGTGCTGTCACCAGGGTGCTGCACACTTGCTCGCACACCCCTTGCCAGCTCCCCAGCCCCTGAGCCGCCTGCAGGGCGGGAGGGCAGCAGGGCACGCAGGCCCTACCCCCGGCCCCCCCGAGGGGGGTTCACTGCCCACAAGCAGAGGTGCGGGCACACAGCTGCTCTGTAGGGCTGTGGTAGCATCTGCTTGCAGCCATGTGGGGCAAGGAGACTGCGGCATCACCCACAGCACTCGCAGCCCTGGGCTCGAGGACGGCGTGGCCCCAGCACCATGCAGGAGCGCACACACCTGAACAGCCCAGGTCACACCAGAGTCTGCAGAGGCCCTGTCCAGGGGGCTCGCGGGATGGGGCCTTGGGGTGCTCCATGCTTGGCCCATGCAGGAGACGCCCCAGGTCAGGGAACATGGCTGGGGTGGGGGCCTGGTGGGATGCTTGCTCAGCAGGAAGCGCCACGGGAAGGCAGCCGCAGAGTGCCCTGCACGTGGAGCCTCTAGCGGAGCAGTGGTCCCCCCGCCAGCGGCCACGCACCCCCCTGCACTGGGGACGCACGTGGGCTGTGGCTGCCCTGGGCCCTGGGGGTGCCGCCCACCCTCATCCGTTACAGCTAACGCTGCGCTTGCACCACGCTGCGGCCAGATAAAAGCCTGGCGATTTTTTATTTACTTATTCCCTGCTTCGGCATCCTGCAGGCAGCGTGCCGCGTGGAGTGCTCATTTATCTCCATTTCCCCCTCCTGCCGCCTGTCCCCAGTTTCAGGCAGAGCCTCGGAGGGGAGAGCCTTATCTCTCCGGCACTCAGAAAATAATTGTGGCCTCTCCTTGTCGGAGCCCTGACAGGGCTCCTCAGTGTCAGGGCAGGCAGCCAGCAGTGCAGCCAGCCAGCCCACGCCTCGCCCCAGGTCACGCCGGGCGTCCCATCCCTCCAGCCCCGGGCTGCCAGCCCGCTCCAGGCTCCCTGCAGCCCCCAGCGTCACCTCCCCGCAGGGCAGGGAGGGCTCTCCAATCCTGGCTTTGGCAGAGGAAAGGGAATACCAGCCTCACTTGTCGCCTTGCCTGCACAACCTCCTCGCTCGGACGCTAGTCCCTGCAAACTCTAGGTCCACGCACACTTGTGAGAACGTGCACATGCCGGGACACACGGCCGCCAGCGCACACAGCCCTGCAGGCCTGTCCCCCAGCGGAGGCAAGGGCCCTATTCAGCTCAGCCAACTCCCCCCTTGCTCCAGCGCCGGGTCCCTCCTGCAGCCCCGCTGCCCATGTCCACCTGTCCATCCAGCGAGGAGGATGGGTTCAGACTCTTCTGCCTGCAGTGGCTTCTTGCTTCAGTGTCACTGCTGAAGACCAGGTCTCCCGGGCGCTGAGCGCAGTCGGGGAGAGGCAGGAGCCGGCTGCTGCTCCGGCAGGCCCTGGTTACCGATGGCGGTGCCATGCTGGGGCAGGACGGGTGTCAGAGGCGCCCGCTGCTTCGCCCTTCCAGCCCCGCGCCCAGAGCCTGGTCAGCAGCTCGGCTGGAGCCGAACGGCTCGGCCGGGGCATGCGGCTGGAGACCCGGGAGGCCACGCTCCCTGCCCCGGCCCGCCAGGTCCACGGGGAGGTGCGCGGCCTGTGTACTGTGGTCCCCAGAGCCCGGGCCCACATGCCAGCGCCTGGGCACCGCTGCCCTGCACAGCGGGCTCTGGAGCCCAGCACATTTAGCATTCAAGAGAAAGGAAGATGAAAAACTAAGTTCCTTATCTCAAGGAGCCTATAGTGCCAGCACGGAAATTCAGAGCGTCTCGTTGTCCAAGGTTAAAGAGTGAGAGCTGAGGCATGAAAAGGCAGGAGATAAGATGAAATGTTTTCTGTCCAAATGAATGGGCTCCACTCTCCTCCGTAATAAACGATCAGTGTCAATATGACAAATTAATTCTGCATCCAGATCCATTTAGAGCGCACGGGCGGGGGAGGGGACCAGGTGGAGCGTCAGCATTTCTGCCTCCGCCGCTTAAAAGTCAAATTAGAGCATTAGGCAGAAACGGGAAATTAAAAACCCAGGGCCCCAGGAGCGCGAGCACGGCAGGGCGCGGGGGCGCAGCGGGGCCAGGCAGCTCCTTGGCACTCCCGGGCAGGCTGCGGCTGGGCAGGAAGCTGCACCCTGCTGTTATAGTATCATAGTATCATAGTAGCTAGAGTCGGAAGGGACCTAGGTAGATCATCTAGTCCGACCCCCTGCCTTGGCAGGAAAGAGCACCGGGGTCAGATGAC
>NW_017728922.1:1432241-1437425 GCF_001723895.1 Crocodylus porosus
CCTTCCAGGTTGCTGGGGCTCTGGAGCGACCGCAGCCAGAAACAACTCCCACGACAGGGAGTAGGCCGCGCCGGTCCGGGGCCGTGGAAAGGCTATGCGCCCCTCGCTCCAGAGACCGCCCGCCTTCCCCAGCGGGGCCGGGGCCGGGGCCAGGGCCGGCCTCCGACACCACGCACCTGGCGCAGCCCGGGGGGCAGCCTGAACCAGCAGAGACCCCCCACGCCTGCAGCCTGTGCCCGTGCCCGGGCTGTGCCAGGCCTGGCCCCGGGAGCCGAGCTGCAGACGGGTGGGAGGCTCCCGCACGGGAGGGCCCTGGGGCTCCGCTCAGCCCTGCCGCGCACCTGCACGGTCCGCCCGCCCTGGGGCTCGACCCCGAGGCCCGGCCACGAAGGGCAGCCCCGGCCTGGCCCCGCGCTGCCCAGGGTGGACCGTGAAGGCACCTGGCGGGGCTGCGCAGCGAGGGGCGATGGGGCGAGGGGGCTCGGAGGAGCAGGGGAAGCCAGGGAGGCTGCGTCCTGCGCCTGCAACCGTGGGCACTGCAGCAAAAGCAGCGCTCCGGGCACGCGGAGCTGGCACGGCCGCCCCAAGCTGCAGGCATCCGACCGAGAGAGCGGGATGGGTGAGGGGCAGCACGGAGCCGCGCGGGCACAGGGTGGGCAGCACCGGGCGCTGGAGGACAGAGCTGTGGGACGAAAGGAAAGGCGCTGGGGGAGCGCGGGCAGACGAAGACGATGACACCGGGCCTGGCCAGGACAATCACTGCGCGGAGCTCGGAGCCGCCCAGGACCAGCCAGACGCAGCTGCCAAGGGGCAGAGCACACTGGGCCTGGTCCGGCCTCCCCCTCCCCGGCTCCGGGGCCGCGCAGCTGGCAGTGCCGTGGCTGCCCCGCTCCACCGCGGGCCAGGGCAGATGCCTCGACACCTGGACAGAGGCAGGCCAGGCCCAGCGCCGCGGTGACCAGAGCCTCCGGCCCTGCCCACCTGGCCCCCACTGCCCGGCCTGGGCTGGGCGAGGGGTCCCACCAGCCTCGTGAACCAGGGACACACGTGTTGCCAGCCTCTCCCAGCAGCGCTGCCCCACCGTGCCCGCTCATGGCCCATCCCGCCGTCCTGTCCTGCAGCATAACCCAGATTTCCTCAACCCCTCTCACCCATTCGATTCCTCTGGATTAACCTCGATCCCAGTAATAGATGCTCTAACCAGCAGTCAGCCCCATGCCAGGGGACTTCATCCATATGTTCTTGGAAGGCAGAAAGTAGATAAATTCTTAGAGAAGGTCTTAGGGAGCAATTAGGAGGACTTAACCCCCTTGGTGTCAGCCTGCCTGGACCCAGGACAGCTTGGCCCTCTCCCAGCCCACAGCGCAGTGGACAGGCAACGTGGCGGAGGCCGGGGCCCTCCTGGCAGCCCTGCCCTCTGCCCCACGGCTGCAGGGAGGGCCCTGCGGCTTGGGCAGATGCTTGCCAGTTAACTCGGCATCCCCGCATCCACCCCAGCCCAGACACGCATCGCAGAGCAGGGACCAGGAGACCGCGCCTGACAGACAGACGCCCGATGGATGGATGGGCGGTAATTTGTAAGAGGCAGGCACGTGGCTGGAAACCTAATGCTGCTCCGCTCCTGCTGAGACCCTCCGGCTGCCTTCACAGCGATGCCGGCCCCCGCGCCCTTCCCGGCACCTGCAGGCCAGCACCGCGGCTGCCCCGGTGTTGAGCATGCCCCGGCTGGCTCCGAGTGTGGCCAGGGGTCCCAGGCTGTGCCCTGCAGCCAGGGGCAGGCTGGAGGGGACTGGGGCTTGCCCGGCGGGGCAGCCCTGTGCCTTGGCTGGGTTCCCTGTCTCTCGGGCATTGGCCTTTGCACCATCCATCTCCGTGATAAATCCTGAGGCTGCACCAGAGCGCGTCTCGCAGCAATTTCCTCCCGGCCCCTGGCGGTCAGAGGGGCTTGACCTGAATGATCACTATTGAGCCACGGCACTGTCTCGTCAGCCCCAGACCGAGGCCCGGAGCCCAGCAAGCGGCTGTCTGGCTCCGCACTGCCCTTGATTTATGGCTGGGACTTCCATCAGAGCCACATGCTCTTCCCAGCTGGGAAAGGTGAGGCGAGCTGCTCGGATGGAGCAGGGTAGGAGACATGGGCAGGTGGCATGGCCCAGAAAGAGCGAGCCCCAGGGGTCGGGAGCCCGTGGCCTGCACCCACAAGGGTGTTGGAAGTGCTGGCCACATCCTGGGCTTTGTTGCCATGACCCATCTCGAGCACAGCCCTGTCCGCAGTGCCCAGGCTCCCTTTCCCGGGCAGCGCCTGCCTCGCACACAGCATCCCCTTCCCAGCAGACAGGCACCCACCCCAAGCAGCAAACCTTTGAGAAAGGGGGGAAGCATCTGCCTCTTACACACACACACACACACACACACACACACACACAAACTGAGGATCCCGTCCCTCTGAGCAGTCTGCACTTTGCGGGAGAAACAGAAAGGAGGTGGCACCGGGGTGACACTGCCAGGGGTCTGATGGAGACAGGTTTGGTCAGCGATGCTCAGCAGCTGGTACCAGGAAGTGGCAACACAGGACTGTCGGGTCCAATCCAACCGTGCAAAGATGACGGCTGTGCTGGGCTGCCATGGAGCAGACTAGGGGGTGCAATGCCAACGCCAGTGCCAGGCCGGCTGCTAGCAGAGTTCCTCCTATGAGGATCTGAAATGCAGGCACCCTCGTGCCTCCCCTGTCCAGGTGACCTGCCTTCCCCATCCTGTCACAGAGCCTGCAGGATCTTGCGCCCAGTCCTCCCCTGGGTCTGCAGCCTGTGGTGCGAGGTCAAAGCCAGCCAGGTGTGGGCACGCACAGCCCATCCTGCCCCAGGGAGCTGCCTCACATCACGGGAGTGCTCACCAGCTCAAGCGCTTGCTGGGAGCGGAGCCCGAAGGCACCGTAGCGGGGCACGGTGGGGCCCGAGTGCCCAGCCCCGGGCAAGGCCCTGCGGCCGCACTCCCCGGCGTCTCCAGAGATTGCTGCGGCCCACATTCTCCAAGAGGCCACCGGCCCCTGCTCACACACGGTGACCGTGCAGATGAGCCAGGCCCCGCGAGACGTTCGCTCCTGGCACCAGGCATGCAAGTCCACCCCCCATGCGATGGGCCCCTGGCGCTGCTCTGTAGCAGGGGTGCTCCCACGAGCACTGGCCACGTGGCAGGGGTGCACGAGGGCCGGCAGGGGCCCCACGCCAGCAGGCAGTGCTGGGAACGGGCCGGGCCGTGTAGCAGGAGACTCATGACAGCAGCCCTTGGCCAATTCACGTAGAGGTGGGGAGGTCTCCTGGGCGGCCCCCCCAGCCCCCAGCACGGGGAGAGCTCATGACCCCTGGGAGCCGCTGCCACGAGCTGTCACTGCCGGTCGCACTGAATATTTAAAAGCTGGCTGAATCTGAAGTGACACATCCATCATTGACCATCTGCCACTCTCCGCGGGCAGCCCGCGGCGCTGCCTGACATTTCCGCTCGGCCCTGACATGAGCCAGTAACTCGCAGCTGAAAGGAATCAGCTTCGGCAGCGTGACGGGGCCCCACTCCCTAACCAGCCCCGGGCCTCCGTAGCATGACGCAGCGGGGGCAGCCCCGGGCCGCACCAGCACCCCGGTACCGTGGCCAGCCACGCTGTGCTCAGGGCTCGGGCTCCAGCCACTGGCAGCCCCACGCTGCAGGCTCCAGCCCTGGCAGCAGGGAGGGCAGGAGGCTGAAGCAGGGAGGGAGCTCGTTGCAGCTCAGTCCCCTGGTCCTTGCAACGTTCCTCATTCCCTCCCCTTCCTGGCCACAGCCAGCCCTGCTAACGGAGAAAGCCACGTCGATGCCGTGACCTCGGGTGGGAGCCGGGCTGGGGTCGGGTGCCCTCAGTCCCTGCTGCTCCCCGCAGAGGCTGCGCTGCCGGTCTCCCATGAGACCCAAGGTGCAGCCTGGCAGCTCCAGCTGCAGGGAGGGGACAGCTTTGTCCCTGCCGAGCTTGGCTGGACTCGATGGCCACGGCCGATGCCTGCTCTGTGCAAAGGCCCAGGGCAGCCGGCAGCTCCTGCCCAGAGCCGGCGGCACTGCCGGCATCAAGAGGATATCAGGCTAGTGGAGGTCACGCCCGTGAGGCGAGATGAGGGCGTGGGTGGGTCTTCGCTCCTATGTCCCCACCTGAGTGCGTGCACACGGGGCAGAGCTTCACGCTGCAGGCAACCTGCTGCTGCAGCTACTCACGCAGGAATTGCGGTGCTGCACCGGTGCCTCCAGAGTACCACAGTCTTGCAGGGAGTCTTCCCTGCTCTCCTGCCTCCCAGCGTAGCTGCCCCCTTCCCCGCACCATCCCTGCTGAGCGCTCCAGGCCCTGGCAGCTGATGCTTCCTGGGGCTCATTCCCCCCACCTAGCCCTTGGGAGGACTGTCCCTCTGGGGACAACAGGGTGGGAGGACAGGGACCCCACCTAGCCCCCACTCTATACCCAGAGAGAGCAGGCTGGACAGGGGCTGCCCCCGGCCATCTAAAGCCACAGAAACAGCAGCGATGCCCGCGCCCTGCCACAAGGTACCTGCAAGGCGAAGTAGGAGCCTGCACTGCAGCTTCTGCACAGTGCCCGCAGCAGCCCTGGGAGAGGTCTGGTCCCATCCGGGTCGCTGGTCTAGAGCGGGGGAGCACAGCACGATCCCCTGTCAGATGGCCTTGGGCATCAGTAGGGTGGGCAGGGACCAGGGGGGCTGGCAGGACAGTTTCTTTCATGCCCTGCACCTCCAGCAACAGGCAGCAGCTCTGGACAAGCCCCCAGCAGAAGGAAGAAACAGCAATTACTGTCCAGTTTAAATTAGGAGGCGCTGCAGCAAGGCATGCATGAGCTGCCCCCACCCAAGAGGCTGGCAATGCTGCGGCCTGTCCACCTTTCTGCTGGAACCGCTGCCCTTTGCAGGGCTGCCAGGAACAGAGGCCGAACACGTGCCCCACAGCTGTACCGGTCCTTGCCCCTCGATGCGCCCGCAGTCACCAGGCTCTGTACGACAGCAGTCTCCTGCAAGCCCGTCCCTGCCGTCCGGAGCAGGTCCCATCTGCTGTGGCTCTGAGCAGCCCAGCAGAGCAGGGGCTACAGACCGCAAGGGGCATGGTGGCTGCCTGGGGAGGAGAGCCAGGCTCGCGGCAGGGCCGTGTCAGGCCTCGCTG
>NW_017728922.1:1438050-1447943 GCF_001723895.1 Crocodylus porosus
CACGTCACTTTGACCACTGACGTCTATTTCGAGCCAAAAGACGGCAACAGAGACACTCCAGTCACCATGGCGGGTCCCCAGCTGGCCCAGCACGATGTCTCCCTGTGAGCTGTGGGACATGCAGGGCACGGCTAGCAGGTGCAGTGGGCGCAGAGGCCCGTGACTGCCCTTGGGTGGCACGGCAGGGCAGCCGGGCACTGCTCAGCACGTCTCCGGGGCCCTGCACGCAGAGGCTGAACGCAAGGCAGCCACGCAGCCAGGCCTAGCACGGACTCGTTCCCCCCCACCGCCCCAGAAGGCCAACGTCCCCTGTAAATGCCCTCCATAATTACGCTGAAAGCTATCAAACGATCTAATTTAATCTCTTTGTGAAAATAAATAGCTAAAGTGGCCCTAGGTACGTGCATAAATACGTCAGCTGTATGCTGGGCCTGTTGTGATTTCTCCCAGCGCGTGTGCTTGTAGCGCACCCTTAATAAGCAGATATTTACGGTGCGGCGCGGCGCGCCCCCCGGAACAGGGAAGGACTTCTGCTGAGCAAGCAGGAAAACAGCTTAGGCTGTAATAAACCAGGGAGGGGAGGGAGTTGAAAGAAAACACGTCGGGCAATTAATTATCAGGCGTTGAGCAGCCATATTTTTTTATTAAACAAATATGCAAATACAGTGGAAGAGGCTGTGTTGGCGTTTGGGGGATTCTTCGGGATGACGGTTCATTTTGCGCCCGGCACGTGTGCAAGTGCCTGGGTGCATTTGTGTGTGTGAATGGGTGTGGGGTGTAAGTTGGGGGGGGTGTGCATGTGCATGAGGGTGCAGGCTCCTCCACGGCTGCAGGCACAGGGAAAGGTGCACATGCATCTTGGTGTGAGGGCACGTGCACTTGTGCGAGTGAGCGTGACACACCCCCTGCCCTTGCTTGCCGTCTCATCCTTCTCTCTGCTTTGCTTCTTCTATAAATCTGCTGCATGCTTCATTAACCCTGATAAATATGTGGATTAGCGCCGGGCAGGGGCTGCCAGTGCCTCAGCCTGCAGGGCCCTGCTCCCTGGGCCACTCGCATCATGGCCACCCAGGAGCCCCGACCGGGGTGCTGGAGCCAGAGCTGAACCAGGCGATGAGCCAGGCTTGAGCACACGGCGGGCAGCTGGGGGTAGCGGGCCAGGGAGATTGGGGGCCGGAGACCCGGGCCCGGGTAGTCACTGCAATGCCAGGTCCATCACCTGCACCGAGGGCACCCTGGTTGCGATCCGCCCTGGGATGGGGAGCGGAGAGCGGACCCCGTGCGAGCTGCCAGGGAGAGCTGCTGCTGGCAGGAGCAACAGGGCGGCGGGTGACATGCTGAGACACGAGCAGGCAGTGCAATGCTCTCCCTATTAGTCCTCATTAGCATGTGGCTGGAAGACAACAGGAGCTTAAATGAGGAAGACATTGCTACGGTCCCGACTGTGTACAAGAGCCTGACAGCTGCAATGCAAGACACCTCCGCAAGTTATCACGCTGCGCTAGGGCACGCAAGCACGTGGGAGTGGATCACCAGGCTGCTCTACGACTCCTCCAACACATCACCCAGCAGGCCCCCAGCCCGGCCCGGCCCCCCTGCACACACCCAGGCGGAGAGGCAGTGGGGGCCGGGCAGGCTGCCTGCACGCCCGGGGGAGGAGCAAGCCCACAGTGCCTGGACGGGGGTGAGGGGTTGTGGGGTACGGAGCCACACTGCCTGGTATCCACAGGTGCCCCAGGCAGGGCACATGCAAGTCCCACGTGTGCGGAGCAGCGCAGCCCTGCATGGAGCAACGGGAACGCGCCGGAGGCTCGGCAGACAGGAAAAGCCGCGTGTCATTCAGAGGCGTGCGGCCCCCCGCCCCTCCCTGGCCCTGCCACCCGCCCGCGGCCCCACGGTGATGGATTGATAGGCAAACCCACTGACACCCAGTCATAAGTCATCAGGCTTTCGTATGGGTAAATCACAAGTAATAAGCTTTCCCACTGGAATTAGAATGACATCCCAGAAAATTATGTCTTGGTTTAACAGCAGATGACAGAGCAGCACCGGGCTCCCTCGGAGGGCAGCCTTTGTCTGCCTGCCAGGCAGCAGCCGGCGCCACCATGCCGCGGCCTGCACCGGCTGCCCGCAGTGCCTGCCGCGGCTGGGAAACGCCGTGTCATCCACACGGCTCCGAGCACACCCTGGCGGGGCCAGGAATGGGCTTGGGGAGCCCACAGGACGCAGGCCTGTGACCGGGATACAGCAGCCCCTGCACCCTCCGTGCTGCAGTCCAGACCCAGCGCAGGGGCTGCAGGGAGCCCCACAACCCGCCTGGGCTCGCTGCTTCCTTCAGGATCAGAGGCCACTGCTCGGGGCCCTCCCCGAAACCTGGGCGCTGATAAGATGATGCCTGCTCCGGGTAAGGGGCGCTGCCAGGAGCACGGACTTCGCTTGGCCGCCATGCCCTGGGAGCAAGTGCCACTCGCATGAGCCGACACCGCGGAACTGAGCTGAGAGCTCGCCCGCGGGGCAGGAGCCAGCCCCTGGGTGCAAGGGCGGCAGGTGGAAACGAGACCCCATCCAACCCCAGCAGGGACCTGACGCCAGCAGCGCTGCCTGTCCGTGACCCCAGCGCCACGCCTTACACCGGCGCCTTCCCAGGTCCCGAGGGCAGATCGCCCCCCACCCCGCGCAGGCTGGAGGGCTGTTGCTGGCAAGTCCCTCCTGCGCAGCCCGTGGCTCCCAGCAAGGTTCGTTGCTGCCACAGCAGGAAGTGGAAGCGACTTGTGTCCTTCCTTGGCCCAACCTCACAATCCTGCAGCCTCTTCCACCCGGCACATGTGACACGCAGCAGGACTCGGCTGCCGTCCCAGCAGCGTGGGGAGCCAGCGCAGGCCCTGCCGAACAGCAGGACCCCGGGCGAAGAGTGGCCTAGGCTCCGTGGGGCCTGCAGACAGGGACTGCAGTGTGGTGCCTCTCTCCTTGCTCTGGGATTTGAGGCTAATTGATCCTCATCTCCGTCTCTCTCTCTCAGCATCTCTGCTTGTGGAATGTCATTTTCTTCAGAAAAGGCTTTTTTGCAATTACTGTGAATTACACATGAAAAGCGAGCGGCCACATATTGATTGGAGCCTGGGAAAAGCACTGGAGCCATTTAGAGTAGATTAACTTTTTTGGGAAAATGGTTTCACAGTTATTTAAAGAGATTAATCAGTTCATTTCAGGTCGTTTAGCTGCGCTCTGCTCCACGCGCTCCCGCCAGGCCCCTCCCATGCGCTGGCGGTGTCCGCGCTGCATGCGCGGGCTGCCGCCGTGCTGGACGGCGCTGCGTGGCTTGGGCCGGAGCACACAGCCCGGCGGGCAGGACTCTGCTCCACGTGCAGGACGACGCTGCGGCAACAGCCTCCAGGCCCTGGCCACAAGCCATCGGCCCTCTGGGGAGATGCACAGGAGCTGCCAGGGCTGGCAGCAGCAAGGCCTCACGGCCCCACGTGGCCTGGGGAACACTTTCACCTGGGGCATCTCCCCCAGCGATCAGCAGTGTGTGTCCAGTGCCACGAGCCGTGGGGAAGCTTCCCAAGGGCGTGCCAAAGCACGGTCGTGCTCACGCTCCCCCCGCAGACACCTGTTGCCCCGTCTCCAGCTGGAGCAGGATAGTACAAGGGTTGTGGCACCCACTTTCCTGCCAGGAGACAGTGCGTCCTCCCCAAAATGCTGCAGAGCACGTCCTTCTTTGGGGAGAAAGTGCAGAAGTCAAATGGCTCCTGAGGTGGAATATTTTCCAAATGTCAAGACAATCTGTGCTACATTACGGCTAAATGTGATAATCTTAACGCCTGGCTTCTTAATGTCAGTGGCACTGAAGTCTGATGGATTGACAAACAGCCAGAATGACACGCAGTCATAGCTGATAAGGGCTCTCTCCAGGGAAATCACAGCTTTTTTAAGATGTTGGCAGCTACAACCAAGTACCTTTTTATTTAAAAGGATTACAAGCATTGATTGCACTTCCTGTTTTCCTTTTATCATATTTCTGCACCCAAGTGCAGCCTGTGTTGCTAACGGAGCCTTGCAGACAATTATTTTGGGATAACGAAGGCGTGTCAAGCCGGCTGTAATGAGGGTTTTTAATGCCTAATTGGTGTGCTCTTTGAAGGGACTGCAACAGCCGTGTGGCTCCTGGCAGAGGTGAGCAACCCCAACCAGGCATCAGCCGACACATGGATGGGGGCCGGGCAGATGGCTCCTGCTTGCTTCCCTGCCAGAAAAGGGACTAAAACATTGCCACTTCCACGGCGAAGATGCTGGTAATTGCGCTCAGGGTTTGAACGACACTTTGACTCTTGCAGGCAGGGGTGCCTGCAGAAACATTGGGCTGCCCATCATGATGTCCTAATTTAATTGGAGATGCCCAGGTTATGATTTTCAAATCTTACATGGGGGGCTCTCATCCCTTGTGGGAGGGCTCAGCCCCCCCAAACTCTGGGGCCAGGGCCAGTGGTCTGCCCGGGAAGGCGCTGAGCTGTGCGGGTGGCGCTGCCCCGGCGCTGGCGCTCCTCCCCGCAGCACCAGCACGGAGCTGCCACCGGCGCAGAAGCCGACAGCGCTGGGCTCAGGGCCTCCTCTTGCCGTGCGAGAGCTGGGATAGTGCAGGCAGCCCTCAGACCTGCCCCCGACTGCTCCTGGAGCGGCATGAATTCACCCTGGGCTCAACCGAGGTGGCTGCTCCATGCTCAGGGCCGCAGGAAGCTCAGGACCGACGCTCGCACGTGCAGCAAACTACAGATCCGGCCTGCAGCTCTGCCCATGGCGCCTCGCCACGAGCATCCTGCTTCCAGCCCGCTTGCCCTCACCACCAGAGACTCAGCAGCCAGGACGCATCTGATGGCTTTGCCGTTTGGCTGTGGTGCTGCGCGGGGCGGTGGCAGCTGCCTGGGCCTGTCCACATACGTGGCTTCAGTGTCTAAATGCTGCTGTCCATGCAGGTGAAGAGCGAGGGATGCCGGGGATTGCCGTGGTCTGAGCACAGAAGAGGGCAGAGGCAGCTACGCCAGTCCTGAGCCAGCCCGTCTGGAAGGAGATGCACGAGTAAAGTTCCCCAGCACGCTTGCAGCATCACAGGTTTCCAGACCCTCGCAAGAGTCAGGCAGGAGCCGCTCGGGGTCAGGCAGTGCCAGAAGAGCCGAGCTGCAGCCATGTGGAAGCTGCGGTCTGGCAGCTGGGGGGGGCAGGGAGGCCACGAGGCTGGAGGGCCCAGAGGAGGCAGCACCAGGACACAGCAGCTCCCCCCGTGGCAGGGGCAGAGGGGAAAGGGCGCTGGTTTTGCAAGCTGCTCGTTACCAGACGGCTCGTCCCCGTCTGCCAGGCCCGGCTTGTGTGCAGGTTACAGAGACGTATGTTCCTCCCGGGGCGCGTAGCGATCACCATCCCTCCTTCCACTTCCCCGTAACGATCTCAGCACATCGCATCCATCTCCTGCAAATGCCTCTCCGGGGGCGCACGGACATCTCGCCTGCTGGCACCCGGCATGGCGCGGCGTGGCGCAACATGCAGGCGCTGGAGGTGACTCTGCTGCGGCGCGGCGGGGAGGGGAGGGCGCAGCGGTGCTGTCTGTGGTGCCGGCCCAGCACAGGGCCACGAGCACAGAGACGACACGCTTGTCACTGCGCCTCAGGCACCGACGCAGTCACAGCAGCGGTGCAGCCACCAGCACGCGCGCAGAACGCCTGCATGCGAGCAAACCAGGGCTGCGCCTCGGGAGTGGGGTCTCAGCCCATCTCTGCGGCTGAGCCAGAGGCAAGCGCTGGGCTGCCCACCCCGAGGACAAAACGCAGGGCCCTGCTCTGCCCAGCGCCCCAAGGACCCGCCCCTTCCTCGGTGCCATCTCGCTGACCAGCGCCCGCACCTCCTTCCAGCTCTGCCTTTGGCTGGAGGCATCCTGACACGCTCCGCTGCAGCCGGCCCAACAGGAGCCTTGCTCCCGGTCGTGTTTGAGCATCCATCACTTCATGGGCAGATTTAGTTTCTACCCACACGATCTGCTGACCTACATAGCTGCCACCGCAGAATTTAGTGCGCTCCCCTCCTGCTCTGTGCGCCCAGCTGTATGTGCTGCGTCAGGCCTTTACGAGAGCTGCTGCAGCGCCCGCAACTGCTCTTTGGACCCCAGGCGAGAACGCTGCGCGCCTGCCAGCCGCCTCCGCACTCCTGCATCCCACGGTGCGGAGGACAGGCTGGCGCGACTCACGGCTGGTAGAGATGTGGGAGTTGTGCATTACGAGCACAGAGCCCATTGCATGGCTGAGGCGTGCTGCAGCAGCCCACGACCGATCTCTGCAGCGGCACATTTCCTTGGAGAGGCTAAAGCCCAACGGCACTGACCTGCGGCGCCCAGAGCCACTGGCACGAGAGCAGTGAAGGGGTGATGGGAAGGAGCCGCCATGCGAACAAACAGGCACAGCCACATGCTGCACCTAAAGTACCACGTGCCAAAGCCCTACCAAACGCCATGCATTCAAGGTGCCCGCTCCACAGGCTTGAGGGTCCTGGAGCACGCGGATGAGGACGATGATGGTGCAAGGGGGGAAGGGTTGTCAGCAGCAGACTCCGAGCCCTGCGGCAGCTGAATCATGATGAAGGCAGCACTGGGCACCAGTCCGACCCCCTGGGCACAGCGAATGCAGCGCAGGAGGTGGCCCCAGCTGCAGGCAGGAGGCACGGACACCGCCTCCCTGGACACGAACGCCTCCGCAGCTGGGGTGGGTCCGGCCTTGCATGCAGGAAAGGAGACGGGCAAGGTCACGGGCTGGGCCCTGCGCATACTCCCCTGTTGGGCCTGTCCGTGCCTGGGGGATCCCTCGACCTCTGGGGGCTGAACGTGCAGCCCAAGCCAGCAACGCGTGAGCGGGCTGCGGGACACCGAGCCCCGGCGAGGGGCAGGGAAGACGGGGCTCCCCGCGCTTCAACGCTCCCAACACAGTGCCCCCACGCAGAGCCCGGCGAGCTGCTCCTGCAGCGCCGGGGATGCAGGAGCAGGGGGCCGGAAGGGCCCCCGGTGCTGCAGGCTCCTTGCACCCCCAGAGGCATGTGCCCAGCCCCACTGCAGGATGGGAGGCAGCACCACGCGTGGGGGCACCTCTCACGGCGCAAGGCCCAGCTCCCCACCCGCAAAGCACAAGCCTCCTTTTTGGCAGGTGCACAACGAACTCCAGGTAGCAATGTCCCCTTCCCCCACCGCTGCCTCCCGCCTGCGTGCACAGCGCGGGGCAGGCGTCCAGGGCTGCCCTGACCCCACGACAGCCAGAGCGCGGGTCGTCTGCCTCGAGGACAGGCTGGCGGCGTGTTGTGCAAGGCAGCAGCCTCCTCCCGCCTCCCCTGCCCCGGGTCGCCTGCGAGGACCAGGCCCGTGCCCCAAGCGGCTCGCACGGCCCAGAGCGCTGGGCCCCGCACCTCCCTCCAGGGGCACGACGGCGCTCTCCTGCCCGGGGCCCGGAGCAGCAGGCCCGCGCCGTCGTCAGCGCCTTGTTGCGGTGCGGCTCTGCGGCAGCCCTGCCCTGGTGCAAGCCGGGCCGTGCGCGGCAGGGCCAAGCGCCAGCCGGGGCTGCGCCCCCCAGCACCGGAGCTGCCGTCTAATGAAAGCATGTTAACAACACAGCACGAGGGACCCCGTCAAATAAGTAGGTAAGACTCAGTCCAGGCGACAAGGAAATCGTTTATTTCCAGGTCCTAGAAAGACCTTGAAAAAGAGGAACAAGGGCAAGGAAATCACCTCCCGGGTCTGTCTGGGCAGAGCGCAGCCCCGACCCCCTGCCCGCGCCTTCCCTCCGCCGTGGCAGGTGCTGGCGGTGGCAAGGGAGCGACCCCCCCACCCGGCGCCCCGATGCCCTGGGACCTGTCCCAGGGAGCCGCCGAGCTGGGCGGCACCAGGCACCGCTGTATGCGCCAGCGGCCGGAGGGAAGGGGCTGGGCTGGGAGCCAGTGCGGGCAGGGGGACACGCACCCCGCTCGCTAGACTGCCCCTGCCGCCGCGCTCGGCCCTCTGCGAGGAAGGCCGGCTCAGAGGGCAGGTGGGGAGGCCTGGGGCAAAGCACGGAGAAGTTCCTGAGGAAAGAGAGGGCTTTCCCTGCCAGGGCTCGGGGCGCTGAGCACATGCGGAGGGAACGGGACAGGAGCCTGCCTACGTACAGCCCCTTCCACCGACGGCGGGTAGAGATTGCAGGGAAAGACCCTCGAGGCATGGCGACCAGGGCACAGATGCCAGGACAAGGGCTGCGCCTGCGTCCCACGGCCACGGCCACGTGGGGCCGAGTGAGATCACGAGAGGAGCTGCTCTCCTCCGCGGGGCAGAGCCCCGGGCACTTGCTGGGACCGCAAAGACGTGGCAGCCTGGGGTGGCTGCAGCGGGGACCTCTGCACCCCGCTTCGGCATGCGTCTCGCCCCCTGGCACCATAGCAAGTGCTCGGGGCAGCAGGCTGGGCCCTCATGCAGCCGGGGAGCAGAGCTCAGCCCATGCACACTCACGAGGGCTGACTAGCCCCGGGCAGGAGGTGCCCATCCCAGCACGCCCTTCACCCGGCCCCGCGGGAACACAGGACAGGGCACGGGCCTGCAGCATCGCCCGCCCTGCAGGCACAGCTCACCCGGGGCCCGGGCTCTCTAGGGCCGTCTACTGTGCCTGCTCGCTCCCACCCTCACAAGCCCATCCTGCCAGCAGCTCCCCGGGGCCTGTGGGACATCACCCCTAAGCGCATCTGGGGACCTGCAGGGCTCCGAGCGCTGCAAGTGTTCCTCACCTCTTGCACTGTGACACCCCTGTTACCTCCGGGCACCAGCCAGGTCCTGCAAGGGCTGGAAAGAGATTTCTGCTTACGCTCGCCCGGGCAGATGCGCTGGGGGTGCTGCCTGCACAGGAGCGCCGGATGGCACCGCAGGTGGGGATGGGAGAGGCTTGCCTGCGCTCCGAGCTGGTACAGACAAGCCTCTGCCTGGATGCTGGGCTGGCGTCTCATTTGTGGGGTCCCAGCTAGGCTGGGATCTGCTCCCCCTGCACCAGGGGCCACGGGTCTCCTGCTGAGCCTCCCTGATCCGTGCCTTGCCACGCGCCCACAGCACACGGCCTCTGCCACGCTCTGCTCTGCAGCACAGGCATGAGCAGCCTCCCCAGGACTGGGGTGCTCTGGCCCGCTAGTGCTGTGGGGCTTCATGTGGGGCTGCCCAGGTAAGATGCACCATCCTGGGACATCGGGCTGGCAGCTTCCACCCCCTGCTTTGGCACCAGCCTACAGCTCCCAGCAGCACAGGGTCATGAGCCCCATCCCCTCTGAGCAGCATCTGCCTCACAGACACCAGCCCAGGCACTGCGCTTTTATTCACCCCAGGGCCCGGCCCCACAAGACTCGCCCCTGCCCATGGTCAGGTCGTGCAGGAGCAGCGTGCTGGTGCCAGCCACGCACCACCACGTGCCCACCGTGTCAGGACTGCGCGTGCACATTCACCCCATGGCTCTGCCCCCTTCGGCTCCTGCCACGAGAGGGGGCTCAGGGCAGGAGCCGGCTCTGTTGAGCTGCAGCTGCGTCCCTGCTGCGGTGACAGCGCAGGGTGACGGCACCTCCAGGCCCCAGCCTGCAGTGCAGGGCAACGGGCTGAGAGGGACGATGGTTTGAGCACAGCTCTCTGCAACAACTGGCAACAACGGGGCAGGAAACTTGTAGCAACAAGGGCAAAATCTGCCAGGAGCGAGGCCTCCTTCGAACAGCAGCCGCCTGCGTGGCCCTAACCTTGGACAGGCGTCCAGCACGGGGCCCACGTCCCGGCAAACACGCTGGGGACGTGGGCAGCCGGGACTGCAGACATGGCTCCCCGGACCCCCGCCCGCACCGGAGGGACAGAAAGAAAGGAGAGGAGTCGG
>NW_017728922.1:1448043-1515609 GCF_001723895.1 Crocodylus porosus
AGAACAGGAGTTAAAAGCTGGCTTCTCTCTGCGAGGAAAGCTCTTAAAAAAATCAAAGCACTTCAAATGCTCTGAATCAAGTGACAAAAACAATTTAGACAACAAAAGGCTCCCGTTTCTCTCTTCCTTCCCTTGCCCAGGCTCATTGAACAGATCTATTTAAATGATAATTTGTGGGGGGGAAGCCCCCTCTGAGCTCTCTTGAATTAGATTTTCCCTTTCTTAAATTAATGTGTAGTGCTTTAATGGAGATTGTTATTAAAGAGATTATGATGGCGACAGCGGCTCTGCTGGGCACTTCAGCCTCCTTACGCGTGTGCGCCGGAGCCTCCGAAACGAGGCGGTAACAAAGCACATCACATCCCCGGTGCTGCCCCGTCCAGAGCCGGCTGCGCCGCCTCGGCTTCCCGGTGCCGCGGCCGGGCCCCGCGCTCCGGCTGACACATCGTCCGCCGGAGCCTGCGCCTGCAGCAGCCCCCAGGTCCGGGGGCGCTCCTGGTCTCGGTGCGGCTGGGCTGTCCGGCGTGGCTAGGACTCCTCACCCTCCTCCTCGCCCCGGTGCCCGGCGTAGAGCGTGGCCAGCTGCCGGAAGCGCGGCCCCCAGCTGCCCAGGTAGGAGAAGTCCTGCTCCGAGCTGGTGGACCAGGTGTTGATGGAGCTCAGGGACGGGACGGGCGAGTCCGCGCCCTCAAAGGCGTAGGTCTGGAAGGAGTCGTAGGGCGGCACCGATGGGTCTTCGTCCGCCTGCTCCACCTTCTTGCTGATGTAGTCTCTGAACATGGAGAAGTCCAGGTCCGGGCTCTGGACCCACTGCGGGAGGGCGTGCAGCTCAGAGGCCAGGCTGCTGCTCAGGCCACCGTCGCCCGTGCCACCCCCACCGTCCCCGCCCTTGATCTCGCTGAAGTCGTAGAGGCTGCGCAGGGCCGACATGTCGTAGGCCTCAGTGTCCTGCTCCCCGCCCCCCTCATCATTGTACTTGATGACATTGTCCCTCATGTCCTCGTCCTCCTCTGATGCCAGGTGGCTCTTGTGATGTCGCTTCAGGGTGAGGATCAGCAGGACCAGCACTGAGGAGGGAGACAGCAGTCAGCACCGGGGGCTGTGGTCCTGCCTCGCTGCCCCAGAGCTGGCCGGAGGGAGGGGGCCGAGCATGCAACCTTCCTCCCTGGCAGCCACCACCGACTGACGGGGGTGTCCCGGGCAGGTGGCTGCGTTCCCCCAGCTGCCCAGGCACCCCACGCCCTGCTGCAGGAGGGAGAGCAGGAGGCAGGGATTGGGGCACGGACAGACGGGTGGACTGGTGGGTTGTAGGGGCACAAGGATGGAAGGGGACACGGGGCAGCAGCCACGTGGCGAGAGGGAGCAGGTGGGGCGGATGCCTGCTGGTTTATCGCCTGTTGGTGCTGCCGGCCCCCAGCACCGAGGCCAGGGGGTCCGCTTGTGGGAAAGGGGGCAGAAGAGCGATTGTACTGCGCAGGGCAACGAGACCGCGGCAGGGAAGCGCCAGGCTCCACGTGCTCCGGGCAGGCGTGCACTTGCCACGCTGAGGAGGACACTGCAGGAGGCTGTAGCCCTACACCCCGCTGGGAACACGAGCAGGAGCCCCCAGGAGCATCCCAATGCGCTCAGACCTCTGCCTGCAGAAAGATGCCAGACCCGACTCCCGCTGGGCCCGGGCAGCACAGGCGCCGCGGCAGGCTGCGAGCGCAGCGCGGGGGCCAAGGGAATGGGCGGGTGGTCCCGCCAGCGACTCGCGCAGCGTTTCCTACCCGGAGCAGGGTCAGCGGGACGCTCCTACAGCAGCTGTGCCTGCGCCACTACGAGCCCTGCCCAGGCTGCTGACGCGACCGGCTCGTCTCTGCTTGCCCCGAGTGCTGGGGCACCTGGAGGTTCCCACCCCAGTCACAGGGCCCATCGCTCCGTCCTCCCACGGCAGCTTTGAGGTGCCAGCATGAGGGAGCACAGAGCAATTGCCTGACCCCAGGGGCCACCCACCTGCTGCGCTGGGGTCTGTCCATAGACCCCATCCCAGAGGACCCCCGCTTGCTTCCCGTGGAGGGCAGGCCAGCCCAGCCGGGCCCTGGGGGAACCCCATCCGACCAGAAGCGAACCAGGTGCTGGCACGTGGAAGGGGCCGCATGGCAGGAGCATCCGGCTGGGGAGCCCGAGCCGGCGGGAGGGAGGAGGTGCAGGGCAGGATGGGGCAGGAAGGGGCCAGTGCAGGGCTGGGCGACTCACCGACCAGGATGAGGATGCAGACCAGGAGGGCGATGAGGGCGCCGGGGCTCAGCGTGGCCGTCATGGCATAGGCGGTGCTGTTGCAGGACTGGATGGCGCCAGCGCTGTCACAGCCACACACCCGGATGGTCAGCGTGCCCGTGCTGCTCAGCGCCGGTGGGCCGCTGTCCACCACCAGGATGGGAAGCAGGTAGACGTCCTGCTCCTGGCGGTTGAAGCCCACTCGCTGCGTGTGCACCGCAGCCGTGTTGTCTGGGGGAGCAAGCGGAGCAGCATCAGGCCCTGTGCCGACACCTTGTGTCCCCGTCCCATGGCATCCTGGGCAGCTGCGCTTGCGCGGTGCCCATACGAGACCCACAGTGACAAACGAGCCAGGGGAGGCAGCCGGTGACTTCTCAACCCCTGCCCCCCCAGGTCACAGGGCCCCTGCCCGACTCCCCCAGGCGTGAGCTGCTCGTGCAGTCACAGGCAAACCCAAGCCTAGAACAGGGCAGCGGCCACGAACACCAGCAGCAATGGGAGTGGCGTGGACCTGGGCACAGGGGCATCCCCAGAGCAGTGGCTGCAGCCCACGCTGCAGGTCAGATGGCGGGGAGCATGGGGGCAAGGGACCCACTAGCCGTGCCACCCTGTGCGGCCCCAGATAAGCAGCCGTGCCCAGGGGTGCAGGGCCGAGAGGATTAGCAGTGGCGAGGATCAGACATGGCTCTGGCGCTGCTTGCAGTCTTGACCTAATCAAATGCAGAGTGGCCTCTGCCAGCTCTGCTTGATTTGTGCTGGGCAAGCCCTTCCCTACCCATCAGCTCCTCCATGGGCAGATGCCCATTTTGACCTTGGCTGTCACGCTGTCTGCCACCCTGCAAACTGGCGCGTGGGCTGGGTGCTGTGCAGGACGCGCGACGGCCTCCCTCCAGCGTGCTGTCCCAGGGAGGTCGGGGCAGCTCAGGAAAGCCGTCAAGCAGCTGGGGATTTTAGCAGGGGGGAACATGAAGGAGTTCCTCGCTTCTCCCCTCCTCTTTGGGCATGGAGGGAGCCCCCAGGTCAACTCAGAGCAGGCAAGGCACAGGACAAGCATTCAGCCACACAGCGCTGTGCCAAGGGCGGGCTGCGGCAGACAAGCCTGCGCTAGACCCGGATGCAGCATGCGTACGCAGGGAGCAGATCCCCAGGTGGACGCATCACCCCACCCACTGCAGCAGGCTTTTGCCAGCGATGCCCCGTGCCCAGGCCGCAACGCCCCGGGACAGCCGCCCTGGCCCCACAGCCCTGCCAGGAGACTGGCTTCCCAAGGCAGCCACCTCCTGGGTCACGTCCACGCTTCTATGCTTTTAGCTTTTAACAAAGACATCGAGCGCCAGACGCCAGTGTATTACCCTTTCCGAACTGTTTTAGTTGGTGTCTTCTGGTGCTGGTCATCCCTCGCTGCAGCAACATGCCGTCAGGACAACGACCAGCGGGACCCACCCCTTCGGGGGTGTTTCACCATCAGTTGCCTTCCCGCACCCCCAGTGGGGGCGCGGGGTTCACGTTCACTGCCGGCCGCCATCCACAGGCGACCCGAGGAGACTGGCGGTTCGCACCGCGTTATCACGAGGACATCAAATAGTCCACAGGCCCGGTCCCTTGGCAGCACAAAGAAGCATGCACGGCCACGCAGTCACGCGGCCCCGCCAGACTCCCAGACTCATCCGCTGCAAGGTCTGCGACCAGCCGGGAGAGAAGGGTGGCCGGCTGCAGCGGGGCAGACCTGGCAGGGGGGCAGACTGCTTCTGCCTGCAGCAGACAAGGACAAGCCAGGAGACGCTGTGTATTGTTATGCTAATTGCTGGTACGCAGGTAAACCTGCTCTGGCTTGGTGCTGCTGCTCTAGCTCCCTGCAGCGTGGCAGGAAGACATAAGTAATATTAATAGCACTGTCAAGAGCATGGGGCCAGGACTCCCGCTCTGCCCAGGCACCACGCAGCAGCTGCTGGCACGTGGATGTTGTGCCGCAGGGCCAGAGATACTCACCAGGCCAGGGGCTTCCAGGGCTCTTGATCTACTGGCACGGCGCATGCACAGGCTGGCTGCATGCCTGCGAACGCAGAGCAGGGAAGGCCAGGCTGGGTAGGTCCTTCTGCTCAGCCCCCAGCTTGGGGGCCAGGCTGTGGCCCCTGATCTTTGCCAGAGAAGAGCTCCAGGCTGGAGCCAGGCCCATCTGCCAGGTAAACACCGCTGTCGCTCCATGTAAATATGTACTTAGCACCAGTGCTGGTGCTCTGGAAGCGCAGCGCGCTGCCAGCTCCCGGTCTGCTCCGGCTCCTGCCAGACGGGGGGGCGGCTGCAGCGCGCCCTGGTCTCGCAGCCCTATTTCTCAGATCAAACACAGAAGCCAGGAGCTCCCAAGGAGGAAGGGGCTCGCTGCGTGCCCATGAAGCCAAGGTCGGAGCAGCCCACAACAGATGCAAGTTCGGCGGTCGGGCAGCTTGGCTGCGCTCTGGGCCAGGCTGCGGAGTATCGGGGACGCACGCTATGGCCCATCTCTGCCCAGCGAATGTTAGCAAGTGCAATGCCAGGTGGTGATGCCCCCCAAAAGGCTGGCAGTGCTCAGCTTCCCTCGGGATGCTCAGATCACACCTCTGACTCCGCTGCTGCCTGGGGCTTCCTTCCCAGCCTGGGGCTTGCACCCCCCGGCCCCTGCCTCTCCATCACCCCACGCGGGGTCTCCTTGCTCAGGGGAACTACGCTGCGGCTGGTTGCTGCCAGCGTCATGCCGATCCCGCCCAGACCATGTTGCCTTCCCAGCCTGCAGCTTTTTCACTCAGCCTCTCGCTGGGGCCTGTCCCTGTCCCTGCCTGCGTGGGTGCTCCTCCCAGCCTGTAGCAAGGGTCAAACTCAGGCTGCCTCTGCCCCTCATGAGGCTCACAAGCCCCAGCACCTGGCTGCTTTCCTTGCCCTCTTGCCCTGCAGCCTCACTCCCCATTCACCGCCGTGGGGCCCCAGCCTCCAGCATCTCACGGAGCAGCAGGTGCCAGTCCCTCATTATCCCCTGCCCATGTTTCCAGATGAACCAAGCGGGATGCCCTGCGTCCCCAGAGCCAGAGCAGAGCCCGAGCTGTGCAAGCGGCACCGAGCAGGGAGTGCGGGAACAGAGTCCCCCTGCAACAACGCCCAGGTCCCCGCGTGGGGCAACGCGGCAGCTCAGCCTCCCCCCATCCTTCTGTGCACAGACTGAGCTATAAAACTCTTTTCCATAACTCAAAATCGACAAGAGCAAGAAGAGGGAAGCAGATGAGAGCAATCAAACCTCAGGGCTAGATTCTCGTATCTGAGCCCTCTCCCGTGCTCCCAGGGCCAGAGTCAGCATCTGTCTCCCTTCCTCCAGCAGATGCGCACAGCTTCCGCCTCCCGGGGCGCGCACTTCGCACCGTGCACCCCTCCGCTCGCGGGAGCTGTAGCGCAGCAGCAGCTCCCCTGCCCAAGAGGCCTCTCTGGAAGGGGCGAGACTCCCTCCGTGCTGGGCTCAGGTGGGTGAAGGAACTCAACCGCTTGCATTGAACGTCCCTTTCACCCACAAGTCTCAGGGACATGGGCAGCCTTGGTCTGCCCCAGCGAAGACTCGGGGCTCTTCCCGCTCCGTGCCAGACCTGCCACGGTGTCTGGCACAGCGGGGAGAAGAGGCTCCGGTGCAGCTGGAGTATCGGCTTCCTTGTCCTCCGGCGCTGCACGGATCCTGGTGTTGAACTGTCAAGCTTTCCAAGCCTGCCAGCGCCCACCACGCGGCTCTTAATGAGACCTTCAGAGAGTTCAGACATCTGCTCGTCGAGCCCCGAGCTGCGGAGTCGGTGGCCTCCATGCGTCACTCCACATTATCTCCTGGCCGGTTCCCCCCGCGCTCCCTTCTAGTGCACTTAGTGTTTCCTGGAGAACATGATTCTGGGCCTTAATTGCCTCAAATGCTTCTTTAATCGATTTGCTTGCGACAGGAAGACCCAGCCCGGAGGCATGACCAGAGCCCCAGGAAGGCCAACGCGTCTGGGCAGACCTGGGGGAAGGCGGCTCCTCGCAGCCGTGGCATTTGCCAGCTGGGCGCACACGCTCGGCCCTTGCTGCTTACAGCATTTAACCTGCCCTGCTGCAGGCAGGTCTGTAGGTGCAGCCTCCCCGCTGCGACGCTGATGCTAGGGTGGGAAGGAGAGGCCGGGGGCTCTGCCACGGGGAGCCCGGCAGGACAAACATCATTTAACATTCCCAGCTGATTGGGGGGGCTGGAGGCGAGCAACGAGACGAAGGAGCAGAAGCAAAGCTGGTACCAAGTGCCAGATTAGCTCAGTCCTGACATGCAGCAATCAAGGCGCCAAGGGGCCTGGGCCCTTCACTCACGCAGCAAGGCCGGGCAGGTGCAGCGGGGCACCCAGCCTCAGGGCAGGCAGCGTCCAGCTGGCCCCAGCCTTCCCCTACTCCTTCCTGACCTGGAGCAGGGTCTGTGATCCTGTGAGCACCAGAGCAAGGCCAGGTCCTTTGTAGTACCAGCACGTGCACGCGGCTGGGGAAGAGACCAGCAGGACTAGCTGCATCAGCGCTCTGTGGGAAAGACCGTCATTGCTCCGGGTTCGTACAGCCCAGAGCACCGTGGGACCCTGCAAGCACACGGGCGTGTTCCCAGGAGAGCTGCCACTGTCAGGTGCTCCAACCACGAAGGACAGCCGCCACACTGGGGCCACATCTTGTGGCACGGGGCTGCTCACACTGTGCAGACCAGGCCATGCTGTCGGGAGCTGGTGCCTGCAGGGAGCCGCCACTGACCCCTCCTGAACTGAGCACAGGGGATGCCTCTTCCTCTGCTCTGGGATCAGTACCATGGCAGGATGGGGTCCTTGCCAGCTGTCCTGGGGTGGGCAGGCCGCCACCCCATGCTCTGTGCTCGGCGTGTGCTGGGATGGGGGCGGCGACGGAAATAGGACCCTGAACAGAGCGCAGGAGGGACTCCAGCTCTCCGGCACGGCTCTCCAGGGGTCCTCACGGCAGGCAGGGTTGGCACAGACCTGCCCGGGATGCTGCCAGGCCCCTCCAGCTCAGCCCATCTGCACTGCCTGCAGGGCTAGGGCCAGATCCGGGCCACTCCTGTCCGAGCACAATTCCTTCCTGCTTCAGAGCCTGCTGCCCTCCCGGGTGCCTCCATGCTCTGCCGAGTGCCCTGCCAGCCCCACGCGTGTCCCGGTCCTGCCCTGCACAGCTGCTGGGGTGGCCAGCATGTGGTCATGCACAGCTAACGGGGCACACAGCACTCGTGCACGTCCCGGTCCTGCCCTGCAAGGCTGCCTCTGGTCTGCTGGTGCCAGGGATGACCGGCGCGTGGCCACACGCAGCCAATGGGGCACTTGGAGCACGTGAGCAAACAGCATGTGAGCGAACATTATCCATGTAATGCTCCACTGACCGCCACCACCCCACCATCCGCTCCGCGCCAGGCTCCCTCTGCCTCCGCCGGCACCTCTGCGCCAGGCCTGACGCTCCACAGAGACCGAGAGGTGCTCGCGGCTCTGGAGAGGATGCTGGCCCCTGTCACACTGTGGGGATGAGTTACACGCCTGATGTTGCTTTTTCTTGCCTAACAGGAAGTGCGAGAGGTGGGTGCAAAGGGAGCAAGCAGGACTGGAGCGTGCTTGGAGAGCCCATCTGTGCCGACATCCATCAGTGCCACTCCTTGGCTGCAGAAGCAATATTTATAAATCACGTTTCAAAACTGGCTACAAATTTGTACAGAGAAACAGATGGGCTGGTGGTAGCAGTTTGTCACCACTGATATTTATATAGAGAGGGAGCGGAGGGTGCAAGAGGGGGCGAGCACGGAAGAGGGACCAGCAGTGCTGGGGAAGGAGAAGCGGCTGCAGCAAGGGGAGGGACCTGTATGGGCAGCCTGGGGAAGGGCATGGGACAAAGCAGCAGGGTCGGGCTGGGAAAGCACCCTCCTCGCACGGTGGCCCGGAGCCGAGCACACAGAGCAACCACAGGATGGCTTGGCCAGTTTGCAGCCGAGGTGGTGCAGCGCGTTGTAGGCGATGCTCAGTGTGGTGACACAAGACACATCTCGGGACCCCGTGGCATGGAAGACGACTGTCCACAGCAGAGCCGGTCTTTCCTGGGTGCAGTGGGGGCTGCGCGTGAGCCCAGGGGTGGCCTGCACCCTGGGACCGAACATCGTGGTTTGGGGCCTGCCGCAGGAGAAGCCCCAAGCTGGATGTGGGGCAGCAACACCCCAGCTGGCATGTGCCGAGCCACGTGCGTAATGCAGCCACGGGCAGGGGGGAGCTGGGGCCAGGGGCAGCCCAGAGCAGGCAGCAGGACCAGGCCGGTAAGACATGGCAAGAATCCCAACTTCAGCCTGAGGATCCCAGGATCGGTCATGCCATACCTGTAAACACACATCCCTTCCTTGCCTGGAGGCTGGGGACAAGGAGGGAGGACAGAGAGGGGGGAGGGCACAAGGGGGTCTGGCCGCAGCGGGGATGGGAGCTGGCAGGCACTGACCTGCCCCTGCACTTGGTTCTGTCCCATGACAGAGGAACCAGGGCCCTCCGCCCAAGGTCCTGCATTAGGCCCGGCAAGAGGCAGTGCATCTGGAGCCATCTACGTGGCCTGCCTGCACCGCGGGGGCAGTGCGTAGCGAGTGCCCCATGGGCTGCTTGTCCCGTTTGTTGGTTTAGAGGCTGAGACGCAGGGCGATCAAACTGCTGCTGCAGGGCATGCGGGGATGGCCTGCAGGCAGACGGCTTCCCCAGCAGCGCGGAGCCAGGGTTCCTGCCCCGAAGCGCTGAGCACAGCCGTGGCCAGCACCACGTGTGAGCACAGACCAAACGGAGCCACAGCCAACGAGGGCAGAGACTCCCCCTGCCCTGTGCGGCAAAGCTGGCAGGGCAGAGATGCCAGGAGCCTGGGCAGCATGCGACACGGACCCCCAGCTCTCTAGGCAGGACAGAGGGGTAACAGGGTTGCTTAGCCACGGAGCTAAGCATCTGTCCCCGCATGGGAGGTGCAAGGTGCAGCCTGTAGCTGCCAGGTGCGATTGCTGCCCGTGAGCTCGAGCTCCTGCCCCAGGGCCCAGCCCCTGCCATAGCTGGCAGCTCTGATGGGGGTGGCTGCTCGTGCCCCCTCCCTCCCTGCTGGCTCTGGGTCGCAAGAAGGGGAGGAGAGCCGCGAGGACTCACCCTGCACGTCCAGCAGTGAGAAGTGGCGGTTGTTGGTGGCTTCCGGCACCAGTGTGAAGTAGAAGCGATGGCCGCTCTGTGGCTCGTCCCGGTCCACAACACTGATCGTCTGAATCAGCTGCAGGGAGAAAGCAGAGGCTGGAGCTTCCTCCTGGATCCCTTCACAAAGAGCCAGGCCTCATCACACCATGGGAAAGGCACACGCGTGGCAGGAGACGGCCGTGCACCCAGCCTGGCTGCTTGGGCACTTGCACTACCCTGCTCCACAGCAGCCACCGCTGGGGAAGGCCCAGCCAAGCGGTGCTGCAGCCCCACACCACAGGTGGCCCCAGAGGGTCTAGTATGGAGCCATGAATGGTGCTAAGCAGTCGCTCCGCAAGGATGAAGCCCCTTCCCGAGTAGAGCACGAGCAGCCGCGAGGATGCACCCACCCCGTGCCACGGGGAGCCGCTTGGGACAGCCCTACCTGGCCAGGCTTGGCGTCCTCACACACCGCGGCCTCATACGGGGTGGCCAGCTCGGGCGGGTTGTCGTTCACGTCCAGGATGCGGATACGGAGAGATGCTCTGGACACCTGGGAGTGGTTGTCTGAAACAAACAGAAGGGCGCAGGGCTGCAGTGGCCTTGTCCCCGGATGGCAGCAGGGAGCTGAGGCCAGGCTCACACCTGGTCCTTGCTAACCAGAGCACCAACCCCCGGGTTTCCAGGCCCAAGCCAGGGGAGCGGCGCATGCACTGGGCCCCGGCAGGCACCTCGCACGGGGTCCCGAAGCACCCGACTGCAGCTGGGCCCGGGGGGCAGGACACAGGTCCTGGCAGAGGTGTTTTTTGGTGCTGATGCCCCCACGTTGTGGCTCAGAGGAGCTGGAAGGCCCCGAGGCTGTGGTGCCTCCAACAGCATCAGCACAGAAACCCCCGGTGACTTTTGCTCCTCCTGCACGAAGCGTCACCTCCGCCGCGTCCGACGCTGCTCGAGCCGCCCGGCTCCTGCCCAGCCCCTGCCTCAGCCTGGTGGCACGGAGCGTGGCGCTGCCGGGTGCGGGGTGGCACTGCAGCCCAGAGCAGCTCGCAGCTACAGGGGTGCTGAGCCGGGGGAGGCAGGGAAAGGCTTTCCAGCCTCGGCCCCAGCCCAGCCGTGCCCCCAAGCTCGCTCACCAATCAGGAGGGTCATGGGCCACCCCAGGCACCCATAAAGACTTTGCCATGGCCACGTGGGGAATTCCCAGCTCGTGACACCCAGCAGGAAGACCTCCCAGGTCTGCCGCCATGGGCCGTGGCTCCAGCCTGCCTGAGATAGCCTCCGCGGGGCCAGGCCCTGGCACGGCTGTGCCCTTGCCAGGGTGGAGACGCCTGCTGGGGAGGGTGCAGCTGCGGCTCTGCCCGTCCTCCCCGGGTTTGGCTGTGGCAGCCCGGCTCCGGCTCCGCGCCACAGGCGCTGGTGCCACCGCCCTGTGCTATCGGTTGCCCCACCACTCCCCCACCGCGGCGCTTGCCTGCTCCTGTCCCCGCTCCTGGCTGCACCCCCGTGCACGGCCTGACTCAGCCCAGTGGCCTGTGACGACCACGGCTCCAGGCACAGGCTGTGCCCAGCCACGAGCCGTGCCAGCTCTCTGTGTGCAGGACACGGCGCCGTGCCCACGGGCCCCTGCTCTGAAAGCAGGCTGAGCGCTGCTGGCGCAATCCAAATCCCGCAGGAGGGCCTCCTGCTTTCTGAAGCGCCTCGTGCTTCAGAAATGAAAAATCCCTCGTTCTCTGGCTCCTTTGTTCTGCCCGCAGGTTACGGCCTGGCGAGGCCAGGGCGGGAGGGAGCCGCATCTCCTCTCCTTGCAACAGGAGCCGGCTGCCTGCTGGTAAAATTAGCGCTGGTCTGAGAGGGGCAGAGCAGCGTTCGCGCAGCACGGTAATGAGCTGGGAGCCCAAACCCTTCCCCAGAGCCCCGGCTGACGGTGTGGGGATGAGATGGGTGTTTTGGGGGAGGAGGAGTCGTGACTCAGAGACAGAAACGATCTGTTATTTTATAAAGAGCACATTAGTGCAGCAAAATGCACTGGGATTGCTCTCGGGGAGAAGGAAGCAGAAGGCAGCCGGGCGGAGGGAGCAGGGAGGCAGAAAATTGGGTGGGGGGGAAAGAGGTGTGCCTGGTCCTGGCTGCAGTGGTCTGCGAGCCAGGCAGAGGGGCGAGTCCAGCCCACGGTACCGAAGGGTGCCACGTTGCCATCCTGGCCGCTCACAGCGAGATGGATAACCTTTCCCTGCTGCTTGATCCTGAAGCGAGCTGGCACTGCCCCGAGGTGAGCGATGGAGAGCGAGACGTGAGAAGGCAGAGAGGAAGGATGGGGAGATAGGACAGGGCCGTCTGCTCTCCCCCCAGCCTGGCTCCCTTTCCCCTCCCTTGCCTTGGCCAGGTCCATTCACAGCACACGGAGGGCAACGGGGTCGATTCCAAATTATTCTCGCAGCACCGGCAGAGACGCCACATTGCCAGCGCCGCACAGACACGGTCCAGACCCACACGCCACAGAGCCAGGCTTGAGCCCCTGCAACGCAGGCCGGCAGACCGTGTCCCTACCGGGCTCACCACCTTGTGACGACGGCTGCAAACAGTATTTGCCAATGTTCAGAATTGGGGCGAGCGACACGCGGTCTCCATGTCACCTCGGGACCCGAGCCCAGGGTGCAGGATGGCGCTAAGACGCATCTGCTGAACGCCTGCAGCCGCCTGTCCACGGGTGCAGCCCCCCCCGAACCGCCCCTGCAAACAGCTTCTGAAAAGAGCCTCTCCTCGAAGTGCCCTCACACAAAGGTCTTCGGCACCCCCAAAGAGCTACGGCCACCCGAGCCTGCTGCCTGGCCCTGGCATCTCTCTGGGACCAGTGAGAGTAGCAGTGGTGCTGCCGGTCTCTGGAGACCAGGGCAGCGGGGCAGGCTCCGCTTCTCCCGACTGCCAAGGCACCGCGAGCGATTGCGATTCGAAGGCCCAGCATTGCAACATGTTCAGGCAAAGCTGGTTCCTGCCTCCTACCTGCGCCTCTCCCGTCTGCAACCTGCGCATAAGGTGCAAAGCTACAAAAAATACTCCCTCTGCATTTCTTCCCTTTTCTTTTTTTTAAATAAGAAACCTCTCTAGTATTTTTTCTGTGAGGGATGCAGCATAGACAGAATTGCTGATGGCCTGGAGCACAATCAAGATTTCGCTGGACTGCGTTCTTGATCAACCGGGATGCTGAGCACGTACCCACGGGCCCAAACACACCCCAGAACGCCTCGCCTGCACACAGCCGCTCTGTGCGTGCAGAGAAACATGTGCACACACATGCATCCAGGCCCACACAGCCAGATCCATATGCTCATGAGTGCACAGGCCCGCTGGCAGGAAGAGCCACATTTTCAGTCTCCTCGGCTCGCAATCCCTGGGAACGAGGTGAAGGCACAGATGTATGACATCATCACACCGAGTCCAACGGAAAACCAAACCTGCTCGGGGCCAGCGCCGGGCAGGCTCGCGGGCACGTGTCAGGGGAGAGCATGCTCCATTAGAAAAAGAGGGCATCATTTTGCATTGCAGCAACTCTCCGCAGCATTCCCGCTCAGCTGACTGACATGCAAATTAGTTTAATTATTTCTTCTTCTCAAATAAATTATATTTTGCAGTGGCTGCAATATGTTGTGTCAGGCAAAATTACATTCAATATTTTTAAACTAATTGATGTCAGCCTTGAGAAAACCTGATTGACAGCAGTGAGGAAACGAGGCTGCTACCTAAACGGGTTCCTAAATTAAAATTAAACATGCCGTTTTCCTGCATTTCCTTCAGGAGTTTGAATGCCATTAATCTGCAAAGACCAAGCAAAGAGAAGTGGAAAATACGCGGAGCACGAGCAAGCTGCTGGGAACGCGGCGAGGGAGCGCCAGGCCCATGACTGGCAGCTGCCGGCTTCAACCTGGGACCAGGGGAAGGATGTGCGGCCCCGGTCGAGTCCGACGCGGTTCCGGGACGGGGCCGTGCAGCGCCGTTCCCAGGCAGCCGACGCATCTCGAGACCCAGCTCCTCTCCGCTTCCTTCCTGCCCCGGACAAATCCGGCCGCAAGAGGACTTCGCTGTCCGCAAGGCGCGTTATCTTCCACGGCGCCTCGCAAGCCCAGTACTCAGGGCAGCCCGTGGCGCAGTGCACGTGTGCAGGGACCCTCACCCTGCCTGCAGCGCTTGGAGCCCAGGGATCCCCAGCCCCAGCAGCGCCGAATCCCGAGTTGCACTCCACAGTAAAAGCTGTTGTTCAATTAACCAAAGTTACCTAATCAGGTCGTTTTCCTCATGCTATTTACTGAGACACTAAATTCCAATGATTTCATGCTGTCCCTGCTTTCTGCGCGCAGCAGATTGCAGCACCGATGGCACGTAACCGCGGGCAGCTGTCGCTGCGGGACGCTGGATGTTTCAGGCGGAGGCTTTTGGCAGCAGGAGGTGGGTGTCGAGGGGCGCCTCCACCTTGCCCCCACAGGCAGGAAAGCCATGCTCTGCGACTTGAGGTCCAACTGAGCTCCTGTCCGGCAACCCTGGACCGCAGGCGGCTGCCCCGCTGCACCCGGCAGAGATGGGCGGCACTCGAACAGGACTTCTCTCCTCCAGGCATCCAAGCGCTGGAACGGCTGCACCGTTCAACACGCCGGGCAGCTGGAGCGGGTGCCGCCTTGCCACCTGCAGATGCGGGCGCAGGGCGGTCCAGGCAGGTTGTGCGCCCAGGGCCCCTTTGCAGCTGCGTGCTCTCATTCTTGCAAGGGGACCTCAGTCCCCAGAGCACGGTGCTGATGAGAGAGACGACGAGTCCTGTGGCAAGTGGCAGCGCCCTGGAGAGAGGCCTCCTTGCCACGAAGCTGAAGCGGGGGCATCGCTGCCGTTCCCAGAGCCGACATTCAGGATCGCAGCGAGGCCAGAAGCGCGAGGGAGGGACTTGCACCCCGCCCGCGAGCATCAGGGCGCAGGTCCGAATGGAGCACTTGGGCACTCAGCTGCCCCAGGCTTGTTGGAAGGGGGGTACACCCACGCTTCTCCTCGGTGAGAACCGAGCACGGCTGCCTACACGGGTGGGCAAACGGCCCTTTGCACGTGCAAGATGGGCTCTCAGCGCGGCTGCAGCTGCCAGCACATGACACGGGGGCACCCACCCTCCGAGGACGAGCTGCAGCCGCAGCCACTGCTCCTGAGGCGAGTGGAAGTGAAGTGGCAGCAGCAGGTACGAACGCATCGCGTGTAGAGAGCTCTCGCCTCCCCCAGGCCCTGCCCTCGCTCAGCGGCTTGAGAGTAATTAAATTGCATCCAAACACAATGCTCTGATTAAAGCCGGTCTCCAGCAGGAAGATTTATCATCTCAATTACCAGCATTGGACACAGCAGTCAAGGCCTCATCATTTCACATGAGCAAAGAGGAAAACAGGAAGAGAATCGCTAATATTAGCCCAAGGAAGGTAAACAGCTTGCGTGAGAGATGGAGATTTATCTCTGCGAAGGCTGGGGCTGGTCCCAGGTCAGGTTTGCTGAACAAGGCCGAGTCTCCTGCTGGATGCACAATTACCAGGGCCAAACCGTGTGCCCAGCACCAGGCAGCAGCACTGCTCGCCCTGGAACCGGGCGCGGGGAGTGCATGGACCCCGAGAGCCACAGCCCCGGCTGCTCGCTCCAGGGACCACAGCACCGGGACTGGGCAGCAGCCAGGTCCGAGCCAAACCTGCCTCCAGCTGCTGGCAGCCAGAGCAGATGAGGGTCCAGGAGCCAACGCACAACAGTGAGCGCCATGCCAGCTCCTGCTTCAGGAACTGTTGTGGGGCCCAGGAGGCACAAAACCCCTGAACTGCACGTCCCGCAAGCACTTGATGACAACCTTTGCCCCAGAAGCATCCACTCTAATGCTCGTTATTTTAGGAAACCAGCTCCGCACCAAGCAGGATCGCCTGGGCTGGAAGAGGCTTCCCCTGGGGCCCGCATCCCACACGGCTGAACGACGGGAGGGAAGTCTGGATGGAGGATGGGGCTGGGTCCTGGACAAGGACCTGAGGGCTGCACACCACGGTTACATGTGGTTTAAGTAGTACCAGAAGACAGACCCTGCACCGGGCTAGGGTTAGAGTTACCCACGTCTCCCGTGCTCACCCGGCTGCCACAGCCTGTCACCACCAGCCTCCAGCCTGTCATCTGCTCCGAGGCCCCGCGCTGAAACTCCTTCTGTCACTTTGAAGGCCTTACCTTTACAACTGCCCTTTCCACCAGAGAATTCAGACATAAATTGTACTTTAAATTCAATATCAGTCATTAATATTTCATGATTACAAAACGTTAAGGATAATGTCACTGGAAGGAATGTCTGGACAGTTAAAATGCATGAGTCAGAACTGGGTGATGGGGAGAAGTCGGCATACTAAAGAATCTCCCCAGCTCCCGGAGTAATCGGATCTGACAGCCTCCCTGCTGGAGGGGAAGTGCAGCTTTCGCTGCCTTGTTCCCAAATCGGAGCTGCCGTGTATAAATATTTTCCTTCTGATTCTTGTCACCTCGTGTTTGCTGCAAGAGACGCGTCGCTCGGCATCGCCAGCACCCCCTCCGCCGTGGCCCGCTCCCTGCCCGCCCTCGCCACCGTGCCCTTGCGGAGGGAACAGCCTGTACCAGCACAGGCAGCCAAGCAGCCTGGACACGCAGCCCTGCTGCGCTGCCAAGGCCTGCCCGGACCCATCAAGTGTCAGTCGGTGCTCACGACAGCACGTGGCATGACAGCTTCCCTGCGAACACGCTGCCCGCGCCAGCCGGTGCGGCAAACAGCCACTGTCCTCAACGCCAAGCCCCCAGGTCACGAGGGCCCTAGGCCTCGGGGCAGTGCCAGCGTGCACCCCCCGGGCCCGCTGCGCCCCCCGCCTCTGCAAACGCCCTCGTCGCCTCTTGCAAGGGATTGAGGCCCGGGCGCCAGGAGAGGGGCCCAAGCGGCAGGGACTGCGCCGGGCAGGTGGGAGCAGCTGGGCCAAGTCTGCCGGGGTGCGGGAGGCCGATCCGCTCTGCCCTGTTCGAGGGGCGGGTGAGCGGCAAGGCGGTGGCCCTGTTCCCCACTGCTTGGCAAAGCCGTGATCCCCTCAGCGCCAGTGGAAAGAGACGGCGGAGGAAAGCCAAAGGGTCAGGTCCATTGTCTTACTGGGAAAAACCTGCTGGGCTGCACATAATGAGCCCAGGGTCTGCGCATACGTTACGGGGAGAAGCCGGTTTCGAGGGTAATCTCTCCAGCCCCCTACCCGGCAGTCGAATGCCCATGGTTAATCAAAGCCTTTTCTTTTTTGGCGCTATTATTATTTATTTTCTTTTCATTCCCCAGGAGCAGCTGATTCAAAGCCTCCGTGAGCAGCAGGACGAAGGGTTTGTTCTTTTCTTTTTCCAAGCGAAGTAGAAAGGATGAGCACAACTTGTGGGGGGCGATTCTGCCCGAGCCCGGCTTCAGCAGCCGCCCCAGCACTGCGACAGGCGCGCGCGCCCGGGGCTCCTCGCAGATGAGCGGTCCCGAACCCAGTCAGCACGTCCCCTTATCCCACAGGGAAGGGGAGGGAAGGCAAGGCGAGGAGACGGGACCGGCGCACACCGCACGTGAAGCCCGGAAGGGCTCACGAGCCCATCAGGACCGGAGGGGCCGGGCGGAGGCTTTGCAGCCGGGGCTCCCGAGCAGACATTTCACGAGACAGCGAGTGAGGCTGCCGAGGCAGGTGCTCCCTGCGGCGCGTCCTGGCTGCCCCAGCACAGCCCGTCCTCGGTGCCCAGGCCCGAGCGCTCCGCTCCCCGCCTCGCGGCCCAGCCAGCTCGCCCTTCCCGCATCTCAGTATCTTTCCGGCCACACTCCCTCTCCAGAGAGGCGTCTGGCTCTCTCTCCAGCTCATCTGTATTCACCCACGAGGCAGGTGCTCCTTCTCTACCTGCCACCATGCTGAATATTTATTCACCAACAAAAAACGTCTTCCTCTTAGTGGAACGGAGTGTGCCAGCCCTCTCGGGGAGCGGCAGCAGAGGAGCATCAAGAGGCGTGCTCACAAATCCTCTCCGCCGCCTGCCAGCTCTTCCCCGCGCTGCCTGCGGTCCTCCCAGGCCCCGGCAAGGGAGCCGACGGGCTCATCAAGCGCAGGTGCTCGTGTGACGGCTGGGGCACTTGTTCCCTCGCTGGCTTTTTGGAGCGCAGAGGAGCGAGCTGTGCACCCCGGGGGAGGCCTGGGGCGGGCGCCAGGAGCGCCACAGCAGAAGAGATGCCACCACCCACAGCCTGCAGAGGCCCAAGGCAGCAAATCCAGGAGCATCTCCAGACCTCCCAGGGGCCCTTCAGGTTCACCCTTCCTGCAGCCGCCCTCCCCGCAGGCAGCCCCCCACAGCCCGAGGCCGGCCCGCCTGGGCAGCATGCAGGGGTGAGGGGAGCCGTCCTCAGCCAAGGCCCCGCCACTGCCCACGGCCAGCACCTGGCACAAGAAGCCGCCAGATCCCGACCCAGCAGAGGAAGGCCTGGGCCCAGCCCGTCTCCAGCCGGCGCTCAGGCCCCACGGTGCCACTCGAGACAAGCGCTGCCTGGCGCCCGCGTCCCTGCCACCCACGTGGTGAATCCAGCGGCAGGACGGACGTGAAAGAAGGAGGAAGCGCACAATGTAAACACGGGCTCCCGGGAGCCTCAGAGGCATCTCATCAGGTGCGAACGCAGCAAACGAGCAGCGCAGGGATGGCTGGTGGCACGGCTGCGCAGCCAACACGGGTTTTGATTAGTGTTCATCAAAGGCACCGCCCGACCACGGCTCCCTCATTAATGCATGAGTCAGGAGGAGTATTTTTAGGCTGTCTGGGGAGATGTCAGACTCCGGCTTCTCGCAGCCCTCACCGCAGCCAGCCTCTCCCCTGCCCCGTCACTTCCACGCCCGTGGGCAAAGTCGTCCCCACCCCCGCTGCAAGGCTGCCCACTGCCCACCCCGCGCCATGCTGCGCCTCACCTGCTTCCATGGCCAGCACCGTGATGTTGTGCCAGCCGGCCGTCTCGCGGTCCAGCACCTTGCCGGTCACGATGGCACCGGTGTTGGCGTCGATGTCAAAGATCCTCTCCAGGTCGCTGCTGCGGTCGATGGCGTACCTGGACACGGCGAGAGAGGGGTGTGAACGGCAGCTGGGCACTGGCCTGGCTTCTGCCTATACTCCTGCGTGGAGGGGTTTCCAGAGACCATCCTCCACCAGGACTGACAGAGCCCATCGCAGCGCCCAGCCCCACGGGCAGTGAACGGTGCTGAAGCCCTTCCCCAGCCAGGCACCGCACCCGGGCAGTCACCCCAGTCCGGGGTCTGGCAGGACAGGAGCATTGCATGCACAACTCAGAGAGACAACACGAGCGCAGCGTGTTCACAGATCAGAAGTGCGGTGGGCTCACCTGGTGCCAGACCCAGCAATGCCGAGGGCTGGAGCAGGGAGCTCCGTGGAGCGACAGGCCAGAAAGCCAGCACGAGGAGGTGGGCAGACCAGCAGGGCATCGTCCCCCGGGCCCTCACCCCTGCTTGCGGGAGGCGGCAGACGCTGCCCGTCCCGAGTCCCACACACCATCGATGGCATCAGCCCTGGCACCGAGGGGCTGCGAGCTCCTGGGGGCAGGGAGCGTGCCAGCAGCATGGTGCCAGGGCGCTCTGCCCGGGCCCCACGCAACACCCCCAACCCAGCGTTCGGGGCCGGGAACACGGACGGCCGACAAGTCAAACAATGTGATGTGATTTCATTGTGTTCGGCATCGCCCGCATGCACGGCATCGCAAAGCGCTCAGCAGAATTAAATAATAGGAGACAGCGCAGAGAACAAGGGATAAATTACCAGGAGGAGAGGCGCGAATAAATTACAGCGTTCAGTCACCAGGCTGATAACGGGGGGGACGGGGGAGGCAGAGCGGAGCTGGGGAAGGGGGAGGCACCAAGAGCCGACGAGGCAGGGCGAAGCCAGGACGCTGCAAAGGGCCAGGGTGAGGGGCCTCGGGCGCGAGCGCTCTGCAGGCACCGTCTGGAGCGGGTCGGGCATGGCTCACGGGCGGCACTCACACATCATCGCTAGCCGTAAGTTGCCAGCTCCCTTTGAACCGGTGCTAGCCCGGGGCTCCCACCACCGTGGTGCAGAGGTGCCGGCCCAGGCGGGCGAGAAAGAGAAGGGCAGACCCGTCACGACCCAGCCCGCCCGTGTTGGCACATACACCCGTGCAGGCATGTGCTCAGCCAGGCAGCTCCTATCGGCACCGACTGGCCTCCACCCAGGCCTGAGCCTTGCCAGGGTCTGCCTCCATGCCCTGCCCCAGGCCCCAGTGGATGCTGCAGCCCGGGACGGCGCTTCGCTTGCCATATGGCTGCCTGCGCCTCTGGTAGCTGCCCGCCCGCTTGCTTTGTCCTCTGGTCTTTGCGGCACAAACAGAAATCTTTTCCCATCAGAATAACTGGGGAGGAAAAGCCAATTGCTGCAGAGAGAGGGGCCCCTGGGCCGGGCAGCATCTGGCATCCGCAGCCTCCGCGCGTGCAAGGGCCAGGGCCGGTGCAGGGGAGCGCAGCATCGCGCCCTCCCCGACCTCTCCTCACAGGCCTAATTGTTTTGCTGCTGGGTTTATTTTCAATTGTGCCCAGCTCGGCCTTTCAGGATTGACAGTCCTTCTGCGGCGCGGCAGCCAGCGCAGGGCCTGGGCCGCTACCTTCCCTGCGAGCCGGTATCCTCTGCCCGATTCGAGCGGGGAGGCAGGAGCACGGGCTGAGCTCGCCTCCTGCACCCAGGCCCCGAGCCTCCCCCGAGATCCCGGCGACTCTGCTCCACTCTCTAGTCTCTCTCCGCGCTGGGCACCAGTGCCCACTCCTCACACATGGGGGGCCAAACCCCACATCAGCACTGGGAATGTGATGGACCCACATGCTCACTCTGGCAAATGAAAGCCTCCCTCCTTGGCCCCTGCTTTCGGGCCGAGGGGAGCAGCCAGGCCCTTCCACCATCTCTCATTCCTCCCTGCACTGGAAAGAGCCAGCAAGACCCCCGTCCGGGGCCAGCGCGAGGCAGGAGGGATGGAGATGCAGCACAGACACGGGAACACGGGGACGCACATCAGGCACCAGACATGGCTGCAGTCACCATGTGGGCCACTGGCAGGCAGATGCTGGGGCGGTCACGCAAACAAGCAGTGGCTCCAGGCAGGGGCCCATGCCCCTGGGACACTGGGGACACCGCCGGGGTCGTGGGAGGGCGGCTGGGACTCTGGCTCTGGAAGCCGATGAGGCTGGAAGTTTTCTCCTCGTTTGATCCCAGCACTCATTCCTGTCCAGGCCAGGGGGTCGGACTTGATGATCTGTTCAGGTCCCTTCCGACCCTAGAAACTATGAAACTTCCCCAAGGCCACAGGCGCGCAGGGGGCTGCAAGGCGAGGTGCCCACGCTGCACCTACACGAGTGCAGCACCACCAGTCCTCAGGAAAGGGTCAGCTGTGAGCACCTCAGGCCTGGGGTGCGAGCGAGCAGGAGCTGCTGATGATGCTGAGCAGACGCAGCTTTTTGGGGGACAGTGGCTTCTCTAACGGGCCCTCAAATCACATCGCCCAGTGCTGAGCCCCGGCGCGGGGAGGCCGTGCCAGCGGCTGCGTAGGGCCCTGGCGGGTCTGCCCGCCCCCCCTCCGGCCAAGGCCAGCGCGGTGCTCGGACGGGGATGCCGCGTGCCGCAGGCTCCGGCCCCGATTGGCATGCGGCCCTCGTTGCCCCATCTCCGCTCTCCCTGCCGGCATCGCCTGTTGTTTAGATGTTACAAGTGGCTGTTTAATTTAGCCGGCTTCTTGGTGCTCCTCATCCTCCTGAATGCCTCTCGAGCAACCCGTTTCCTTTCTCCCCCAAGCACACGGAGGAACACGTTTGCTACCACGTGTGCTGGGTTTCGTTAATGGGAAGCTTTTCAAGCAGAGTGTGAAAAGCTTTTTGTTGGGTTTGTTTTTTCTCCTCTCCCTTTTGTGTGGAAGCAGGTTGTAGTGCTCACTGTGTTGTTGGAGTCTATAAAATGCCCGTGTCCAACACATGTCTCTGGATTTGGTGAATGCCAAACAAGAATATCTCTGAGAACCTTAAATCCCAAGTAGCATCTTCCCCGTGCTGATAAAGCCTGGAGCGCGTACAATCAGAGCACAGGCTCCTGCTGCCGAGAGGAAAACAAAAAGCTCCCATACCCACAGGCGCACGTACACAGTTTATCAACGCATTACCCATACAATGGCGCGGCTGAGAGCAATCGCATCTGCGCGGGGAACGCGGCGCGGGAGCCAAAAGCCAACTGGAACAGAACGTTCCTTTCTAAAGGTGTCCCAGCCCCAGCTTTGTCAGCATCTGAATGAGGGACGGGACAAAGCAAAGCGCTTTCTCGTCAGATAAAGGTTTCCTGCTCGTGTCCCCGCGGCCTTTCGTGCCCCTCTGGGCACATCCAGGAGAGCTTTGTGCCCGTTAACCCCGGCTCTGGCGCAGCGCCCGTGCTGCGGCCGGCAGCATCCAGCCGAGGCCCGAGCAGCTGCCGTCACCGCAGAGGCCAGCGCCGGTGCAGAGCCTGCTGCTGCACGGCGGCCCACGGGCGCTCAGCATGGTCTCTGCTGGCCACCAGCGCTTCCCGGAGGCCTGAGGCACGAGCTAGCTCAAGCAAGCGGCTCTGGGGCTCCTCGGCCACGAGGCAGCCGGCTGCTGCTCTGGGACGCCTTCCCCTCCGTTCCTTTCCACGCTCCAGGATCTCTGCAGGGCGGCACGGTTCCCAGGCTCAGATGGGCGCAAAGGAAACTGCCTGTGCACCTCCGCGTGGCCCGCCACTCCCAGAACACGCGTCATGCCAGGGCCCAAGCAGCCTTTTGCAGGCACCTGTGTGCGCGCGGGGCCTGGCTGTAGCCATCCTGCCCTGCCCCGGACACACCGGATCAAGTCCTGGGCTCAAGCCAAATGCAGGTGACGACACCCCGAGATGCTCCCTCGCACCCTGGAGCTCCCCGGGCTGGGAACAGGCTGCCAGGGGAGCCCACGGGATAGGCCGTGGGCACCTGTGATGGCTCTTCCTGCCTATTTGGCTAAAAATACCCGCTAAGTCTTGTTAGAGGCAGCCCAGTCAGCAGGAGTTGGAAATGCTGATGAGGCCAGAGGCACTCGGGGCCGCCTCGAGGGGAGAGCGAGCCGCCCCTCCCAGCGCCCGGCTGCAGCAAGGAGAAGGGGGATGGCTGTGTCTGCACCGCTCCCGCACGCGGCCCTTGCAAACGCCGCCGAAGAAGAGACAGCCTCTTTCCTTCTCCTCCCTAGCAACAAAGGACCAGAGTTGAAGGGAATCTGCCGAGCAGTGGCAACTTGAGAGGATTCGGCGCGGACTTCAAGGGGCCAGATCAAACCCCAGCAGGGCTGTCAGGAGGGGCTGCACTTGCCAGCAGCGCCTGCGAGAACAAAAGCTGGCTCTGCAGCCCCACCTGCGAGCAGAGTGCTTGGACGGCGAAGAGGCACGGGGCTGCCTCCCACGGACAGACGTGGGTCACGTCCCGCCCGGGCACTGGCAGGACTTGCGAGCTGGTGCTGGTGCCGTGCGAGCACCGGGGCTCCCCACGCTGCACAGGGAGAGCAGGGGCAGCACCGGGACCCCATGCCGGCAGTGGGGCCAGTGCTGCAACGGGAAGGGTGAGCTGGCCTCAAGCCCCAGGCTTGCCCCCGAGGCGGCTCAGGGGCGGGGATGCGGACGCGGCCTGCTCTGTGGCGAGAGGCGCTGCAGACAGGCGAGCGGGCACACGGACGGACGGAGCTGCCAGGGAGCCCCGCCGGGCTCCTGAGGAGCTGTTGGCCTGGGGGCAGCCGCAGGGACGATTCCTGCCTGAGCGCATCATGGGACCCCACTGCGAGTCTCCCTCTCTTTGCCCTCTGCCCCAGCACCAGCCCCTGCCCGAAGCGGCAGAGCCCAAGGCCCACAGGCCTGCGCCGCAGAGCACGCTGCTCTCCCCGCAGCCCCGCGGCCTTTCAGGGGGGCTTCCCGCCGCCAAGGACATGTGTAGCACAGCAGCTTTTCATCCACGCTGCTCACAACTCAGGCCCGTTGGCAGAGCCACGGGGCCACTTCCGTGCCCTGAGTAATAAGAGCCTCGCTTGGCAGCAGTGGGGAAGGGTCTGTGCAAACATGCCGCTACCTGAACGAGGCCCCTGCCCACACGCCGGCGGCTTTGGCTCTGGACACCCTGCCGCGCTCAGCACCTCACTCCGGCTCTGGCCCCGTGCCACCAACACTGTCGTTCTTCCTCGTGGCCTGTCTGTCATTTCAAGTCACCTGTTGAAGCTGGCTCAGGCCCACGGCTGCTGCCCGCCCGTCGGTCCCAAGTCTGAGCCAGCATCACCCCGATGCCCCCGTGCCGCTCGCGCAGCCGTCACCTGCCAGTGACACTCCTGTCACTCACACGGCCGCAGCTGCCCCTGGCCAGGCCCTGCACGCTACTCCTGTCGCTCACCTGCCAGCTGCCCACCCTGCATTGCCCATGCCCCTCCCAATAGCAGTGCAGGGACAGAGCCGGGAGGGGCAAGCTGCTCACCGGACAGGGCTGTTGGCGGCGTCGGGGTCCAGCGCGGTGACGACGCCCACCACGGAGCCAACGCGGGCGTCCTCCTGCACCTCCATCAGGCCGGAGGGCGGCCGGAACTCGGGGGGCTCGTCCACGTCCAGCACGGACACGCGCACGATGGTCTGGTCCCGGAAGGTGCCCAGGTCCACGAACCGTGGGTCCACGAACTTGTTGAGGGCCTCCACCACCACCGTGTGCACCCGCTTCGACTCGTAGTCCAGCGGCTGTGGTGCAACAGGCTGGCATCAGCGGCGCCATCCCTGAGCCCATGCTCCTGCCCTGCCCCCTACCACACCCCCAGCCCACGCCCCAGCCCCCTACAGACCCCGCTCAGGGCAGGGCAGGGCAGGGCAGGGCAGGGCAGGCAGCGTGGTGGGAGCCCCCGGCAGCCCGTGCTCCTGAGCTGCTGGGAAGGCGCAGCCGTCGGGAGCTGCCCTGGGGGAAGGACGCCCGCTCCCACTGCGTGATGCAGACATCAGCATGCACAGGGTGGGCGCGAGCAGTTCCCGGCGGCACGGGGATCATTAATCACCTGGTGATTATTGCTAAGGGAAAGGTGACTGGAAGGCAGCAGCCTTGGCGAGCCACTGCTCGCTGCCGCCTGCATCACGGGTCTGCGCAAGGCCCATGTGCTGGGCACGGTCCTCCAGTACCGGGGCCCAGCTCTCCACTGCGGGACAGCCCAGCCCGCCCTGGCCCCTGCTGACCTTCTGCACGAGGACCACAGCCTCCTGGGTGTTGCTGTCAGTGGTGACCCTAAACAGCTCCACACCCTCCTCATCCTTGATCTGGTACATCATGTCCGTGTTCTCCCCCACGTCGGCATCCTCCGCCTTGACCCTCCCAACTGCCGTGCCCGTGGGCACCGTCTCTGCCACGCTGAACTGGTACATCTCTGCAACAGGGGAGGAGAGGGGCGGGGAGTCACGGCACCGCCTGGGCTGGCCCCGAACACTCCCGACCAAGCGCTGATGGGACCTGTTTGGGACAGACAGGGCTGGGCGTGGGGGGCATGAACAGGGGTATTGCACCCATCTCTAGCTGTGGTCCCCCCAGCCCTCCTGGGTCCCAGGGGGGTTGCCAGGGCCCAGGCCAGATGGTGCATCTCCTTGCCATGCTCACTGCAGCACTCCATCCCCTGGACTTGGCAGCGCCCCCTTGAACCCAGCACCCGCCAGAGCCCAGGCCCCGGGCAGGCTGGGCCTGGCTGCAGCAGCCTAGGATGCCTCACTCAGGCCAGTCTCAGCAATGTCCCGTCCCCAGACCACCCTGCCAGGGGCTGCGGCTGTCCCTGCTGCAAGGACACAGACACTGGGGGCCCAGCCTGCACCCCCCGGGGGCAGATGTGCCAGGGCCTGAAATGAGGCGCAGGGTAGCTCTTACTCTGTGAGAACCGTGGGGGGTTGTCGTTGACGTCCGTGATGACGATGGTCACGGTGGTGGATCCCGACAGGCCGCCCAGCTGCCCTGCCATGTCCGTGGCGCGGATCACCACCTCGTACCGGTCCTGCGTCTCGCGGTCCAGGTCAGCCACCGCCGTGCGGATCACGCCTGCAGGGGCAGAGGGGCAGCACTGAGCCCTGCGGCACGCTGGGCGCTCAGGTGAGCTGTGGGGGGGAAATGCAGGAGGCCTTCCCAAGGTCTGAAGCATTTCATGGTGAAAACGCTGCTCCGCCACCCCCTGCCAGGAGCCGGGAGGGGGATGGGCAGAAACGCCGTCTCTGGTGACATTTCCAGCGTGGCAGACACAGGGGACGCGGCTCGGAGATGCCAAACCCTCCCCACTTCCCCTGCAGGTAGCAATTATCGCAGTGATTATCGCAGGGAGGATTTATGGTGATGGACCCCTGCCTGCCTGGGGCTGCAGCTCCCTGGCTCTCGTGGGCAGGAAGCCCCCCCGTCCCCCCAGCCTGCCTGACATTCAGCTCTGCAATTCCCGGGGCTCTCTAAGAGCAGCTGCCCAGCCTCCACGGGAAGGAGCCGCCTCGCTGGCCTGACCTCCAGCAGGCTCCCACGGGCTCTGCTGCTCCTGCCCCTGCCCCGCCGGTGCCCTCCCTCACCGGAGTCACACCCGCCGCAGCAGCTCGCTGGCACCAAGGGAAGCCACAAGCAGGATACCCGAGAGCTCCCCTGGGCCGGACAGGGTGCTGCCTCGGTCCTATGACCTCTGGCCCAGGAACGCAGCAGGGCTGGGTCCCAGCCAGCAACACCGGTCGTCCCCCCCCACCGGCACGGCCTGGCCCCCCGCGCCTGCCATCCACAGGAGACTGGCTCCTACCCGGGCATCCCAGGAGCAGGCAGGGGCTGGCGCCAGCCCTGCCCCTCTCCCCTTCCAAGGCTGCTTCTGGGAACGGCACCGTCTCCTGGAAGTTTAAGTGATTCTGCTAATTAAAGGGGTCTGAAGCATTTCATGATGAAAATGATCCTTGTCAGCCTGGCAGCGATGGATGGGGAGAGGAGGAGAGACGCTGCGCAGGTGCTCAGCGTGGCCAGAGCGGCATCGCTGCTATTTATAGACCTCGCCGCGCCCCCAGGAGCTCCACTCTGGCCTGGGCCCTGGGCACAGCCAGCTCCCCCTGCACCAGGATGCCAGGCACTGTCCCAGGATGGCAAACCCCAGCTCCATGGGCTCCCAGCCTGCACCCGCCTGCCCAAGCAGCCCAGCAGCAGGTGCCAGGGCAGCACCGAGGCTCCTCTGTGAACAACCAGGTGCAGAAGGTGCCTCGCGGAAGGACGCCAGGCCCCGCCGCGGCTGGAGCGGGGCTCTGCAGACAGCCTACCTGCCGGGGAACGCACCCACAGAAGAGCCAACTCCTCGTGAGGCCGTGGATGGAGCAGAGGAAGGGACCGACCACCCACCACGACCTACCCACAGCACCAGGGCAGCACCACCTGCCCAGACACAGCGACTCGCCCCCTCCACCTGGGGAGCCACCCTGCGCTTTCCTGGCCCCATGGACATGGCCCTCCGCAGAGTACCACAAACCCAGCTCATCTCCCAGCCCCACCAGCATCTGTTATGGGCGAATAATGCAGATGCAGGACGACGCTCTCTGGCGCTGGAGCCAACAGCTTCCAGCGTGAGCCAGGTGAATCGCAGCGCAGTCGCCAGGTGAGGGGACACAACCACCATCAGCTCCGCGCCACAGAGCCACTCGCGGGTGAGACGGACGCGCCTCCCAAGCGGGCGAGCACCGTGGGCTACTCAGTTCTGCGTGGGGGCAGCTGCAAGGCTGACAGGTCCCAGCCCCCAGGCAGGCCACGAAGATGCGGGGCTGGCACGGTGGTGGGGCACGCGGCTGCAGCACGAGCCACTGGGGCAGTCCCAGGTGCAGAGCCCCGTCCCCACCGCACACAGCGACCGGGGCACAGCCCCTTGCTTGCACTGACCCTGGCCCCCAGGCCGCCTGCCCAGGGGGACCAGTGCACAGCCCTGGAGGCAGGGGCAGCTGTGGGGACGGGAGGGGAGGGGAGTGGAGTGCGCCCTGCGTCTGCCCCTCCCCAGCCCCACAACACACAGCAGTGCCGGATCCCAAATCCCTCCTGCCATTAAACATTCATTTCCACTTTGCAGAGTAAACGCATCCCCAGTCCTGGGCTTCATTAAAGGGCCAGTGTCTTGGAGAGGGGCCGGGAATCTCCCACCCACACTGAGAAACCTCTGCAAGGGGCACGTCAACGCGGGTCCCTGGCGCCTGTCCCTGCCCCACTCAGCAGCACAATCCCAAGATGGCCCAGGCATCTGGCACCCCTGGGAGGAGCACGGGCACACCTGTGAGCACTGCTGCACACGCCTCGTGCTCAGTGCCGCTGGCCAGGGGCCAGGCAGGAGCAGGCCCCTTTGGCTCTGGGGAAGAAGCAGAAGCACATTTTTCCCCCCAGCTCTGAGGCCGCACCCGGCGGCCCCACGCCCTAGCCCAGGCTTCGCTTGCTGCCAACGCATTGGTGGCCAGGGTCTCGGCCAAGGCCAGGTCTCTGCACCGAGGGGGGAGGGTCCTGGGACTGGTCTGCTCAGACCAGCACAGCTGGACAGAGCCTGGGCCCAGCCCCCAATCGCAAGGACAGGTGCCTTCCCAGCACTGGAGGGAGCTGCCCTGTGCACGGGGACGCTGAGCCGTCCTTGCAGAGAGAGGCAGCAGAGCGAAGAGCTCACTGCATATCTGCCAGGCCGCAGGGCTGGCACCAGCTGCGACTGCCGCCAGACAGCTCCACCGTGCACTGCTGCCCAGGCACTCAGGACACCTCCCTGGCAGCCCGTGCAGAGCCATGCTAGCCAGTCGTGCACCTTCCCAGACAGCCTGACTACGTCCCCACGAGCAATTGCTCTGGCGCAGCCGTGTCCTGCACCCTAGGCAGGCTGTGGTTGTGTGCTACCAGCTCTTCCCTTCACCGCTGCTACCTCCAGCAGAGCCAGGCAGCTGGCAGCAGCTGTGCAGCCCACAGCTGGCGGGAGGGAGGAGGAGGAGGAACGGGAGAGCTGCACGCAGTCTCCAAGCCTGGACCTACCCGGCGGGCCAGGGCCAGTGCTCTGGCCCCACAGGCACTGCCCATGGGCACGTCCAGAGCCAACACAGCCCCAGTGCCTGCGTGAGCCACGGGCAGGAGGCCCTGGGCACGTGCAGGCACACGCTGGGGGCTGGAGCACACACAATACAGGCTGGCGGAGGCGGCTCTTGGAAGACGCCACAGGGCTGCTGTTCTTCTGGAGGCAAGGAGAGCTTGTAAACATCAATTACGCTCTTTCTTCACATCCTCCAAGCCCACAGATGCCGGCACGGCTCAGCTGCAGCACAAGCGCTTTGTTGTGCTCCGCGCGCCCCGCATTCCAATGTGCGCGGCGGAGACGGGCCGAGCGACGCGGCACGCCCCACGGGGACGCAGGCGTGCACGCGCCCCCCGCCGCCACCCGCCATGCTCCCTGCCAGCAGCTGGCAGAGGGGCTGCCCACCTCGCTCAAGGCAGGACCCATGCGCTAGGTGCTGCTGTGCACGCAGCAAAGCCCCGGCCCCTCCCCGGCTGCTCCCAGATCCTTCCAGCAGACAGAGGAGCTGGCTGCCCAGCCGGTGCACCAGCCATGCCCTGCCTCTCTCCGTGCCCCCATGCTGCTCTCATGCTGGTCTAGAGAGAGGGAGCCAGACACAGGAGAGGGAGACGGGGCAGGGGCAGGGAGCGTGCCGCACAGCTGCCCGCATGGGGGCGGGCGGGAGCCCAGTGGAGGCTGATCACAGCCAGAGGGAAGGTGTGTTGTTCTTCATGCCGTATGTTATCAGCAACAGCATGTGCCAGGCCTTTACGGATCTTTTTATGACCATTAATAACAGCGGTGGCTCTGTGCATTACGCTGCGGCTACGGGCAATTAAACCTTGCGCTCAGGGTAGATGCGGGGCCTCTGCAGGGGTCAGGGTGGGCTCCCGGCTGCAGCACTGCACAGGGAGGCACTCACCCTCCTCTGCAGCCCACAGGCCTGGCCACAGCTGGAGAACAGCTCCGGGGCAGGGGGACGTGGCTCCAGTGTACCGACCCCACGTCCCCCACCACAGACGTATCCTGCGCAGGCTGTGACTCCATCTCTGGGGACGGGGGATGCCCGCAGTGCTCTGCAACTATGCTGGCAGCCGAAGTGGGATCGCAGCTGGGCACACAGGGCGGCACATCTCCACAGTCCTGGAGCCGGCAGCTCGCCGAGGGCCTTCGGCCACCAGCCTGCGTGCCCAAAGTGCCGGCTCAGAGCAGCCCCTCTGGAGAGGGCGTCTGTTCTTCCAGCAGCATCAGTGCCTGGAGAAGAGCCAGCCCAACCCCTTCGCAGCGCAGCATCTAGCAGGAGGGTTTCAGGGCCATGGAGTCGAATCCCAGGAGCTCGGAGTCCCAGAGCAGCTCCACGGTGGGCCCCAGCCGGGGGCACCCTCCCGGGGATGCAAGGCAGGAACCAGAGCGCTGGTGTGACCCGAGCTCCAGGGCTCTGCACTCTCCGTCCTATGCCCATGTCTCCAGGGGCCCAATCATGGGCCTCTGCTCAAAGCTGTACCCAGCCCTTACTCAGGCTAAGCCCCCCCAGCACCCATGCGAGTCCCACCTGCATGCAGGAGGGGCAGGGAGCTGCCTCTGGACAGCAGCCCCCCTCCCAGCCCCGCCCCACCAGGGAGGGGTGCAAAGCACTCGTACGCGGCGCTGACAGCGCAGGAAGGGCACCGGGGCCGGCTGGGACAGGACCCGGGGAGGCAGCTGTGTCTCCTCCTGGAGCAGCCTCAGGCCTGCCTCAGGACAGCCTTCCCCACGGCCTCCATTCGCAGAAGAGAAGGGCCACTGTGCCCGTCTGGCCTCGCTCGTGCCCATCCACCACTGGCAGCTCACACGAGCTGCTTGGGGGGCACCAGGTGCACCTCCCCCAGCCCCAGGTTTCAGAAGCCACGTGCCTCGGCACAAGCACATGCACACACGCATGCATGCACACCCTAGCTCTTACACCTGTGTGCACACGACAGGCAGCCTGCTCATCGCTCCTGCTCTCATTGCTCAGCAACAGCAGAACGGGTCTGGTTCAAACCTGCACAAGCTGCCTCCCCGGGGCCCAGAGCAGCACGGAGAAATGTCAGCCTGACGGGAGGCGACTGCACAATCGACTCACGGGGACCAGTCATCCCAGTGCGCGCCACAGCATCCGCGTGGCACAGCCCCGTCCAGGGCCCCAGCCCCTGCCACAGGACCCGCTGGGGAGGGGAGCCAGGCGTGCTAGGCCCAGCCGCGTGCTGCCAGGACACAGCGCTCCTGCCGACGCTCGATAAATTCCTGGTGCTTCACTGCACGCCCTGTGCCTTCAACCTCTGATTAAGACTGAAGCCTCTTCCCCCCCCAGCAAGCGAGGCTGCAGTTAAAGGTAACGAGCGGCCTGGCCGGGAGGGCAGGAGAACACACGCCCCAACAAGGCACTGCTCGGCACCGGGCCGTCGGAGCATCATCTGCTCGGGATTTACAGCCGGCGCATTTTACAACAGCTCCATTACCAGTTATTAAGGAACGGAGTAGCTTCTCCTGCGCGTTCGTTAAATATTAATAGAACATTTATAAACCGATCCTTAATTTAAAGTGTTACCTTTAATCAAAGCCCTGGTGATAACAACACAGCCTTTGGTAGAGCCCCTCCGGTAGCATTTAAGCTTCTCACACGGAAAGCTTGGCGCGCCTGTGGGCAGGCTGCTGCGCTGGGCTCGGCGCCGGCCGGAGCAGCCGATGCTGGCAGCTCTGAGCAGGGCCCCCTCCGAGCACTGCCCAGTCAGCCGCCCCGACCCCCCAGGCTGCGCGGACCAGCCACTGCACCTGTGCCTGGCCCCAGGAGACCAAGTCCCTTGCCCGGCGGCCACTAACCTGTCTTGCTGTCCACCGTGAAGTGCTGCTCGCCGTCCAGCACGCTGTACACCACCCTGGCACTGCTGCCATACGTGGGATCATCAGCGTCCGATGCCATCACCTGCATCACAGACGTGCCTGGGCCGGGGAGACAAAGCAAAGCAGAGGGATGAGCGTGAGCAAGCTGGGCCGAGGGAAGCGGGCTGCAGGACCATGCACAGCGCTGAGAGCTAGCAGGGACAGCACCCCTTCCTCAGGGGAGCAGGATGGGATGGATGCTGCTGTCTTGGGAGGAGCTGCTGAGAGGGCATCGCTCTCGAGCCTCGGTGTCTGGGGGGCTGGGGACAGGACACGCTGCCCTGGGGAGGGGCTGGGAGGTCTGCACGGCGCCCAGGGGCAGGGACATCACAGCCCGGCTGCCCCTTCAGGTACTGCCAAAGGGCAGTCTCCCCCGGAGATAAAGCCCCCCGCGTGTGGCTACAGGGGGGTGGCCGAGCCCGGGGCGGTCACGGCAGCACCAAGTTCCCTCTGCCGCAGCCTGCACAGAGGCAGGGGGCCATTGCAGACGCCCCCACTTCCCGAGGCGTAGACAAAGCAGCACGTCCTCATGCTCCACACGTAGCAGGGCAGGAGCAGTATAAATTGGATAAAAGTCCATCAAACGGCTGCAATTAAGTTATTGATTTTCAACGCTGCCTCATTAAACAGGGTGCTTCGCACTGACTGTCCCCGTGATGGCTCTAATTTGACATCATGTTCAATTTGACAAAGGCAGGACCCTGGACGTGAGCTGGGGCGGGGATGGAGGAGGCAGAGCCAGGCAGGGGCTGGGGGAGGCGGGAGGAGCAGCCGATTCCCCTGCACCAGGAAGATGGCACAGCCGTACCGCGAGACCACGCAGCAGCGTCGCCCTGTTGACAGACCCTCCCCGCCAATGCCAGGCACCACGGTGGCAGCACCAGCCCACACAGCAGGCTGGGGCCCAGCTCAGGATGGGATGTGCCGATCACGGGATGCATTTGCCTTTGGGCAGCGCCCGGGGCCGAGGAGCTCACTGCCTCGGGCTGCAAAGCTCAGACCAGGCTGGGCCACGAGAGCAGGCGCTGTGGGTGGCCCTGCATGCCCGCCAGCTGCAGCGGCCTGTTTCGGCTCTGCTGCGTGCCCACGGCTCCCTGCCAGGCCTATCCAGAGCCGGAGGCAAGGCTAGCTCACTGCCCGGCTCTGTGGACACAGGCACTGCCAGCTGGCACTGGGCTGCCCCTTGCCCTCCCCCTCCGCTCCACCTGGCCCCCAGCCACTGCCCGACATGAGCCTGGCACCTGCAGTGTGCTCCCCACCCCCTGCCCGAGGCGAGGGCTCGGGAGCACTGCTGCTCCGCACGTGACAGACAGGCCTGGATCATAAAGGAGGAATCACCCTGTTTGGATGTGGCAGGTGCTGGAAGGCAACGGGCAGCAAACCCGACAGGGTTGATGCTCCCAGGGCCCCCAACTCTGTGCCTTTCTCCACCCCTTGTGCCCACACCTGGTGTGCAGCCACTGAGGGCCCCAGGCCAGGGGGAGCATCAACCCCCATTGCAGGTCTGGGGACAGAGACAGCCCCTGTCGCTGGTGGGGGGCCTGCAGCACAGAGGACCGGGCTCCTGGCCCCATCCCGGCCAGACCCCCACCGCAGTGCCGGCAGGAGGACCCAGGAGTCCTGGCTCCCGTCCCTCACTGCAGGCGTCAGGCCCCCGCCCGGAGGCAGGCGAGCCTGCAGCGAGGACAGCATGTACCTTCCTTTGTTGACTGAGTTTCCTGGCATCTGCCTTCGCCATAAAAGATACAATAAATAAAACCCAAACATCCATCACCTGCGGCAGCGTGGGCCCCGCGACCAGGAATCCTGAGCTCGCACCCTTAGAGATAATTAGCCACGTAAAATGAGCTTATGGCAGAAAGCCATCTTGGTTTCTCCCCAAAATCTCTGCTCTGTGACAATGTGATCAAGATGGGCCAGCACAGAGGAGTCACACCTCAGCCTGTCCCTTTAGGGAACCTGAGCTGGCTGCAGTCTTGGGGGAGGGGGAACCTGCTCCCTCTGCCCACGGGACTGGCATCCGCCACCGGGGTGGGGGGCATGTACCTGGGGGCTGGAATCTGCCTGGTAACAGGTGATGTATTTCAAATTGGTTGGCTGACAGCCAACTGGGGCTGACCTCCACTGGACCAGGTGAATGAGGTCACAGGGGCTATATAGGTTGGGGGGGGGGAGGAGGTGGTCTCTCTCTTCGGCCATGAGGCGAAGCAGCAGCCATGCCGGGGACACAGAGGAGCTTTACCATGTGAAACTAGCTCTCTCTCCCCCAAAACTCACGAGCAAGGAACCGCCTGCCTCCAAAGGGAAACTTCACCGGCCTTTGGAAGATACTTGTGAGTAAGCTACTCAATCTGAATAGATATTTAGCTGGCAGTAACACAGATGTGTGATCAAAAGGCTACCTCAGCCACACTGTTTGCTCTTTAGGATTTCTAAAATATTGCTCAATCCTGTACCCTAGTTTCCCCTACCCCTTGTAATCAATAAAGTTCTCCTTTTTGACTGGTGTGGGAGACTTATTGAGGGGTGGGTCTAAATTATACCTAAGAGACCCCTTAGGTTTGTGGACTAAGGGAGACTGTACTTTTTGCCCCGACTTGGGGAAGTGCCCCAAGTGCCTGTACTGGGTTGAGTACCCGTAGGACATTAGGCCTGTGTTTCCCTGAGGACACAGGGCCAAGACAGTCCCTTCTCAGGGTGGTGGTGGCGACGTTACCCCCAGGCTAGCGAGTGTGCTCCGGGAAGGGGGTCAGCCAGACATGAGGCGCCCCAGGGAGGTGCTCGGAGCCGGGAAGGTGGTCTGGCGCAGGGAGGTGAGGGCTCAACGCAGGAGCGCCCCCTACTGGCCCGCCACAGAGCTCAGGGCATGAGCCCCTCCCTCGCCGCTGGCCCTATCTACATAACAGTTAATGGCTCGGGCACAACCTCCCCGACTCTCTCTGGCTGCAAGGGTGAGATGTGCTGTGGCTGATGGAGCAGGAGCTGCCCTGCCCCCGCGAAGCCTGGACGGATGGACGGACGGACTGGCCCACACAGCCTGAGCCGGCTCCGCCGGGGGTCACCCCCACTCCTGGAAGACCCCTGAGCACGAACAAGGGTCCAAGCAGCCCTCGGCCCCAGCAGGGATGATCAGGAGGGGCAGGGCGGGCTGCAGGAGGGAGAGGATTCAGCCCCTGACATGGCTGATACCTGCTCCAGCTGGCGGGGGCCAGACCCCTACTCAGCACCCAGGGGTGGGGGAAGATCCTGGGGGGCGGTAAGCAGCATCCCCCTTGCCAAAGGATCCCCCCCACCACCACCACTGCTGCTGCAGAGCCGGCAGGGCCGCGGCTCAGCTCCATGCCTGCTTCCGGCCACGCGCACCCCTCGGCGGCTGCCGCAGATCCGCAGCGGCCCTGGCTGAAGTACCCCACCCCGGAGCAGCACAGAGGGGGTCCTGGGGCACAGGGGCAAGAAGCCCAACAGGCCCTGCCCCATGGCCGAGTCCTGCAGCCCCCTCAACCCTGGCCCGCGTGCACGCTCCCCCCACACCGCCGGCTGCTTCGCTCAGTGCATTAGACAGTCTGAGCCGCCGTCCCCGGGGACTGCTTAGCCGTGGCTCCGACAGAGGATCTGGTTGATGGGAAGCCTCTGCCTTTGCGCAGCGCTTGTCCAGAGACATTAGCGAGCGCCTCTCCTGCCCGCCAGGGAACACGGCGTGGAGAGCGGGGCTGCGTGGGACCGGCGGCGCGGGGCAGGCCTCCGCTTCTGCCCCACTGTGCTGCAAGCACAGCCCCTCGCTCGGCGCTGCTGGGGCCCAGCACAGGGTCCCTGCCAGCAGCAGTGCCCACTGCCCTGGTAGGCACCTGCTACACCAAGGCCACGCTGGAGAAGGGGCTGAGAGGCTGACCCTTGGTGCCCCAGGGCAGGGCTGAGCTCCAGTCGGGGCCCGGCCCAGCCCAGCCCAGCCCAGCCGCCAGGAGCGGCTCCTGCTCTGCGAGGTGCTGGCCTAGAGAGGAGAGACGCTGTCTAGGCTACCTGCCCCAGCTACCATGCATCGTCCCCTCCTGCCCCGCGCCTCAGTGCATCTCAGCACAGGCTGCTGTGCGGCCCCTGCCCCGAGGGGCCACAGCAGGGCCTGCGCTGCCCCAGGGCTCGGCACCACCTCCCTGCCACTCACCCGGGGCAAATTCCCTCTAGGTGCCCCTGGGACCTTGTTATCCATGCTGCTCTGGGCCTGCTGCGCCCGCTCCAGCAGTGCTCAGCTACAGTACACATCACCAGGCAAATGCAGCCCGCTCGGATGCGGGGGGAAGGGGCCTGGGCGCCTGCCCACCCCTATCCCCACCTGGGGCGCTCTCCTCCGGGCAGTAACAGGCTGGGAAAACCCTCTCTGGCCTCCTGCATGCCAGGGCTGGGCACCCTGGAGCACGTCCACGCTGCCGTTGGGAAGGGAACCCAAGCCGAGCTGTGCCTGGCCCTGGCAGGGAGCCGTGACTTGGTGCAAGCACTGGCACCGACAGCACCCAATCACCCAGGGGCAAACAGGCAGGAACCTGCTTGGCTGCAGCTGGGCCTGGAAAAACACGGGGCTAATGACACCTGGCAGGGATGGCCAAGCCCTCGCTGGTGCACAGCAGGACGAGGACTTCTGCTGGGCGCAGCGGCACCCTGGGCAGCGCAGCCCGCAGGCAGGCAGAGCCCGGCACAGCCAGCACAGGGGATGGGAAACTTGCACTGGTGCAGCTGGGAGCCACAGGGTCCAGCCCTGGACTCTGCTGAGGACGGCCGCAGCGTGCAGCGGGTCCTGGAGCTGCAGCCGCACCATGGCCCCGGAGCAGGGCTGGCAAAGTGTGGCTGGCATTAGCCCACCAGTGCCGCGGACGGCTGACACTTGGGTCCCTGGCCCGGCTGCCTCCAGCCTTGGCTCGCATTTCAAGCGCTTGGTATTAAAAATTAAAACCCACCTGTCGGATTGCCTGTAAACGCTCTGATTACACATTAAACAAATCCCTTTCCTCTGCTTCCAGTGGGAAGATTAAATGATCCCTCCCGGCAATCAGCGCTGGTGCCGAGTCGGGGCTTGACCCCATGCTTTCTTTCTGTGCCACCAAATCGCCTCTAGTCTGGACTGCCAAGCCTCACTGCGGTGGGGCAGGGGAGCGCAGGCCTTGCACCCTGGGCCCCGGAGCCGCCCTGCAGCCCCTGCGCCAGGCCGCAGGCCTTGCACCAGACGGCCGCACGGGCGGGGCTCGGGCCTGGCCTGGGAGATGCTGGCAGCTGCTCGCACCCCAGGGAGCTGGGGAACGGTGCCGCGATGCAAAGGATTTTAGAGCCTGCTGTCAGGAGGGGAAGTGCCTGCGGCTCCCAGGCGCTCGGCCAGCCGCCCACGGTCTGTCCTCCTGCCTCCGTACGAGCCCGTGTCCCCCCGGCCCGCCCTGCCCTGCCCCGCTCTGGCTCCACCAGCCTTGCCTGGGACCAGAGCAGCCCTCCGCTCTCCAGAGCCCCTGGCGGGACACCTGCCGCAGGACGTCCCGGCCAGGGCCAGGGGCAGGATCCGATCCAGTTCCAGCCCCAGGCGCAGGTCTGAGCCCCGCTCTGGCAGCAACACCAAGAGCGACAGTGCTCCAGCCTGCACCGTCGACCTGCCCCCACGGCGAGACGGGTGCCTCGGAGCCGCAGCAGCCCCAGGGGGTCCAGGGCCCGCCCCGTGGACACGGGCAGGGCTCAGCCCAGCACATGCCTGCCTCTGCGGGCCCCAGGGCAGGAGGAGAGGGGCTGTGTGTGACCAAGGCTCCCAGCTCCTCTCTGGCACTCTCCTCTTGCTCCCTGCTGGTTTGAATTTCCTAGTAGATCCTGGGAAAGTGGATGCCTTTTCCCCGCAATTAGCCCTCCTTCGTTATGCAAACACTGGCCTTTGATCTGGTCCCTTTACTTTAGTCTCCTCTGTGTCCGGGACAGGCCGCTTGTGGCCTGGGCGCAGAGCTGGGCTGGGTGCGGAGCTGGCAAAGCAGCGAGCTCCCACCGGGATGACCCTGCCCATGCTCAGCACCACCGTGCAATGCAGCCCTGCAGGCACAGACTGCTCCCGGCAGCTCCACGCCGCCCCGCGGACGACCCTGCCGCAACGGGACCTCGAGCAGGCAGCTCGCAGGCGCCGAGTGGGTGCGGGCGCCCATAGGTCTGGGGGGCAGCGCTGGCTCCCAGGCCTGGGCTCGTCCCCGGCTCGCAGCACGTCGGTGCTGCTCCAAACACTTCTCCCCACTTTCAAGTTCTGAGCACTTTAATTTGCAGGAATCGCCTGCTTTCATGTTGCGGCGCCATGCGTCTCCCTGCCTCTGATCTCCGATTTCGCACAGACACGTCTCCTTTGATACGTCTTGCTCACATCAGCCTCTGATCAGGCAGCTCCATAATTGTGAGTGATTTTCAAAGCAGCCGGAGCCGCGTCTGGAGCATGGAGTCGCCAGTCCCCTCCCTTCCTAAAAGTTGTTGAAGCAAAATAAATTAATCTAATTCCCCACAGCCCTTCAGGAGCAGGACAGCTCTGGTGCTGCTGTGGGTGCCAACACCCCGGCTGGCGGCACGGCCACGGATGGGGAGCAGCCTCGTTGCGGGGCGCCGAGCAGCTCGGGGTGCCAGGCAGTTCCCACAGCAGCTCCCCGTCTGATGACTCCTGCGAAGATGCCAGAGGCTGTTGCACAGCTCCTTAACAAGCCAGCTAACAAACAAGCTGCATTTGCTATATCCAGAAATGCCCCACATGCCATGCTGCATGGGGCTGAGGCTGTGCTGCCCCCACCGGCCGCGTGCCCCTGCGGGTGCTCACGGTACCATGGCCCAGCCCCCTTTCCTAGCATGAACGAGCCTCTGCCCATGGCAGACCTGCAGAGAGCGGCGCTGGTCCCTCTGCCGCCGGGGCAGGGCTGCCAGCAGCCCCCTGCCCTGGCATCAGCAAGGCTCAGGGACGCTGCCTCCTTGCAGGGCCTCTGGGCCTTCCCAGCTCCACCGGCTGCAGCTCCTCCCACACTTCCGCGCACCTGTCACTCTTCCCCCTTTCATCCGCTGCCGACTCCCCGGAGGGACCTGCCTTATCGTTTGATGTCAGTCAGTCTTTTGCAGGCTCTGTCTTGTGCCTTGATGCAGCCTTTGGAGAGCACTGATTTACAGCTCCCGGCCACAGCGCCAGTGCATGCGCTCCACCTGCTCGCCCCACACCGGCAGCCACCTCGGTGAGCACGGGGTGCCTGGCCCGGACAGGGAGCCGCATGGCACCCCAAGCAGGAGCCCGAGGGGTCAGAGAGCAAGAAACCACGGCTGGATCTGGGGGCCTCCAACTGTGCTGGGTAACGAGGCAGAATGTCTCTCAGCCCCAGGCAGGGAACGAGGGCAGCCACATGCAGCACCCATCAGCTGGGGGCCCCCCAGGCCACAGGGGGTCTGTACTTGGATTGGAGACAGATGGTGACTTGGGCGCTAGCTGAAGCCTGTGGACAGGGAACACAGCCGACCCCCTTGCTTAGCCCTGGAGACACACAGGCATCATGGAAGGATTGTCCGCACCCAGACAACCATCACCTCTGTGCCACAGAGCCAAGGCCGGGGGGCAGGAATGGGATGGGTTTGTGCCTCAGACAAGACAGACATGCATGAGGTGGACAGAAGGGAGGGCGATCCAGGGCCGTGACACCCCAGCAGCAATGGCCTGCTCCGGTGCATGCCGCAGGAGGCTGCAGAGGGGGTGGCACAGGGAGCCCAGGGCTGGAAGAGCACGACTACAGCGGCACAAGAGAACTTGCACGTGCGAGGACCGTGCGTGGCCAGGCCACTCTGCTGGCTTGGGGCAACGGGCTGGTTCAGCCTTCCACCCCCAGGCACCCACAGGAAGCCGGGAGGGCTGCAAAGTGCAGGGCAGGGACACCAGGCGCAGGAAACAACCAGCAACTCTGCCCACCCTGTCTGCTCTCAGCCCCCAGGTGCGGGGTGGTGGGAGGACACCCCAGCTCAGCACCTGGCCCGCTCCACGGTCAGCTGCTTGCCAAGGTGAGAAAGGCCGTGAGGAGCCAGCGTGCTGGGGCTGCACAGGCTGGGAGAGCCCAGCCCAGGACGGATGGGTGCTCGGCAGATGCCGGCAGCCTGTGCAGATGGGCAGAGATGAGCTGGGGAGCGCAGGCACTTGCCAGACATATGTGGCCAGGGGCAGAGCGAGACACTGTCCCCACAGCTGCCACTGCCTCCTCCGTGCACCACGGGCAAAGGGCCGAGGGCCTGCTCCTGCAAGCCTGCCCCGAGACCTGCACAGCGCTGCTGGAGCACAGCCTGCATCCGGTGCAGCCGTCCCCCGTGCCAGGCCGCCAAGCTGAGCTGCACGCCTGGCCCCAGCCAGCGCTCAGCACGGAGGATTTATTTACTTGTTTTCCTGACAACGCCTTATTTATTCTCCCTTCCTGGCTCCCCCTAGCTCCGGTCGCGGCTGGAATCCCCAGGATTTACGGCCGGCCACGGTGCCGTACCCGAGACGCGCGGCGCAGCAGCGGGGACCTACCTACGGGCGACAGCTCGGCCACGCTGCCGATGTAGGGCCCTTCCAGGAAGCGGGGCTCGCTGTCATTGATGTCCTGCACCTTGATGATGAACTCGGACTCGGGCTCCAGCAGCTGGTCGGTTTGGCGGTCCCGGGCCTGAGCCCGCAGCGTGTAAAATGTTTTCTGCTCCCGGTCCAGGCGCTCGGTGGCATGGATGTCGCCCGTGACCTCGTCGATGAGGAAGATGGTGCCTGCGCCTTCCCCGGAGATCGTGTACTTGATGGAGCCGTCCCCCTCGTCTGAGTCCGAGTGGATCTGCCAAGGGAGGAGCAGAGCGAGAGGGTTAGCACAGGCCCGAGCCTCGCTTGCTGCTCCCACGCAGGAGCCCCTGGCTGCACAGAGCCAGAGGCAAGGGCAGTGCCACGCAGACAGCAGTGCCCAGGCTTGGGCACAACCTCCTGCTCTGACCCAGTCCCGCACTCACGCGATGTGCCGCACGCACCCAGCCCCTGCCCATCCTCACACAGGCCAGCTGGGCTCGGGCACACAAACACCACCCTAGAGAGGGTCAAACCCAGTCCGTTCCACCGACTCGCTGCGCAGCCTCCGCCCAGCCACCAAACAAGCCACGCAGATCAGCCCACATGGCTCAAGCTGGCCGAGCACCAAGAGTGCAATACGACAGGTACCGGGGGATGGAGATGGGGTGCAGCACCAGCCCCCTCAGGCCCCTTTGTGCTACGCTGCGAAAGGGATCACACCAGACCCCCACCAGCTCGCTGCCCCTGGGCCTGCTACGCCACGGCTCAGGCGCAGGCACTGGCTCTCCCTGCCGGCACCGCTCCAGCTCTTGCCTGCTTCGCGGGCAGCCCGTGCTGCCGGCCGCTCTGCTCTCCACCCGGGAGCTCGTAAACACACCACACGTCAGGCACAGACTACCCGGCCTGGCTGCAGCCGGCAACAAATGGAGCGGCTTGCCCAGCGTTCAGAGCGAAAAACAGCCCCTGGGGAAGCTGCTTTTGTGGCCAACAATTTCCTCTTCATTTTCTAATTAAGACCATATTTGAAACAAGGGAGGGAAAGGGTAAACAGCAGCTCCCCGCAGAACTGGCGCTGCCTGGAATCCAGGCCAGGCGGCCGGAGATAATTTTATTGGTGGCATTAAACTGAGTTATGAGGTTTTTACAATCCAGCCACTTATGAGAAATCTATTAACAGTAACTGGACAGGCAGAATGCATCTCTACGGAGAGCGGCGTGGGCATTAATTGGGACCATCCATAACGGGACAGGCCCCCGGAAAGGTTTCATCAGACGCCTTCATTTACTCCCCACAATTTCTGCTGAGAATCAGCAAAGTTGCCAAAAAAAAAAGAGCCGTCCATTAATCGGCTAATGAAATATGAAAATGTTTATGGGCCATTCAATCTTCCAAACTGCAGTTCTATAATCCACCTTCCAGACACACAGCTCCACCAGCAAGAATTTATACCAGAGCTGCCTCTTTTTACGACGCCTTCATTATATTTGTCTTGTTAGATACAGTTTATATATTTATTTATTTCATGAGTGAGGTGCCCACACATTAGACAATTCAGTGCCTTTTACACATCATCTGTATATTACCACTCGCTTCAAAATACTTGCCCAGTGCCAGGAGGTGCATCTGCCTGCCTGCCATCACCTAGGAAATGCAACCGCCCACCAGAAACCACCCCTGCCTGCCCGTGACTGCAGAGAGGACACCTCGAACCCTTTTCTAGCACAGCCTAAGTCCCGTCGCTCAGGGATGGCGCTGCACCTTGGGCATCCCCCCCCACCGCTGCAGCAGCACGGCCCCTTGGCCCCATCGCCTCTGGGCGCCCAGCGCAGGGGCTGGTCCACGTCCCCGCTGATGCCACCAGCCAGCTCAGGCTCAATCACGGGCACACAGCCGTCAGCACATCCCTGTCGTGAGGGCCACCGCCCCGGAGCAGCCGCCAGCAAACACACAAACCAGAGCTGGGAAGGGAAGCAGAGCCTGCACCCCAGGGGCTCGGAGATTGATTTATCAGGGAAAATTAAATGCTCAATCTGCAGCGTCTGGCCCCACTGCTCCTGATGGGGAGGGTGGGGAGCCACAGGGCACCAGGCCAGGGCATGCCCAGGCATGTGCTGTGCTAGGAAGGGGCGCTGGCGTTGGCGCCCGGGCCCAGGGTGCAGGCAGGTGCCCCGGGCAGACAGATGGTGCAGCCAACAGGCTGGCGCAGAGCACCCACAGCCGGACTGCAGAAATGCCACGAACTATGAGCCCTGCACCCCATTGCACGCGCTCCCCGGATTGCTCCTCCCTTGCATGGTTGCTGGAGGGCCTCGGCAGAGCGCCGGAGGGGTGGACGGCACCAGCACAGGGCACGTCTGCCTCTGGCTCTGGCTGTGCCACTGCCTCCCGCCCACCTCCACCCTCACCCCCCTTTGCACCCGGGACAGGGCTACGTGCCCAGGAGATGGGCAGGATCCAGGGCCAGTATCAGCCCCTCTGCCGAGGGACCAGGCAAACACGTCTGGGCAACGCCAGGCAAGGGCCCCTGGCAAGCAGACAAGAACCTTTCACCGGCTCTGTCTGTTAAAGAGGGAAATTGTTTCCCTGCCCAAAAGGGCTAAAAACAGGGATTTTACGAGGCCGTTAATTACTTCCTACTAATTAATTCAAAATTAAATGTGAACAGAGGTGCATTTTCCTTATGAAAAGCGATTAAGCAGAAAGCACAGATACACAAATAAAACATGACGCTGGGACTGAGGAAGAAAGAAAATCAAATAAAAACTGGCCCGTAATGAAGGCGCGCTCTCTGTTTGCTCCAACTCATAAAGCCCGAGTTCATCAATTTTCTTTAAATATTAGCAACTTAATTAAATCTGCTTTTTTCCCTTTAATCCCCATCTCTATCTAAAATAGATCTGTCCACATGCAGAAGTTTGGAGCTAGTGCTGACCCCATAATTCTATTTAAAAAACCCAAAGAAATCCACATCAAACTGACAGCGGCCTCAGGGGAAATTACAGTTCAGAAAAAGGATTAGCCAAAGAGCCCAGATTGTATGGAAATGTTATTGGACCTCCAAAGAGCCCGGGCAGGGGCGGAAGGGGCACCGCAGGGCTGCGCCTTCCCAGCAGGGGGTGCCAGCGGGCGTGGGGCCAGGGCACTGCCTACGAGAAGCTCACAGCCCTCCAGGGTGCGGCAGGGGCAATGAGGGCGCCTGCGGCAGGGGGTTCCTGGCCACCCCAGCCCGGGCTCTCCCTGGAGGGGCGCAGAGGGGAATGGGCAGGAGAGGTTCCCAGTGATTACAGCCCCAGCCTGGAGCAGGGGCAGAGCAGGCTACCCCTGGCCCCCAGCCCCTCCCGCACAGGCACTGCAGCACGGAGGCAGGAGGCCTGGCTGTGGGGCGCCGATCCAGGCACCCCCCACCCAGGGCTCCCCCAGCAGGAGCTGCGGCATGACCCGCGGGGGTGACAGCCATGCCGTGCCAGCTGCGCCCACCTCTCAGAGCGGTGCTGACCAGGAGCGGCTGTGCGTGGCTCGGCTATTTGCTCTGGGCTGGCAGGCAACACAGCGAGCGTGTGGAAAGGGGCTGTAAAATGGGTTAGTTTAGGTTCCCGGGTTCATTTTGGAAATGAGGCTGTTGCTAGGCTACCTCTGGAATTTGACAAGGCCTGATGCTTCGAGTCACTCCCCAGGGGAGCTGTGAATTAACTGTAACTGCAGTGAGCGCCGCCGTGGAGGAGCATGGCTCTGCCGGCAGCTGCGGTGCTTGCTTGCCAGCCTTGGCCCCAGCACGTGTTCCTGAGCAAGCAGGCACACGGCCCCGGCCTCCTCCGGAAGGGGGGCAGCAAGGCTGTAGCCTCCATGCTGGGCCTGGCTGGGCATCGGTATGGCCAGAACGAGCCCGCATGCCCGCAGGGCCCAGGCCATCCCCACTGCCACAGGCTTCAGGACGGCCTGCCCACAGCCTTCGGGCCAGTGGTCCTGCTGCATGGCCGAGAGCTGTCCTCAGCACGTGGCTGTGCTTCGGGCACCTCCCCGCTGGCCAGCCCCAGCCCTTTCCTGCCCTGCCCCAGCCCCGGGCAGCCCGGCGGGGCAGGCAGGCACCCCCGTCACTTTACCTTCCCCACGTACAGCGGCTCCGTGCCCGTGTACTCCTCGACCACGAAGAACTGGTTCCACACCCAGCCACGCTTCACGCGGCCGCCCACCAGCAGCACGCTGTCCCCCGCGGGCTCCAAGCCAGGGCCCGCTGCGTCTGCGCGCACGGCCAGGGCCCTCGGCCGCTCCAGGGTACAGAGCAGAAGCGACAGGGTCCACGAGAAGCCCAAGAGCCCCATCCCCTGGGCAGCAGCATGGAGTGGGGCTGGCAGACAGGACGCCGGCATCCTCTGGGCGCCACCACGGTGCGTCTCGCCAGCCCGCAGGGGGTCTCTGCGCCCGCCGGGACCCTGCTGTGGCAGCCAGACCCCTCGCAACCCCAGCGGGCCAGGAGTCACATGTCGGCCCTCAGGGCCCCACTGCAGACAGCGACAAGCAGTCCCGGGCCAGCCCCGCGCAGGCTCCGTGCCTGGAGAGAGCAGGTGTTAGCGGCTGCCCGTGGCACTGGATCTGCTGGGCGGGCCGCTGGCAGCAGCCGTGCTGCCTTGGGGGCTGGAGTCCGGACAGCAGCTGTGGCCCCCTCTCCACTCCCCACGCACGAGGTCCTTCAGCATGCGGGGGCAGGGGCACAGCCGTCTGCCAGGACCGGAGGCATCTGCGCCGGGAGCTCGCAGGAAGAGGGGGCGAGCATCTCGGCATTAAGTCCCACAAGGGAGGCACTGGCTGGGGCAGCACAGGAGCCCCTGAATCCAGGAGCAGGCCCAGTGCACGCACTGCACTCAGCGTGAGGGCGTTTGTAATCCTTGTTTTCGTGGCTGTTGTTCTCCTGGCTCCAGCGAAGGCTCCTTGGCCCACAGGCTGCCAGTCACCTCCATCTTCTGCTGGGTCACGCGGGCGAGTCCAAGGCGGCCAGCAGTGTCTCCGGGAGCCTGAAAAGGGCCAAGATGTTAGCGATGGTGCAGGTGCAGGAACAGGGCCCACATTCCCCCATGGGCAACAAGCCCTGTGGGGCTGCCACCCCCGGGCCACACATGGGAACCCAGCACAGCCAGAGCCAGGAGGCAGGGACAGCGGGCAGAGGTGGCAAGCTGCGTGGTTCCCTCTCTGCGGCACATCCTGCATTTCACAGGGGCCCCAAGAGCAAGGAGGTCTCAAGCCCCCAAAGCAGCAGCTCTGCACAGCCTGGCTCCATGCTCTGCCAGCCCATGTGCCCCCAACGCCATGCCACCCTGCCCCACGCCAGATGCAGGGGAGGACACGGGCCAGCACTGCGGGGAGGCAGCATGCTACTGTGCCCCAGGAGGTGCCTGGAGCTCCCAGGCCTGTTCCCACAGGAAAAGGCTGGTCCGATTCCCAGGGCTGGAGCTGCAACTTGGTCTCTGGCTCCCCAGCTCCCACCCACACAGCCACAACCCAAGCCCCCGAGCCCCAGCCTGGCCCAGCAGAGACACGGAGCTGACCTCGGGGGAAGAAGCGTCCAGGGTGGGCTCCAGGCACCCAGGTGCGGAGGCGGCAGCTGGCAAGTGCCACATCAGCAGCCACTTGCAGATCTGCACAGCTGGGACATGACCCCCCCCCCAGACTCCAAACTCAGGGCAGGCTGCCGTGGTGTCACCCTGCTGCTTCCTTGTCCCAGAACAGCCCCAGGTGCAAACAGAGCCCAGGGCACGGCGGGGGGAGATGCCCCACCTCATGCAGCCCCAGGCCCTCAGCCAGTGCCCAGGGCCCCACACGTGATGCACATGCCATGAGGCATCCATAGGGCCCCATGCTAGAGCTCCCCCCACACACACACGTGTTGTAGCACACACAGCCCGCAGCGTGTGCTCGGGGAACACGGGGCTCCGGAGCATCTCTAGGAAGGATGGAGCGGCTTCACTCGTGTTCCTTCCCGTCTCCATCCCACGCCCTGGGCCCACTCACCGGCAGGCAGGGCTGCAGCGATGCCTCATGTCACAGAGATGCCTCCCGTGCTGCTAGATGCCGGCTGGTGCTTGCCAAGAACACTCGCTCGCTCGCACTCGGAAGCGCGGTGGGCGCCAGACCCTGTCGTCTCGCCTGCCGACTCAGCCCTCCTACCGGGTGCAGACAGCCCCGAGGTGCTCGTGCCAATTTTGCAGGTTCCCCTGTAAGCAAAGAGCACAGAAGACTGTAAGAGAGGCAGATCTAGTGGGGGAGCTGGACACCCCCGCCTGTACCACACCACATACACTCATCAGCTGGCATGCCTGCACCTCCACCCCGCACCCCCTGCAAGGCCAGGAAAACCACGATGGCACGGCGCGGCGCGGCGTGGTGCAGGGAGCATCCCAGCAGAGGCCAGAGCCAGACTCCCACCGCCCCCCTGACTAGCAGGAAAGGGAGCACGCATGCAGGAAGTCTGGTTTCTCACCACACACATGTGCGTGGAGACACTCGCCAGGGCGTGCTCGTGGTGGCAGCAGCCACACCATGTCGCATCACGCATCCTGCATCACTTGCGCCAGGCCACCGCATGAGCTGCAGCCCAGCCCTGCTGGGTGATCAGCCCTGACGCTGCCAGTGCTTCATGAGCTTTGCAAACCAGCCCAAGTGCCAGAGCCACAATTGACGGTTAAAAGCTGGCATCGAGGGGCAGCCTCAGCTCTGCCCTGGCTGACTCTGCCCCGATAGCTAGCAGGACTCTTCCCCCTCCCTGCCCCCTGCTCACTTCAGCACAGCCTGAGCCCCGGGACGTTCACGGCGCAGTGAATCTGGCCAAGTTGCTAGCAGCTGCCTTCCGCAGGTCACCCCCACCCCAGAGCTGCCCTGGGCATGAAGCAAGATCCAGGGGGGGCCCAGGCCTGCCTGTAGCGTCCCCCTGGCCTGCTTGCTGGCTCCCAGAACCCCGCCCCAGCTCCAGGTGGGGAGGGGAAGGAGCCATGCCAGACAAGGGCACCTCCCTGCCGGTGGCGACTACATCATTCCCGCGAATGCGCTCCCCAGAGCAATGGGGCTGCCCCCAGGAGCCGTGACCACGACAAGAACCAAACGTGGGGCCTTGCACGTGCCCAGGATCACTGAAACATGGGATGCCCTGGCCGTCGGGGAGCAGGCCGGGCTGCCCGAGCACCCTCCCAAGCAGCGACTGGGGGAAAGGAGAGGCGTTCACACGAGAGAGCAGGCGGAGGCCTGCGCTCCAGACGCGAGGCAGCGCCCACGGCCGGAGGACAGCAAGCCTGGGGCCAGGCCCCCACTGGCTGCTGCATGGGCAAGGGCTCAGCTCTACAACGGCGCCGGCATCAAGGAGTGCAAAGCACCACCCCAACCCTGCTCTTTTAAACCCAAGCAGCAACTGCCACGGCCCCGGGCAGCTCCTACAGCCACCGCCACACACGAGGCACAGCTCTGGCGCTCAGGCCACTTCCCCGGTAAAGCACAGGGCTGAGAAATCAAATGAGGGACGCCCCAAAGCAGGGACTGTCACAGGAGAGATGTGGTCGGGGCTGCTGCGGTTCACAAGGGGCTGGGCCAGCGTTGCTGTGGGAACTGCAACCTTGCCTTCCCCGGCTCAGCCACCGTGCTGCCTCCCACAGCTCCAGGACGCATCGAGCGGCTGGCCCTGCTCCCGCAGCTCCAGGATGCGGCGAGCGGCTGGCCCTGCTCCCGCTGCACCCCCAGCGCCTGACCCGGAACCGGGATGAGGCCCCGCTCACCCCCAGCGCACGTGCCCGAGCCCCTGGGCTCTGCCCTCCCCACCTGGGTGCCGGGGGGCCACGGGGCCTGGCGCTCGGGAGGCGCCGAGCAGCCGGGCCGGCGCTCACTCCCCAGCCTTACGCACCACTGGCCCGGGGGCCACTTCCCTGCCACGCGGAGCCGGCAGTTACCGGAGGGAACTTCTGCAGCCGCAGCCAGCCCACATGGCAGCGCCCCAGCACGTGGCGGCGGGCAGGGCTGCGCACGCTGCTTACACGCGCAGCCAGACACACGGCACCGGCTGTCACAGGCACCGGTGCCAACATGCGGGCGCGCGCCCTGGCTGGCACATGTGCCCCCCACTGCCAGCCCCCCCCAGCTCAGCTTCCTGCAGCTGCTCGGCCCCGGCTTCCCCGCTCGCAGCAGGGCTCAGGCCCCCCTGTGCTCCCCCGGCGCGGGCTCGCTGGGTTGGTTGGTACGTCTTTGGCAGAGCTGTACTGTACATCATGTTGACAGTAGAAATTACATCCTGAGCTTATGTTTTACACTCTGCCCTGTCAGAACTCACTGCAGCCCAGTGATCAGGACAAATTGAATAGCATCCCGCCCGTGTCAATATTTATTTCATTTTACAAATGCAGCCCGATGCGGGAACGCGGGGGGAGCGGGGGCCGGCGCCAGCGCTTGCGAGGAAGCACAGCCGAGCTGCTAATACATCACACAGCCTGACACAGCCCCGAGAGCGTGGACATGCGCTCAGGTGCTGCAGTGGGCTCCGACATCACTGCAGTCCTCCTGGCCTGGGCAGCGGGGCCCGCGCCCGAGACAGCGCAGGGGCCCCGTTGGGCAGCACAAATGCGGCCTGCAGACTGCACGTGCACGTGCCACAGGCGCACAAAGGCCCGACAAGCTCACAATTCGGCAGATGAGACCAGGCCTGAGCATGTGCAAGAAAACAGCGGGCAGGGTAGGGGTCCGCTACCAGAGAAACCTTGCACTGATAAGCAAAGCGGCAGCCTGGATGCACGGTGCCAGGCACAAGAACCGTGCCCCAAGGAGCTGCCCCATCCCACCAGGGCCACAGCAGGCTCGCCACGAGCTCGGATGTCCAGGCGGCACCCGCTGCCCAGACGCAACTAAGGCTGAGCGGATCTGGGGGAGCAGGCGCCAGGGCCAGGGCTCCCTGGCTGGTGGCTGTGGGGCAGGGCAGCATTTCCAGCACAGGCTGTGCGAGCATCACCAAGCATGGCGGGGCCAGGCAGGGGTGCGCTCCAGAGCCCAAGGCCTGGCCCCAACCCCAGCTCCAAGCAGCACCGCGGCGAGAGGGGCTACGTACAGACCATGTGGGCCCTGTAGCAAGGCTAGCAGGTGCTTAGGGCACCATCACATGCAGACCAGGCAGAACAAATTCATCCAGGCCTGCTGCAGACCTGTTCCCACTGCACAGCCAGCCCTGCCGCGTAACGGGTACGCAGGTGGGAAGCTCAGAGCTGGGCACCTGCAGCTGCATCCAAGCCCTGCCAGCACCGGTGCCAGAGGGGCAGCCTGCTGCAGCTGCCCAACCAGGGACGGGTCTGTAGGGAGCCATCTGCCCCGCAGCAGGGCCAGCAGACGTGCATGCATATGCAGGCATGCACACGCGCACCCAGCAGTCACTCGCGTCCACTTGTGCTCCGAGCTGGCTGCTCTGCTGGGCCCCTGAGGCTGGCAGGGGAACGTGCACAGGAAAGAGGACCCAAGGGAGCAGCCTGGCAGGCCTGGACTCCAGGGCCTCTGTTTAGCTCCAGGCTAACAAGTCCCCTGTCCTCTTGCTCAGGCCCCAGGTGGGGCCCTCATGCCCAGCCCTGCAGTGGGCACGGATCCTGCCCAGGGAAGGGGCGGGTGAAAGCGCGGGGGCAGCAGGAGGTGCCCAACAGGCGAGACAGAGACGGAGGCGCGGTGCCTCCTGCCGGGGCCAGGAGCAGAGCTGCTGGGTAGAGCCGCAGGAGCTGCGGGGACCCTCCAGACAGCGGGCACCAAGCACAGGAGGGCGAGCGTCACAGACCAGGGAAGTCGGGGTGTGCTGTGCTGGGCTGGGCTGTCCCAGCCCTTAGCCCCAGGCTTGCTCAGGACCAGAAGCATCCACGGGTTGGAGGCCACAGGGCAGGCTCTTGCTGGGCTCTCGCAATGGCGCCAGCCCCCGGAAGCCCATCGCTGCTCGGTGCAGGGGGCGGCCGTGCCAGCCCAGCCCAGGGCCCGAGTCCACCCGCTCGCCAGCCGCCTCCGAGCCGCAGCAGGCAGAAGCCACCGAAGCAGCGCTGTTGCCCACGGAGGAACCTCACCGCCTCCTGAACCATGTTCCCGACGAGTGCATTAGAGCGGGATCAGAGTCTATATCCCACTTAATGCCTTGGCAAGACCACCTGCCTCGCAGCTCATCTCCGGCAGCCATCACCGCCGGGGCTCGCAGAGATGGGCCAAGAAGTTGCAATTATTCCACCAACACATTCCTCTTTCCTCCTGTCAACAGCGCTGTGCAGCCGCATCTCCTCCTCCGAAACAAGGTTCGAGGCCAGTTAACTCTCCCCTTTCTGGGGAAGGAGGTGGCTTGTCTACGGGGAGCCGGCGTGCGCTCGGCGTGGCAGGGTCTCCGGAGACCGCAGGACGACACGCAACATCCAGTCCTACCTGCCCCAGAAATCACGCGCCTTTTGCCTGCAGTAGAGAGGGCAGGAGCCAGTCCCTTTCCGTGCTCCTGCCCCGATGCTCAGAGCAGAGGAGGACGATATGCTCAACACGGAGCTGCTGGCACCAGGCTGGGGCTGCACAAAGCAGAGGACAACGCCACCCACTGTGCCGGCGATGCAGCTCGGGCCTCACCTCAAGATCCCCCCTGCGACGGCAGCCCTGCGCTGCCCCGACTCCTGGCTGCGCCACCTATTAGACCACTTCTGTCAGCAGCTGCTGTTGGGCCACTGGGATGGGCATGGGGCTTCCTCCCAGGCCTGCAACCCTCGCTGGGATCAGTCTGACAAGGCCAGAGATGAGCGCCGGGTGCACTCCCCAAGCACAGCAAGCTGCTTGCTGCACAGGCGCTGTCTACAGCAGGGCAGCACCCACCTGCCAGCTGCACAAGCAACATGTCCTCCACGTGGAGCAAGGGCCTCGTCTCTCGTCACTTCTGGAAGAGCAACGGGACACCAGTTGTGTCCCCGGCGTGGGTGGGAGCAGCAGGGCGCTCCCTGTTTGTGCCACGGCTGAACTCGACCTGGGGGCTCCAGTGCAGTGAGGATGGGGCCTGCGGGACTGGGCTCCAGCTCTGCGGTCTCAGACCTCCCTCCGTGGAAACAGGCAAGAGGAAGACCCGGTGCTGCAGACAGCAAGCCCCTCCACCTCTCCCCACTGTGCCATTGCGAACCTGGGGCCCCAGGCCTGCCCCACTCTGCCGGGACACCGATTCACAGCATCTCTGCAGATCCTGAACATCCGCGAGCGCCAAGCAGAGAAGAGAGCTGGAGATACCAATCGTGGCGACGCCTGGCGCAGCAGCGTATGCAAGTGCCGGAAGTAAATGGGCAAGCACTGCCAGGCTGTAGACGTGCTGAGAAGGGATATTCACCTGGCTCCTAACTCCACTTATCCAAGGAAGCCCTTTAGCAGCCACGCGATTAACTGCTGCATGCTCCCTCCAGCTTGCAGCTCCCACGACCACAAAGCACCGGGTCCCGACCTAGACCTGCCCCCCCCACATTTCCGCTGGGAGCAGCCCCTCCCCAGACCAGGCCCAGGCACCATGAGGAAAGCGGGGAGCCCTGCCACCCCGCCATGGCTCGGTCTTGATCCATGGCGCACGACACAGGCAGATAACGATGAATAATGAAGTCCCCTTGCTAATCTCCCCCTAACTCCAGCTGTAATAAAGCTGGGACGCAAAGCCCATTCTACTTAGCAAAAGTTTAATCTTTCTCGTCCTTGAAGTAAATCTCTGGGTTTCCTTTCTGGTTTCTTGGAATTATTCTCCCGGCGGGGGACTTCCGCCTCCGCTTTTCTTCTTAGCTGGACTGGAACGCGGGCTCAGGTAAAGCTGCTTTTCCACGGGAACCTTCCACCGACTTGTCACTCAGGCCGGCAGGACTGAGAGCCCACTTGCTTTCCTCATTGCAAGTTGCCTTAATTTGAAGTTTTAAGTATTGTCACCTTTGATGTTGCCTTGAGAAGCTCCAAAGAGGGCACAGCAATGGGTTCCAGCCACGCTGGGAGGAGATTGCATTGGTTAAAATTCTCACACAATCATTGTTTAGGAAAAGTATTTCCAAAGTTTAGAAGATTTTCTCCTACAAATCTTCTTTGGTCCAAGTTTCAAAGAAATTTTAATTGCAAAGAAAGTCTCAAAGTCTCCCTCAGGGGAGACAGTTCTACAGCCAGAACGGTCTCGCTCCGCAGTAATTCCTTCCCAAACACGGCATTTTCATGCTTTGTCTACGTGGCTACAATGCTTTAATTGGCCTTTAAAAACGTAAACTCTGACGGGAGGTGAAGGAACAAGATGTTTGGAGGGTCTGAGCGTTCACGCGGCCGGACTCTGGCCCCAGAGGAACCCGGTGTCCCAAAGGCCTCGTGTGCCTGAGGCTACAGCGGGGCTGGAGGCCGTCTTTGCCGGTAGCACCTGGTCCCCCGCACAAGCGGGGGCAGCCGTGCCGCGCGCTGCCAGCACAACACCCGGGCGAGTGGGCAGGACGGGACGAATGGTGACCAGGCAGACGCATCAGCCCCAGAGCCCGGGAACGAGCCCTTGGCCCAGTTGAACAAACAGAGGTGGGAGCACTGGCTGCACAGGGGCCAGCCCTGGAAGCAAAAGACCTTTGCCCTGGCCAGGCCATCCTCCACCCCAGCCCTCGCGCCCAGCTTCGCTTTCCATGTCCGTGACCCCCTGCGCTGGGACATGGCTGCAGCCCACGAGCTGGAGCGCCAGGACCCCGCTCCTGCTGCCTAACCCACTGCGCCCCCCAGGGACTTCCCGACGAAGGCCCGAGTCCCCAGGGCGACCCCCTGCCACAGGCCTGCGCCAGCTCAGCTGTCCAGACCGGCGCTGCCCATGCCCTTCCGGCACCGAGCACCCCCCCGCCACCGACTGGTCCCACCAGCACACACCCAAGTGCCGGCCAGCGCTGGCACCTCCCCGGGTCCCAGCGCAGCAGAACTGGCTCCAACGCCCCAGCGAGGCACAGCCAGGGCTAGCAGCAGTCCCTGGCTCCCTCCAAGGGCCCTGACAAGCATTGGCAGGAGCAAGAGTGATGCAGGCTCCTTGCGAGGTCTCCCTGGTGCCACGACCTGCCAGCCACCCTGGCTGGACCCGGCCGGCGTTTTGCACCCCGAACAAGGACCAGAACAAAGCACCGGCAGGTCACGATGCGAGAGGGACAGGTCAGCCACGGACACGGCGCCTCGCTGACTGCTCAGAGCCCCGTGAAGGAGCCGCGGCGCTGCAGACGGAGGGGAGTCAGCACCCCGGAGCCTCTGACTGGACCCCGCAAGGGGCCACTCAGGAAGTTGAGTCGTGGGTGGGCACGTGGCATGGTGCTGTCATGGATAGGGACCAGCCCAGATGGGATGCAAAGGAGGGGGTGAAAGGGTCCATTTCTGTCAGGACAGGTGGTGGAGGGCAGGTCCCCTGCGGCAGGGTGCATGGGGAGGTGGCAACAGCTGCACAAGATGCAGAAATGTCTGGTCGGGACCGGAGGAGCGAGCAACACCAGAGACCCGGGGCACGTGGCCTTCTCAGGGTCTCCAAGGTCCCAACCTGCCCACCACATTGCCACGTCTGCAGAATGCACCGGGACGCACCCACCTGTGCCCCTCCACCTCCGCAGAGACTCGGGCTTTGCACCACTGAGGTAATGGGGACACCGAGCCACCATCGCTGAAGGTTGGTGCCAACACCAGATGTGGCTGCCTGGGGGCTCAGTGGAGCTGACCCCCTTCCCCACTGCCCGAGGGCACAGCCGGACACCCTGCCTCTGCTCCCCAGGGCTGTCACCCAGCCACAGCCTGCCAGGGTGACATGGCTGCGAGCAGCCTCCGGCACCGCTGCCCAGGCCGTCCGGCTGCAACGGCGAGAATGACAGAGCGAAAGAGAAGAAAACACACCGGCTCCAAGCCGAGCAGCAACAGGGCCACTGGAGCAAGGGCCGAGAGCCAGGACAAATAAGCCTCTGCCGAGCAGTTAAAGGACAGATTAAAATAAAAACACGAAATGGAATTCTTACCCCTTGACAAACGCAGAGGGAATTGGGTTCTTTTAATCAAATGTTTGGCAGAAGCATGAATTATTTATAATTCAATATTGTGTGGTTAAATGGAAAATTGAAGATGTGTGCAGCTTTCCCATCTGCAGCTCCCCACCTTCTGCAAAAATTCCCCCAAATTCCTACGGAGAATAACAAGTGGGTATTACCGAGTGTGCCGGGTTCAAAGCCAGTTCCCTCCATCCACGGCTCAGGCTTCAAGGTCAGACTCACACTCAATGCTCTGGTTTAAATAAATATTATGGCAGGCACAGCGCTCCCAGGGAGGTCTCGCTGCTGCTGACTCTTCTTCCCCATACATTTTAATGCTCTTGGCAATTTTGTTCCTGGAAATCTCTCTCAATCCATATGACAGGAGACAGGTGACCTCTCTTCCTAGTGCACTTGATACCAGAGTCCTCTCTACAGCAGCGCGCTGTCATGGTGAGCAGACGAGATGGGGAGCGAGTACAGGGTTACCTTGCTGAAGCAGAAGCAAGCCCTGGAAAACTCGAGCCAAAAGCACCGACCAGGGAGGGACAAGCGGCAGGGAGCAGAGAAGGGGGCGCCGGGGAGCACCAGCCGGGCAAGGCCTGGGGAAGCTGGACAGGCCCAGCAGCGCCATGCTCCAGGCAGCGCACGTGGGCAGCTCGAGGCTGCACGGGGTGGTCCCCAAGCAGGGAGCAGGCGCTGCTCAGTTACTGACATCCATGACGAGGAACGAAGCCAAGCGGCTTCCCCAGCACCGCTGAAATCATTCTCTGCGGTAGCACGCGGCCGTCAGAAAGGTGGAAGAATGAGGGTAATTAGTACTGTTAATGCCAATTTCAGCCTAATCTTTCACACTTAAGAAAATTGTTCCAATGATTTTCTTACTTTCAGAGGAATTCATTAAATAAGAATTAGAAGCGAGATGGGATAACAGATAAGAGAATTAGTTCTGCAATGATGTTCTGCCAAAGCCCGCAGCTCCCGGCTCATCAAGCCCCTTGCCACGCCCCGGGTGACATTCCTTGCCTTCAGGGGCCCAGCGGCATCGCGGCACCTGCAGGCATTGGGGACATCTCATCGCAGGGCTCAGCCATCAGCCCAGCCACGGGGCGTGCCAGGCCTGGCCTGCAGCTGCCAGGTGCTGAGGAGGAGGGGCGCCAGCCGGGGCGCTCGCTGCTGTCCCCAGAGAGGCACCCTCGGGACTGTGGGATCCACGAGCCTGGAACTGGGACCAACGCCGCAAGAGGTTCACCCCCAACCTGGACGGAGACACGGACACTGAGCAGCACCACATCAGAGAGGATGCACCCAACATGCAGCATCCCGGGGACACGAGACTTCTCACGGGGTGGCAGCCTCAGCCCAGCTCCTGCCCGGGCGCAGGCCACCTCCTGTGTGGAACCGGCTCTCCTGGAACAATGCTCGTTTTCCACGGGCTCCAGAGCCATTCACGTGGCGCTGGGTGGAGTCTGCTGGCCACAAGCCCTCCTCCGGGCCAGAACCACAAGCAGAAACCATCATTTTTTGCCAGAGCAGGCCCAGGAGTGAGCATCATGCCAGCTGGAAAGTGGCTCCCAGGCAGCATCAGCACATGACAGAGGATGGACGGGGTGAACTCCACCTCCCTGCTGCAAAGCCTGCGTCTGGGGGTGGCCCTGACTGGACAGAAACAGATGCGGGGCCACCTGACACCTGTGCCCACAAACATGGTCATGCCCCAGGCCCTTGGATGCTCACAGGATGCAGCGTGCCAACAAGTGAGCGACCACGGAGCACTCGGCAAATAACGAGCTAAACAATGACCACCTGTCTGTAGCAACATGCAGGAGGCGGCAGCGGCGGATCCATGACGCATTTAATTATTCACAGGGGATTTATTATTTATTCGGAATCACCTGCTTCACTACGCTAACAACTGCTGTCATCACTCGCTCGGGTCCCACCCCTACGTGCCAGGCACGGGCGCTGCACGGGGATGCCGCCCCAGGGGACAGGCTTGCAGGCCAGCAGCGCCAGGCCTGGCACATGTCCATACAGCAAGCTTCGCTGCCCAGCCCAGCCAGATACCCAGAGGCAGTCGTGCAGGGGCTCTGTGCAGCAGGGCTGCGACCTGGGGGGAGCAGCAGCAATAGCATCGGGACCACCCAGCCCCTCTCACCAGATCTCAGCTTGACGTGTCCAGCCATGCCCAGATGCCCACGCAGCTGGCTGGGGGAGATGCACTGGCAGGGGCTCCCCCCAGAGCCCCCAGGGGAATGGCGCCCCTCTCCCTGCAGCACCGTGTCCTGTGTCAGACCCCCTGCCACAGCTCTCTACATGCACAGTCCAGCGTGGCTCCATGCCCAGCACCCCTGGAATCTGCCTGTGCGTCTAACTCACTTGAGCCCATGACCCAGGGACCGCAGAGCACTTTGCTGCCAGGCAAACTGCCCTCCCAGGCTGCAACATGGGCTGCTTGGTCTCCTCCTTCCCCCCAGCTGCCAAGGGAAAAACCAGGATGGAGACAGGAACCAACCAAACCCCCCTCTCCTGCCTCGAGAAGGCAGAGGTCTCTCTTGGCCCGGTCCCTGGAGGGCACCGATGCCCCAACAGTGCAGCGAGGAGCACGATGCAGAAACCAGGTGCAAACAGCTCTGCATGAAGATGAAGGCAGCCCTCGGGGACAGCAGCTGGGGCTTTGAGAGGAAGCCAGGGCCAGAGGCCAGTTCCCCAGGCCCTGCGCGCAGAGCAGTTATTACACGTGTTCCTACCTACAGACAAGCACGCTGCCGCACACGCAAAGGGCAAGCGGAAGCTTTTAGCATCCTAGCTGGAGAATTGCGTTTTATTTCCTTCCACAGACAATAAATTCTGCTCAAAAATAAAAGGAGGAAAGGAAGTACAAGCCTTAATAGATGCTGGAGGAGCAGGGAGCTCACACCGGCTCCCAGCCCCGGCGCGGCTCCCAGATAATCTAGGCAATAGTTTATTTTTCTCTCCAGTATCATTTTCCCAGCTTGATCTCTACTGTCGCAGTATGATGGTTTCACCCCATTAGCCTTGCTTAAAAAAGTGATCCCAGGACTGTAAGTGTTATTGCCCACATAAATCAGGAGGCTTTGAATACGGAGCACCTTTAAATAAACAGCTGATGGAAGTGAAGTTCCGGGATCATTATTAATAGCTTTTCATTTCTGTGTCCGCTGTGCTGTGACATTCTTTCCCAGCAGAAAGCCTCCGCTTCCAACCCCCAGTACATCTGATCCCACGAGTCTTCCAGTCAGAATGAATGACTGTACCTTTGTGTTAATTGCATAGCCCGTTCCACAAACTGAATACTAATATTAACTAGCGAGAGGAGAGGACTTCGCGGAGCTGGAGCCAGGGGACAGTTTGAAGTGATGGGCACCACTTCCCTCCCTGCCCTCGCCACGCAGCGCGACGCGGCACTCCCCCAGCTCGAGGGCCGCTGTACGCCGGGCCCCCGGCGACCGCCCCGGGAAGAGCACCTCCTGCTGGGGAGACGCCCCACCACGCACGCACGCCCGGCCTAGGCCCCTCAGGGCAAAGCCGCCATCCGCGGACGTCGTGCCAGGGGAGGCGACTGCTACGGACCCGCCCTGCCGGCTCTCGCCTGCTGCTTCAGCTGCTTTCCCCGACCGGGGCCAATTTATTTTTACCGGCGAGTCTCAGGCAGGGAAGCATCGATCCGCTCGTCCCCCTCCAGTCATTAGCGTGCTCCCCAGGGAGTCACGGCAGGCGCATAGCCCGGCATCGCTGGGAGCTATTAGGAACCGCAGAGAAGGGGCCGGGAGGCAGAAACAAGAGTCGACAGCAAAGGGACCAGGCCCTCCAGGAGGGCGGCCACAGGCAGGGACCGATGGAGGGGGGCGCAGCCGGCTGGGCCAGGGCCGCAGCAGGCACAGAGGACAGGAGCACCCCGTGCGCACCCATCCAGGGGCAGCAGGATGGTGGAGACACCTCACCCCCGGCTGCGCTGCTCGTGGCAGGGCTCCCTGTGCAGAGGCTGGCCCGGGGCAGGGTGAGGCAGACCCGTGCCACACGCCAGCCGGGCGCCAGCCCCCTGATGTGCCGCGCACGAGCCCCACGGACCGTGCAGGGCCGAGGGCTCCAGCTGCTGCAGCGCTCGGGTTTCCTATCTCCCCAGTGAGAAGGCTCTGGACAAAGGCACCAGCACAGGCGTGACACGGGCTTGCGTGGTGCCAGCAGTCTGCATGCGTGAGCCCAGCCCCAGACTCCAGGCATCCCCATGCAGGCAGGCAGCGCTCGCCACCCAGACCCACCGCTCCCGGCAGCCCGAAGCAGGCTCCCCAGAGCCAGCCTCAATCACGCGCTCCAGGCTGGAGCACAGCCCCGGATGGCTGCGCCCTGACGCCTGCCCCAGCTTAATGAGGAAAGGAGCGCTGGGAGCTCCGGGCCGCAGCCAGGCCCCGCACGAGCCACATAAGGAGACTAATTGGCTGACGCCACCACAAGCACAGAAGTTTGGGGCCCTGGTGCTGACTCCGCAGCTTCTCCACCAACTTTCCTGGATGCCCTAGGCGACCCCGCGCCAGCCTGGCTCGACAGCAGGTAGAGACTCCCTGCGCATGCGGCTCTGCTCCCTGCGGCGCACGGGCTTCCAGGGGCACCTGGGCCCAGAGAGCTCGCAAGAGCAGCTGATGCAGGGAAGGAGGGAGCAGGGAACCGTGCAACTGTGCCCAGAGCCAGGGAGCAGCCTGCATCCACACGGGCCCAGTGGGATCGTGGCGTGTGCCAGCGGGGTACACATGTGACTCCTTCCCTTTCCAAGTCTCTGGCGGCATTCCAGCTGCACACACATGCACCCAGGCACACACCGTACACACGCACCCCACCATACATGCACACACTGGCACGCTACCACACTTGCCCACAGGCAAACGCCTGTGGTTGGCTTTGTCACCCCCCCCCCCCCCCCCACGCAGCCTTCAACTTTCCAAATTGAACAGTCCTAGCCTTTCAAGTTCCCTCCGTTCCTGCAGCTGCTCCAGGCCCCTCTGACCTCGACGGACGATGATCTGATGGTGTCAGGACTTGCACACGCAGCCCCAGGGCCTCAGTGCTCGGCCAGGCCTGCCGGCAACCAAACACACACCTTCCTCCTCTCCGACACACCCTGACCCGTTGCCCCACGCCAGGCTTCCGTCCTTCGGCTGCCGAGCTGGTCACGGGCCCCGACTTCTCCAGGCAGCGGCACTGCCCTGAATACCCGGCTACCCGCTGTGCCCAGCCAGTGTCCACGCCAGAGCTCTCCGACCCTCGCTGTGGCCTGCACACCCCTGTGGCATCGCACTTGTTCCGGGCTCCCAGAGCACATGCAGACCGCGGTGCCCACGCTCGGGAGCCGCTGCGCCCTCCCTCAGCTGCAGCTGGCAAAAGCCTCCTTCAAAGCACAGACCTGGCTGCAGACACCTCTGTGACCTCCGGGCTCCATGCGGGACGTGGCTGCAGCCCTGGAAAAGCTACAGTCAGGGCAAAGTGCGGCAGCGCATCTTCTCCCTGCCACAGGCCACCACGAGCTCCTCGCCCCACCCGGGGACCCTGCTCCAGGCACAGCGCGCTCAGTCCTGAAGCACCTGGAGCCCCTTGGCCACTCTGCAACATCTCCCGGGGCAATGGCACCGGTGACCAAGCAGACGAGACCCACGGGCACGCGAGGCAGAACCTTCCCCGGAGTCGGGAGGTGGAAGTCGGCCACGCAGGGGAGACCCCAGGGCACCCACAGCTGCACTGCGACGCAGCCCTCCCGTCACTCGGGGCACTCGGCAAAGGCTGGGCAGGCAGCCCCTGCACGTGCCCATGCAACCAGACTGCACGTGTGCCTATGCACACACACATAAGCAGACCATGTGCACAGGAAATCACACGGGAGGTCCTATAAAGGAATTGAGCTGCTCCCCCAGGCTGTTGCTATTATTTCTATTAATAAACACTTGGGAGGTGCCAGACTGCACAGGGATCGGGCCTGAGGCGAGTGAGGGCAGGGAGGCAGTCACCACACAAGCACTCGTGCCAAGCACCCGCCTGCCTGGGACGCCGGGTCTCACACACAGCCTGCCGGCCCAGCCCGGCCCGGCCCTGCTGTCCCACGCTTGCTGTGCAACGAACTTGGCCCCCAGGTCAAGGGCCGTGTGCGCACGAAGGAGGACGGATCCGGGCCCTGCAGGGGAGCGGCCTCAGCCGATCTCAGCCCCAGCAAGGGACCCGACAGCCCCAGGCAGACCCTCTGCCGAAGGAACTGGGCATGCTCCAGGGGCAGGAGATCTGGCCCTGGCTTGCACATGAACCTCGCCTGCAAATCTCACGCAGGGCTCACACACCTCCCTGCCCCACCACAGCAGCAGCCGGGAGCGTCAGGGCTACGTGTCTGGGCGGAGGCAAGCCCGGGCCAGTGGGCTGGCGCTCTCCGGCTCCCCCGGGCAGGGGCTGCACCCCCCCGCCCTCCCCGCGGGCACCAGCGAGACAGTCCCGAGGACGCCTGCCCCCAGGAGCGGCACAACACATGCTACTGCAGCACTGGCCCCGGGGGCACCGTGCCGCCGGCCCCAAGCCAGGAGACGCGCCTGGGCAGCCTGACCGAATCCGGGACATTTATCGGAAGGAGGTGGCAGCACAGCGGATGCCTCCATCTCGCCTGGCTCAGCACTTGGAGCCTGCTGGGTCTTGTGATGCAAGCCGCCGCCTCAGCTCGGAGAGGCCCCAGCATCACCAACTTACCGCTGATTTATTTTGTGCTGGCTCCCAGCGCCGCGCCCACCATCCGTCTCTAATTAACCAAAGCGCACGGGCACGCCGGGCCTGAGCCCAGTTCATCAATCCTGGATTGATGGTGCTGGGGTCAGTCCAGCAGGCACCAGCCGCGCTCCGCACAAACCTGTCAACAGCTCATTAGGACAGAGCCCTTCAGCGCTCGCCTGCCGTGGCTCAGGCAGGCGTTGGGGATGCCACGCGGTGCCATGGGCTGGCGGCAGCCACATCGCCTGCCAGCACAGTGCCCGGGCTCCGGGCAGCGCCGCGGTGCCGAGCTCCAGCACTCCCGCTCCTGCGCCGCTCTCTCCCGGCTGCCTGCCCAGGCCTGGGCACAGAAAGCCTGCGCCATACGACCGCCCCGGGGCGCTCCCAGCCCACGCACCGAAGCGGAGGTGCTCCCGCCTGGGGCGCACGCCCTCCCGCACCCCGCTGCACGGCCAGGAGCAGAGACGTGGGCGCCAGCCAGGAGGACGTGCCCAGACGCCGGCCACGCTTGGGCCCGGTACCACGACTGCCTTGTGCCACAGCGGCCGCCATGGGGGAACCTGGGGTCTGGCCTCACCTCTGACGGCGCCTGGCAAGCGCCTGCACTAATTGGCACCAGGAAGCGAGGCTGCACGGCTCCCTCTGGCACCAGGTACGCAGGGAAGGGCCCGTGACCTCCCCAAATCGGCCCCCGGCACTGGTGCCCTCCTGGGCAGGCCTGAGCACGAAGGGGCTCATGTGCCAACCGGCAGCCCAAGCGTCCCGCGGCCCCCGGGGAACAGGGAGCAGTTGGCTGCAGCCGTGCACAACCGGGTCCCCTCGGGCAGGGCTGCTCCACGTCCCCAGGGAAAAGCCTGTGGGGACTGGCAGGGAAGGGGCCTTCCACCGACCCTCCTGGCTCTCAGGAAGATGCCTGAGGCCTGGGCACTTCGAGTGCGCTCCTGCGTCCTCTAACAGGCCTCCCCGCAGGGAGAAGCAGACTTGCCTTCAGCCCAGGAGCTGCTCGTGTCCCTGCTGCTGCTGGGAGAAGAGGCGGCTGCGAGCAGGGCCCGCAGGGCAGGGGAGGTGGAGCGGAGGCTGGTCCAGGCGAGGGATGTGCTTGCAACCCGGGCGCTGTTCCCAGCAACGGGCGGCTGGAGAAGAGCCCTGCCAACACCAGGACATGGCCGCCCCGGGAGCGGGGGAAAGGGGCAGCGAAGAGGCAGCCTCGGGGGGCACACGGTGCAGAGGGGTCCTCTGCCACCCCCAGGGCTGCCTGCTGCCCAGAGCTGCCAGGCCCTTCCCTGCCCCTCCTGGGAAGGGGGAGCCCTGCAGGCTGGGGTCCCAGGGACTGCTCCTGCCCCAGGGAAGGCAGGAGCAGGAGGCCCTCACACCTCAAGAGCCAGCTGCTTGTCACGGCTGACAGCTCAGCCCCTGGGGCCGGCCTGCCGGCACTCGCTCTGCTCGGTCCTTCCCCGGGGCGGGCAGACGCCACATCTGACCTGAGCGGCTGCCTCCCTCCCTGGGACGGAGACGGGGGCCGGCGCCCGAGGCCAGCCCAAGGGCCCCAGTCGTGCCCGAGAGAGGCCTGGTGCGTGCTTGGGGGCTAAGGCCCCCTCCAGCCCGGGACTCCAGGGCAGGGACAAGAGAGACGCTCTTGGGAGCCCTGAAGAAAGGCCCGACGGGGCTGGTAGCCCCGGATCCAGGCTCGGTAACACCGAGAGAGGGCTCGGCACCCGCCACCCCGGGCCACAGCTGCATTGGCCCCCAGCACAGCGGGCGAGCCGCCCGCCCGGGGCAGAGCCTGCAGGACACGCACGCGGGAGGCAGCCCGCGAGCAGGCGCGCTCGGGGCTGCGCGGCGCTCGGGCCCTGGGGAAGCTCCGCTCACCGACGCACGGCGCGAAGGCTTCACTTGCTCCTGCAGCTGCTGCTGCTTCCAGACTGCTCCGCAAGGCGCCCGCGCCCGCCCCCCCGCCAGCCGCCCACGTGTGGGCACACACGCATGCGGGCACGCACACACACGTGCACCCCCCGCTCTGCCAAAGGAGGTTCAATTTCTCTGACACTTCTATTATTGGCGACACGTTTCTATGGTGACGCCCGTCCTGCCACGTGACTGGCTGCTGGAGAGGCATGTGGTCATCAGCAACTTCAGGTGAGTTGAGGCCCCAAGCACAAGTCACCTGCAGTCATTAACGCCACCAGCTGCAGTTAATTAGGAGATTAGCAAAACCACCTCCAAGAGCTCCGAGCGCCAGCAGCTGAGCGCAGCCGCCACCGCCAGGCAGTGCCCGGGGTGTCACAAAGCCCAGCTCCTGCGCCGTGGCGGGCACAGCCGAAGCCGCATGCCAGGCTGCCCACCACGCCGGGTAGGGGCTCGCAGGGGTGCTGCAGCCAGGCACCCCCTCCAGCTCCGGAAAGGGGCAGCCCTGGCCAGCGCCTCCAACAGGAGCCGGGAGTGGATCCAGGTCCCAACACACGTGCAGCGTGGCCCCAGGCCCAAAGGGCAGCGGTGGCTGAGCACAGCCACACAGCACCAACTGGCCCTGGGCACTGGGCTAAGTCTGGGCCACCCCAGACAGACTATGGGCATGGCCCATGCCAGCACAGGGGAAGCGCATGGGGATCAGAGTCCCTCAAGAGTAAGGGGCCTCCTCAAGGGTAAGGGGGAGCTCACGGAGGCCCGGAGGGCTGCGGGTAGGGGCTTGGCTCGTAGACACAAAAACATACCTGCTCTAAAAGCCGGTTTCTGCAAACAGGAGCAGCCTCTCACACGGGGCGAGGGCCCCCAGCCCAGCTCCCTTCTTGCACAGCTCCATGCTCGCTCCCCGGGGCCCACACAAACTCGCTGCAAGCTCCAGAAATCGGAGCTGCCCCTACGCAGGAAGAGCCCAAGCGAGGGCCCACAGCAAGGTCAGAGGAGCAGCGTATCCCAGACGCCGCAGGGGATGAGGGAGACCCTGCTCCTGGGTGGGGGGTGGCTCAGCCCAGCTGAAGGGATTAAAGACAGCAAATCTCACCTCTCTGCTGCCCAGAAATTCCTGCACTAGAAGAGCCCCAAGAGAGATGGGGGTGGTAGCAAAGACCCATCACCCCCTCCTCCAGTGCAGGGGAGGTCCCATCACCAGGGACAGGGGGAGGAGGGCTGCAGGCACAGAGACCCCCAGGGCAGCCCAACCAGGGGGCACAGGAACAAAGATAAAATCCAGTGCTGCACCGAGCTGCTCTGCAACAAGCCTGCCCCCCCTGCCACTAGATCTCACGGGCCTCAGCACCACGCCATGAAGACAGACAGACAGAGACACAAAGGCAGACCAGGGGAAGCCGGGCCATCACTGTAATCAGGCTGTTGCAAAGGATAAGCCTGGAACTGGCTGGATGTGACATCCCCATGCGTTCACTTGCTCCTTTCACAGGCTTCGCAGATAATAAAGTCACGATTAAGTGCAACAAAGGCTCTAAATCCTGCAGCGAGGACCCCTGCGGTGGCTGCCAGCAGGATCTGTGCGCCTGTGGCTTAGCACCCAGTACCACCCCCGGGGGGGGGGGGCCAGCGCAGGTGGCGCGAGTCCTAGCAGACGGAGGCCGCCCAGCACCAGGCTGCAGCGAGCACCTGGCCGGCGTGGACGGCAGCGAGCGAGCAGCGCCGAGGACCTCAGCACCCGCTGTCTGTGCTGGCCAAGGTGGGGGGGGGGGGCCACTAATGGATGCCTCTGCTGCCAGCACACAAGTGCTGGGCACTGCACGACCGAGCAGGGCTGGGCAAGTCCACATCCAGCTGCACCAAGAAGAGGGGACTGGAAGCCACACCGGGGACAGAGCTGCCCGGGTCAACCTGTGATGCTGCAGCAGGGTCCGGCAGCAGTGGGAGCTCCAGACCGGTCTCCCCATCTCACCCACAGCTCCGAATTACCACCTCCGGCACCCAAAGGAGGCAGCTTCAGTCCCAGCTTCGTGGGGAAGGCACAGCTGCAGCACCAGGCAGGGATGTGGGGCAAGCCCAGAGCAGGACCACACAAGGGCTGGGAGCAGCACCCGGGACCAGGCCGCACCCCCTTCAACAGCCGCATCCATCCAGAGCACAGGGAATGCCACGCAGCATGCTGGTGCAGCCCCAGGGCAGAGATCATGGGACGGCAAACCTCCGCCCAGAGCCCAGCTGCCTGCCACGGGCATGAACTGACTGGGATGGCCCTGCGGCACCATCACACAGCACTTCAGACAGCCGCACCACCTGAACCTCCCATGTGTGATACCCCCTGCCTGCAAGCACTGAAGCACATCTGCGCCAGGCCCTTGCATGCACATGCTGCAAACGACATGCAAAAGCCAGCCTGCACTTGCAGGCACCTCTGTGTTCACATGTACAAACACCGTGTGGGGACCAACGGGGGAGAAAACAAGCACGACCACGTTCCTCCTCTGACCAGCCTCCCTCTGCTTCCCAAGCGCAGGCTGCTGGGAGGCAGACAAGACTATTTAGAAATTCTTTAATTGCATTTGAGAAAGACAAAGTCAGATCAGATTTGACCCGAAACAAAGGTTTTGTAAGAGGAAGCTTTTAAATCGTGTAACGCCTCCATGCAAATACACCAAGTCAAAGGTTTTCCCCTGCAGCCTTTGCAACCCGAATCCTGCTGCCTGGGGCTAGCGCCCGCAGATGACAGTGGAATTTGCTAGAAAGTAATTATAAATAAAAGTGGAACAACTGCCTGTGTTTCCCTATCAACGTGAAGAGCAATCCAAACTGTAACAGCCCAAAATACAGCGCAACCAGTACCTTGAGGGCCAGTGCTGCAAATCTGAATCCATGCAAGTAGGAGCAGAGCTAGGGAACTTGGCTAATTCTTATTTTTAAGAAACAGCCACAGTTGTTATGTGAAACAAGAGCAAGGGCATCTGCTCCTATAGGCTCTCCCTGCCCTGCCAACACCTCCTGCAAGAAAGGCTAGCTTCATCCAGAGGAAAGTTTTTAAAACTCACCTCATCGTAGCAACAGCTTCTTCATCCAGGGCATGAAATCAAGGTATCGCATTATACCAGGGCAAACGCTTCCTGTTGTTGCAGGGACAAAACTGGCATTTACTGTATGTAAAATGGCGAGGCTCTTTAAGCCGCGCATTTCTAGCTTTGAGCCACTCTCCAGCCAGCCTTCCCTGCAGGGGACCCAGCCTGGGTCACGCTACCCAGCGTCTCGCTGAAGCCAACCTGGCCACGCAGCATGCAAGGCAGGGCAGAACCTGGCCCAGCCTATTCGGAATGAAATGGGCTGCGCGTTGTGCTGTAGCCGCAGCTACGTCAGCACTTCCAGGGCTCATCCTGAGACCCACCGTCCCCCCACCTATCCTTCCCGTGGGCTGGACTGGGGCCAACAAGGTCTCAGCCCAGGAAGAGCAATCGAGACTCCTGCTCCTGATTTTTTCAGTGTCGGGCGCTGAGGCCAGTCGGCCCCAGGATGCAGCTGGCACTCAGGATTTTGAAAAAAGATGCGGATCGGCTGTGATCTCCAGCTCCGTGGAGGGTCTGTGCCAGCTCCCCAGAGCAGAGGAGGGGGAGCACCACAGGTCCCCTCAAGACACTCAGCAAAACCCAGGGATGCCTCCAAGCTGAGCTTCTGGGGAGCAAGGCCCAGGGCACATGGCTTGGGAGCCTGGAGCTGGCAGCGCTGCTGGAGCACCCTCATCCCTGAGACGGAAACGAGTGCCGGGGAAAGAGCCTGAATTTGAAACGTCCCCAGGAGAACATCAGGCTGCAGCGTGTGGTTATCATTAGGAGGCAGGGTGTTACCCACGGCCTATTGCTGGCTCTGCAGAACCAGGGAGATGCAGCGCCTCGCTCCCCAGGCCGCGCTGAGATGGGGAGGCAGGGAGGCCTGTGGGCGGTTGGCCTGGCCCCTGCTGCTCACAGGCCCTGTGCTGCCCTGCCCTGCCCAGCGGTTCACCCCTTCCTCCCCGAGCTGTCGGCATCGCCGGGCTGCCCGCAGTGCTCTGCCCATGTAGAGGACGGGAGGGAGCAGGAGCAAAACCCCCTCGCTCCCAAAACTTCACAGCACGTTCCGAGCCAGGCAGGAACAAAAGGCAGAGTTGGGGCGGCCACTCCCTCCCTCCGTGGCGGCGCGGGCAGGTACCGTGCTGCAAAACCCTCCGCCCGGGCTTGCGGCCCTCCGCAGCGTCGGGCCCCGAGGAGCCGCGGCACCCGGCAGAGCACGCACGAGACTTGTCCGAGGCACCGGCGGCACCGGCCCACGCTCCCGGGCCGCCCCCGCGGAGACGTCTCCCGAGCCTGAGGAACCTCGCCGTGAAGCGGGAGAGCACACGTTTCAGCAGTTATTTTTACTTTACTATTAGAAACGGCTGCTCGGGAGGGAGGGACGTTGCCCGGCTGCGAGAGGACGCAGGAAGCATCTCGAGCTGTGGCTCTGCCAGGGGCTGGGGCAGCCAGGAGCTCGCGGGGCCGGCCGGCACCAGGGCTGCGGGGATGGGCCGGGCCCACCACTGCGCCACGTACCCCTGGGGCAGCGGCAGCGGCCGAGGAAGCTGGAGGAGCCTCCGGGCTGCCTTCGCAGGTCCCGGCAGACAAGGCAGCCCGCAGCCACCCAAGCCCTCGGGGCCTGCGGCGAAGGCGCGCCAGCAAACCCCAGCGCGGACGCCGGCTGCACGCTCCACGCACGGTGCCAGCCCAGTGCCGGGTGCCCCGACAGCCGCGGCTCCTCCACCTCGCCCGCTTGCTCGCTCCAGCTTCCCGCCGCGCTCAGCTCTGGGCGCCGCGGCTCAGCCCGGCGGCCAGGCACGCCCGAGTCGCCCCAGGGAGGCGGGCACGCGGAGCAGCTGGTGCCCGGCTGCTCGCCC
>NW_017728922.1:1516069-1541277 GCF_001723895.1 Crocodylus porosus
CGCCTGCTCTGCCCCTTCACCCGCTTTTTCCGGATCTCTTTTTCACGCCCCCTTTCTCTGCCAGGCTTTGCGTCCCCCTGTCTCCACGCGCCTTTGTCCGTAGGACTTGAAAGTTAAAAGCTTCCCCAACTTGATCTGGAGCCGCTTTCATCTCCGCAGCGGGCTTGTAAAACCGGCAGACTGAAGGGCCGTGCCACGAACAACTAAAGAAATACCAGAGCGAGACGGGGCCTCTCGCCATCGGATGCAGATTTCCTGCCTTCTCAGCAGCCTCCCTGGTCGCCAGCACGAGGTGAGCTCCCTCCGCTGCTGCAAACATGGGATCAGGCTTCTCCTCTGCCTGCCCCAGGGTCCCTGCTCGTCCCTTGGCAGAGGGAGAGTCCGCTGGTGTGGAGCTGCCCCTGGCCCCGACCCTCCAGCTCTTGCTGACCGCAGCAGCTGGTCTGGAGCCGACAACTCGTGCTCCGCTCCCTATGCAGCCGCTCAGGGAGCCGAAGCGCCCGTGAGCCCTGCCATGACGGCAGTGCTGCCGGCTGGCCTGGGCTGGGCTTGTCTGCCCACTGCGTCACCAGGTGCCAGGCAGCGGTGGGTCCCCTCTGGCCTGCTCCGGAGGCCCCAGCAGATACCCTCAAGTCCTGACAGCTGCAGTCCTTCGCTACCCCCTCGGCCTGCTACAGTTTTGCTGTGCCCGCTACTCCACTGGGCCGGAGCTGCTGGGGTCCCCCAGGAATGTGCGCCCAGGTGACCTGTCCGGGGGCGGCCGCTCGCAGCCGGTGCTGGGCTGGGCCGGCGCTTTGTGCAGCCGGCTCCTGGTGGGGCTGTCTGTGGCGCGGCCGGGCCGTCCAGCTGCTCTGGAGCCACTCCAGGGCTCAGCGTCTCCGTGGGCATTGCTCCGGAGGAGGCCGGCGCATCCTGGCGGCCAAGGCGAGATCAGTCTCTGGCTCCTGTGGCTGCCCCCCACCGGCGAGACGGGCCCAGTGCGGGAGTGGACGAGCTCCGTGACTCACCTCTGTCGGCAGAGCCAGTGCCTATTAATCTAGCTCTCCATCTGCTGTCCGCGCCTGACTGGCAGGCTATCCATCTCCCTGCCCGACGCGCCATCCTGGGCACGGCCCTCCCGCCCTGCCACTTGCTCTGTGCATGCTGGCCTTCAGCTCAGTCTTCTCTGGCAGCTGCTGGCTTGGCACACGTGGGGCACCGAGCGCCCTAGAGCCTGGGACCTTCCAGGCCCCTCCGGTCCCGGAGCACGGTGCTCAGGCAGGGGGAGGCCCGGTCGGGCTGTGCCGGGCACAGGCTGGCGCCGTGCACCATGCAGCAGGAAAGGTCCTGTGCGCGGTGCCAGCTAAAGCCTGCTTGCTACAAACCAGGGAGCCCCTTACCTTTCCCTGCAGCCAGGGCTCTGGGGTGGGGGTGCAGGCAGAGCTGGGGGTCCCGCAGTCTGCGGAGGCGCCCCAAGGGCTGCGTTCAGGCTGTGCGGTGCAGAATCCTCATCCTGTAGCAGCTGCTGCAGGGCTAACTGGTGGTGCTCAGTCCTCCTCCAGATTGCTCCTCTGAAGCCAGGGTCCCAACAGGAATGAATGTGGGGCACTGACAGCCTCTGGAAGCCACAGCAGCCCCTGCCAGCCTCCTTCCCCTTCACAGGGCCCAGCCCAGCTCCCATGGGGCAGCTACAGCTTCAGGGGGTGGGGAGCAGGACACATTGCTGGGATCGCGGTCCTGCTCTGCTCTGAGCTGCCCAAGGCTGCAGCTCCTTCTGTGGGACCCAGGGGGGGTGCAGCAGCCCCTGGCAGCAGGAACCCCACGAGGCGAGGTCAGACCAGAGCTGGCCGCCCAGCAAGCCCCAGGCTGAGCCTTTTCTTTTGAGAGGCCTGACCGTGACCTGGGGGACATCCCAGGCTGAGCCTGCCCCACTGGCAGCAGCCCCTTCCCTCGGCTCCCTGAGCCCCTGGCCCACCCCCTGCACCGCTCCCTCCCGGGGGGCCAGGAGCTCTCCCCAATCTTTATTCTCCCTGAGTACCGTGTCACTTGCAGACTTCATAGTGTCAGCCCTGTGATGAGATTCCAATGCCTTTATGAATAATTTGTTGCTCAATTATAAAGCAAATATTTAATTGAACTTTATGTAAAATTGCGGCTGCCTCCGAGAGCCGAACCCGCCAGTCTGGGATGGGGAATGCGTGACTGCATCAGGCGGGGAATACTCCTGCCAGCGGCTGGCCTCCTTCCCCCAGCGCTTGCTGCTCATGGCGCGCTGGCCTCGGGGAAGCAGGATGTGACCTTCCTTGTCTGGCCTCTGCAGCTCTGCCTCGGGCTCATCACTGTGCCCATGCCTGCAGGCCCTCCCCCCGTGCAAGGGGGTGCAGTCCCTTCCGTCGAGTGCTGCAAGGCGGTGCCTCAGCCCTGGCCTCCAGCAGGGCCCTGCAGGTCCCGTCCCTGCAGCAGGGACTTTGTGGCTGTCCCCTGGCCTCAGAGGCAAAGTGGCAGGGCCGCGGGGACTGGATTTTCTTCTCCTCCCAGGGCAGGGCTGGCATGGGACAGTGGAAATCATCCCTGTCACAGCCTGTGCAGCACCTGCCTGCTGGTGAAATGAGGGGCACTGCTCATCAGAGACGTCAACCCAGCGCCCGCCACCAGCTCATCACGCGGTGCGAGGAGGTGCCGGGCCAGGTAGCTCAGGCACATGTGAGGGGCTTGTCCCACCACGCTGCGGTGCCGACGGGCTCATGGCACCCATGGGGCCGGGGTGGAAGGGCCTGGCAGCAGCACGGATTGGCCACGGCATCGTCTCTGCAGGAGAAAGTGTCTGTATCAGCAAAAGCGGGAGGCCTGGACGAAATCCTCATTTACTATGGTCTGTAAAAGAGGCTGAAGCGTCTATTTCCAGCAGCGGAGAATTTGAAATGGAAAGAGGAAAATGAAGGAGTAGAAGACTTCAGAGGCTCCTTTTCAAGCTGCATCTAGTGCAGGTAATTGGTAGCTGACCTGGGGGCTGCTCAGATTGACCTGATCCAGCTGGCTCTGCGCGGGAGGGGAAGGAGGGCCGCTGTGATGGCTCTGGCACTTGGCAGTGGCGGGAGGAAGAGGGGGGAAGTGGGGTGGGGGCCTGCAGGGCAAGGGGGTGCAGCCAGCGTGGGGAGCTGCAACCCTCTGCCAGGGTGGCATCGAGCACAGGGCAGGACGGAGTGGGGCAGGGGGCCAGCACCCCACAAGCTGCTACTCACATGGGCCCCTGAGGAACAGCTGTGCACAGCTCTGCCGGAGCACGCCAGCCCTGCCAGTACCGGGAGCACACGGTTGACCCTGGTTACACCTACTTTTGTGTTTCCAGACACCCCCCAGGGCTCCCGATGAGCTGATGAGCAGCCCCTGTGGGCAGATCCTGGCCCCGGGGCAAGGGTGCCAAGATGCAGAACCCCATGGGACCAGCGTGCAGGTGATGCCAGGGCACAGGGCAGTACCTGCCCACGGGCCCTCCCGGGACCTCTCCACTCAGCTCATCCCAGCTGGAGGGGCCGCGGTCCCCGGCCCCCACCCCCTGCGCGCCACACTCGCCGCTCACGCTGTGCCGGTGCCTGCTCGCTCCAGGCCTGGTGCCTTTCTGCTCCCAGGCGCTGGCGGCACTTTCCAGAGGCGCCTTGCCCATCTCCGGTGCTCCAGGTGCGTCATCCCATGTGGGTGGTACTGCCAACTCTGACGTCCTCAGCTTCGGGCTTTCATCTCTGGCGGAGTGGTGGCTGCACACACCACCACCCAGCCCGACTCATGCCCCGCAGCTGCACTCGGTGGTGTTAGGGACCCCATGTCGGTGCCCGCAGCCCCCAAGCACAGAGCTGCAGAGAGCTCTGCCCAGGCTGAGGCAGGACTTGGCTCTCGGCATGTCCCCAGAGGCCTTGCTGCAGGGCGGAGAGCCTGCCCCACGGGCTGCTCCCACCCCTTTCCTGACAGCTTCCTGCCTCCAGGCTTGCCAGCAACGCGGCCCTGCTGCCCCTGCCCCAGGAGGGCACCAAGCTGTCCCTCACCTGCCCACGACTGGAGCGGGAGTTCTGCGGAGCCGCGAGGCCCTCCCTCCTCTCCCCTGCGGCAGGACGGTGTTGACAACAGGCCTGAGTTTATGAACCTGCAAGTGATTCATGCAGCATTACGGTCTGCTCTGCATGTTGGCAGAATAGCCTGGTCACAGCAAACCCGAGCTGCGCCCCTCTGCTCCGGAGCTCAGAGGAGCTGGCTGTCCACGGCCCAGGCCCACAGCTTGCTTGGGGTCAGCAGGCGTGGGAACCCGCTGAACCTCAGGGATCATCCCTGCGCACCGGGTGGTGCTGGCTGGACACAAGTCTCCCATCGCAGCCCAAGCAGTCACCGCCCAGCACCTCATCTCCCTGCCAGGCCTGCGGGCGTGGAGTCCTCACTTGCCTGGTGGGGTCTCGCCCCCCCGGTTCGTCATCTCTCACCTGGTGTTGCTGGCCGGGGGGCTCGTACTCTGCTGCCTCAGGGCCAAGCCAGTCCCAGGGCATCCCTGGGCCCAGCAGCTGGGCGGTCATGGAGGCATCTGTCTGTATAGCTACAGGGACAGTGATGTCGTTCCAGTCCAGTTCTTTGGTTTTAATCCAGGTTCTTTCTGAACCAAGTGCATAGGGAGACGGGGGTCTTTCCACGCCCCACTGGGGCACTGCAAAGTCACAAGGCTTCTCACACCCTGGGCCTGGTCCTCGCCTGGGGCAGCCCACCAGGGTCCTGTTCTCTGGGCTGATGTCCTGCGGCACCATCAGGACCAGCAGGACTCACAGCAAAGTGCTAGGGTCAGGCTGCAGGCTGGACCCCGGGCTTTGTAGAGCTAACCCCGAGGGCTGCGGCTTCCGGCTGCGCCCTGCAGCGAAGGGCACAGAACGACCGGTCCAACACTTGGGGCAGTTCCTTGCCACATAATCAGGTCAGACCAGGCCACAGCCCTGCCCAGGAGGGCACGTTCCTGCAGGAGCCCAGGCAGCTGGGCCTCCCTGAAGGTGCTTGGTCCCTGGCAATGCAGCGTTCCTGTAGCCTTGGGCAGGAACAGGGTGAGCCCTGCGCAGCACCATGGACCTGCTTGCATGCGTGTGCATGCCTGCTCACACAAGCCTGCTGAAGCAAGCATCCGGACATCATGCCCAGTGCACACGCTTCCAGCGTCTGGGGCTGTAGACGGTCCTGGGCAGCAGCCATCTGAGGCTCCACGCCAGCGTCTTGCCGAGCACAGCAGATAAGCCTTGCGCAGGGCAGCAGTATCCCTGAAGGCTCTTCCTGGGCTGCCGTCGCTGTGGTTTTGCCTCTGTCCATCAGCAGATGCGCTGGCTACGGCTCCCAGCCCTATCGCTGCCCCAAACCGTGCAAGGGGCCTGCTGCAGCTTGCAGGGCTGGCTCCTGCTGGGCCTTTTCAAAGTTGCCCTCTCAGCCCAAGGCCTCCACAGCCCAGGGCAGTTTTTCTGTGCTGATGCAGTGCCAGCAAATGTCAACAGGGAACGGAGCGTGTCTGGAGGCAGCGCTGGCGCAACAGCTGAGCTCCAGCCTCACGCTCCCCGTGGCAGTGGAGGTGGCACCAACAGAGACAGTCATCCCCACCATGCCCTACACCCTTCTCTCCTCAGCACAACCCATTCGTTTCAAGCCCATCCTTCGATCCCTGCCTGCTGCATCAGTACCAATGCCAGCGCATGTCTTCCCGATAATCTTTGGGGCCTTTCCATGGTGCAGTGGTCAGACTCTGAACCCGTGGAGCTGCGCGATGTGCTTCCTGCTGTGCTCGGTGCTGTTCATGTGGTCATCAGGGCCTGAGGCCACGGTTTGTTTCCCAAGAACGCTTCCTTTGCAAGCTGGCCCTGGCATGCTCCCTGGCACTTTCCACCTGCCTGCACAGGGCCCTGGGGATGGGGCAGACATGACCCTTCACCTTCTTTGGCTCCAAGACCTGCGAGATTTCCTCACAAAGCCACTGGGTCCAGTGGCTGCCCTGCCTCCAGGGCCCCATCCCGCCAGTTCCCCTGCCGTTGCCTTGCTGTGGCTGCTAGAGTTGGCTGGTGTCTCTGCCTTGTTAGTCCAGGGCCTGTGGGCGCCTGCCCAGGAGGCTCCAGGCACGTTCTCCTGCCGGGAGGGTGCTAGGCCTGGTCTCGGCCATTCCCTCCTCCTGGCCACCAGCCACCTACCACGTCCGACACCCTGGGCGGTGATGTGCGCAGCCGTCACCTCCGCCTCCCAACCTCCTCATCCCCACTCTCACTGCGGAGGGGAGTGCTGCAGGACCCACTGCACGAGCTGTGCAGCCCCTCTTTTGGGGAGCTCTCTCTGCTTCTCTCCTGCCTGGTGCAATGGCGTCAGGGCCCGAGGCTCTGCTCTCACCTACCCCCGGCCCAAATCTGTCCTGCAGTTAGTCCCCTCGCCCCCACCTCTGCCCGCCTGATGCTGGAGGTGCTTGGATCTCAGCGTCTCTCCTACTTCCTTGCAAGGCTGGCTGTTGTAGCAGGCGCTTTGGTGGCCTGCCAGCACCTACCTCTCCAAATTACAACTTGTTCAAAATCATGCGGCTCATTTGAGCTTTCATTATTCCCGTTTTTCTCTTGTGGCTCCATCACTTAAGGGCCTTCATTGGTTTCCTCTTGCTTTATGCCTCCGATTTCTGGTCTGGACCATGGCATTTCAGGCCCTTCTCTCAGCCTGCAGCCACCCGCATGGCCGCCCCCGCTCTGCTCCGTCGCTGCTCTGTCATTACGACCGACCGGCAGCCTCTCCAATCGCTGGCTCTCCACGCTGAGCTGGTGCTCTGCTGCTCCGCAGGACAAATGAGCTCTGCCTCGCCTTGTGTTTGCTGTGGCCCCAGCCCCAGCCTGGGCTGGCTCTAGGCTCAGGTCCCATGCATGTGGGTGCATGGCAGGCTGGGAAGCACTTCTGGAGAGAAACAGCTCAAAGCACAATCCCAGCTAGGAATGGCCCTGGTCAGCATGGCACGCCGGGGCCAGCAGAGTAGCAGATGTGCATCCAAACCCTCCCTCGAGGTCCTTGCAGGAGGCCATTGGCCCCAAGCCGCAGAGACCTCATGCCCCGTGCCGTGGGCTCAGTAGCTGCCGCGCTGGGAGGACACTGGTGCCTGCTGGGTGCCTGCACCCCGTGTGCGGCTGCCTGCCAACCTGGCGGCCTGGCTCCAGGGGACTAGGACTAGGGCACGGAGGAGGCCAGGGCACCTCCACAGCTCGGCTGGAGACTCAGGTTTACTGTAAGCTGCCGTTGGATCGGCAGCAGCCGCGACGCCAGCCCCAGGCGGGGATGGAGCAGGTTAGACATTCTGCTTCCTTCCCTGGAACTTCAAACGCACCATCAGGCCTGAATTATTCACTCGTAATCCCTGGAGCTGGCAGCGGCTCAGAGAGGATCCAGCGCAGGTGCTGGGAAGGAAGAGAGAGAAGAGAACCTATTAAATTTAAAAACCTCCGAGAATTGTGAAAGGCAGGAAGGCAGGCGGGGCTGGAGGCAGGGCTAGTGTGGGGGCACGCGGGGCAGATGTGCAGGGCTGGGGTGGGTCACACACCCTGCTCAGCACCATGGACGCGCTCCGCTCTCCCCTTTGGATGCTGCTGTCCCCGTGCCCTTCCCAGGGCAGGCAGACATGGGGGGACCAGGAAGCAGAGCCAGAGGGCCAGGATAAGGGGCCAACTCCCCTGTCATCAGATCAGCTCCTCTCTCCCCTCCCCGCTCCCCAGCCAGAGCCGCCTGGCCTGGGGTGCCCCACCTGAGGGCAGGGGCAACACTAGAGACACCACCGCACCCCCACGCCGGAGCCCCCGGCCTCCTGCTCACCCAGCCCGAGGGAAGCAGAAGGTCGGTGGACACGGCTGGGGCTCTGCAGATGAAGAGCATTTACGATTTCTTGCTTCACTTGCCTGGCAGCCTCCTCGGTGTGTGCCGCAGCCATTGGCCTCCTCCCGGGGCCAGCGCCCACACTCCATGACGAGCCCCCAGTGTGAGTGGCTCTATCGAGACACCAAGCTCTCTGTCTACAGCTGTCGGAGAGAGGCCATGGGCCCCCTTGGCAGGAGCTCGACATCCCTCACCTTCCCTGACACGTGCAGCCCCAGCCCTGGGGGGTCCCAGCTCCCTCTGCAGAGCTGACTGCAGCCACACGCCTGGCCTGGCCCTGCCTGCCAGCCCCGCGCGCCCACGTCCAAGAGCCTGGCTTGCAGCCCAGGCAAGGCTGTGTGTCCAGGCAGCATCCAGCGCCACAGGTCCTGGACTCGTCAGCCCTTAACTACCCTTCTCGCCTTTCAGGGGAGCAGGTTGGGGGCAGGAGAGGGGCCGGTGGAGAGGGAAGCCCTGCACGGCATGCAGTGGCTGGCCTGGGGAGGGTGAGGCAGCACGGCCAGTCCCGGGATCCCAAGGGGGGATGTTCCCAACTCCGAGCCCCACAGGACCTGTTTTCCCTCACTCTTACCGGCTAGTGAGCACGACGAGCGTGGCAGCATGCCAGGGCAGCTGGCGGAGAAGTCAGCCCTGCCTGGCCTGACCCGCAGCGCGCTGACAAGGCCTGGCCATGAGCTGCTGCCAGCAGCCTCTCCTCCCCTCCAGTGCTGACGCGGAGCAGCCTTGTTAGAGGGGCTCATTGGACAGCAGAGAAAGGGCAGCTCTGCCCCCTCCACGCTGCGGGTCGAGCGGTGCGTGCCCCTCCTGCTGCAGCCCACCCCGTGCCCCCGCCAGCTTGGGCCCCAACACAAAGCAGCGAGGCGGGGGGCAGTAGGGGGGCTCAGGGGACACCAGCACCTTGGCAGCCAGCATGCAGCAGCCTGAGGTGGCAGGGACCAGGTGTCCAAACCCTGGGCACAGCAGGAAGGAGGGGGCCAGGGGCTGCCCCCATACACACCTTTCCCCAGAGGCCCTGGACGGGGAGCCCCAGCGCGGCGCCAGCCCGGCAGCCAGCAGGGACAGCTGCTCGGCCCGATAAGCGCTGCCTCCTGGCTCCCTTCCCTGGCAGCCCTGTGTGGCACAGGTGCAGTCCCCGGGGCACTGGGAACGTGCTGCCAAGCTCCCCGCTGCCAGGCCGGCGTGCTAGCCCTGCCTCCCCTCCAAGCACCCCAGCCAAGACTGTCCCGGGCCCTGAAGCAGCCGGGGGTGGGGGCGGGGAGGGCAGCGCTGGCACTGGGACAACGGCTGCCCTAGAAGCAGGGGACTAAGCCAGGACCTTGCTTTGGAGGCGGGCAGGCAGCGCCCTGCATCCAGGCTCTGAGCAGAGCGGCCACCAGGCCCAGGCGAGGATGCACGCCGGCCCCCGCTGCCAATCGGCCACGGCTCGCGATGCAGCATGCGCCCATGAGTTTGATGCGTGGGATGGCCAGAGAGCGTCCAGGGACCGACAGGGGAAGCGCAGCCCAGCCGGGCCCAGCACGGCCTGCCCGCGCACGCGCCCCGCTCGCACTCGGAGCCCGGGCTCGCTGGGCACTGCCCCGGCCGGTGGGAAAGGGGAGGGGGCCGGAGAGGGTCTCTGCCCCGCCAGGCTGGGACGCGGGATGGGGCAGCGCGGCCAGGGCCAGCAGGGCCGAGCAGCAGCCTAGGAGCCAGCCTCGGGCTCCCCGCAAACGCCAGGCGAGGCGCCCACCCCCGGCCAGACGCAGCACAAGCACGTCTGAGAGCGTGCGGCCATCAGGCACCCGCGGCTCGCGGCGGCTGTGATCGTAACACCGGTTTGCGCCGCTCTTCTGTCTCGGCGAGAGCCAGACGAGCCCGTCGCGCCCCTTCCTTCACGACGCCTCCCGGCTGCCGCAGCGAGCGGCCTCGAGGGCGTCCCACCCGGGCCCGGGCCCAAAGGCAGGGACGGCGCCAGCCGGGGGCACATGTCCCAGTCCCCAGGCCCAGGAGCCACCTGCCCCCGCGCCAGGCTGCAGCACGCGCCCGAGACGGCTCTCGAGGAACAAGCGCTCCCCGCGCGGGCCTGCTGCCTCGCTGGGCTGCCGCGCCGCGCCGCGCTCCGGCCCTTTGATCAGCCATTTATCTCTCCGTGCCACCGGTTTCCTGCAGCCTGGCGCTTCCTCCCCGTGCTCAGCCCTGCTCCCCCGGGCCCGGGAGACAGGTGTGAGGAATTAGCTGCAGGGACTAATGTGCTGACAGGAACCGGCACCAAAAGCAGGGGACAGAGTGTAATGTTTATTACGTTTGAAGCAAAACAAACACGCGGCCTATTTATGTATCTGTGGAGGATTAATTGGGGAGCTCCACAACGCAGCGGATTATAAATTAGAATCGTTCTCACCAGCTCCAGCCCATTCATCTTCTTTCAGAGCAGGCCTGTCGCCGCCTGCCTCGCTCCGCGGCACGTGGCGCTCCCGCAGCCGGGGCACCGCTGCCAGCCCGCGGCCTGGCGCCGGCCCCCCGCACGGCGCGGGCACCGGGGGGCTGCGCCCTCTGCCACACACCGCCCGGACCCTCTGCCTGGCCCTGTCCTCCCACGACCCCGTCCTCTCCCTCCGTTTGCCCCGGCCACGGGCCCAGCCTGCGGGCAGCACCGTCCTGCCCGGCGCCTGCCTTGGGCGGGGGTGGGCTACGCACGGCCCCGGCCCCGGCCCCGGCAAGGAGCCGCAAAGCCACCCGCACCGGGGAGAGGGCAGGGGGCCGCCCGGGGCAGCCCCGGGTCTGTGGCTCAGGGGAGGGCTGGGAGCCAGGAGCTGCCCCCTGGCCCCGCACACTTACCCGGGCACTTTCCTTCAGGTGACTGGCCCGTAACCCCTTCCTGCCCGTTACCCTGCCCCTGCCAGGCCCAGCCCCGGGGCGGGCAGGGGACAGGGCAGACACCAGCACCCCAGGCCCGAGGGAGGGGGTGGCTGGGACATACCTGCGGCACCATCAGACCAGCAGCCGTTTGGGAGCCACGTGCCGACTAATTGCAGCTCTGCCCGTGTCTGGGTGCAGCCCCCTCTCCCCGCTGTCTGCCTGGTAATTTACATCATTAAGCGAGAGTTCGTTGGAACAGCGTTACTAATTAGTACAGAAATACTATCAGCGTCGTTAGCGCATTCCAAACATTTGTATTAATGCTTGTTGGCATCGGGCGGGAGCCTACGGCGGGGGAAGCAGCCTGGGCTGGGGGCTGGCGAGAGCAGGGCCTGGCAGGGAGAGCCGGGCCGTGGCAGAGGCAGGGCACGCGCAGCGCCAGGCGCACCCGGGCCGACTGGCAGGAGCATGGACAACCAGGGGGCTGGCAGCGGGGACGGAGACCTGGGGAAGGGGCTGAGAGCAGGGAGCTGGGAAGAAGTGGGGGCCGCAGAGCGCAGGGGGAAAACCCAGAGGACGAAGCCAGGGGCCGGGAGCCCAGGAAACGCCAGGTAAAGCGGCTGAATGTACTGTGAGGCGTGACTGCTCGGCGCCTGCTCTGCTCAGCGCCCCCTGAGCAGGGCTGAAGCCCGCGTGATCACGACTGGATGCACAGGGCCGGGGTAACTGTGTGAGCGACTCCAGTAGATGGGTTTAGCATCGATCATGTGCTGCCTGCCGAGGCTCCCGCATCTGTCTGCTCTGCCTCCCGGGAGGCAGCGTGCAGGGAGCTGGGCAAACCCAGGCGCCGCCCTACCTCAGGCGCCTGCCAACCCGCTGGTGCAGGGTGCCAGGGCACAGGGCTGGGGCCCAGGCAGCAGCACGTGGCAGTTCCTGACGTACCTTTGCCCCCGCTTGCTCCAGGGCAGCTCCGCAGGCTCGGGGCAGGCTGAGCCCGGGGCACACGCCTGAGCACGGCCCCGCAGCGCAGCGCTGGGCACAAGGCTGCTGGCACTGGGAACCCCCTTCCCTGGCCTCCAAGATCCACTCCTGAGCCCCAGCACCCACTGCCACAGCAGCCGCCTGCAGCGCCTTGGCGGTGCCCACACCTGGCACACAGAGACGGCCCCCAGCCTGGGGGACGAACAGAGCAAGGTGGGGGGCACTCCCTGCCCAGGCTCCAGCTGCCTCCCCAGCCCCCTCCGTGAGCGAGGACAAGGCAGGTGCTGTGGGCAGGGCTGCCTGGGAGGCCTCACCCATCAGAGCCAGGCGGGACCTGCGGGACACGGAGCCCCACACAAATTCGCGGCCTGCCACCGCCGTGCGCCCACAGTGCTGCCCTGAGTCCAGCCCAGCACTTCGTCTTGGAGGACCCCTGCCCAGCTGCCCGGGGCATGAGGGCCTAGTCCTGCGCCCTTTGCTCACCGCAGCTCAGAAAGCTCCACGGGAGCCCTGGAGCGCAGGGAGATGAACCCCCTTCCCCTGGGGCCTGGCTGGGTGCTGGCTGTAGAGGCAGGCCATGTCTGCGGCTCAGGCGTGGGGCTTTGCCATCCCTGTCCAAGCTCCTGGTGCTGGGATGCCGGAGGTGCTGCTCTCAAGCGCAGTGCAGAAGGGGTTAAGGGAAGGAGCAGCTGAGTAATTGGGAGTTAATACGGTCCTGTGTTTTTTATTACACTCGGCGCATTAAATTGATAGCCTGGTACCAAAGGCCAGAAGTGTCACCTCTCAACAAGATGAAATCTGTGTAGCTCGTGGACAGGGGAAAGCTGCAAGATTTATAAAGGCCTCCATAAAATTAACATTTGGATGGAACATGGGGGAATTGCAGCCGCTGCCTGTTAGCAAGTCCCCTCGCATTTCCACGCCTCCCATCCCAAGACAGGCGCCCTGCCCCTGCCCGTCCACGCCTCACGCTTCCTCCACCGGCCAAGGCCAGCTGCAGGCACCCCCAAGAGCAGGCGGCGCCCATCCTATGGCAAAACTGCACAAAGGTGCTGGGCATGGCTGGTGCCAAGCCATGGCTCCTGCATGCACCCGAGCCGTTGGCACACAGCAACCGCCACTAGCAAGCTGATGAAAAGGGCACAACCCGATTCCCGCGCATGGCTCTGTGCACCCCACGTCCCCTGACAAGGCAACACTGCCTCACTACGCTCCAAGGCCTGCAGCAGGCCATGCCCGGCCAGTGCCTGGCTCAGAGGCTCAGCCGTCAGCGCCCTCGCTCCATCCTGCCCTTTGGGCTACTGCTGCGACTGCCTGTGCAACCCTCCTCCATCCGCCAAGGGGTCACCTCCAGGTGAGCTCCCCATGGGTTGGGCATCCAGGCCCAGGCACTTACGGCACCACATGCCCTGCCTTCCCACCTGGCCCTGCAGCCTGAGAGAGGAGAGGAAAGCCCCTGCCTCGGTTCCCTGCTGCCCCTTCTCCCTGACCCCGTCCCTGCCATCGCTGCTGGCAGTGCGATGCCCCAGCGCCCATGGCGCTGACGGGTCTCATGCAGGCTCCATCCCCACTGGGCTGTGCAGGGGGCCAGTTAAGCAACTGGGGCACTCACCAACACATCAGCCCACATCCACACACGCGGCACGCTCCCCCACGTGCATGCCACGTCCGCACACACGGCTTCACTTGGGGGCTGGGCCACGCCCCGTGCTGGCACACCTGGCGGGCTGCATCCCGCCCGGCGCACGTGGAGCCATTCCTGGCGCTGCTGCCATCCGAGTGCTTCGCAATTAAAGCGATGAAATGTTTATACAGGAATAAATCTGTGTTAATGAGGTGAATCCCGCTCCTGCCCTGACAGGCTTTAAATCAGCGCAGGGGATGGGGGGCATGCGCGCGGCTCCCAGCAGCACTGGGGGGAGCAGGGCGCCAGGGACCAGGGGGCCAGGAGCTGCCTGTGCCAGGTCCCTCCGGGTGATGCCTCCCCCACGAGGGTCAACAGGAACAGGCCCTGCCAGGCGCAGAGGGGTGTGGGAGGGTCGGCCCCGGCCCCCAGGCCTCTCCCCGACTCGTCTCAGCCCTGCCATGCACGGCAGGGAGGGGCCCCGCTCAGCCGCGGCGCTAAGCCAGCGTCTGCCTCCGCAGCAGCCGGAGCCGCAGAATCCAATTAGCCGGGATCCTGCTCCGGCTCCGCGCGGCGTCGGCCCTCGTAACATCGCGGTGCTGCAGAGATAAACGGCGCATTAGGATTCTGGCAGGGTCCGGCGGGTGAGGCCGGCACAGCCTGCAGCAGCTGCCTAGCACAGGAGGGGCCAACGCCAGCCGGGCTGCCACCCCCACCGCCACTCCCAGCCCTCCCCCTGCACCCCAGGGCACCGGTCCCCGGGCCCCAGAATCTGGCTGCGGGGCCTCGCGTTGCACCCCAGGCAGTGGTGCCCCAAACCAGGCTCCAGCAGGCCTGGGCGGCGATTCCACTTGTGAGCTCCCCAGGCAGCGATGGGGACCAGACTCAGCTGCACCCAGGGACGGTATCCGCAGCCCAGGCGCGCGCTGGGACTGAATGAGGCCAGCACGACCTGCCTGGGGCCAGCCCAGGACACCTGGGCTGTCACCCACACCGCTCCTGGCCCCAGGCTTGGGACACCCTCTCCATCCTGACGATACTAAGACAGAGCAGGAGGGAGCAGCCGGACACCTGTGGGGTAGCAGAAGCAGGGAGGGACGTCAGGACCCCGGGCTGGGGTCACCTCCCTGGGCAAGCCAGGAAGGGCCAAACGAGCGGCCTGCAAGGCCCAGGAGCCAGCTGGCTCCAGCGGCTCATGGCTCAGCCCAGCGCAGCCCAGCCCCGCTCAGGCCCTGCGGCCCTGGCTCCTGGCCCCGCCCGGTCCAGGCCACAGCTCTCACAGACGCTGCTCTGCACCCGCTATAAATTACTGCAAATTGCAAAGCAGGTAACAACGTAACGGTATTAATTTATTGTGTTCTGTCTTTAACAAACATCGTTATCATGCTGTCTTCTAGGATTATGCAAATCCCGGGACAGGGGATCTCCGTCTCCACAAAGTCACCTTGATATATCCATTTTCACCTAGAACAGCCCTGATCCATTTAGCCATGCACAGTGGGCTGGGGCTGGGGCGTCCTGGGGCACCGCCGAGGCCCAACCCCCACCCTGACCGTCACAAGCATGCGAGACCCAGAGAGAAATGGACCCAGCGCCGAGCAGCAGGGAGCGGAGCGCAGGTCCCAGGCCAAGGCAGGTGACGGCCCCTCTCTGCATCGGGAAGTGCCCAGCTCCCGCCAGGCCTCTCCTGGGCAGTCCCACTGCCAGGGCCCTCTTCCAATGAGCCACCAAGCCTCTGTGCTAATGCCCACACGTCTCCGCTGCACCCACTGCCTTGACCATCTCCCGCCTCGTTCGGCGCTGCCCCTGCGCAGGGCCCGACGCCTCCCACGCTCCCTCCACAAGCTGCTGCAGCCCTGTCTGCTGGCTGCGCCCAGCCCTTCGACGCGCCGGCTCCCGTCACACAGCAGCTGGCTTGGACCCAGGAGAAGGTGCCCAGTGACCAGCGCACTACAGCGCTGCGGCCAAACAGCCGGAGCGCCGCACCAGCCAGCCTTGGCGCTCCCCCATGCCCTGGGTCCTCCTGGAAAGCCCCCGCCATCCCCCCCAGCCCAGCCCTGGGGAAGGCGGTGCCCGCACTGGGGAGCACAGGGCCAGGCCATGCCAAGCGGGGAGCAGTGTCCCCATGCCGGAGGGGACCGGGGTCAGGGGCGAGGCTCGGGGAGAGGGGGGTCGCTGGCTGGCTGCTCCCACCCTGACCCGCCATGCCCCTCCTCTCCTGCTGCCAGCACCAGGCCTCCGCCAGCGCCAGCGCCAGGGCCGGAGGAGGAGGGAGAAGAGCAGGGGCGGCGAGGCAGAGGGAGGCAGTGGCGGGAGAGCTGCGCCGCGAAGGCAATTCAATTTCCAGCGGCTGTCCCACCAATTCAGCACAGAGACACGATAAGAAAACCATTTCCAGCGATAGGCGCCCTAATCCCCAGCCGCCCGCATTTCCATTTCCTCAGAGGCGCCGGCTGCCTGAGGCAGGCAGATGGACGGACGGACGGGCGGTCGCAGGAGGCACTTTCCCATCTCGGCTCATGGGGAAGAGACGGCCGGATTAAACAGCGCTCCTGGCATGCTTAACCCCTGCTGTGCCAGCCCGCCGGGCGGGAGCAGCAGGCACTCTGCAGGCCAGAGCCCAGGGGCAAGGGCGGAGGGGTCACAGCCTCCCCAACGGGGGCCGGGGGCTGAGCTGGGAGAAGGAATCGTCCCCCCACCCTGAGGTGCCTTGCAGAGGCCGTGCGACGTGCAGGGGACGAGGTGCAGCACGGCACAGGGGCACCAGGCAGGCGCGAGTCAGGCCCGGAGCCGCTCCGGGGGCATGAGGCTGTGCCCACAGCAGGGGCCCAGGCACCACGTCCCATTGCAGCAGTCAGACACCCACGAGGTATCTGTATCTGCGTGGGGCAGGTGGGTCCCGCTGCTCCTCTGAGACAACCTCCACTCGCTGCCAGCTCCCAGCCTCGGCCTGTGCAGGGGCCCTGGGCCAAGGGCTCGCTGCAGGCACCCCGGCACAGGGGGCAGGCAGGGCAGCCCCCCCTCCGGCCACAACTCCCCATTCATCACCACTAAACAAATTGAAATTTAAGGGCTCGTGTCCTTCCGCGACAACGAGCAATTCCCAAAGCATGTCAATGGTGCAGTAATTTACTGGATCAGAAATGATGGATGGCAGTGGTGGGGCTGGGCTGCAGAGCTGGGGGCACGTGTGGCAGGTGCCGGCGGAGATGCCCTGGCTCCCCGCTGCTCAGGAACAGGTGACGGCCCTCCCAGCACATCCCATCACGTGCCTGGGCACCGCGACCCTCCCGGGCCAGGCCCAGCCGCAGGGCAGGGGTGGGTGGAGGCCGGCGCCCGAGCAGCGCCAGCATCAACTCTCCCCCAGCACCGGGGAGTGGGAGCTGCATCGGGCAGTAATTGAAACCAAGCTGCTTCAGGCAGGTGCCCATTTCTGCGCCCTCTTGCGGGCAGCTGGGATGAGTGAAGCCCTCTCCCCACTGGGCCAAGGGGCAGTGCTCCTGCCCCTCTGCTGTCTGCCCCACGGCCCGTCTGCCCCCCCCCTGCGGTGCCAGGATCCACCGGCCCCTTGCTCATGGGGCAGGGCAGGGCCAGGCCCCCAAGCTGTCCAGCTCTTGCTGCTCCATCCCCTTCCTGGACCCAAATGCTCCTCAGCCCTGACCAGCTGTCCCCAGGGGACACGCAGCAGCCCCAAGCTGAGGGCAGTGCCCAGCGCCACGAGAAAGAGCCATAGAAACAGCCCTGGAGCTGGGCCAGGTTGTGCGGCACCTCCGAAAGGAGCCCGAGGGATCACTTGGCCCCGGTGCTGGGTCCAACCAGGCACCGTGAGTCGGGCAAGGACACAAGGCATGAGCGCTCCGGCGTCTGGCAGCCGCAGCCAGGCAGGAGCCAACTAGGAGCAAAGGGCAGTGCTGAACAGGAATGAGTCACCAGGACGGGTTCCCTGGGGACACAACAAACCCTGGGGACATGGGTCCTACGCGAGCTGCTGGGCCCAGCGGAGCAGGGGCATTCTCCGATGCCGTCAGGCCTCAAGGCTGCTGGTGGAGCAGGAGCTGCTGGTAGCACGCGAGAGCTGGCAGCAGCCACGCGGCCCCTCTGCATGGCTCTGTCCGGCCCGAGCAAGGGGCAGCACCCAGAGACCCTCCTCCCCGGGCTGCGCCGCCCCGCCAGGCTGGTGGCGCCTACCTGCATGCTCCGGGCCCCGCTGGCTGGTGCTGCCGGCGGGAGGCAGATGGGGAGCGGAGCTGCGGACGCTGATCCAATTGCGCAGGAGAGCGAGACGGCAGGACGTGCCGGGGACGCAGAGCGCGGCGCTGCGGAGCTGCCAGGAGAGCGCCGCAGCCCTCCGCCTACCTGCAGGGCAGAGAGGGGATGGGGAGCAGGGAGATGCAAGCCCGGGCAGGAGAGAGCAGGGCAGAGGCCTCACGGAGGACGTTGCACGGGCTGTGGCCCCACGGGGGTGCCGGCAGGGGCCGGGCAGGGGAGCTCCCAGCTGCACATGAGGCTGGGGGGGAAAGGGAAGCATGCCCCTGCTCCCTCTGCCTGCTCCAGCCCGTGTCCACCTCCTCTTGTGCCCTGTGCCCCTGGCAGGCACCAGGCCCTTGGTCTCAGCTTTGGCCATTGCAGTGCTGAGATGGTGGCTCCATGTAGCCAGAAGCTGGTGCCCGGTGGACACGTGAGGAGCCGCTCTTCCCCGCCGGCCGCAGGGTCCACCAGGCTGGGCTCTAGGCAGCGCCTCGGGGCTGACACCAGCAGCAGAGCTCGGGGGACCCGGGATGGCAGCAGGCTCCAGGACACTCGGGGCTGAGAGAAGGCTGTTCCCACATTAACAGCAGTGGCTCCAATTAGCATAATTGCGGGCCAGGGCCTGGCCTCCCCTCTGCGACTTTCATTAATGAATGGCTGCGCGATCAATGCCGCTGCGTTGTGCTGGGCTGGGCTGGCAGCCACCTCAGCGCCCAGCCTGGGCCCGGGCCCAGGCCAGAGGCAGTGTGGAGCAGGCTGAGGGGTGGGCTGCCGGCCCCCGCTGACCGAAGGGCTTGGAGGCTCCGCGGGCAGCGATGCCACGGCCCGTGCTCGGGGCGACGGGAGCCGCAGGGCTGGAGCCTGCACTTGCAGGCAGGCGGAGAGGCAGACACGCGGCCTCCCCCATGATGCTGCGTGGACACGGCCTTGCACCACCCGCCCACAGACCCACTCAACCTCTCTGGGCGCCTGCTGCAGCCTCACAGCCTGCCCCTGCCCCATGGATCAGGGCCCCGGCAGCAGGCAACTCGCTGCCAGGAGCACTGCCAGGGAGGACAGGGGCTGGCGATAGGGCCTGCACTGATGCTCAAAGGGAGTCCCACGCCGAGACCCCCTGCTCCACCGGCCTCCTGCCTTGGTGTTTCAGCAGCAAACTGTGAGCTGGCTGCTCAACCAGGGGCCTCTCCAGGGCCCAGGAGCTGCCAGCATCTGAACACGCCGTGCCCCGGGCCAGAGCAGCGCCAGCGGAAGCAGCGTGGCCCTGCCGAGACGCTCAGCACCGCTTCCGCCGGTTAATTAGCTCTAAACGCCATTAATAATAAATCACAGCTGGCACTTTCCCTGCACTGTTCCAGGGAGAGGCGGTTGGGCAGCGCATGCCTGTGCACTTCTAGCATGTGGGCACCTGTGTGTGCAAGCTTTGGGGCGGGCGGGGGGCACACACACAGGTATGTGCATGTGCAGCTGTGTGTGTACACACGCAAGCATCCGGGGGCACACAAGCACACAGGTATGTGTGCGCGCAGCAGTGTGTGTGTGTGTGTGCAAGCATTGGGGCAGGGAGGCACAAGCACATACAGGAAAGTGCATACATGCATGTGCACTGTGTGAGTGTGTGCATGGGTGCACTTGCTGCTAGGTGTGCAGTGCTGGAGCAGCCAGAGAGGCTGGGGGAGGCCGTCAGGCGCAGGCCAGGTGCTGGCCCAGCCCCTCCGCTCAGGTCCCCAGCCCCCGCCTCCCACAGCCTTGCTGGCCTCCTCCCTGCTGCCCATCCAGGCTCGCACTCACGGCTCCCTCCGGGCTCTCTCTCCTCTGATTTGTTTGTCCTCGGTGCCACATGCCATCTCTTCCTGCTCCCAACAGGCCCAGCACTCCTTGCTCCAGGGGCTTTTTTTCTTCTTTTCATTAAATTTTAGAGCTTATAAAAGTGAGACGGATGGTGAGAAGCAGACACATGGTGCTGGCTCCCCCTTGCCGCCCTGCTCAGTCCCCCCCCCAGCCCTGCCCTGTACCCACTGTCCACCCCGGCCCCCACCCGCTGTCCTGGTTCTGAGCCGTGGGTGTCAGCGGTGCCAGCCCACCGCAGCCTGGGGGACACGGACCCAGCACGGACTCACACCCAGGCAGGACCCATCCATCTCCCCCCTCGCACCTATGCCAGGAGCCGCTCGGGGGCAACGGTGACCTAGGAGCAAGCCAGCGGGAGGTGCCAGCAACCGCCACATCACAGGGACCCAACAATTCTGGTGCGGAGCTGCTGGTGGGGCATGAGCATCGCCCCTCCTCGGCTCCCAGGCAGGGCAGGAGCCCCCGCGCTTCCCTCCTCGTAACCCCAGTGAGAGCAGGGGGGCAGCTGCAGCCGGCAGGGCCCAGGCTTTGACACCAGCCCCAGCCAGGGCGCCTGCCACCAGCTCAGCTCCCTTCCCTTACACTAAATAGCAATGGAACGGGCTGATTCAGCAAATGTTAATTTATGTCCTAGGCCAGAGGTAGCGTGAAGTAATTAGTGATATAATGGTGATGTCGCACTAAAAATTATTTATAGTGTCAGTGAGCTCACGGCAGGGATGGAATGAGACACTGGTGGGATCTAGACACCCGGCAGGGGCAGCCGCCCCCGCCTGGCTCCTGCCGGGCCTCCCTGGGCAGGCACAAAGCCGAGGCTGCCACCTGCACCCCGTGCTCCCGGGGCGGGAGCCCCCACCGGCACCGCTGCCCTGCTCCCCAGGGACGAGGAGCCCACGGCGGGAGGGGAGGGGGCAGCCACAGACCCAGCAGTTGCTCACAGCTAAGTGAGCCACAGCCCCAGGCCCTGGGGGCAGGGGACGGCAGCAGCAGGGAGCGCTGCCCAGGCCTCATGCATGCTGGGTCATCTGGCTGTATGCCCAGGGGTCATTAGCGAGCTGTAGGGTCACCTTGCAGCAGCCACGTCCGCCCTGCACCAGGGAGGGATGGGGCCAGGGAAGCAAGGGCCGTGGGTGGGCCCTGGGCCAGGCCTGCAGCCCCTGCCACCCACCACCCGCCTCCGGGCACCTGCGCTGGAGCTGCAGGGCTGCCCGGCCCCACGCTGCCACTGCAGGGCCCATGGCCGAGCGGTACCCAGGGCTAGCGGCCAGCTAGAGATGCTGCAGCGAGGTGGCAGGGCGGGCGAGCCCGGGTGGGGGGGCTCTGCCCCGGGACAGGCGCCATGCTCGTGCCCCCACACACACCGTGGTCTCCAGTGGCTCCGGGCAGGATAAACCCGCAGACAGTAACGAGCCTGGCACTTGCCTCCCGCGTTGCCCAGGCAACGCCAAGCATGACAGCAGTTCAGCAGCAGCCGCTCCCTCCCTGCGGTCAGTTAATGGCCGAGATGGCGACTGCAGCGGGGTCAGGCCCCCGCAGCCCTGCTCCAGGCCCTGCAGCCGGGGCCCGTGTCTACTGCATGCCCCAGCCGGGCAGTGGGCCCCGCGGCTCCCCACGAGCGGCGCCTCCCTCTGCCCTCCTCAAGGCCCTCGCTCCCGGCTGCCCCTGGCCCGCAGCTAAGCAAGGGCTTTCTTCACAGCCAGTAGCCCCAGGATTATCCCAGCCCCTCCCGCGCAAGGGGACACGCTCTGCCTGGAGCCAGCCAGGCCCTGCTGCAGGGTCTCAGGACCAGGCTGCGCAGGAGGTTTAGGCACAGCCAGCCTTGCCTCCGGGGAGGGTTCGGCTAGAGGAACCTCAAGGCGCCGCCCAGGCTGCTGCATGACAGGGCGGCCAGAGGGCAAAGGGCAGCTGTGGCAGAGTCGCGACTGCCCCAGAGGAGGGCAGGCAACAAACACCGAGCCGGGGCTCTGGTCCCAGGGCAGCGGGGCGGGTGAGGAGATGGCGAGAGGAGGCAGGGCACTTCTGGTCGAGGCCCGACCCCTGGGACACCCGCCGGCAGCTCTGAAGAGCAGCCGAGAGCCGGAGGCCACAGCCCAGGCGTGGGCCAGCTCCACCACGGCTCCCCACTCGAGCCACGGCAGGGCCTGCACCGCCACCGGCTCCGCGGCTGCAGCTCTGGGAGACGGCGCAGAGGCACCACCTGCCGTCTGCTCTGAGCAACGACACTCGTCCCCCAGCCCCTCCATGCTCAGCACCCCGGCTGCCAGACCGACAGAAGGGCTTCTCACTGGAAACCATCGCCCGCCCCGGGGCTCGGCCCAGCACCGTGCTGCTGGACACGCTCCCTTAGGGGAGGCTGCGTGGGGCCAGGGACCCTGAGGGAGAGAAACGCACCCAAGAATGGCCACCGCGCGGCGTTGGGAGGCACCGCAGGGCACAGGCACTGCGGCTCTTGCTCGTCCCTCAGCTGCGCTCAGCCTCCCTGCGCCGTCCTGAAATGCTGCAGCCAGCCTGGCCTCTGCCGGGAGAACGGCAGCCGTCGTGTGTCAGGCAAGCGCTGGTCCCTGTCCAGCCCGTCCCTGTGGCCTGAGCAAGGCTCAGCCGGGCCCAGAGACCCCTCCACACTGCCCCGGGGGGCCAAGCAGCAGTGTGTCCCAACCAAGAATGGCTGGACTCTGAGCTGCTGCCTGACCCCTGTGGTGGGGAGAGCAGTGGCCCCTCCTGGCACACGACCAGCGGTCAGTGCCAGCACAGGTCTGTTCTCCTGGGGAGGCGACAAGGCTGCAGCCGTGGCCGAGGCACGTGCAGGGCAGCTGCTTACAGCCGTGCTGGCCTCACTGGAAGGGGCTGCAGGTGCCTCATGGAAGGCAGCAGCACGAGCAGGGATGCAGCCAGCGTAGGGCAGGACGGACCAGCACCTCGGCACTGCACAACAGGCTCACACAAGCAGAGGAGAGGGCTGGAAGCCATTTATTTCCAAAAGGCATCAGAGCTCTTCCCAGCATAGCAAGTTGCTTCCCCAGCCCTTAATGCCCCCAGCCCCACCGAGCCAGAGACCGAGGTCTTTCCTGGCCCCTGGGCCCAGCCTGGTCCCGCAGCGCAAGCAGGCAGCGGTCTTCCTGCTCCCTGTGCTTCAGCTGGCGTGAGATCCAGCTCCACAGGGCGCTGGGGAAGAGCCCCCACACAACAGCCACCTGCCTTGCCCCTGGGAAGGCAGGACCAGAACTGGCTGGGAGCACTCTCTCCCCAGCCATGGCTCTGCAGTCACAGTCTCTGCTCCCTCGCCCCACCACACAGCTCATGGGATCCCCCGCCGTGGCCCTACACCCTGGGAATTATTCCTGCCTCCCCCAACAGCGCAGGGGCTTCTCTTCAGTCCCTGTACAGGGCCACACTGCAGCTTTCCCTCTCACCCAGCCGGCAGGAATCCTGGCTGCCGCGGCTGGCAGCAGGCCCTCCCAGCCCCTGCTCGGGGCTCCCCACTTGCGCCTGATCCAGGGGAGGTGGCAGTGCAGGACTCCTGGCCCCTGCACGCTGGTAACTGCCACTGAGTGTGATGGTCAGACGCAGCTGCTGCCAGTGGGCTCCAGGTCCACTCAGCGTTGCACCTGAGTGCCAACGTCCTCCTCCTCCGGCACCTCCTCTGGCTCGCTGTGCCGGAGCAACAGCTCCAGGTCAGGACTGGAGCCGGCCTCCTTCTGGGCCTTTTCACCTGCACACGGACAACCAGGTCAGTCCTGCACCAGAGCAGTCTCCCCTGGGCAGTCCTGCTTAGCCTGTCCTGCCCTCCGCCACGGCCTCAAGCCCAGTTTGGGCTCCTAACAGAGGTGCTGGGAAGGGAGGAGCGGAGTCCTACAGTGATCGGGCCAGAGGAGCATTACCTTTGGAAGCAAAGGCTTTGAGGGTGACGTGCAAGGAGATTCCCGACAGGCAGACGGCAAAGCCCAGCCAGTTAAGAAGGCTCAGGTGGTCTCCCAGCACATGGGTGGCCAGCAGCAAGGTGCAGACTTCCTGCAGAAACAAGACACTGGGGAGGTGGCAGAGCAGAGCGAGCAGCGTGGGGCCCATGGAGCCCAAGGGGACCCTGCAGAAGGGAGCCTGGGCCAGGCTGCACCAGGAGCTACTGCAGCTGACCTCCCTGTGTTGGGGTATCGGCCATTCCCCTGAAGACAACAGCCAGCCTCTCACTACCTCTGACCCTTTCCTGTGCTTTGCCAAGGTCTGGCCCTTGCAGGAGAGCCCTGGGCTCTGTGCTGCATTAACAGAGGCTGTTAAGGGGTCGATGTAGGCACTGGGGAACTTTTCTGGTCAGAAGTCATGAGTGCTCTGGGGATGGGAAGGTGGCAGAGGCAGCCCCAGCACAGAAGGAGGGAAGGTGCCAAGAGCTGTTTCTGACAACCCAATAGCACAGTCACTTTGCCTTGGCTGGTCGGTCCCCAACCTCCCTGAATCACCACAGGAGCGAACCTTGAAAATGCCGGCGATGGACAGCGTGAGGCTGGAGGTCCTGGAGACCAGCAGGAACTCGGAGAAGCCCAGCCCGAAGGCCAGGAGCCCCCCCAGGGAGAGCTTCCCAAGCAGTGCGAGCAGCACCCACCCGTCGTGGAACCGGAACAGCTTCTCCGACACAGCCATGGGCAGCCCTGAGCGCGGGGCGGCAGGGACGGTGAGCGGCAGGGCTCTTCCGTGCTGAGGCAGCAGCCAGCGTGGCCCTGCCCCCCCCCCGGTTCCTGCACTGGCAGGAGAGGAACAATCCAGGCACTCCCGTGTCTGCCTGGCTTGCTCCCGCAGCCCCAACCCCTGCTCTCTCCAGCAACTCACCCTCAATTGCCATAAAGAGAGGGAAGAGCCCCAGGAACATGAGCGGCTGCAGGTGAAACATGGTGTCGATGGGGTTCTGCAGCCCTGAAGAAGGAGACGGTGAGAGGCATGACGGACGCCTGCGCTGAGCTGCTGTCCCTGCCGCCCCCCCGGCACAGGGCTGCTACTTCCCTGTTCCCTTCCCAGGTTCCAGCACGTCCCCTGGGACTGAGACGACCCCCTCCTGTCTCCTGCATACCCAGCTCGGCCTTCTGCATGAGCATCTGGGTGAGAGTCCAGCGAATGCCCCCCAGGAAGGAGGCGCCGAGCACCAGCATGAAGCCCTCTGTGTTGAACTGCGTGGACTCATAGGTGAACATGAAGAGCCCCCCGGCCACGAGCAACACCACCAACACCAGCGCCAGCCTCTGCGGGCAACAAGCAGCATCACAGGGGCCTGCTCTCCTCCCAGCCCCTTTCCCAGGCTGCGCTTAGCCCCTGGCCCTCAGGACCAGCCTCCTCCCCAAGGGGCTGGTGCTGCTGCACCCTCACCAGCTCCTCCAGTTTGAAGATCAATGAGAAGAACAAGATGAAGAGGATGGCAGAAGACTTGGTCATTGTGTAGCTGCAAAAACCACGACGTGCGGTTGCTCTCCAGACGCCCAGCGCAGCAGGCCCCGGCGCGCACTGCCGCCATCCAGCTGGCACCTGCCAGACCGGCCCCCAGCCTGGCGTCTGGAGACGCCCCCGCAGTGCCCGGGCTGCTACTCACAGGGACACCGTGATGTAGAGGAAGCTCCAGTTGCTCAGGCCGATGTCCAGGGCAGTCGACAAAGCTGGAGGCAACAGTGAACCCCGTGGAGTTGCAGCAGCGTGCCTGGCAGAGGGGGGTGCGCTGCCCAGTGGGGCATGGGGAGCGCTCTGCCCTGGAGACAGGTCTTCCCGCGACTCCGCCAGGCCGAGCCCGGCCCGGCCCCCCGAACCGCCCCGGGGC
>NW_017728922.1:1541734-1559813 GCF_001723895.1 Crocodylus porosus
CACCCCGCGCCCCGGCCCGGCCCGGCCCGCCCCCCGCGGTCCCGGTCCCGGTCGGTCAGCCGTAGTGGTAGACGAAGTCGTAGGTGCTGGGCTCGCGGGGCACGGGCGGCGGCGCCTCGGGCACGGGCACGTTCTCCAGGTCCAGCAGCCGCAGCTTCATCTCCATGCTGAGCAGCGTGTCCAGGTCGCTGCGCGTCAGCTCGCTGCTCATGTCGCGGCCCAGCAGCGCGTTCAGCCCGTCCGTCCAGATGCAGTACTGCGGGGCACGGGGAACGGCGGTCAGCCCCTCCGGCCAGGGGCGCTACTGCGGGGCAGACCGGGAACTGGGGCTGGGGAACCCGCGGTCAGACGCAGCACTGCGAGGCACGGGGGTCAGCACCGCGCTCAGCCCTGCACTGCAGCACAGGGAACCGCATTCAGCCCCTCCGTCCAGCTGCGGGAGGGCAGGGAGCAGAGCCGGCCGCAGGCCCCGAGGCTGAGCACAGCGCTCTGCTGCAGAGGCACTAAGCCCTGGGCCAGCAGGGCCGGCCGGGGAGTGCAGGGGGCTCTGGCTACAAGGATAACGGATCCTTGCCAAGCTGCTTTATTCTCCTGCTCTTCCCCCGTGCTGAGGCCTTGGGTTTCTGTAACCACCCCTGGCCTCTGCAGGGAAGGGGGCAGTAAGCAGAGAACAGGAGGATGCTGAAAATAGGTGCAGCGGAGAACAGCTGGTTCCTCTCAGGCTCCAGCATCTGGGCACGCTCCGAACCAGGCTCCTCAGGACTCACCTCATACTTGTTAGGTGCAATGAAGTTCAAGGTCTCATCAGGATCATACAATATGGAGAAGGCCAATTCTAGCACTTCCTGCAGGGAGAGGAGGCTTTTCACTCAGCAGCTGGATAGCAGCAGAACCCTTCCTTGCCCCCAGCCCAAATCCACTATAGCCCTGGGCCCCTCCAGGACAAACCAGTGCTGCAGCAGTCCCAGGCAGGTGGTGCTGGCACCCTGCCTGGCTGCGTCTCAGAGTAAAGCAGCAGAGCCAGGGTCCCAGATTTGGGCTGGCACCATCGGTAAAGGCTCCCATGCTTCAGCTGCCTTCATGCCCCACAAGCAGCGTGGGCTCCCTCCTGGCAGAGGAGGGAGCAGTTACCTTGTTCTGCTTCAGGGCACTTTTCTCCTTCATGTGAGGACAGTCCTTCCCTGTGACAACGGCCTTGATGTCTGCAACTGGAACTAGAGGCAAAACGGGGAGAGTCGAGCAGGGCCCTGCTGGGGTGAAACACTTCCCTCACCCTTTTCTGCTACCTTCACTACAGGAGCCCCTGGGCCCAACCACACTGGTTTATTCATGTAGCCTGTGCCGTGGGAAGTATGGGGGTTGTGTAGGGGCCAGGGATTAAACCCAGATTCCCCAAGTCCCAACCACTGCCTTGGCCCCAAGACTCCTCCCCCATCCCAGCACTGGTGCCCAGCAGTCAGATGGCAGAGGATGGGGCGCTACAAGTCGTGCTCGGTACTCGGGAAGAATCACAACATACTTTTCTCCTGCAGGGACTCGAAGGTCACTTCGCCCTGGGCATTGTCTTCCAGGTCTCCATAGTGCAGGACCTTGTGGTTCAGAGCCAGGCGGCAGTACCAGAACCTCTCTGCAACACACGGGCACATGCAGCACGGGGTGAGCGGCACTCCTGACAAACCCCCTCGCACCAGCCCTGCAGGGCTGCCTGCCTGCTGACAGCAGGTGGAGGAGGCTGCGACTGACCATGCTGCAGCTGGCTGGGGTGGCATGCTGCACTGCAGCCAGGAAGGGGTGGCCACACAGCCCCAGGGGCAGTAGGTGTGGTTCAGGACCTTGCAGCTGGGTGGCAGGGGGCCGGTAATAGCTATTTTACCTTGGCAAACAGCTACCCCAGGATGGAAGCAGCCAGACTGCACCCACACCCCTGCAGCTTGCACCTGGGGATGTTCACCCCTAATTTCCTCAAGTTTTCTATGATGGGTGAAGTCAGCACAGGTTAGGGACTTGCTGCATTTGTCCAATGCATTTTTCTCCACTGAAGTGACATTTTGTCTGTCCGCACCCTGCGACCCAGACTGCTGTTCCCTGGATGCACGTGCCTGGTCCCTCACAACTGGTGGGCCTGCAGAGTGACCCCAGCTGCCCAGAGCCCCTCTCCGGCAGTGCCACGTGGTCCTGCGCTGTATTAATGCCCACTCCCAGGCCTCAAGCCCCACCTTGTCTCCTACGGTTCCCAATTTTCCGGAAGCTGCTCCCCTCACACAGCCGGTTCAGACGCTGCTGCTTTATCAGCTCCAGGATCTCAGGCTGGATTTTCTCCCTCAGTTCCCTGAAGAAAAGACGGTGGCGTGAGCAGGACACAAGCACAGAGGCCGGCAGCCACAGTCACGTGCCTGGGCACGGAGGCAGCACCCCCTGAGGTGCTCACACGATGGGCGGTGATTGGAAGTCGTCCTGGCTCATCCTCTCGGACTGCCGTAGCCGCAGAATCTCCGAGTAACTCAGGCTGCGCAGCTTGCTCTTGAACTGGTCCAGGGAGTTGGGCTTGGAGGGCAGAGCTCGGGTGATCTGCTCCCGTACCACCTGCATCACCTGGTGGGAGGGAAGAGGTGCGTCGCCTTCCTGTGGCCCAGCAGCTGATCTCTACCAAGGGGCTTGCGCAGGGAAGGCAGGACCTCAGGCCAACCCACATGCACTCTGCAGGCTCAGGAAGGGGGAAGCAGCACCAATCCTAGCCAAGCCACCCTCCTGCACCAGTATCTGCATCACAGCCCACCCATGACTTGGCCCCACACCCCGCTGGCAGCTGAGGCCGTCTGCGCGCAAGTGTCCCCCTGTGCCAGCCCTAGCAGGTGCCCATCACTGACCTTGTTGAAATCCTCTGCTGTTGCTCTCATCTCCTTCCAGGTCTTGTTCAGCAGCTGGATGCAGATGGCAAAGAGCTCCTCAAATGCTCGGTCGTGGGTGAAGAACATGGGGTGGTAGTCGTTCCGGCCCTCGTTGGCTGCAGGGAGACATGGGGACTAACTGTATGAGTGTCCCGGGCAGGGGGTGCTGGAATTCATGAGGGAGCAAGCGCAAGGGGCAGCTACTCCGTCCTGGGATACAAGACACAAGCCTGACCCTGGGGGCCTGGCTCAGGGGGTCCCTCAGCTGGCAAGGAACAGGATCGTCTGCTTGCTGTGCAGCCCAGTCTTGATGGTCAGTCTCCACCTGCACCTGGTGGCACAGGGCTCTGCTACTGCTGCTGCCCCTTGGCTGTGCCCCAGGAATGCTGCTGGGGTCTCCTAACTGTACTGCTGAGAGATGCAGCCCCATGCAGCACTGCCCCAGGCTCCACAGCACATAGACATGGTCCTGGGTCTCCATGGATGACAGCATGCACAGCTCCAGGCTCATGGCTCTGGGACCAGGAAGGGTGCTCTGTGTACTGTTCTGGGGAGGGGACAGGAGATGAGCTCTAGCCCCGAATACAGTGCCTGGGGGCTGGTGGTGCAGGGCAGGAGGCACTTACGGAGTTCCCCGACTTGCAGGATCTCGCACAGCATCTTGGTGAGCTCAATGGCGCTACGCCCAAATGGGCACTCATGTTTGTCCTCCCGGCTGCTGTTCTCCAGGACAATCTGGGGAAGAGGGTGTGATCAGCAGCCAGTGGGGGAGGAGGGGAGGGGAGCTGCAGGTGGCTTCCACCCCTCTTACCCTGATGTAGGTGTCCTGATGGAACTTGGCCAAGTAGAGCATGTTGTCCAAGGCCAGCATCCCTGGGGGCGTCTGGGTGAAGTCCGTGGCTGGATTGATGTGATTCTGTAGATACAGGTTAGTGCCAGGGTCTCCCTAGAGAGCCTTTGAATGCACCCACAGCTGCCTGCCACAGGACCCCTGCAACTTTCCTATATCCACCGGAAAGGAGCCAGCCCAGCAGAGCACACACAAATGCCCACCCCCCTATCAATTCTCCTTGATGCTTCACTGCTTCTGTGGCTCTGTACAGAATCATATGTACAACTCACACACAAGACCCTGGGTCCTCTGATGGGATCCTCATGCACCACACACAGGAGAGTACAGCTCAGACCCTGGCAGCGAGCCCACAACAATCAGGTCCAAGAACCCATCTCATCTGAGCTCCTTTCAGGAGACATCCTTGCCCAGGGTATGGAAACGGGGATATGTGATGTGCTGCAGTCAGCAGCCTCCTCCCGTAGCCCTGCCCTCAGATGGGGACCTCTGTTACTGTGTGCACAGCAGTTGGCAATGCCCCCAGATACGTACAGTGAATCCCAGCATCTTGTAGTCCTTGGTGTACATGGCTTTGCGTTTCTCTGTCCCGCCCCCTGGGACAGTGTTGCTGTCAGACTCAGCATCAAAAGCAATTCTCCTCAGCTCAAAGATGATGTCTCTCTGTGCCTGAGGAGCAGAGGAAGTGTGTCAGTGGTGACACTGGCAATGTTTTTCTGCGCCAGCATGCTGTCCCAAGGGCCCACATTCTGCGCACCCAGGGAAGATGCTAGGAGTGCCAGCGTCTACCCTCGTTGTGGAGGAGGGACAGCTTGTGAAGCCCAGGGAAATCCACCCTCCCTTCTAGAATCCACTGAAGCTTCCCAACCTGATCATTAGGGTCCATTTTGGTCATCATCCGCTCCTCCAGGAGGTTAAAGGTCAGCACCTGCAGCACATACAGCTGATGCGCCATCTCAGTTTTGATCGGGCGGTTTCCTCGGATCACGTGCTGCAACAATTGAGGGCAGGGGTGTGAGTGAACACAGCAAAAAATACACTGCTCCCTGCTGTGCGCGGCAGGGCATGCCAGGCTGCTGCCCCTTCGGGGGGGCAGGGATCCAGCACTACCAGCTGCCCACACAGTAGCTGCTTTCAGTCAAGAGCAAACCCTTGCCAGGAGGAGGAAACACCAAGAGCTCTCCCCTCTCCACAGCAAGTGGCATTGGTTCCACTCTCCACAGGCAAAAACTACCACAAATGCCCTCAGGGCAGCAGGATTTATGTTCAGCATAAACCAGGCTCAATTCAGCAAGGGCTGGGAGCTACTGGCGCCCACTCACATTTAGGATGATGGACCTCAGGTGCTTCTGGGCAAACGCATTGGCCATTTCCTGTCAGGAATTCAGAGAAAAGGAATATGAGCAGAACACAAAACCCAAGCCTGCCTCTTGTGGGAAGGGAGAGAAAGCTGAGCAACATGGGTCAGCAATGTGGATCACTGCACTGGAAGCAGCCAGTGCAGCATGGCTCACCCCCAGCCTAGGAGGGCATGCTCTGGGTGGTCTGGGGAGGGAGCTCAGGCTGGCTGCTTCCTGCCTGTGTTGGAGCTTTGGCTGTGGGGAACACACCATGGGTGACAAACAAGACCGTGCCAGTAGCCTGTCAGCTGGGGAGGCACACTCCGACTCATGCACGGTTGCACGTGGCTGTAGGTCTCCCAGGAAAAGAACAGCCCATCTGCACTGGGTATGTACACCTGGCAGCCCAAGCACAATGACACCAGCTCCCACCACCCCCCGACAGCAGCTTTTTGCTCTCATAACTCTCCCTCCGGGCCCGCGTGTCTCTTGCCTCAGCCCCAAAGGCAATTCCTTAGGGCAGCATCTAAGCATTGCACACTGAGCATGTCCCTTGTTCCAAGGTGGACACGAGCCTGCCACAAAGCTGCGTCTGGGAGCAGCAAGCCAGTGGAGGAGAGCACCGGGCAGCCCTGTCTGCACTGTGGGGGGGAGCTGCGCCAGTGCTAATGGGCTTGGGGAAGATTTGGTGAGGTTGCTGGCACAGGCAAGGCCTGGCAGGGGATTCACAATATGCGAGGACAGACATGCTGCACCAGCTGCCAGCTGGAAGGAGCCTGGCAGAACTGCCCGTTTGAGACCCCCTGCACTCTGAGGCTGGGCATGCCCAGAACCAGAGGTGAATGCACCCCCTGCCCCCGTCACAGGTGCTGCCACATGGCCACACCATCCTGAGCAGCCCAGCACTGTCCCAGCTACCTGGCCCCTCAATACAGCCCAGCTTGTGCCAGGCTGCACAGGGAGCATGACAGAATGCGCGTGGCAGCAGGCACCCGGGGGCTCTAATCACACTTCTGGGAACACACTGCTGAAGAGAGGAACCCCTATGAGAAACCCAAGTGATGTACTGGCTTCTAGCCAGCCCGTGTCAGGGTGTGAGCTCAGCAGGATTCACAGGCCAGCTATGGCCAGAATGAGCAAGCATTTGGGTAAGTGACACCTAAACCAGCACCAGCAAGCTGCAGGAAGCGGTTCACAAACTGACACTCTGCCTGATGATGAGTCAGTCTGGTTTCCTTTTATTTACAACTCTCCTGTCAGTAGCACCTATGAACTCTGGTCAGAGACCAGGGCCCCAGCTGCACTCAGTGCTAAACATACAGATGTATGGGTGTCCCTGCTGCAAAGAGCTTGCAGCCTCTACACAGGAGGAGACAACAAGCAGCCAAAGCAGATAAACAGTGGGACAGATGGGAGACAGCAAGACAATCCAGACACACACAGTAGTAGAAGCATGAGCACACATGCTGCCTAGCTGCAGCCAAGCAGTATCTTCCCAAACACCCAGGCTCAGCATTACGGGACACTTCACTGGTGGCTGTGCTTTTGGGATGGGAGGCCCAGGAAAAATGAAGCAGCCATTAAGGATCCCACTGGGAATTTGACGAGGTGCGTGTTGAAGCCTAGTGCCCCCGCAGAATTCCTACCCAGGTAGTTATGTCCTTCCTCCTGAGCCTTCCACCTGAGGTGCCAAATTCATCCGCTTTCTCTGCTGGGATCTTGCCTGGGGTTTGTAGACTCCACAGGGCCCACCTGAGAGGGGGGTCTCATGTTGAGCAGGCACAAAGACCCCTCTACTGCTATGAAGTCTGCAAAGCCCCCAGGAGCCTCCAGCTGGAATGCTTCAGTACATGGCATGCAGAGAGGGAAGCCTACAGCTCCTTGCAAGGCAGCTCCCCACAGAGCAGCCAACATGCAGCATGGCCCAACCAGGTAGGACCCAGGCTACAGTCCTAAGCCCACATGGGAAGGGTTTAAATCTGCTGTACACTGAAGGAGTGGTGGCACAGGCTCCACTGCAGACAGCTCAGGATGCCTGGCCTGTTTCTGTGGAATGGGCTCGATTTGAACATCAGTTTAGCTGAATGGCTTTTACACCAGCCTGGAAGCTTTCCAAAGCGAAGAACCCTTTACAGAACATTACTGTCAGCAGTCTGTGGGCCGGCTAATGCCACTGGGCCTCCGGCACCTCCCCAGGCCCATCCGCCCCCTCCGTCCCTGATAGTCCCCCACCCCTGTGCTCCAAATCTCTGGCCCTAGGAGACTGAACCAAAGAAAAAACTTTCTATTATGTGCCTACAGCTAAGCAAGTGCCTGACCCAACCCCGGCTTGGAGTTACTTACAGTGACAGGCAGGTCTAGCGGGTTAAGGAGCTTGTCCTGCTGGCAGAAAGCAAAAGGCACAAAGCAGATAGAGAATTTAGCTCAGAGCCCAGAGAAAGGGGTACAAACAGGGCCCCAGAGGACAAAGGTTCACAGAACAAAGCTACAGGAAGCAGACATATGCACACACCAGGCCTCCCCTCAGGGTGCCCATGCAAGCAGGAGTCCTGCTTATACATGTGGGCTCTGTGGGGCCCTCATAAGGCGCATGCACACAGAAAACATCCACCATGGAGGGAGACCCTGAGACTGCTGTGGCTCCCTCTTCCCCAGCCCGGGGTGCTGTCCTGCCTTCCTGCTGGGGCTGCGCCTCCACAGGCCTGGCACACTGCCCCTGCGCAGCCCTAGTCCTGTGCTGGACACCCCCTGCCATCGCTCCTCTGGAAACTGCTGAACTCAACCCCAGTGCTGCCCTGTGGATGCACATCCTGCAAGGACTGACAGATCTGGGCAGGGCTTGGGCACCCTTGCCAGGGCAGGGGTGGTTCTCTAGTGCTGCAGGTGCAGATGTGCAGTCTGCCATTAACCCAGGCCAGAGGTTGGCTAGAGAGTGGGCACAGACCTGTCTCTTGTCCTCCGGTGCCTTCAGGAAGAGGGCGTTGATCAGGGCAATGGCATAAGTCTGAATCTCCTGATTTGAGCTGCAGGGGCACAAAGATGGAAAAGCAGAGGTGAACATGGCTGAAGCATGCAGAGCAGATGGGGGACAGGCTGTTACCTGGGCTGTCTCTCACACTCTGGGACCTGTGGAAGCACTTCTGCCTGCAGCTTCCCTACCCTGCCTAGGGAGAAGGGACCCAGGCATGTTTACTAGCAAATCACCAAACTACTCAGAGCTGCAGAGACCAGGCACAGAGATGTTGCTCTGGCCAGAGGCAACAGACTTTGACTGGCTAGGGAGCATGTCCACGTTGCAGTCTGTAGTTCAGTGCAGTGCAGAACCTCCTGGATAGCACGGGTCCTGGGAGAAGCCTGGCTGGAGCTGCACAATCTCACTACTGGCCAGTTTATCCTGCTGAGAAGCTGGATGCCACAGCTCAATGATTTCTGATGCCCAAGTCAAGTTGGGTCTCCCTCCTCCCCTGCAGCCTACAGCAGAAACATAGCCAGGGAATGGTAAGCAAAGGAGTCTGGCTGTCTCCTTAAATGCTCACCCTTGGTTTTCTTCATCTTGGCAAAACCCCAAAACATTCCCCATTCTCAGAAGCTGTTGATAGTTCTGTACTTCCTTCTCATTTTGCAGCCTTCTACTGCTAATGAAGAGGCTTTGTACCACAGTTTTCTAATTGTAAAATCTCTGGTTTTCAGAGCAGTTTTCTCCTGAGAAGTTCACACATGAAGCTGCACTTCATTTGGTCCTTCCTTATCCTGTGCCATCAGAACACCACACACAGGGTACGGAGATCAATAAGCTAACATCCTGCACTAGGTCTGCAACCACCCCCCAACCTTTCTACAGCCCCAAGGCCAGACATGTGAAATGCTTTAAACAGGCTGTGGTCCTCCTTCAGGGTTTTCAGTGACAAGACGCTTCTGGATATGTCTTTTGGATCCAGTGATTCAAAAGAAGATTAAATGTCTTCAGAAACTACCTGCAAGTGCATGGGTACAAACATAGAGGGGATGTGATGTTCACAGCTAACTCGTTTGCGGTGCGGGCACTACTGAGAGGTGACATTTGCTGGCATGACAAGCACATAGCTTTAGTCAGCCACATCTAAACAGATGATGGATCACTACTGATACAGTCAGAAGATGAAAGGGAGAGGTGCTGAGTGCCATGTGACTTTCCAGGATAGCCAGTGCTGCTGACTGGACAGAGCTTGGCAAGAAAATGTGTCAACAGTGTGCCAGGCAGCCACCATTCTGAAATGACCCTCCAGAGACCCAGAAGGAGACTGCAGCCTGTGGTCCCAGCTGTACACACAGGCAGGGTCCTACATAGCTGAAGTCCCCTGATTTCCACAGGGCTCTGCTCAAATGGATCCTCCAGCTGCAGGACAGGGGACTGTGCAATTAAATTATTTCACAACTACCCTGGGGCATCCAAGTGCAAGCACAAGAAGACACAGGGCTGGAGGGAACCTCCTGAACCACTGAGTCCTGCCCCTGCCATAGCGGGCACCAGGCCAGACAATTCCATTCATAAGCTGCACCATCTCCAGTGTAAAACTATTCAGATTCTATGGAGACCTTGCTGCTCTGATGCTTAGAAATCATCTTCTAATTTCCATTCTGGATTTACTTGTAGCCAGTTAATATTCATTTGCCTTCCTTTGCCCCGATCAGCCTCAGTGTCGTTCTCTACACCTGCACCATTCTGATTCATCCTTGAACACGTGGGACCAGAACTGTACCCAGGATTCCAGGGCCTTGTCCGATGGCATTTGTACTTCTGTCTCCAGTGGAAACACCTTGCCTGACATCCTGGGATTGCATTTGTCTTTTCCATGGCAACATCATTTTGGCAGTTCAGGGTCAACTTTCAAATAAATAATACTCCTGGGTGTCGCTCTTCCCCTGCCGTTTCCACCTGATGAGCTGCTCTAAGCTTACAGCAGAAATTCTTGTTAGCCCTTAAGCACATGACCTTCCAGTCTGAGGACTCGAGTAATGGAAATGGGCTGAAACGGAATTGTTCAAGGTCATCCAGCTCTTCCTCTGTCATAGTCCTATTTTTCTCTGGACTGATGATACCAGCTTTGTCTCATCAGCAAAGTTTGGAAGTATACTCCTACTTCTTGAGCCATGACCATTAATGAAAATGTTCTAGAAGAGGAAGCTCATCACACATCTAACTGGCCTTAAGGTACTTTACTTCTCAGGCATTTTAATTCTGAAAGCACAGAAGCACTCTCCCTGACCGCGAATAGTAGTACTCCATGGCAACTGGCTGGTGAGTTTTAATCCTGGATCATGATTATTATGTTTAATGCATTGCATTATGAAATATGAATATGTTACTAGCAATATTTGCATGTATACAAAGAGTTTATAAATTTGAACCTCACTAATGGACTGAGGATCTAAACAGCTTTCCATTAACAATAAAGCTGTTTTGTTCCATGGCGACAGGTTTGGTGCCGTTTTGGATTTAAGTGAAAAGTTTGGAATAAAAATCCAGTTTGGCTCCCCAGTCGTGAACACACTTATGCATCTGAATAACATTAAACACATGATTAATGCAGCTGAAGTCAATGATTCTAGTCACAGGAGTACAATTACTCACGTGCTTAAGTGCTTTCAGAACAGAAGCTTTAATTCCCCGGTATCTCCCTTCCTGCTTTTCAGCAGATTTGTGAAGCTCAGATCAGATGCCCTACCAGTGACATCTAGGATGGCATTTTTATCAATTTTAAATGACGACACATGTTCAAATAAAGCAGAGATCTGCAAAGCAGGTACAAATAGTTCTGCCCAAGATGGACAAATACTCACACCTGGAGGTGCGAGATGAGCTGACCCACGGTAATCTCCTCTGCTATCTTCTGGTACAGAGTATGGCTGTTCAGCACCATGCTTTCCAGAATGGCTAGCGACCGCTGGAGAATGGAGACGTCCAGTGTGGGCTGACTGACGTACCCTGCAATCTAAAGACCAGCAGGTCAGCACAGGCCCACCCTGAAGCCAAGCTGGAGTGCTTCAATGCCAGCAGCCAGAAAGGGCAGGGCCCAGTGGGCTGGGGTGAGAGACACCCTGAACTCTCAACATGAGCACCACGTCATGCTGCATCCAGCTGCACACAGACTCCAACTGTGGGGCCAAGCAGCAGCGAGATCTCTTATCCCTTCTGACTCTGAATGCAACCTGCCACAGAGATATTTCCCTCGGGCCTTTTCCACCAGGGACCAGTTGGAGCTACACACACATTCCTTCCATGTGCTGCCATCTTGTGCCCTTCTCCCACTGAACACTCCCCTGACATCCACACTCTGCTCCATTCCACCTCCTGCCTGATGACATGTTGGTATCCTCCTGATACACTGTGTCCTGTGTCTCCCACGAGCCACACCCATGTCATCTCTTTTCCACCATGGCTCTGCACCAGTCCTGGCTCTACCCTTCCACCTGCCACACTGCAGCAAACCCTGCTCCCCGCCCCCTAGGCCACCCCTCTGCTGCTCACACAAGCGCCGCCCCCCCCCCCCAATCTCCTGCTGGGGCCTCACCTGCTTGATGAACGTTATGGAGACCATGTCCCAGGAGACGATGCCATGGTCCATGAGCTCTAGGAAGGCTGTCAGAGTGAATGCCAGCATCTCACTGTAGCTGGGAGAAGGGAGGGAGTACAGCTAGGGATGAGGCAACCCAATGCTATTAACAGGAGAAGCACTGCTCTTGCAAATGGGTGAGATAAGTCTCTCTCAGAAAACTACAGGACAACGCACTTGTTCATCCTGTTCCACACCCTTCCCCGCCTTGAGGGTCCATTCCCCTGCCCTGTGCCAAGGTGTCAGAACCTGCCAGGGAACATGGCCTTTATGTGGCTCTTGTGTGATGTGCTGCAAGTACCAAGCAATACTGGTAGTCAGCAATAAGCCCAATGTACCTTCACTCTCCCCCTGCACTGCCAGTCCCCACACTGCCCATCTGAGCTGCTCCAGTCATGCCAGAAGGTACCTGCTCAGCCTGAAAAACATGCTGAACTGTTCTGTTTCAGGCAGGATCCCCCAGCCATGAGACCTGCTGTGCAGATACCTGCTGCATCCCAAGCTGCTTTAAAGAGGTAAACAGCCAGCAGGAGTTGAGGCAAAGGAGTTGAGCTTGGGCTAAAAATGGCTATGGCTGTGTCACCCCCACCAGCCTGCCTGGGATGAGCCCCTGACCATCCTGCTACTGGACCTCATTATCCTGTTCCTGACAGCTGCTCTGTCCTGTCTGAGACAAGGGGGCAGCTGGGGACAGGAAACAACCATTGCCAAATCTCCACTTGGTTCAGCAGGGTCCCGATCAACAGCAAGACCACAGACTAGAGCTTTGGCCATCACAGTCCCCTCATGTGTCCTCTCACCTTCCTGCTCTCTCTCTCTCCTCATCCCCGTCCTTCTCTTCCTGATATCTGTTTAGCAAGTCTGGCTTCACCAACCAGGAAAATTGCTGTGAACCTGATTAATGCCATAACCATGCGCAAGTCTGCCAGGTGCCCTTGTAGCTAGTACAAGAGTGAAATGGGCCCATGCTCTCCCCCCAACCAGACTGCAGAGAGAAAATTCTTCCGGTCAGAAGCTGCAACATGTTGTTCTTTCCCCCTAATTTGTGCCAGGTGGCCTTGCCTTGCTGAAACTGGATCCTGCTCTGTTCTGTATTTAAGGCAAGACCAGACAGGACGATTTCCTGCTGACTTCCCCAACCAGAACATTTGACACCATCTTTTAACAACATCTAATGACGAGGAGGAAATGAATTTTATCCCAGAAGACTTGAAAAGGGAAGAGAAGTGGCCGCAACTCCTAAACAAGGGTTAACTTTGCTATTTGGAGTGCCCAAAGCTGCAACTGTCTCCTTTGTCCTGGGTGTTAATAACAGGTGATGCTATTTTTAAGGCAGCTGTGACATTGGCAGCTGCCAACAAGAGCTAGATGCGGAAGCTCAGCCACAATTAACCATTTGTGGTGTCATGCTATGCTTACTGGGACAGGAGCTTGGTGCCGCTCTCCACCAGACGTGTCAGCACTGTGATGCCCTCCATGTTGATGAACTCTGTGGCAAAGGTCCCGTCTGCAGACAGCTTTGCCAGCTCCTTCATAGCATCCAGTCGGGCCTCCATGCTGTGTGACTGGATCCTCTCCATCAGCTGGCGAGCTGCCCTGGACTGGAAACAAGAGGGACCTGGCTGGTCACTCACTGGTCACCCGCAGCTGAACACCAACAGTTGCACAAGTCTGAAGCTAGGCAGAGGGAACATACCAGGGCCAGAGAGCTACTGGCTCTGACAGAATTGAAGCAGCTGTCCAGCTGCACCTAGCTGGACTTGGAGCTACTGACAGCTTGCGGTAACCATGGCTAAGGGCAGATGTGTCAGTGTTTCTTTCCAATGCTGGATGAACTGCCCATTTCCCTTCCATGGACCCTGCATGAGGTATGGGGGGGGAGAGGGCAGCTAGAGAGGAGGAAGGTGCAGTCACTGAAACCATAAGGTTAAAGACATGCAGGGCCCACCAACCTGTCTTTGCTCCAAAGGAAAATCTCTAAGGCTTCTCATGCATTCACCGCCTGGGAAACATGATGCCTGGGAGGCTAGAGGCAGTTGCGGGGGAAGCTTCATGGGCTATCCAGGGAGACAGCCCAATGGGTCAAGTTGCCCGAAGCTACTGAGAAGTGGTGTTCCCTACCAGGCTGAGCCCCTGCAGGGAGGCTACTGTCCATCTACAGCACACAGGGGTGCTTCCACCAGGGAGAGTGATAACAGGAGAACCGCACCCCATGGCAAGTGGCGCATGAGAGCACGACCCAGCAGTGTCAAGGCACCACAGTGGGCTCACAGGGCAAGGAAGACCCTGCACTGGGAAGGGGCTGAGCGGAGCAACGGATGCCAAAAGGCACGTACCGGGGAGACAGCCAGTTGCAGGATGGTCCCATTCTTGATGTCGCAGCGAGTCTGCAAGGGGGACAGAGAAGCCTCTGAGAAGCAGCAGCAGGCGGGGAGTGGAAATGCAGCCAGTCATGGGATACTTTGCTGCATGCATGCGGCAGAGGGGAAGGCTGAGTATCCCAGACAGGAACTGCACTGGCTCGCGGATGTCTCTCTGGTTAATGGACACAGAGGGGATGTCCCTCCCTTCCTCCCCTGGGAACCAGGACTGCAACTGCTTCAATATCCCCCCCAGCCCCCTCCCAAAAGCAGCCAGGCACAGCCCATCACTGACCTGCTCCGTGATGTATAGCTGGGGCCCGTCGGCATATCGCAGTGTGTAGTACTCAGGGTTTGGTAGCGACCACCTGGGGGAGAGGAACGACACGTGGAGCCCTGCATTTGCCTGGAGCAGCCTTTTTCTAGGCCCGGGGCAGGAGCAGGAGCTTGACTGGGGTGGGTGGAACAGAGGCTTGGAGAAAAGCCCTGAGGAGACACTCTGACTCTGGAGAGAATCCCTGGGTCCCAGTTTGATCAGGGCTGGGAGCTGGGCGAGAGTCTGGTGTGGCTAGGCTACCCACATGCAAATCCCAGAAAGTCAGGACACTGCCCCCCCCAGTGCTCTCTCAAGTCAGCAGGGGTAGGGCTGTGTGCCGGGCAGGCAGTGGTGTCTGCCTGCCTGCAAGGGGCTCTGTGCTGGTCTGATTCCTGGCCAGATAGCATCCTGCACCCCCGCATTTCTGGGACTCCCATTAGGATATTCATCCAGCCGGCTGCGACCAGCCTTTGAAATCCAGGATTGCCCTGGCTAAACCGGGACATAAGGTCATCATGCTAGACATGACCTGTGCTGCGAGCCAGGCCCTTGCTCCAGACGGCAAGACAGGCTGCAGGGCCAGAGTATTAGGTGCTAGGTCCACTTCCCAGGAACCAGCACTGATGCTGCTGGAGCCCTAGCCAGTGCATAGCCAGGCTGGAAAGCCTGGAAGAAGGCAGCCACGTGGTGCCTGCAGCACGGCTGTAGTGTGAGGGAAAAGGCTTCCCAGTGAGGCCTGCTAGGGTGACTGGTTCCCATGGCAGGTCCCGAGATCCAGACTCACCCATCACAGACCTCCTTGATGATGGATGCCAGGGGCCTTTTCTGGAAGAGAGAGAGCACACTCAGTAGTGATGTTTCCCTGGCCAGAAAAGCCTGCCCGACACTACGCCCCAACCCTGCACCACAGTGCTGCCTGGCTCTGTAAGCGCCAGCCCCAGCTCTTACCTGATCTATCTCCAGTAGCTGGGCATTGGCTCCAGGCCACTCGACCGCCACTTTCACAATGTCTGAGGGTGGCGGCATTGTCCCAGCCTACTCCAGCTCTGCCTGGACGTGGGAGAGCATCTACCTGTGAGAGGGGAGCAGGTGAGCAGCTCCCTACAAGCTCTTTGGGTTCTTATACTGCACCATCACTGTGGCCCAAGCACCTGCCAGGGAAGCAAGCCACAACAGGGTGGGCTGGACTGCTGGACAGGAGACCTCAGCTGGGCAGTCACCTCCTGCTGCCCTGCCCAGCGCTCCCCCACCCCCATACTCTAGCCCAGTATGTTCATTCCCCACCCCAAACACCTTTGCCTCTTCCCTGGAAGCCACTCCGCCCCTTTGCCACCAGGGCTGCCCAGACTGGAGTGGGGCACCCAGGGCAAACACCTCCCTCTGACTCGGTCTGCTGCAACACAAGCTCCTGGCAGCACAAAGGGGCCCAAGCGCTCTGACAGGTACACAGCAACATCCAACGTGTGCCTGCCACATCCAGCTGTGACACCAGCAAGCGCAGCCCCTTCCCCAGGACTGAGCACTGTGTACCGTCCGCGTACCCTCGCCTGCGCTGAGGTGGTGCTGCCTGGCTCCCCTCTTCCCAGCCTGTGATGCATTTGCTTCTGCAGGCAGGGGTTTGCCTTGATCCCTCAGGGCTGTGGTCACAAACCACCAGGGGAGATGGGAAGTCCCCTCACCTCTCAGGCTGGGGGATTTCAAGCACCTTAAGTGAGATCAGAAAGGTCTTCCTCCATGGACCCTTGCCAGGGCTCCATCTGCAGTCTAGGAATACCCCTCCTAGCAGATGAGGCCTGGTGGTACGGAGTATAATTCCCCAGCCCCTCCATGGGGACAGGACCCAGGAGCAGCCCTCCCAAGAGTGAGTGGACAGAGGCAGTGTCAGCCCTGAGGAGCAGAACCTGACCCAGGTGCAGCATAAGGATGGAGAGCAGGGCTGGGACATGTAGCCTGGCAGGGCCGAGGGCTTTGCAGCCTCTGCAACTGGCAGAGGTCTAGAGAGTCTCCTAGGCGCTCACCCACCAGCAACTGGGAGAACTTCCCATTCCCAGGCAGATCACTGCATCCTCCCTGCCTCGCAGTTCCTCCAGGCACCTGGCTTATGCGTGCTCCCAAGGAAGAGGGAGCTTCACGCAAGTAGCTGTCCCTCCTGGGAAGCATGCGTGCCTGGGCAGTGCCGGAGATCTCTGCAGAGGTGCTGCAGGGCCACCACCGCTTCCTGTGATGGGCAACCACAGCCCCTGAGAGACAGCAAGGCAACCTAGTGCTGGCAGCGCTCCCTAACCTGCAGAAACAAGTGTCACCATGGGGAAGGGCAGGCCAGCCCAGAGCCCACTCTGGGAGGGCAGGGAGGTCTTTGTGTATGACCCCGAAGCTGTCAGCCTGTCCAGCCAACCTCCTCCTTGCAGATGGGACTAGCAGCACGAACTGCAAGTCTCCTGCTGGACCACGGAGCTCCAGAACTAGGACACGCTAGGCCTGGGCTTGTGGCTCTGTGCTGGTCACAACACCCTCTCGGCAGCACAGAGGCAGAGAGAGATCTTGGAGTCAGGATTGACTCCAGGATGAATATGAGTGGCCAATGGGACGAAGCAATAGGCAGAGCCAACGGCACCCTGTCATGCATCAACAGGGGCATCACTAACAGGTCCAAGGAGGTGATCTTCCCACTCTTTGCAGCACTGGTCAGGCTGCAGCTGGAGTACTGCGCCCAGGTCTGGGCGTCACACTTCAAGAGGAACGTGGAGAACCCGGAGAGGGTCCAGAGGAGGCCACTCGTATGGTTGAGGGCCTCCGTGGCCAGCCCTATGGGTAGAGGCTGAGGGACCTGAATCTCTTCAGTCTCCGCAAGAGGAGCCTGAGGGGGGATCTTGTGGCTGCCTACAACCTTATCAGGGGCCACCCACAGGAACTTGGGGCAAGTCTGTTCACCAGGGCCCCCCTTGGAGTCACCAGGAACAATGGCCACAAGCTGAGGGAGGATAGGTTTAGGTTGGATATTAGGAAGAACGACCTCATGGTAAGAGTGCCCGGAAGCCCCCTGGCTCACCAAGGGCGTCCAGGAATGCCTCCTTGCCAAAAAGGCGGCGGACACCCGGTGGAAGGGGGGTGCCGTCTCCAAAGAGGAGTATACCTCCTCTGCTCGGGCCCGTAAGGGGGCTGTCAGGAAAGCTAAGGCAGACATAGAGCTAGGACTAGCGTCCAAGATCAAGGATAATAAAAAGTCCTTTTTCAAATACATAGGGAGGATGAAGAAGGCACCGAGTAACGTGGGGCTCCTGCAAGGTACGCTGGGCAATCTGGTAGTTGCGCCAGAGGAGAAAGCGGAACTCTTTAACCAATTCTTCATGTCCGTTTTCTGGTGCAGGGACCGGGACTTCCCCGCTGGGATGCCAGACGGACTCGAGGGGAACGCCTCCAGACCCCAAGTTGGGGAGGACCGGGTTAGAGAGCTTCTGGAGGGGCTGGACATGTTCAAGTCAGCAGGTCCAGATGCTCTTCATCCATGGGTGTTGAGGGAGCTAGCTGGGGTTATTGCAGGGCCATTGACACAGCTCTACGAGCACTCGTGGTGCTCGCGCCAGGTGCCAGATGCCTGGAAGATAGCTAATGTGGTCCCCACATCTCCAAAAAAGGGAAGAGGGAGGACCCGGGCAACTATAGGCCTGTCAGTCTTACCTCTATCCTTGGGAAACTCTTTGAGAAGATCCTCAAGGAGCACATCTGTGATGG
>NW_017728922.1:1559913-1569126 GCF_001723895.1 Crocodylus porosus
TGGACACAAATTATTAGAGAGTAGGTTTAGATTAGACATCCGCAAGACCTACTTCACACTCAGGGCGGCTAGGAGCTGGAACCAACTTCCTAGGGAAGTGGTGCTGGCTCCTACCCTGGGGATCTTTGAGAAGAGGCTTGATGACTACCTGGCTGGACTCATCTGAGTCCAGTCTTTTTCTCCCACCCAGGCGGGGGGTCGGGCTCGAAGATCTACAAGGTCCCTTCGACCCGACTTCTGTGATTCTATAAGGGTGGCCAGAGCCTGGAACGGGCTTCCCAGAGAGGTGGTGCTCTCACCCTCCCTGGAAATCTTCAAAAGGAGACTGGATAGGCACCTGGCTGGGGTCTTATGACCCCTGCTACCCCCAGGGCTCCTTCCTGCCCATGGCAGGGGGTCAGACTTGATGATCTGTCTAGGGCCCCCGCAACACATTGATTCTATGAACAGAGTGGCTGTCCCTGCCCGTGATAGAGGGCAGGGAGCAAGCTCAGCACTCCCCAGCTGTGCCTTGTGGACACAGGGTCTGACCCTGCAGAAGCACCACCCCGAGCAAACATCCACGGGCCTCGCTGGAGCCCCGAGCAACCTGCCCTTCCCCCCCTGTGACCAGCACCCTCCAGCCCAGGATTCCATGAGAAGGCCCCATTGAAGCTGCCCAGCTGAATATCCTCTATTGTGGGCAGCTGCAGCATCTCTGCAATGCCACGAAGTCTCTAAAAGCTGAATTCCAGAGCGAGCCGGGGCTGCAGCCAAGGCCTCCAAAAGGGAGGCGGCTACCCTGCATACAGCAAGCACGCACGGGTCCAGCCTTCCTATTGCCAACCGGTGACCTGTCCTGACCCACAGCCCTGCCCCTCCGACCCAGGGGGAAGCCAGGATCCAGGCCCCACACCCAGCCTTAGACTCGCTGACAGTGATGCAGCGCAGCTCCACCATCCTTAGGCCTGCGGACCAGGATGGCTCGAGTCCAGCACCCCAAAACACCCTGCCAGCGTGGGTACTCTCCCTGCATCACAAGGGGCAATTCCCTGCCCCTCCTGGCCCATCCCTCTGCTCTCAGCTGCCTGACATGGGCCAGGGCATCCCCCACGCAGTTCGGTGCAAGGAACGCACACACTTCAGCAAGTGGCAGAAGGCGCCTGGTGCAGAAAGCACGGAGCCAGCAGGAGCCCCCACCCAAGCGTGATGGATGCAGGTCACACCAACTCCTTAAGCCTCCCTGGGTAAGATGTGCCCAGACTGACTCCCAGAGAGACCAGAAGTGCAGGAGATGCCTTGGGCAGCAGGCGGCACCATCCCCAGTTCTTGTTCTGGGGGTGAAGCCGCCAGGCCCATCTCTCTGGCACCAAGGCAGTGCTCACTATTTCCCCACGCCCAAGCTGGCTCTCCTGCCAGACCCTCACAGAACCGCAGCTGCACCCTGCCACCTGGACAGCAGAGCGGGCAGTGCCCAGGGGCCTCATGGCCTGCGCGATCACCCGCAGGAAGTGACACTCACCGCGGGGGCAGTTCACGGGCCTGGACCGCACAGAGGCAGCCAGGGAGCGCTGGAAGAAAGCGCCGCTCCCACGGCCTAAGATGCTGCCTCAGCACATCGCTGCCCTGTTGCCATGGGCTGCGCTGCCTCTGCGACGATCTTCTCCCACTTACGGTGGGAATCTGCTTTAACCCTCTGCTGCCTCCTGCTCAGGAAAGCAAACACCCTGCACCCTCCCAAAGGCAGCCCGAGCCCTTCCTTTCAGAGATGTTGCTAACGCGTTCCCAACAGAGCTGCGGCCAGAGCCCGGGAGACTGTCTAGCCTCACCGCAGCCTTGGGCCAGGCACTGTCAGCCGGGAGCAGGGTCCCTGGCTCCGACTATTGGAGGCTGAGGAACTAGAGACCACGAGTATGCCTCGGAGCAGCCTGTACCGTGTCCCATGGCCCGTTCAGAGCCCCCCACGGACCGAAGAGAAGCAGCCAGAAGCAAAGAGACCGGGTTGCTTCAGATCCTGCCGTGTCTGAGCAGCCCCGGCTGCCTGGGAACAAAGCCACAGGACCAGCTCCAAGACTGCGGGGGCCCGTATCCATAGCAACTGCTTTCCTGCACTGTCTTTGACCTCCCTCGGGGCTGCCCTGGCACCACAGTCATCCCAGGCACACACACTGCCACCACTAGCTGGATGACCCAGTGGTACCTTGCAACAGCCCCTTCTCCGCAGCTTCTACCACACCAGCTCTCGACCTTGAAGCTGGGGAGTGAGACAGCCCAAGAGCACGGCCAGCCCAGGCCCCAAGTCAGAGGAGGGAAGAAATACCTGTCATGGGGTAGCCCGCACCATGCGCACAGGAGAGAAGCGCCCTGCCTGGCCTCCACAGCCTGGATCCCACCAGTATCCAGAGAACTTCAACACAGAGGGCAAGCCAGGCCAGAGAGCCTCTCGTGCACCGAAGACATCCACGTGAGGACAAACTTGAGGATGAACAAGGACAACTGGTAACAGATAGGATGGCTGAAGCAGAGATTCAAAATTAATTCTTTGCATCCATGTTCCTGGACACGAATGACAGATACCAACCAACCAACCAGCAGTTCATGCAGACCTAGTAAGCGGGTATCTGGAGGGGCTCATGTATTTAAATCAACAGGCCTTGATGATCTCCAGCCTCAGGTACTTAGGGAATTAGCCGGAGTCATAGTGGACCCGCTGGCACAACTGCCACTCGTGGTGTTCGGGACAAGTCCCAGAGGATTGGAAAAGGGCCAATGTGGTCCCTATTTTCAAAAAGGGGAGGAAGGAGGAACCAGGTAACTACAGGCTGGTTAGCCTCACCTCTATTCTTGGCAAGACGTTTAAGAAAATAGTTAAAGATCATATTTGCAGGGACCAGTGGGTAAAATAATGCTAAGGGGCAATCAGCATGGGTTCATAGCAGGCAGATCCTGCCTGACCAGCTGGGTCACAAAATGTTTGGATGAGGGAAAAGAAGTAGATGTTGCTTACCTAGACTCTAAAAAGGCCTTTGACACAGTGTCACACCCAATTATTATAAATAAACTAAAAAACTGTGTAATAATCTACATTGCAGTCTGGTGGGTGAAAAATTGGCTTATGGGATGCACCCCAGAGAGTGGTGGTAGATGGGTAGGTTTCTGTCTGGAGAAATGTAGGCAGCGGAGTCCCCCAAGGCTCTGTCCTGGAACCAGTACTATTCAATATTTTCATTAGTGACTTGGATGAGGGAGTAGTAAGCACCCTGTCCAAGTTTGCTGATGACACAAAACTATGGGGGGAGGTAAACACACTAGAGGGCAGGGAACAAATCCAAGTGGATTTGGACAGGCTGGGGAGGTGGGCAGAACAGAACAGGATGCAGTTTAACAAGGATAAGGGTCATGTGTTGCACCTGGGGAGGAAGAATCATCAGCACTCCTATAGTTTGGGAGGGACCAGTCTAAGCAGCACAACTGTGGAAAGGGATCTTGGAGTCATAGTTGACTCCAAAATGATCACGAGTCACCAATGTGATGAGATAATAAGTAAAGCTAATGGCACTCTTTCTTGCATCAGTAGGTGCATCACAAACAGGTCTAGGGAGGGGATACTTCCCCTCTATGTGGCACTGGTCAGGCCACAGCTGGAGTACTGCGTCCAGTTTTGGTCGCCACACTTCAGGAGGGATGTGGATAGCCTGGAAAGGGTTCAGAGGAGGGCCACCCATCTGGTTAAAGACCTACCGAAAAAACCCTATGTGGACCGATTGGGAGACCTGAACCTCTTTAGCCTCCACAAGAGGAGGCCGAGAGGTGATCTTGTGCCGCCTACAAACTCATCAAGGGGGGTCAGCAAGAAGTGAGGGATATGATGTTTACCAGGGCGATGGTCTGGGTAATTAGAAACAAAGGACACAAGTTAAAATAGAACAAATTCAGGCTGGACATCAGGAAAAACTTCTTTACAGTGAGGGTCACCAAAACATGGAATAGGTTTCCAAGGGAGGTGGTGCTGTCCCCTTCCTTGGAAATACTCAAAAGGAGATTGGATGGTCATCTGACCCCAGCGCTCTTTCCTGCCCAGGGCAGGGGGTCGGACTGGATGATCTAATAGGTCCCTTCTGGCCCTAATAACTATGAAATGACAGAGCTCTCCTGACCCCCGGCTGCTAGCGCAGAGGGATGAACCACTGAGACAGACTCAGTCTGCTGCAGAAAGCCTGCCGCAGCAGATACCCACAGGAACAGCAGCCATCGTGCCAGGCATCTGGCAGCTTCCTTCAATGCTGTAGAAGGAATAGGGGAGTTAGACATCAAATGCAGAGAACAGGGACTCACCAACACCCCATTCCACAACAAACAGGCATAAGACATCATGGCAACGCCCAAGATCTAAGCATTGGCACTTGCTTGACTACATCACTGTTTGTGCCCAGGATTGCAAAGATGCCTGCATCACCTGAGCTATGGTAGGAGATGACAATTGCTGGACCCATCACTGACTCATCTGCTCAGTTTTGTTATTCAAACTGGCTCCCAAGTGGTGGCTGCAGCAGAAGCAGAAGATCAGTGTTGAAGGATTCAGGGACCCAATCAAGCAAGACCTCTTCCACCAGTGCCTCAAGGAAAAACTGGCAAATTCCAGTCAACAACAATTGGAGAACGTCAGCAGCACTTGGGGTGCCTCCACACCCACCATCACCAGCACCTGCAAAGTGACAATTGGATTCTTCACCAGAAAGCATCAAAACCGGTTGGATGAGAATGACTGGGAGATCCGAGAGTTGACTGACCACAAGTACAAGGCTGTTTGTGCTTGGCAGAATGACACCAACTCCAAGCAAAATAAACTGAATCTTCAACAAGCCACGGCAGAGGTCCAAAGAAGGACCCATGATATAAGGAACAGATGGTGCAAAGACAAGGTGAAGGAGAGTCAACATATCTCACTGACAACCAGAGTCTTTTCAATGCCAAAGCCATCTATGGTCTAAGCACTCAGGGACTGACCCCCTCTGAGACCTAAGGATGGAAGAGACCTGATCAAGGAAAAAGAAGCCATCAATGTCTGGTGGAAGGAGCATTTTGAACACCTTCTCAATCAACATTGTTGTTGATAAGAGTCTTCTCATCTCAATCCTGCAACACCCACTCAGAGGCGATCTCAGAATCCCTCCAACCCTTGGCAAGGTGAGGAAAGCTATCAAGCAGATGAACAACAAGGCATTTGTGGAAATCTTCAGGCAGGGGGAGATGTGCTTGCATCACAGCTCCATGCCCTCATCTGAAGGATCTGAAACTAAGAGGACCTCAGGAATGCCATGATTGTGACAATCTTCAAGAAAGGAGACAAGTCTGACTGTAGAAACTACAGAGGAATCGCCTTGCTGTCCACTACAGGAAATATCATTGTGGGAACCTGCCTGAACCATCTCCTCCCACTTGCTGAAGAGCTCCTCTCAGAGTATCAGTGGATCCCCAGGGTTTAGGGCATCAAAAGGCACAACTGACATGATCTTCACAGCTCACCAGCTGCGTAAGAAATTTGTCACAGATCCCTTTGAAGTTAAGATGGGAGTTAAGGAAGGCTGCATCATCACTCCAACACCCTTCTCAATGTTTCTTACTGCAATGCTACATCTGACCACCAATAAACTTCCAGTTGGAGGGGAGCCGAACTGCCAAATGGATGATAAACTGCTTAATCTCAGATGACTGAGCCAAAACCAAGACCACTCTGACCTCAGTCATCAAGCTCCAGTACACCATTGATGCTGCAGTGCATGCTCACTCAGAAGCAGACCTTCAGGCAATTGTCATCATCTTTACTGAGGCAGACAAGCAAATAGGACTGACACTTAACATTCAGAAGACTAAGGTCCTCCACCAACAAGCTCCTAATGAACAGTCCCCCATCTCTGGTAATCCAGATCCACGGTGAGACTTTGGAGAACACTGAGTACTTCCTGGACCTCAGAAGCCATCTTTCACAGAAAAGGGACATCAACAAAGACATCCAACATCACCTTAAAAGTGAAAGTGAAGCCTATGGACGCCTGAAGAAATGTGTCAATTTCTTCAAGTGTTCAAAGATCACAACATGAGATCCAAAACCAAGCTCTTGATTTATCAAGCAGCTGTGATCCCCGACCTTACTGCATGGAGCTGAGATGTGGACAGCGTACAGGAGACACCAAGTCACTGGAGAAGTGCCATCGATGCTGCCTGCAGAAGACCCTTCAAATCCAGTGGGAACACAGATGCACCAACATTAGCATCCTCTTGCAAGCAAGTCGAGGCAACGATCATCTGACATCAACTTTGCTGGGCCTGTCACGTCATCCAGATGTCCAACTTCAGACTCCCAGCCAAGTTTTATTCTCCCAGCCAGCCAAGGTGTACGCTCAAGAGGAGGGCAGAGAAAGTGCTTCAGGGATGTCCTCAAGGCCAGCTTAAAAAAAAAAATGCAACATTGATGTCAGCTTGTGGGAGACTATCACCCAGGACCTCCCCAAATGGAGGAAGTCTGCTGCAAGGATCTCAGTACTCTGAAACTTTAAGATGACAACAAGAGATGGAAAAGCAGGAGCAACAAAAGCAAGAATCCAGATCCATCTACCCTGTATGGAAACATACGCCTCAGCTGAAGCAGAGTCTGTCGGTCCTGGGTTGGCCTCGTCAGTCATATTCATACCCACAGATAAGACAACCATGGAAGAAAATAACCCTCGACTGCGAGGGATTGCCAAAGAAAGAATGCACAAGCCGCGGATTGCCCCACCCTACAGACCCCCAGGGACAGTGCATGGCTGCCAACCACTCCAAACCCGCAAAGCCCAGGGGCAGGGCAACATAATAAACGGGCATCCCTGCAAAGGTCAGACACAGACAGAGCTGTTCCAGCCAGCATGGGACCTTCCCACCCTGCGCCCCCCCATTCACTAACTAGGAGCTCTTAGTCATGAGGAATGAACCAAAAAGCAGGACCAAGAGCTCCACTGACCATGGCCTGTGCTACCTGCACAGGTAATTTCTCACAAGCAGATGACTACATGGGGCCCACTCTCCCCAACACCCTCCCCACTCTGCATCTCTGAGGATGAAGGCACGCAAGGCCTGGGGCCAGAGGGGCAAAGCAGGCTCAAAGTTTCCTTGACTGTCTGAATTGCTATGTGCACGTTCCAACTCTTACACCTGCAATTAATTTAGCTGGAATGCATCCTGGCCACGAGGCCTGCTGGTCTGAGAGCATGAGAGGAAGAACACAGGGGACAAGCTAGGATTTCCAGGGAGCTGCCCAATTGGGTGTTTGCAGCTGCCTCCCACCACCCTTCTCTGCACTGCAGCTGGAGCAGAGATCTGCAGTTGAGTGATAACTCTCAATCCCCTTCCAGTGTAGTCACAGTCCTGCCCTAGAAATTCTCTTGTCAGCAAGGATGGTGCATTCAGGGTTCATAGGTTGTGAGGCACAAAGCCCATTGAAGGATGCAGAGAAAAGGAGGATGTTAACAGGTTTACTCAGCGCCTGGCTGCAAGATACCCAGGAAGCTCTGGGCAGCACCTCTCCTGGGGGGGATCTGCCTCGTCTTCTACCAGGATACAGCCCTCGCCAAGTGAGAAAGGGAAGTGCGGATCAACACGAAGCTATTTGGTATGAAGGGGAAATTTACAGTTATAAATAGGCCTCCTGTTCCACAAGGCAGCAGCGCTGCAGAAGCCAAGCACAGCCCCTACAGCTCACGGTGAGGCAAACCTCACTAAACCACTGGCACCCATTTCCCTTTTCAGAAGAAAAGCGTGTGAAAAACACGAGCATGAGCAGAGGTGAGGAACAAGACCCTGTCACGAGCACAGCGCTGTCAGTGCCCCGAACCCCTGGATGCTGGTGCTGCGCGTGGGACAAGCAGGACCCGCCTTGGCTCTGGGTCGGCCCCAGGTGTCCCCTCGCCGCTGGGCAGGAGCCCCGGGCCTGCGGGGCTGCCTTAACGCAGGAGACGGCCGCCGGGCGCGGCGTGGGCCTCACGCTGCAGACGGGGCAACGGCGAGCGCAGCTCAGACGGTCTCAGCAAGAAAGACCTCGGTTTGGCCTTCCTGCCTGGCAAGCAGCACAGCGCTGGCTGCGCCAGACCGTCCCCACCGCCTGGCAGTCCCTGGCGTCCAGCGGCCCGCTCCCCGCGACGGGCCCTGGGTCCGGGTTTACGGACCGTGCGGGGGAGCAGCGGCGGACGGGGAAGGCGCCCCCGGCAGCTCCCTCGGCTCCGCACCCGCCGACCGGGGAGTAGCAGGGCGGGGCCGGGGCAGGCGACGCGCGGGGGCGCGACCCCTGCTCGAAGGGTCTTGGCCGGCAAGGCCGCGGCGCTGCACCCACCGCAACACGGTCTCCTCCAACGGCGGGGCCTGGGGCAGACAAGAGCGGGACGAGCAGGGACCGCCGCTGGTCGGGAGTTCGGCGCGTGGGGGACTGCCCAACCGGGGCGGGGGGCCGCACGGGGCGCCCGGCTCAGCCCCGCCCGAGCCGGAGGGCACAAGAGGCCGGCACCGGGGCACGGCTGGGGGGGGCGGCGCGCACCACCCGATCACCGGTCACCGGTCACCACCCCCGGGAACGCCCGGCGACATCCGCCCGCGCCCCGCCCGGGCCGGTCCGCACTCACCGCCCAGCGCTCGCCTGGCCCCGCCCTCTCCGCCCCCGCGGCCGCTCATTGGGCAGGAGGCGGCCCCACGCGCACCGTCGCTATAGCGATCCTGGGGGCCGCCCCCCGCGAGAGTTGGGCGGTGCCGCGCCCCCGCCGTGACGTCAGACGCGATCGAAAGCGAGCCTCGAGCAGCCCCACCCCCTCCCGTCCCGGAAGCACTTCCCGCACGAACCGGAAGAGGAGTCCTTGTGCGCGGGGCAGCGACACGCGCGCGCCAGGCCGGGGGAGCCGGAAGTGGGGTTGAGCTCCTGCCGGGCACTTCCGGCGCTCGGCAGCAGGCGGGTCAGCGCGCGGGGAAGAGGGGCCGCAACCATGGTGAGCGCCGGTCCGAGCGGGGCTGGGGCTGGGGCTGGGGCTGGGGCTGACGCTGGTTCGCTTGCTCCCGCAGACGGTGGGGAAGAGCAGCAAGATGCTGCAGCACATCGATTACCGCATGCGCTGCATCCTGCAGGACGGTCGTGTCTTCATCGGCACCTTCAAGGCCTTCGACAAGCACATGAACCTCATCCTGTGCGACTGCGACGAGTTCCGCAAAATCAAG
>NW_017728922.1:1569226-1577786 GCF_001723895.1 Crocodylus porosus
CAAAGGCCCAAGAACTCGAAGCAGCCGGAGCGAGAGGAGAAGCGCGTCCTGGGGCTGGTGCTGCTGCGGGGAGAGAACCTGGTGTCCATGACGGTGGAGGGGCCGCCCCCGAAAGATGTGAGAAGCCAGGGGCTGTGTCCTGGCCGTGAGCCCGCTCCCCTCGGGCTGTGCGGTCTCCCCTCTCCGGCCCCAGGAGGCCAATGGGCCGCCGAGCCCCCGCCGAGCTGCTCGCCACATTGATTGTTCCTCCTGGTTTTTCAGACTGGCATTGCCCGCGTGCCCCTGGCCGGAGCTGCAGGAGGACCTGGCGTGGGGAGGGCAGCTGGGCGAGGAGTGCCAGCCGGGGCTCCTATGCCCCAGGCTCCAGCAGGGCTGGCCGGCCCCGTTCGGGGAGTGGGAGGACCATCCCAACAGGTGAGATGCTGGGGTTTCCTGGAAAGGGACTCCACTTTCTGCCCAGATGCCCAGTCCTTAGCTGTGACATGCCATGAGGATGAGGTGGCACCAGGCCGCTGTGGTTTGCAACGGCTGTTAGCCAAGCTCTCGGGCAGCCGAGCTTCATCCCAGACTCCCCCACACATGCAGAGTACACACTGAAGGGATGGGCTGAAGGAGGGTGCAGCCTTCAGCACAGAACTAATTTACTTTCACTCTCTACCCCTCACAACTGCCAGTCATGTGTAGGAACTCTTGACCCTGTCTTGTAACATAGGCCTGTATGCAGGTGGGAGACAGGGGCAATGTATCCAAGCAATGAGCAGAGGTGAAGTTGGCAGTCAGGGCAGCGCCCTGCAGAGCATTTCTGTGAACTCTTTTCCTTTTGATTACAGGTGATGACGCCCCAGGGCCGCGGAACAGTAGCTGCAGCTGCTGCTGCGGCCACTGCTAGCATAGCAGGAGCCCCTACGCAGTACACACCAGGCCGTGGGGGGCCTCCACCACCCATGAGCAGAGGAGCACCTCCTCCAGGTAAGGAACTACTCTGATTAAAATCTGGGGCAATACAGGACCTGTGGTACTTGGCTGGACTGGTGATGAATTTCAACCTCATCTGAACCCAATGATGAGTTGGTATTAAGCAGGATTACTCTGAAGTCTAGCTGGGACTACACATCTCATCTAGGAAAGTAGCAAACATCAAGCAAAAAATGTGTTGGGTGGCTGGGTAGGGTTGGCCCACGATTCTGTGCTCATCTCTGATGGCTAGCCTGACCCTTTTTTCTCCTTGCAGGAATGATGGGGCCACCTCCTGGCATGAGACCGCCCATGGGTCCACCAATGGGAATGCCACCCGGCCGAGGGGCACCAATGGGGATGCCTCCCCCAGGAATGAGACCGCCTCCCCCTGGGATGAGAGGTGAGTGGAAGGGTCTCATCTTGGCTCTGGAAGGTGGGGAGTGTATTTTGACTCTGTGGTGAAGCAGCATGGCTCTAGGCAAGTGCAGCAGACCAGAACTGTGTTCTCCTGTTCAGGCACTCGGGAGGCTGCTCTCAAGCTTGCCACAAGGAGTCTAGGCCTCCTGGAGGAAGTATTGTAGGACAGCCCCTGTAATGAGGACTAATCTGGTGGCTGCCCATGGGCATCAGATGTGTTGTTATGAGTAGACTTCTAAACCAGGCTCTTTTCCCCACTTCCAGGTCCCCCTCCTCCTGGCATGCGCCCGCCCAGACCCTAAGATGTGCTCTGCTGGTGTTAAGTGAACAGGACCAGTTGCTCCTGCCCAACTGTCTGCATTTCACTGTATATTTTCTATTTAGTGACTGTAAGATTTGTCCCTTTTTAATAAAGTAGAAAACTTTCTAGTGGCTGGGCCACTCTGTTGTGAGGGAATGCAGACTGGATGGGAGCTGAGCAGGCATTCTGCAGCTTGTTGTACGGGGTGAGAGAGAGGCCTTACAGCACGGGCTGTTTGAGAGACCTGAACCATCTGCAACTAGAATGACAGCTGGAACAGGAGTCAGATCAAGTTGTCCTGCCAGGCAGCTTCTGCAGAGTGCCAACAGAAATGGCCCTGCTTTTACTTCACACAAGTGACAGGGGAACTCTGTGCCGCCCCCCGAGAGGGCTGTCTCCTGCCAAGCAGCTAAGGAGGCAGCATGAATGGGGAAGCTCCCCCTTGACCCTTCAATCACCACACTGCAAGAGGAGCAGGCTGGGCAAAACACATGGCCCTTGAACTGCTCACTCCCTTTTCAACCCCTACCTTTCCTCCATACACATGCATCAGGTTGCAAGCTCATTTGTCTCTGCAATATCCCAGGACCTATAACCTACTTGCAAGCAGAAGGAAGAGGCTCACTACTCTCCTCTGCTGCAGTGACACTACAAGGCCAGTCTCAGTCATGGCGTCCCTGTAAGACCTTTTTTACACTGTAGATGCAGCCACTCCTGCTGGGCAGAGGCTGATGGATGGAAACCAGAGGTAGGGATTTGCCTGTCTGTGGAGCTGCTAGAGAACCTGCAGGACAACAGGATTACTGCAGCTAGGTCAGGGGCATCTTGAACAGTTTTGCTTTAGGCCCAGTCTCAAATACTAGCAGCTGCTACAAGCAAGCACAGCAGACTATCACCAGCATAGAGAGGTTGACCCTTTATAGCTACAGAAGATACAGTTTTCTCCTGGGGCTCTTCACCAGGTGCTCCTACAGTTACAGCACATCTTGGAATCAGACACTGGAAGTTCAGGCCAGAGGAGAGGCTGTGTGACTTCTGCCATCGCAAAGGGAAACAGGATCCTTGCTGCCGAGGTCCACTCTCTCCTGTGGCAGCACGCCCCAGGTAATGCTCTCAACAAAACATGTCACTTCCTCTTGTACCTGCAGAAGGACTGATGCTGAAGTTGCAGCCCTTGCCCCCATGGGTGCAAGCACCAAACACTTGCCTAGGAGCATGCTACTGAAAGTACTGTCTGGCTGCTCCTCAGCTGGGGGCCTCACTCCAGAGCAGCTGTGGCCCTTTAAACAGGCTGATAGGGGAAGGAAGATGACAACATGGGAGGGGAAGCCTTGAGAACACAAGCAATGGTGACCTCACCTAGACTTGGATTTGAAGTTTCCTCCTTTTCTGCGATGGGCAAGACCCAGCCGCTTCCGCTCTTCAAATGAGGGCCTGCACAGAGAGCACCATAAGGCAATGCGCAGCCCCAGCCCCATGGCACAGCTCAGTCACTACCCAGAGGGTGCACGTTTCGCCTGCCATAAGCAGCCAGTGTTTTTCCCAGGGCTCAGGAACAGCACATCATGCCCCTTGCTCACTTTCTGCTACTGCCACACTCCCTGACGAAGGTGGGGTTTCCCTCCCTCCCACCCACCCCCTCATTCCTGGAAGGGCTTTACAGATGTAGCAGGGGCCTGCTGAGCAGAGGTGCTCACTGTCCCCCACCCCCATGAGGTACCATGGGGAGGTGGAGCAACCCCCAGAGCTCCTTGGTGCCCTTCAGAAAAGGAAGAGGGGGGAGGGCTCCCTTGGGAATGGTGTCCCCTGCCTCTAAGGCTGTGCATGCCCTAGAGTGGTAGAGAGGGGTTACCCAGCACGATACTGCTTCAGGGCCTTCCTGCTGGTGTTGGTGAGCTCCTCATCAAATACAGATGACTTCTTCTTCTGTTTGGGGCCTGAGAAACAGCGACAGGAAGAAAAGTCAGCCAAGCGGCACAGAAGGGCACAATGCTGGCCAGTCACCAGGCCCAGGGCATGACTTGCATAGCCACCAAGATACAAGCTCTAGGCCCAGGGAAGGGCTCTTCCCCCCAAATCCAAGCCCCCACTGCACCAGTCTGCATGGTATTGCAGACTGCGTGGCGCCAGTTACACTGCACCCCACGAAACAACTGGCATGGCCTTAGCCTCCGCTCATGAGCACAAGGAGTCCTGCTGGCCAGAGCCAGCGCGTACACCCCATGTGGAGCCATAACAAGGGCCCAGCAAAAGGGATGTCTCCTGATCTGTCCCTGCAGAGAAGTAGCAGCTCTCTCCCCACCTGCTGCTACCGAGGGCTGTTCCTCTGGCAGGGCTCGGGCTCGCTTCCCTCGGCGGGCCCTCTTTGTCACTCGCTCTGCGTACATCTGTGACTTCAGGATTTCAAACTGTGACCTCTCCTCTGGCTGCAAGAGATGCACATGCCAGGGGACAGTCTTCGACTCTCATCCTGGGGCAGGACGCACACCAAGCCACCCCAACTCGGCCCCCCGCCTCTCCGCCCATCTGCTCACTGTCATCTGGCTTTTCTTTTGTGTGTCCTGCATAAACTTCTTTCTTTTCTTCTTGCCTCTCAGTGCCAGGTCAAACTCCTGAAGGGCTTTAGCCACTGAAGACGGACAGACACAGAGTGAAAAAAATACGTGGAAGTCCAGAACAAATACGCAGCAGGAACAGGCCCCAAGCCTAAGCACCCTCAGTTCCTGACTCACGTTTCTCTTTCTTCCTCTCCTCTCGAGTTTGAAACCAGCTCCGCTCAGGCTCCTTGTCTACCTTCTCCTGGTTTCCCTTCTCCAGTTGCTGCTTAGCCTTGTTAATCTGTGGGATGTGCCCAAGTAGGAGTGAGCTCAATCACTCAGCTAAACTGGGAAGCTATTCTCATTCCAGTACAGCGCCTGGGGACTGCATTACGTGAAGCCAGGACCCAGGTCACACCACCACGTGACTGCCGAGGACATACCAAGCCCACAGAAGGTCACAGCCTTCCCAGCTCCATGGAGCAGTTGGGCCAGGGGACTGGAATTGAACTCTACTTTCCTGAGTGCCCCAACCCCCAGCAGATCCCTGCGTACTTACCTGAGCCTCTGACTGCTGCATCTCACGCTCCTCACGCTCCAGGCGCAGCACTGCATACACATCCTTCTCCAGGGTTTCGATCTTTTCCCGGAACTTCAGGATCACATCTGGAACCACCCAGCAAGAGCCAGCCTGAGATGCAGCTCAAGCAACCCTCACCTGCATTCACCACCTCACACCCTTGCTCTGCATCTAGTGTGTTTGTAACCTGCCACCCACCAGGTCTTCCTGCCTGCACCCTCTAGCAAAAGCCAGCTTGAGACATGGCTCATGCCTGCTATTCACCACCACCCCCACCCTCTCTCTAGTCTGTTTGTACTCTGAGCTCCCTGTTCACTCCCTCCACCTTGGCAAGCCACTAACCCTGGGGGAGGATTCTGGCCTTCACTGGCGTCTTGGCCGTCTTCACAATCTCCTTTAGCATCTTGCGTTCCTCCTCACCCACCAGCGAGACTGAGCGCCCAGCCCGGCCTGCCCGTGCTGTCCTTCCCACACGGTGCACATAGTGCTTTACAGTGTTGGGCATGGTAAAGTTAATCACCTGGATAGGAGAGCTGGGTTAGCCGGGGCAGGCTTCTGCAACTCTGGAGAAACAGAGCCTTGCAAGCACTCACTGTTTTGACACCCTCAATGTCCAGTCCTCGTGCTGCAACATCTGTGGCCACCAGGACGTCGATCTGCTCATCCTTAAAGCGCCTTAACACAGGCAGAGCACAGGCTGTCACGCAGCTGCCTCCTGCCCACCACCCCTCTTCCTTCCAGCTGCCCACGACACCCTACCTTAGGGCCTCCAGACGCTGCGTCTGAGACAAGTTGCCATGCAGCTCCCCAACCTGCAGGCCCATCAGCCCCAGCAGGATGTGCAGCCGATGAGCCTGCTTCTTGGTTTGGGTGAAAAGCATCACGTGGTCGGAGAAGGTTCGCGTCAGCAAAGCTGGAAGACGGAGGCCAGTCAGCTCTGCCCTTCACAAGCCATGGACTTCAACTCGCCCACCACCCACAAGGGCTCACCCACCTGACACAATGGCTTCGCGGTCCCCTTCTCGGTTGGGTCGGATGCGGATGAATTCCTGCCGCAGGAAGGGGGCCACTTCCGTGTTGCTGTTCACAAAGATCCGGACAGGATTCTTCAGGGACACAGAAGCTAAATCCTTCACCTGCCGAAGCGGAGCGGAGACGTGTCACTGCAGTCAGGAAGAAGGAGCCAGTTGCTCAGGCCACCTGGCAGCCCACCCAAGGGCCTTTTCTTACCTCGTCTGTCATGGTAGCAGAGAAGAGCATAGTCTGCCGGTGGTGGGAGCAGAGGCGGATTATTTCTTTCATCTGCTCCTCGAAGTACTCATCCAGCATCCTGGAGAGGAGAGGAGCAGTGCGGTGCAGCAGCTGGAGCAACACTGGTCTCCCCATCAGGACCAGGCACACACTGCTCCCCTATGATGCTGGAAGCCCCGTTGCTTGGGCACGATGCACTTGCTGGGGATGGATGTGGCAGAGCCAGGCCTGCACCGCCCCTGCCCAGCTTACCTGTCAGCCTCATCCAAGATGAGCACCTCAATGCTGCTCAGATGGAAGGATGGACAGTTGTGGAGATGATCGATCAGACGCCCAGGTGTGGCAATGAGAACATCTGGCCCCGAGCGCAGCGCTGCCTCCTGAGTCTTTACATCCAAGCCTCCTGTTAGGTGAAACCCCCCGCCATGGGCCATGAGCTGTGGAGTAGGGCAAGGACAGAAGCCCCAAACCCGCCTCCACCAGGTGAAGGATGCCTCTCAGTGGGAAGCTTGGAAATCTGCAGGAGGGACCTCCTCCCCTTCCTGCCCAGCAGACGCAGGTCTAGCCTGAAGCCCCAGAAGAGCCCCACAGCCCAAGCAGCTTTAATTGCAGGATTCCCAAGATGCTCCTCTCACCCCCTAGTGTTAATGCTAAGTGTAGCCCCTGAAAGCTAAAACTCCCAGCCCCAGGGATAATACTCACCCACAGCAAGGCAGGTCGTGATGCTGCTGAACTGTGCCAGCTCTTTGGTGACAGAGTGCACCTGAATACCCAGCTCCCGGGTCGGCACCAGAACCAGCACCCGGGTCACAGGAGCCTGACGAGGCTTATAGATCAAGCGCTCCAGCACAGGCAAAATGAAGGCAGCTGTTTTACCTGCAAAACAGAGAGCACCAGCAATCAGCCAGCCCCAAGGATCTAACTACTACCCAGAGTAGCCTCCTTCCCTCCCTTCCGGGTCCCTACCTGTCCCTGTGGCAGCACAGGCACAAATATCCTTCCCCAACAGGCCTACTGGGATACAGGCTTTCTGGACTGGGGTTGGCTGCCTGAAGCCAAGTGCTGTGATTGCCTGATAAGAAGAGAGAAAAGCTAGGCATCTGACCAAGGAATGGGAAGTCTCACATGCAGCTCAAGATAGGATGCAGGAAACAACGTCTCTATGAGGGCTGGTACTTGCACGCCATCCCCTACAGCCCCTGCCTGGCAGGGAGAGACTGCGACTGGGGGTCCCCCCACAGCCCGTCTCTCCTAGCAGGAGCAGCTGTGAAATCTTCCACATTCCCTACAACCTTGTGCAGAGGCTGAAACGGTGCAATACCTTTAGCAGCGGGCGAGAGAGGTTCATGTCTTGGAATGACAAGCTGTCATCATAGTGAGATGCATCTTCAAAAAATCTCTCTGTTTCCTGCAGAACCAAAAACCGAGAGGAAGACTCGAAACAACATGCAGCACACACTGTGCCTGCCTACCTGCTCTCGCTGGTGACGAGGTTGGATTCCTTGGGAGGAAAGGTGCTGGACGAGTGAACAGTGTCATTCTTTCCCTCTCACCCTGATACTTACCACTGCTTCTTTCCCCTTTCTCTTCCGCTCTTTCACCTTGAGGGTATCTGCAGAAAAGGAAAAGTGCTAAGCATCAAGTATTGACTGAGAACAGCTCCAGCCAAGCAGGAGCCAAGTGCATACCCCAGGAGGGGGGCGCTAAGGCAGGCTGGAAGTGGAATATCAAGCAAGGTCCTTTCCCCGCGACAGGGGCACAGATCACAAGGAAGTGTTGAGGGCTCGCTGAGAGAAGAGGCACTGACTATGGCTCCCCAACAAATCCTCGCCCCCTCCTAATACCTGCTTGTGCGAAGATGGTCTCGTCAGCTGAGGAATACTGGGACTCCACATCCTCCTCCTCCTCCCTGCTTTCTTCGTTCTCTCGTTCTTTATTTTCATCTTCCTTTTCCGCGCCTGTGTCTTCCTCCTTTGTCTTTGCTCGTTTTGCGTCTCTTTCCTAAACAGAGACAGGGAATCTGCGACCTGAAAAGTGTAAAGACGACTCCAGCCTCCCTCCAAGCACCTGTTTCAAAGGTAAACCTCTCTGGGAGCAGGAACAGTACAAAAAGCAGAGTCCTGTCCTCTGCCCTATGCCTCTCTCACAGTGAGAAGCACCAGGAAGGTGGTTTTCTTCCCGGTTGCTGAGCACCACTGACCTGGGCTTTCCTTTTCTTTCTCACTTTTTCAATCTTCTCATCCAGCGTCGTGGCTGCTTGCTGGGGAAAGGCAAAGAATTAGGGAAAGCCACGGAGCCCCTGCACGGCCCGGCCTCGAGGTCGTCGGGTGCTCCAGGAAGAAGGCAGCAGTGTCAGGCTCGGTCCAGAAGAGAATTTACATCAGAGTGACCAAGGCCCCTGAGCTGAACTCGCCCCCAAAGAAAGAAACCTCTCTGGCCCTGGGACGCAGCGTCCTCGCTGCGGGAAGGAAGGGACTGGCCCCGGCCGCACTCACCTTCCCCTTGAGCTGGCGCAGC
>NW_017728922.1:1578471-1590259 GCF_001723895.1 Crocodylus porosus
GAGGAGTTCCGCTTCCCCCCGCAGCCCGCGCCCGGCGGCGCCCCGCGCCACGAGCAGCCGCAGCCGGGGCGGCGGATTGGCTACAAGTTCCTGGAGAGCCTCCTGCACAGGGACCCGTCGGAGGTGGTCATTACGCTGGTGTCCAGCTCGGGGCTCCGGGAGCTGCTGGCGCAGGTGGCCATGAAGCCTGGCTTCCTGGAGCTGCTGTGCCAGGTGCTGCGCAAGGCGTGCAGCTCCCGCATGGACCGGCAGAGCGTGCAGCAGCTGCTGGGGCTGGTCAAGGAGTCCAACTTCCTCAAGGTCTGCCTGCCGCAGTACGCGGCCGACATGATGACAGAGCCCATGCCCGCCCTGCGGCAGCAGTACCCGGAGCACGTGGACAACATCATCGTGCTCCTCCAGGACCTGGTGAGCATCTTCCCAGCCAGCTCCGTGCAGAAAATCTCTGTGCTGATGTCCATCCTGCCAGCCTCCATCAATGTGCTGAGAGCCTCCGGTGTGGACATCACGGAGCAGACAGAGAGGAGCTTGGAGAAGGTCCAGGCCCTGATCCAGCACCTGCAGGAGAAGAAGCGCGAGGGCACCCTGCGGGCTGACAGCTACACGCTGCTGCAGCCTCAGCCTGGCGGGCAGGAGGACTCCTACCGTGCCATGACCGTCTACCCCACCTACAACGAGGTGCACCGGGATGAGAAGCCCTTTCTTCGCCCCAACATCGTGTCTGGGAGGTACGAGAGCACCGGTGTTTACCTGGACACGCATTTCCGACTCCTGCGAGAGGACTTCGTCAGGCCTCTGAGGGAAGGCATCCTGGAGCTTCTGCAGAGCTTTGAAGACAAAGGCTTGAGGAAGAGGAGGTTTGATGACATTAGGATCTACTTCGACACGCGGATCATCACTCCACTCTGCTCCTCCTCCGGCATCGTCTATAAGGTCCAGTTTGACACCAAGCCGCTGAAGTTTGTGCGGTGGCAGAACTCCAAGCGCCTGCTCTACGGCTCCCTGGTCTGCATGTCCAAAGACCACTTCGAAACCTTCCTCTTTGCCACGGTGTCCAACCGCGACAGTGCCGACCTGGCCAAGGGCATCGTGCAGCTGTGCTTCACCGGGCACAGCCAGGCGCTGCTGGCAGAGGCCCAGCCCTCGGACTCCTTTCTCATGGTGGAGACAACAGCCTACTTTGAAGCCTACCGGCATGTGCTGGAGGGGCTGCAGGAGGTCCAGGAAGAAGACGTCCCTTTTCAGAAGTACATTGTGGAGTGCGACACCCTCGTGGGGGAGCCGGCGTACCTGAGGACAGGCAGCGCCTACAACCTCGCACCTCTGCTGGAGGAGCCCTCCCCAGATGGAGAGGGGGGCCTGGCCAGCCCCGAGGGCTTGAGGAGACCGAGGGTGAACGTTCTCGACCCCAGCCAGTGGCCTTCCATGGAAGCCTTGAAGCTGGACGAGTCGCAGATGCAGGCCTTGCAGCTGGCACTCACCAAGGAGCTGGCCATTATCCAGGGGCCTCCTGGAACTGGTGAGAGAGGCTGGCTTACAGCTGCTGTTCGGTGGCTTTTCGCAAACTCCCCTAAGCCCCCTCTTTTACAAGCCCCACCTGATGAACACAAGGTGGAGAATAATCCTAGTGAGGGGCAACGCTGCGTGCCTTGCTGTCTGCACCCAGCACTCCTGCTCCAGCCCCGCTCCTGCTGGACTCTGCCCTTGCGGAGAATGCACAAGCCCCGCCAGGCCCATGCGGTGAATAGTGGCCCTCTTTAGGCACAGGCATGTTCCTCTTGCTTAGGAAGGAAGGGCTGGCCCTGGACCTCTGTCTTCTGGCCCATGGGCAGGTATGGTCTAAACGCCTTTCCGCTCAATCCAGGGAGGGTTGGGGCAGCCAGGCAGCTGCCCTGTGACTGCATAGTACTTCCAGGCCCCTGTTGTGTGGCCGGAGTCTGTCACATGCGTCCCACAGTGCTGGGTAGCTCCACTGCAGCCAGGGGCATGGGGCATGCGGGCTATCCTCTGCTCTGCATGAATGTCTGAAGCACCAAAGTCTGGATTTGGCCGTAAGCCAAATACAGCCTTCAAGCAGGTTTGTGTTGTGGGCAGAAGGACCCTCTAGGATCCTGGGGCTGTCGTGGGACTCGGACCATAGCCCTGCACTGTCAGTTGCTCCCTTCCTAACACTGTCGGCTTTCAGCTCCTGGTCCTCTGACCCCCTGACACGCTGTAGTGCTGACTGCAGAGGTTTCAAACTAGATCCCGCTGTCATGGTCTAAGATCTTAACTAAGTTTTTCTATGGTGCCCACTAGTGTAACACATAAGTCTGAATCGCATAATGTGTGCCCCAGTCATGCCCAGAGGCTTCATGTAAGGTAGGTTTGCATCCTGCCAAGCCTGTATGTGCATGCAGGAGGAGACAGTATCTTTCCTCTGCAGAGATCGGATGGGGAAGGTAAGCATGTAAAACCTCGATCAGCTGGCTCATGGCCCAGCACCTGGTACTGTACTGTGCTGCTAACTTATAGATAGACCTGGAGCTCGGAGAGATTTCCTGCCCCTCGACACGCCCTGATGGTTCTCCCAGTTCTGAGATGGCACATGGGGCTCGGGCCTCCAGACTGATTCTGGGTTTGTCCTGCAGGGAAGACCTATGTGGGTTTGAAGATCGTCCAGGCTTTCCTGACCAACGAGCAGGTGTGGCAGAGCATCACCCAGAAGTCTCCCATCCTCGTGGTCTGCTACACCAACCATGCCCTGGACCAGTTCCTGGAAGGTTAGAGGGTCTGTGTGGTAGAGGAGGGAAGCCCTTTTGGATGGGGAGGAGCTCAGGCCCGTGTTCTGTGCTGGAGCTGTCTAGCCTTTCACTCCGGTGGCTGCCTTGGGTCCAGTCCTCACTGCTGTGCAGTGCGGAGGCCCCTTTATAAGCCAGCCGAGCTGAACCCTGAGGAGGTGTGCTGGGGCACAGGAGCTGTCCTTCTCTCCAGTGACATGTTCCTTTTGTGCTCAGGGATCTACAAGTCCCAGAAAAGCGGGATCGTGCGTGTGGGGGGCAGAAGCAGCAGTGAGGTCCTGAAGCAGTTCACGCTGCGGGAGCTGAGGAAAAAGTGTGACTTCCGCCGCAATCTACCGCCGCACCTGCGCAGGGCCTATGTGGACGTACGTGCAGGACCCAGGCTGCCTAGGAGAGGGAAGGGACCCCCAGGAAACCGCTCCATGGAGCTGGCTCTGCCAGGCCATCTCCTCACCTGCCCTTCAATCTGCAGCTGACGCTGACATCCATCTCTTGATCTGCCTGTTCTTGTTTTCTGTGTGGCCCTTTCCTTTTCCCTCTGCTGTTCCTTGATTCTGTCTTCCTGGAGTGCAGTACCCCTGAAAGCGTCTCTCTTGTGTTGGGCAGATTACGAACCAGATGAAGCATTCGGAGCAGGAGCTGCGCGAGGGAGCCAGGCATCTGGAGTGCACAACGTATGGCGTGCTGCACGAGCGTCACCTGGAGAGATACATCTCCCCACAGCACTGGGACAGCCTGACGACTGGGCCGGTAAGAGGAGCTTCCTCTCCCGGGGCCAGGCCCCTCCTGCTCCGTGTCTGCCTGGCCGCACCTCTTGTCCAGGTAACCCACAGTGCCCAGGGCAGTGATACCAGCCAGGGGACCTGACCATCCCCAGAGCAGGGCTCTGTGGGAATGAGATGTTGATTTCACTGCCCGAGTAGGAGCTCACAGCAAGGAGGTGCTGTGAAGAGCTTGTGAATTGACTGGTGCCCTGAATAGACCCGATCCCTGCACTGCAGAATTCAGCTGGCTGCAATAGTCACGTTCCTTGCCCTTGCAGTCATAAAGAAATCCTCCTCATTTGAATCTGATAGCATAGGTGCAAGGAGAATGGCCCCAGGAAACCAGCAGCAGCCTCTGAAGCTTGGGGGAATAGAAACTTCCTTTAGCTCACTGCTTGCCTAGGTTTCAAGTTGTTCCTTTTTAACTGTATAAAGCACAGGTCACAAGGAAACCTTCCTGCAGTAGTCAGTAAAAATCTGTTCCTTAAGGATCCTGAAGCCACCAGAGATGTGCCAGGGTTGCCACACTTGAGACCGCAGGCAGCAGCCTTCGTTGCGCTCTGGGGTCTGGCCCACGTTCATGCATTGAAGAGAAGCAGGTGCGGGTTTGGCATGGTCTTGAACTTGGCAGCAGAGATCACCAGCCTGGTGGTTTGTTTCTCTCTGGCCAGGCAGACGAGTGGTTTTACTGCTTCGGTTCGAGGCATTCGATGATTTTGGAATGGCTGGGCCTTGGTGTCAATACCTTCACCCAGAATACTGCAGAGAACCCAGGGCCTGAAACCACAGGTAAGAGACTTCTCCTCTGTAGGGCATGTGTGCAGGCACGGGGTTTGAGAGAGGTGTGCAGTACGAGGGGGAGAAGAGCGTGTGTGCAGTGCTGTGCATCCTGGATCCCTGCATTCCAACATCTCCCTCCAGCAGGGGCCAGATGTGTCTGTGTGTGTAACCAGGTGACTCCCCTGCAGGTGGTCAGCAGGAGGGGGAAGAGGAGGAGGAGGGAGAGGTACAAGAGGAGCTGCTGGAGATCGAAGAGGAAGCTGACCTGATCCAGGCAGACCGAGTGATCGAGGAAGAGGAAGCAGCCCGGCCCCAGCGGAGGAAGGAAGAAGAAAACGGGGCGGTCATGGAACTGGCCAATCGCCTGCTGGCCATGAAGCTGGAGAAACAGGGCCTGGGAGCAGCCCAACCACAGCAGGAAGGAGAGTGGGAGGTAACTGCACAGGTCCACATGGGCACTTGTTTCTGCCCTTCATGCCAGATGTTTCTGGACAAGCAGGGAGTGAAGGCACATGGGTGCAGGGAAGTCCCTCCAGTCTTGGTGTGTGATGGGCTCTCCACAGATGCAGCCAGCTCAGAGGAAGAAAATGAAACATAAGGTGAAGGTTGAACTTCATAAGCTGAGCACGATGACGGAGGAGCAGGCTGAGGCTATCCAGGATCTGTGGCAGCTGGATCTTGGCTCCCGCTGGCAGCTGTACAGGTAACCAAACTCCTGGGTCTGTGGAGCAGACATCGAGGTGCAGTCCCTGCTCCGCCCCATCTTCCCTCAGTGAGTGGTTTAAACCTATTAAGACTTAAGGTCCTCTCGGAAAATGCCAGCTCTTTGCTTTGACTCATTTTTTTTATTGGAGAAACGGAGCAATTCTTCTACTGCAAAATGCTCAGAGAGACCACAAGTGGTCGGACCATGTTTGATGCTGGATTTCTATTGGGAATCCCTGGGTCTTAGCTAATGAATCAGCATTGCTGGGTGTGGAAATGCTACAGAGGGAGCTGAGCCCAGTGCTAGGCGCCTTACCTAAGATCATGCAGAATCCTGGGCCTGGGTCTTTCCCAAGAAGGCAGGTGAGTGCCCTGGCCCCTGCCCGGCCCCTCCTCTCATGGTGCCCGTGCCCCTCCCCAGGCTCTGGCTGCAGATGTACCAGGGTGATATCCGGCGGCAAATCCTGCAGCATGAGCGGCAGTACCAGGTGGCAGCGGAGCGGCTGGCTGAGCTGCGGCTGCAGGAGGACCTGTGCATCCTCAAGGAGGCCCAGGTTGTGGGCATGACAACCACAGGTGAGTGGAATGTGGGAAATGTGCTGGCTCTGCCTCCTGGGCCACCTGCCAGGACGTGGTCCCTGAAGGGTTTGATGCCCAGCACTGAGGCAGCTCACGTGGAGCAGGGAACCTGCGCCTGCTGCAGCCTCCTTAGCAGCCAGCAGGGAGGGAGTCTGACAATGCAGGGCTCAAGGAAAATCCTGTCTTGCCCTCAAGGAGCTTCCCAACAGTTCCCAGCCTGCTGGCTGGGGCTGACCACAGCTTATGCCTGTCATATCCACTGCAGGCAGCCCATGAACAAGAGACAGTGTCAGCCTTATGCTCTGGTGCTTTGCAGTGTGAGCTAGCCAAGTCCCTTTCTCTTCCATGGGCTGAGGAGGCTGGGAGCAGGGGAGAAGCATGGGTCCCAAGGACACCTCTGTGCATGTGTTCATTCCCTTCCCTGCCACCAGTTCTGGGAACTGTCCTTGGTATGGTCCAAGGTGCCAATCTAAAGGTTAATTTGTATTTGGTGCCTTGAAGAGCCTCTCTTGTTCTCCTAGGAACACAAGGGAACTGGGGCCTGGTGAGGGTCTCTCCCTCCCTATAAAGGGCAGTCCTAAAGCACTTGACCACTGACTGGCTGCAGAGGGGCCCTGGTCCACTCCATGCTCTTGTTTCCACTGCCAGGTGCTGCCAAGTACCGCCAGATTTTGCAGAAAGTGGAACCTCGAATTGTCATAGTGGAAGAGGCAGCAGAGGTGCTGGAGGCTCACACGATCACCACGCTGAGCAAAGCCTGCCAGCACCTTGTCCTCATCGGAGACCACCAGCAGGTACCGCACCAGCGTGCACTGGCCCCTCCACTGCGGAGGCAGATGGAGGATTCAGAGAAAGGTGTGGGAAAAGGAAGGTTTTGCAAGTGGGGCTGGGAGAAGGCCTCGTCACAGTCTTCTTCCCTTTCAGCTGCGGCCGAGCGCCAACGTGTATGACTTGGCCAAGAACTTCAATCTGGAGATGTCCCTCTTCGAGCGGCTGGTGAAGGTTGGCCTCCCCTTTGTTCGCCTGAATTACCAGGTGAGTAGCAGCTCCAGCATCCCCTCTTGCTGCATTCGTGCCCTGTGGGAACCCAGAGTTGGAGTCCTCTGGAAGTTTGGCCTTGTATCTTTCCCCTGGACAATCTGTCAGAAAAGCATGTGCTGCCTAGTGCCCGAGAAGGGCCTTGGGATCTGTCTGATCCAGCTGCTGTGTCCCTTCAGGGTATAGGCTCCACATCAAAGACACTGCTGCCAGGCTCTGTCTCTGCTTTAAATGACGTTGGTACAGGGGAATGGTGTGTTAACAGTCTCTGTTCTTTGCTGGCTACTGCTAGTGAAAGCTGCCTGGCCATCCTAGAATCGAAACATTTTAACCACACGGGTGGCAGCAGCACAAATTTCCCCATACTGTCTCCTGCAGATCTGCCATAGCCTCTTTTGCTCAAGTTCTTACCCTATGCCCACCATGGTGGCTCGGCACCTGGTAGAACCAGCTGTCCCCCTGGGAGAAGCTCCCTTCCAGGCCCATTCAGTGCTTGCTCTCTCCCAGCACTTCCAGTGTGGAGCCTGACTCATCTCGATGATATTGCTGGCGGTTTACTGTAGTCTGGACACCTGTCCACTGGGACCTGGGTTGAAATCACCAAATGCAATTACTGCAGTCCTTGCAAACAGCCTTTGTGGAGACGCTTCTGATCCCTTTCTGCTGACTGGACTGGAATGGCTGATAGAGGAGGGGGTGGCCTTGTGAGTCTTGGTTTTTGTGTCACGGTGGCTGCCCTGTGTGTGTTCTTGTTCCCCAGTGAAGCCAGAGATTGTTAGCAGGGGAGAGGCACAGTTCACTCCAGCGTGAGAAGTTGGCTGTGCTCCTCCGGCAGTGCTGACCTTACAACTTTGTATTTCAGCACCGCATGCGCCCTGAGATTGCCCAGCTCCTTACTCCTCACATATACCAGGAGCTGGAGAACCACCCCTCAGTCCTCACCTATGAGAACATCAAGGTACGATCACAGCTCATGCCAAACAGTACGTCTCAAACCTTTTACTGGTGACCGGGACCCTCTGTTTAGCTCCATCACACCTGGTTGCTTTTTGGGATTATATTGAAGTGCCTCGGCCTCGCTCATTAAATTCGGCTATTTTAAAAATACGACAGCTGACTTGGGAATTAGGTGCTATAGGAGGCAATTGTATGTGGCAGCAACAAGACACACCATGGTGCTGCATTCAGTTCTTACGGCAACCTTCTAAGAAAGATGACGAAAACCTGAAAGATGCAGACTGATGCATAGATGGTTGGAGGTTCAAAAAACACTTCTAGAACAAGGCACCTTAAGAACTTAATCTTCTTATCAGAAAACAGATCAGCAACTCGATTGTTATGTATATTTACTTCATGAGGTGAACATACTAGCACTCATGGATTCCTTAATGTAGCAGAGACAAATGAGAACCAACAGGTGAATGCTGAACTGAGGCAAATTTTAAATTAGACCAGATACACTTAGCAGTGAGGATGACTAACAGTGGAACAGAGTGGTAAGAAACAGTGCGGGAAGGCCAGTAGGGGCCAACCTTTTTGGAAAGCATGCCACAAGTGCAGCCCAAAGTATGAGCCAGTGCATCTACTGTACTGCCCTCATCCATAAACTAGTTATGTTGGCACAAAAGGAAAGGGCTGCCAGATACTCCTTCCTCCCTCAGACAAAATACAAGACCTTAAATACTCAGGCCCTAAAGTAGGGTGAAAGGAGGAGGGAGAATGCACCTCTAAATTAATGAGCTTATTTGCATTTCAGAATCAAAGTGCCACAGACCCTGAGATAAGGCTTATGTGGACTGCAAGTACCACACAGACATGTCACTGGAAAGTGCACATGTGCATTCCACCCAAGCTACTGGGTATCTGAAAGTGATAAAGTCTGTCCATCCTCCCATTCCCCTGCCCTCAAAGGAAAACTTGCATTTACTGTATGGAACATCTGCCTGCAAACATCCACCAGCACCCATCCCTTCTAGATAATGTGAAGAATATTGCAGGTAATGAGAGAACTCAGGTCTTCCAAATAGTGTGGCATTTCTAAGTTGTCAGTGCTGTCCTATCAGGACTCTGAGGCATGGCTTGCAACCTGAAAGTCTTTCTTTCTTGCTAGGTATGTTGTGGAAATGTCTGACAGAGGCTTTGCCTTAGGTGTGTGAAGCTCTGGGCCTCGCCCCCACCTCCAAGTCTGTAAACTATGCAGGAAGTCTTAGAGGGGAAAGATGCAAAAGGAAAGGTTGCCATGTTGGAAGGAACTCTCCTTTTCCCTGGTGACCCTTCCCTCTCTTTTCATTTCAGGGGGTTGTATCTAACCTCTTCTTTGTGGAGCATGACTTCCCTGAAGAGGAAATCCAGGAAGGGAAAAGCCATCAGAACCCACATGAGGCCAAATTCGTGGTGGAGCTGTGCAAGTACTTCCTGTGCCAGGACTACCTGCCCTCTCAGATCACCATTCTCACCACCTACACTGGGCAGCTTTTCTGTTTGCGCAGGCTCATGCCTGCCAAAACCTTTGCAGGTGTGAAAGTTCATGTGGTGGATAAGTACCAGGGTGAGGAGAACGACATTATCCTGCTTTCACTTGTGCGAAGTAACAGGGAAGAGAGAGCTGGATTCCTGCAGATTTCCAACCGGATCTGTGTGGCATTATCCAGAGCCAAGAAAGGGCTGTACTGCATTGGGAACATGGGGATGCTCGGCAAGGTCCCCCTCTGGAGCAAGATCATTCACACCCTCCGAGAGAAAGGTCGGATCGGCCGCTCGCTGATACTGTGCTGCCAGAACCACCCTGACACTCGGACCCTGGTGTCCAAAGCAGCAGACTTCTACCAAGTTCCAGAAGGGGGTTGCAGCCGCCCCTGTGAGTTCAGGCTGAGTTGCGGACACGTCTGCACTCGGGCCTGCCATCCCTATGACATCCAGCACAAGGAGTTTCAGTGTCTGAAGCCCTGCCAGAAGGTGCTCTGCAAAGATGGGCACCGTTGCCCCCATTTGTGCTCTGAACCCTGTGGAGAATGCATGGTGAAAGTGTCGAAAACTATCCCCAAATGCGGCCACCCACAGATGGTTCCTTGCTCCATCCCTGCAAGTGAGTTTTCTTGTCAAGAGCCTTGTCAGAAGTATCTGACGTGTGGGCACAAATGTAACAAGTTCTGTGGGCAAGAATGCACTGCCCAGTGTCCTGAGCTGGTGATGGTCACATTAAAATGTGGCCATGACCAGCAGGTGAAATGCTGGGTCACGAAAGAGATGGAAAATGGGATGCCTGTGAAGTGTAAAACGAAATGTGTGACCACGCTGGACTGTGGCCATGCCTGCCCAGGCTCCTGCAACACCTGTTATGAAGGGCGATTTCACGAGCAGTGCAAGAACCCCTGCAAGCGCTTCCTAGTTTGCTCCCACAAGTGTCAGCAGCCTTGCACTGGGGAGTGCCCTCCCTGCCAGCAAGCATGTCAGAATCACTGCATCCACAGTCAGTGTAAAAAGAAATGCGGGGAGATGTGTATCCCATGCATGGAGCCATGCGAGTGGCGGTGCCAGCACTACCAGTGCACGCAGCTTTGCTCAGAGCCATGCAACAGGCCTCGCTGTGATGTGCGGTGCAGTAAGAAGCTGCGTTGCGGTCATCCCTGCATCGGGCTGTGCGGGGAACCCTGCCCCAAAAAGTGCCTTGTGTGTGACCACGATGAAGTCACTCAGATATTTTTTGGCTTTGAAGAGGATCCAGAAGCCTGCTTTGTGCAGCTAGAAGACTGCGGCCACATCTTCGAGTCCCAAGGTCTTGACTATTACATGGATGAAGACGAAAGTGCCGTCAAGCTGAAGGTGTGTCCCAGCTGCCAGACGCCAATTAGAAAGAACTTGAGATACGGCACCATTGTGAAAAAGCGGCTGGAGGAGATCGAGAAGGTGAAGGAGAAAATCCAAGGCCCAGCGCGTGAAATTGAAACGAGCAGGCACAGGCTCCAGGCCATGCTGGAAGGGAAGGCTGTGCTGCGGAGAGTGCTGCCTACCAAGTACGACCGGCTGGAGGAGAGGCTGAAGCAGCCCAACCTCTCCACGAAGAGCATCGGGCTCCTGGAGAACCTGATCAACTTCTATGAGCGCGTTGCGGACCTGACTGGGTCCCTGGGCAAGCTGGACCCGAGCGAGCGGGAGGTGCTGAGGAAGCGGCTGGCTGAGGTGCAGGAGTGGCTCAGCAAGGAGCGGCTCAGCTTCAGCAGCCAGGAGCTGTCGGACCTGCAGAGCGAGATGCAGCGGGTGACGTACCTGGCCAACCTCCTGACCCGCTGCAGTGGCGCTGGCACGCGGCTCAGCACCGCGCTGGCCAGGGACGTCGCTGCCCTGCGCGCGGTGCTGCAGCGCACCGGGAGGTTCACGCCGGAGGACGAGGCGGCGGTGCGGGTGAAGATGGAGGAGCTGAAGGCTGCGCTCCCCGCGTCAGGGCTGGGCATCTCGGAGGAGGAGCGGGTGCAGATCGTCAGCGCCATCGGCTGCCCACGCGGCCACTGGTTCAAGTGCAAGAACGGGCACGTGTACGTGATCGGGGAGTGCGGCGGGGCCATGGAGCAAGGCCGCTGCCCAGAGTGCCAGGCCGTCATCGGCGGCCGCAACCACGCGCTGGACGACTCCAACCGCCTGGCGCCCGAGATGGACGGCGCCGCGCACGCCGCCTGGTCCGACACGGCCAACAACCTGCTCAACTTCGAGGGGCTCGGCCGCCTGCTCTAGGCCGCGCCTGCGCCCACGCCACGGCCCGCCGCACTTTACCGCCCCACCCCCCACAACCGCCCGCGCTGTCCGCGTTTTCACCGCAATAAATTTTATCCAGTGACGCGAGGTGCCTGCTCAGCCACCGGGGGTGGGGGGGGAGCGGGGCGGGGTCCTGCCGTCGCTCGAGCAGCGCCGGAAGTGGGCGCGGGGCAGGGCAGAAGCAGTCCCTGCGCGGTGTCTTCCGCCCGGCTGCCGGGCCCGCCCCCAGGTTCCGGCCGCACGGCCAGTCGGCAGCGGCTTCCGCGCTGTGTGCGCGTGCGCGCTAGGGACCGCTCGATGGAGCTGGAGCCGGAGCTGGAGCCGCTGCGGCGCCTCGGTGAAGCCCTACGCGCGGTGCTGGCGCGTGTCCGCGGTGAGCGGCGGGGCGGGGTG
>NW_017728922.1:1590359-1632600 GCF_001723895.1 Crocodylus porosus
GGGGTGGGGCCGGGTGTGTGACCGTGCGTCTCCCCGGTTGGGGCTGCGCAGCCCGGAGCTTCCAGGCGACGTCGCGGGAGGCCACGAAGCTGAGCCTGGCCTTCTCGGGGCCGCTGCCCGCCCAGGTGGGTGCCCCCGGGGCCGGGCCGCGTCCCCACCCCGCCGATCCCCACCTGCCCCTTGCCTCCTTCACCCTCCGCCCTCGCCCGACTGCAGGACTGCGAGAAGCTGTGCACCGGCGTGCGGGATGCCGTCCTGGCGGCCGCCGCAGCCTACCACGGGCTGCCCAAGGACCGAGGTGAGGCGGCTGCTCGCACCCTCCTGAAGGAGCCGGGAGGGTGCTCGCGGGGGCAGGCTCGGGCCGTGGGGCAGAAGGGGTCCTGCAGAGCAGGGCCGTGCTTGGTGCGGTGGCCCAGCCTTCAGCCTTTTCCTTCTAAACCTCTCGCAGGAACGACTCTCCGAAAGATGGTGCGTGATGCCACTGCCGAGGTGGTGGAGGGAACGATCCAGCTCACAGACGCAATCCTTAGCACCACTCTGCAGAGGTAACGCTGCCCCGCCCCTGCCCTGCCCCAGCTGGACCTCGCAGCAGGTCGCAGCTGCACCGGAGAGCGGAGGCCTCGTGCGCCGTCACCAGGCGTTCCTAGGAAGGCGGAGTGGAGATGCGCGCAGGGCGGGGTGGGAGCCTGGGGCTGGACGTCTCATGACGGAGGTGGGAGTCTGTGCGGCCAGGTCACTCTCGCAGCCAACTGCCAGGTGCTGTTCCGTCCTCTGTCATGATGGGTCCATGGCCCTGAGGGATTTTCCTTTTCCATTTCAGTTTGTCTCAGGAGCAGCTCATATCAACTGGCGGTGTGTGGGAGGCATGCGAACAGGTGTCTAGCCTGCCACGAGGTAGGCGGTGTCGCTGCAAGTAGCGCAGAGCTCTGCTCGCAGCAGGACTGGCCCTGGTAGCCCCTGAGATGGAGCAGAGCAGGTGACTCCTAGGAGGCTAGCCCCTGCCGCATGAGCCTCTCTGGGCCTGGGAGCTGAGTTACCTGATGCGGTGACGCTGCGGCTCTATGAGTGACTGTAGGGAGGTGGGGGAGTGCGGTGCATGCTGGGGAGACGGCAGGGGTCTGCACAGCCCCAGGCCCGCTCACCTCCCTTTGGCCTCTGCGTGCAGATAATCAGGCAGCCGTCCTGTCAGTTGTAGCCACGTATCTGGATGTGGTCAAGGATGCCCTGAAGGAGATGGAGCAGGTAAGAGGCCCTTACTCCTCTCTACAGACAGCTGTCAGCTTTGGGCTTTGCAGTAGTGCTGCAGTGACAGCAGACAATGAGTTTGCCCTGGGCAAACCAGTCATTTTCTGTGTTTTGGTTTTGACTCGGACCGGATGCTCAGCCCCACACAGGGGCCCCTGTGGCGTGTTCAGGTTCTAGCTTGATACAGGGCTGCTGCAACTCGTGTCCCTGGCTTGTCCCTGAGGGGCTGTTTGCTGGTGGGAAGAGGTGTTCCCACAGGCTCTTGTTTCAGGGGTGTTGGTTGTAGCCCTGCTGGTCTAAGGACATAGTTGGACAAGGTTCTTTGGGTGAATCCAATATCTTTTATTAACTAATAAAATAGTTGGCCTAATAAAAGATATCAGATTTACTAGCAGGCTCTTGGCATTTGGCGTCCTGGATTTGCCTGAGGGAGGAACTGACTTCCATATCAGTCTCCTACACAGAAGCCTTCTCAGCAATGGCCTTGGAAACCTGGGAGCTGGGGGATCCCGAGGGAAGCTTGGGTGTATGCTGGGGATTGCTCATCATGTCTGGGGCAGAAGGTGGGTTCCAGAATCCCGACGTGCCTGTGTCCTCAGGCTCAGGTTGAAGGAGGTGACCCCTATGGGGATGTCATGGAGGATGAGGAGCTGGGTTCTCGAGGCAATAGGGATACCTACTGGTCCGAGGCTGACCGGAAGCTGCTCAACCCCTGCATGGGGCTGATGAAGGCCTCCAAAGCCTGCCTGAAGAAGGTCTTGGGTGCAGTGAAGGCTCATGGCAAAGCAGACACACCGGAACATGTCGCACAGCTGGATGACCTTGCAGACATTGCCAACGAGATCAGCCCCAGGTGAATCCTCCCTTCCCTTTCATTGTGTCTTGCTGGGTGCTGTGTAAGAAGCAGCATCTTCACAAGGGTTGCATTGCCTTCTGAGCTGGTGATGGGAGCCTGGGACCTGTGGGACGGGCTGCAGGAGTCATCCTGGCTGGGCAGGAAAGAGTTCCAAGGAGGCAGCCTGGGGAACCGGAGTGATGCCCTGGCTGCAAGGCAAGGGAGTGTGTGTTCAGGCAGGTTCAGCATGGGTTCTGGCAGCACCAGTTTGCTCTCAGAGGCGATTCAGTAGGTGGCTGGTGTCACCTTGGGCCATGTGCTTGGTGGTGGCACTGCCAGGGGGTCCCCTGCCTGTAGCGACTGCTCTTTCTGTTCTGCCGTAGTGTGGACGAGCTGGCACTGAGCATGTATCCACCCATGAACCAGCTGGCTGTGCGCCTCAATGTAAGTTCTGCTGTTCTTCAGCCTTCGTTTATAGAGGCCCTGGCCTGGCTCCCGTGGAAAGCAGAGCTCATCCAAGGGGGGGCCGGCATCTGTGAGGTCTACAAAGTAACTCCCTTAGCCGAGGAGAGCTGGTTGGTGTGGGGCCCCCTTGGCAACCTGAGGAAAACCGTGTTGGTCCTTGCCTCAAAGGACCATGGCCCATCTGGAGCGGGGGTTGAAAAGCTCTGCTGGTCCTTATCCCAGCTGTACAGCTCAGAGATGTCTGTGTGTGGTGCCTGCGGCAGCTGGACCAAAGCTGTCTGCTGAGAGGAGTACCCTTCTGTGTCAGCAAGGGGATTGATCTGAATGAGCCAGCCGGCACCTAGATCTGATCTGTTCTGCATCTGTATTCTTTATTTTTCTACAGAAAAGTTGATTCTTGTTAGGGTGCTAAGCAGGAGGGTGCAGTCACTTAAGCTGTTCTATAGCTCTGTGTTTGCAAAGCAGATTTCTACTTTCATACGTTAAAATAGTGAACGATGCACTTCTTTCACTAGATCGTTCATTTACTTGTGAGTTGTTTTGGTCTATATACATCTGGGAACAAGTAGATTGGAAAGATGCACAGTAGCATTTAAAATCTTTTAGTGAACTTAAACCAGGGTGTCAAATTCACCTGGCCCCATGGGCCAGACCAGTGGTGCAGGGCCACCCTGTGGGCTGGATCCAGCGCACATCCCATACTGGCTGGAGCCAGCACCACAGTCAGCATGTGGGTCAGCTCGTGAGGGGCAGCACTGGGGGCCAGATGATAGGGTTCTGTCTCGTGGGCTGTATTTTTGACACCCCTGAACTAAACCTACTCTAATTGTGCTGGAGCCTGGATCGAGGTAGCATGCGCCTTCCCCTGAAGCCAGGCAAGTCAGACACAGGCTGGGCTGACTCGGTTGTTTTCCTTTCGGTCTCTCCTTAGGCAGCTAAACTTGCCTCTGTCCTGAAGAAGATGCTAGAAATTGCAAGGTGAGTGTGAATTTTTGGGCCCTCTCAAGAGCAGGGTGTACGGGTGCCTCTCCTGATAGTTGACCATGTCTAGAAAACAGGCAAGTCAGCCCTGGAAGATGGGACTTCTCTGGGCACTTTTGGATTGCAAGTATCCGTCTTTGGAACCACGCCAGTATCACCAAGTAGCGTGGGGGAGTGGGAGAGGTGACAGCTGGGTGGTGGGGCAGAGTTGTGTGTGTGTCTGGGGGGATTCAAAGATGAATCTCTGGTTGTGGAGAAGGTAGGAGGTGCCTCTGTCCAGTCCTGAGGGCTTGCGGGAACTGCACCAGTCACGTGTCATGACGGCTGCGTGGCATGTGATGGTCTGTTGCCTAGGGCTCCCCCTAAGCCATTCCTGATGCTTTCCCTCTCACCTGCAGGGCAAGCCATACGTGCCCCCCATCGGAGGAGGGCTGGGTGCTGTTTCTGACTGGGGCAGTAGATCACAACATGAACAAAATCAAGGACTTCACACAGGGTGAACTCTGATACCTGTGTCCCCACATGCTGTGGTCAGGGTCTCAGGTGGATCTGGCCATTCCCTGCAGCAAAGGGAGTGAGATATGAGAGTGGCGCTTGGAGTGAGGAGCTTTTCCAACTGCGAAGAACTTTGCAAAAGCAAAGGTGGCTCGCTGACGTTCTCTAGCAGCTGCCAAAGCAAAGCTTAGACACGGGACAACGTGGAGTTGTATATGGATGCTGTGAATGGGTCTTGTCCCTGCTTGATGTTCGGGCTAGCCGTGAAGGCAGAAAGAGCAATAAAATATAACTGGGTTCATGCAGTTGCCTCTTGCGTGGAGACGGCTTGGTATGCGGAGGGGAAGGGCCCTGGCATCTTTTGTGGGTTTGTCCTGCCAGCTTTGGCTGGGCCAGCTTGTTCCCAGATGTGAGCAGCAGTGCCACCCACTTCCCTGAGCATACAGTGGAAAATGCTGTTTGCTGGGTCAGCAGCTCCCTGGCCCCATGGGAGCTGAGTGCAGCTCTAAGGGATGCAGCACATTCCCCTTCACATTTCAGGGCAGTGCCTTTGTCCTTAGTAGTTGAGGTGTCCTGGGGATGGGCCTAGAGGTATGGGCTTGCGAATGGGGCGTCATACAGGCCATTGCAGTCACACAGCAGTTCAGTCACTCAGCTCAAATGTGGCTTTATTGGAAAGTGTGAGTGGTAGGGGCTCTTGCCGGCTTGCATTAAGCTGTGGGTTGGGCAGCCACAATGTTGACACTTCTGTAGCCTTTGATGTCCTGGATCTGGGTGCAGCTGAGGTGCACAGTTAGCCTCTTGGTCCCTGCCTGTGTGGGAGTAAAGGGGATGTGCATGTGCAGGCTGCTGCTGGGCTGCACAGTGTCGCACCTGAAAGGCAAGAGGGGAGTTATTCGGATGGTGCAGCTGTTCTGCGAGGCTTGGCATGTCCTGGCAGAGAATTAGGGGGGCTGCTCCAAGGAGGGGGGCGGGACTGTCCTTACTGCTGCACATGGTGGAGAAGTGTCCCTGTGAGCAGGGCTTGGCTCAGCTCCTGCTATCCTGGCAGCTGGAGAGGCAGCTGATGGTGCCGCAGCAGCTTGCACAGCTTCGCTCAGCTGCCTGGAGCCACCTTCTCATGCTGACATGTCTGTCTAGTCCCTGTCCTTGGCCCCTTGCTTCTACCCTTGGACTCCTGCCTCCTCTCACTGGCTGGGGCCTGTGGCTGTGGCTGTTCCACAAACACCACAGCTGGGGTTGTCCTGCAGCTTCTCATTCTCATATTCTCTTTGGTCCAATGGGAGTGGAACCGTGGCATCATCTCTGGCTAGCGGAACCGGAGGCGATGGGGCCCACCCCGGTGGTGCCAGTGATGCCAGCCCCAAGGCTCATTCACTTTTGGGTGCTATGAATGACAGTAGGTGCCACCTCTGCAGCATGGTGGCCTTTACCCTGGTTCGGGCCTATTCCAAAGCTTTGAAAGCGGGCTACTGTGCTTGGCAGGGGCAGGGTGCCCTTACCTGTATGTCCTTTCTCTGTAGATGAGTCCTCTCCCTGTCACTGATAGCACACACTGCTCCAGGGGCTCAGGCAGGGGGTTCTGGAGGCTGATCTCTGCTGTGGTTGGCTGGTACTGCATCACGCTCGGGGGGAGCTGCGGAGTGGAGACAATGAGCTGGGACAGAGAAGTTGCACAAGACGCTTCCATGGGCTCTGGCGCCTGAGATTGCTGCCCCCCTGGACTGGCAAGTCCTCCGTTCGGGCTCCTTTTGCAGCCCCTGCACTTCCCACTGCTCATTGTCTTTCACACTCTTGCAGGCAGGTGAGCAGGGCATGGATGGGGTAGCTGTGCGCAGGTCAGCCCTGTCTGCTCCCTCCCCCGGGCCCATCTTAGGGTAGTGCTGGCGGGAAGAGAGCATGCTCCCAGCGCTGGCGCCTGCTGCAGTAGGCAAGCAATGGCTGCATTAGTTCAAACCTTGATGGCAAGCTGGGGCTTGCAGATGCTGATTTCTTCCTGTGCAAAGTGCACACTCAGGGTGTCCACGTCCTTTAGCAGAGCGCTCAGCATCAGGTGGCCGTCTCCCAGCGCACTCTTGTACTGCAAGTAGGGCACCTGGGCAGCTAGGGTCTTCTCTGGAACAGAGTCACAAAATGCAGGCACGAGTCAGTGATGAGGTCTGTCTGGCCTCAGCCTGGAGTCTGCTGGAAGTTACCAGTCCAGCATGTGCTGGTGCTAAATGTGCTTTTTATCCTTGCCATAGGGCAGGGGCTGGAGCTGTGCTGCTCGCACACATATGGAACCATCCTTACCTTCATTATCTCTAAGAGTGAACTGAAGCTCTTCCTTCCAGAGCTGTGCAATGGGGGTGCCATCGTACTGAAAAGTTTGGCCCCCCAGCACCAGGTAGACGGCTCTCTCCCCACCGCTCCGGTTAGCCACTGTCACGGCTAGCTGGATGTCCTGTCCCAGCAGCACGGAGCTCTTGGACTGGATGCAGACGAAGAGCAGAAGAGCCAGGTCTTCGGCAGGAAGAAGGGTGCTAGGATCTGTCTCTCTGCTCCTGGCTCCCTCCAGTTTGCTTGTCTTCTTGTGGACTCTCTCAAGCACCTCTCTTGCCTGAGGAGACCCTGCCACATTACAAAAACACCATTTTCTGCTCAGTGGGGTCACTGGGCAAGTGTAGTACATGTCTCCCAGACCAGTGGACACCACTGTCTCTGTCTCCTTGCAACAGGAGGCTACTGAATCCTCGAGGGCAGGTGGGCAGCCCATCAAGACCCTGTTGCAGGTCCCTTAGGCAGGAGATGGCTGCCAAGGTCCCCCAACCCCAGCCCTACCTTCGGGAAACTTGTAGAGGTGCGTGAGGTCCTGGCAGCGATCGCAGCTCATCGCCTTGGTGCTGATGCTGTTGCCCAAGTAGCGGCCGCCGCTGGCTGCCCGCTGGAACCTGCGATCGGGCCGCTGCACCCAGACATGGTGCTCTGCATTCAGGGCCGCAAAGAGGGGCGCAATGTCGGGGTCTAGCTCCAGGATGCCGTCCCTAATGGCACGCACCGGGGCTGGCCCACAGCTGGATGGGCCTGTGGGGAGGAGCGTGCAGGTTCGCTGTGGGCAGGGGAGGGGGCCGGCAGCTGCCCTTTTTTTCCACTGCCCCTGAGCCTCTTTGGGGTCTTACCTCCGCTCTTCTCCTGGGGGGTGGCGTCCAAAACCTGCCACCCGTCGTAGCCTGGGGACAGGTCTGGCCGCGCCATCCAGCACTCGTTCCAGGTATGGAAGCTCCTGCAGGAGATGAGGGCACCCGCTTGCACTGGGGGGCTGCACTGAGGCTCAGGGTCCCCCCCGGCCACGCCATTGCCCCTTCCTGCTGCATCACCCCAGGGGTTGGGGAGTGGGGGGCAGGCTGGATTCACCCCTGGGCCTAGGTCTGGGGCACTGGCGCCTTGGGGCAGGGCTCTGGGCTGACCCAGCGCTGCTGCCCCTGCACCCTCGAGCGTGAGCTGGGCTTCCTCACCAGATGCTGGCCTTGCCATTGTACGCAACCTTGTCCCCATTCTCGCTGTAGTACTCGTCCACGCTTAGCTGGCCACCCGTGTCGTGGGCCCACGTGAAGCTGGTGACGACACGGGTGGGAATTCCCAGGCACCGCAGCACTGTGCAGAGAGAAGAGGAAGAGCCGTGAGGGGCAAGTCACCTGCCCTCCCCTCTGGCCGAGGAGCGGGTTCCTCTGGGCGGGCACCCTGTCGGCAAGCAGCATCGTTCCTTCGGAAAAGGCGGGGGAGGATCTGTGCCCCCCCTCCCTGCCACAGCCGGGACTCTGGGCATCACGGGCCGAGCCCGGGTGGATACAGACCAGGGGTGCGTGGCTGCGGACCCGGTTGCTGAGGCGCTGCATGGCCGTTCGCAGGAGGCTGAGAGAAGGGCCTGAGCTGGTTTAGGAGCCGGGGATAGCGCAGAGGTGCTGCTGGGGCCTGCTCTAGCCGCAAGCCAGTGGCTCTCGGACTGACAGCAGCTGCGGTACCTGAGCACGCGACGGCCGCAAACACCCAGCACTGCCCGTACTGCACGGGCTGGCACTGTTCTGCTGCCCACTGCCGGAGGATGGGGGCGCTGCCCAGCCACTGGGTGGGGGGTGTCCCGTCACGGCGTTCAGCAGTCCAGCCTCTGGTCAGGACCCTTCTGAGCTCGTTGCAGTTCAGCTTCCCGGGAAAAGGAGATGGGAGAGTTGAGCAGTGACCACCGCTTGGCGCCCGGCGCGGTGGCTTGCCCGGCTGCTGCTGCTACTGTCCTCTTTGCGCAGCGCTGGGGTGGGAGCTGTGAAGGGGAGCTGGCAGCTCCTGGCAGGCTGTGGTGCCGGCGCTTGTGGCGTGGGATGCTGCCTGCCCCAGCAGCACGGGTGGTGTGGGGGCCCCGGGGCAAAGGAGGGCCAGGGGCAGGGCAGGAAATGGGGTGGGTGGGCGGACGTGCTTCTTGGCTTGTGCTATGGCAGCAAATTGGGCACGCACAGATTCTGGGCCTTCCCCCATCTCTGGGTCTCGCCCACGAGGGAAGCGTGACCCACCCCACCCCACCCCGCTCTCCTTACCATGGCCCCAACCAGGCGACAGACATGCACGGGGTCACCGCGCTTGGCGCGGTCCGTGTCCTGCTGCCAACGTGCGCCCACGTCCAGCAGCTTGAAGCAGATGTCAACAATGTCCTCCTCAAACTGAAACAAGAGCAGGACCCCTCGTGGGGAGGCACGTGGACCCACTGCCAGGCTGCTTGGCCCGGCCCCCCCACTGATGGGTCAGAGCCCGTACTCCAAGAACGGCATGTAGGGGTCTTTGTCTTTCCTACAGGCTGCACAGAGCTGCCAGGGGCTGGGGGCAGAGATCTCCCCGTCCCATGTGCTATGTGGGAGACCCCCGTCCTCTGTCTGGGGGCCGAGCCCAGAGTCTGGCTCACCTGACTGAAGTCCCAGGGCTGCACCTGGATCGTGCTCTCCGTGCCCCAGTAGATGCTGCCGTCCTGGTTCAGGACACACTCCTGCCGCTGCGCCTCGTTGGTCAGGAAGACGCTGTCATCTAGGACAAAAAATGTGGGAGGAGGTGCTCACCACCCCCAAGTGAGGAGGAGCGAAGGTCTAGCAGCCGGCAATGGGAGTGGGTCAGAGCAGTGCCACCAGTGCTGGCAGGGCAGGAGATGGTTGCTTGCAGGTCTTGTCCCTGCTTGCAGGACCTGCCTGTCCTGGCTTTAGCACCAGCTGGCACCTGTCCCTGCCACTTGGGTTTGTGTCTGGAGGAAGGGCCTCTGGCATCTCCCTTATACCCCAGGCAGCTGACTGATAAGGCTGAGCTAAAGGAAACGCTATGGCTCTGCCAAACTCTTGGCAGGGGCGCTCAGAGCTGCTGTTGTGACATGGCTGGCCCAGCGTGGCCCTCTGGCTGCCCACCTACCTCGGCACCAGGGGTTGAAGAGCAGCATGAAGGTCCCCAGCGGGTGCTCGGTGGCTCGCCGCGTGCCGCGGATGCGCAGCAGCAGGGTGTAGTGGCCGACAGCGGCGCTGGCTGGGCTGGTCACGGAGAGGCTCCAGGAGAGCGAGTCGCGCTCCATGATGGCCGCGCTCCACCCGCTGCGGTCTCCCAGGCTGGAGACGGGAAACTGCACGAGGGTGCCATCCGCTTTGCACGGCCGGGGCCCTGCAGCCGGAGACACAGCGGGTCAGGTGCAGGCCAGGCCAGGCCCGTCTGTTCCCAGCACTGATCAGGACCCTGACGGTGCAGGGGGCGCAGAGTTGGGCCCTGGCCCCCCAGTGGTGCCTCCCACTGCTGTCACCCATGGCCCGGCCCAGCTGCCATTGCCCTCCTTGTGCACGCGTCTGGCCGCAGCGGCTCCTGTGCTCCCTGGGGCCCTGCCCTCCCCTTCCCCCCCACGGGGTTGCTAATGCTGGGTGCTGTCGCCCACATTGATTGATTTTGAGACAAGGGCATGGCCGGGCTGGACCAGGCCCAAGGTCCAGGGGCTGTGCCACCTCCTGGCTCTGACAGTGGTGAGGAACGTAGGCAGATAAGGGGTGATCTGCCCCACAAGGGTTGGGGCTGCTGCCTGCAGCTGGGCGGATTGGCTGCAAAAGCCCCCGGCGGCACAGGCCCTGGGGTCTCTGCGCCAGTTCCCAGGTGCCTGAGGCAAGCGTCTGGGCAAGGCAGCCAGTCTTGATTGAAAGGTGGTAAGTGCTGAGCATTCAACCGTCCTGGCCCATGGTGTCTGCTGGGTGTTACCTGTCTGCACGACCAGGGAGACCCTCTTCAGCTGCTGCAGGTAGTTGTGAACCTCTGCTGCAAAGTGCAGAGCGATGGAAAACGGCTGCCCCCGGCGCACCACCAGCTGCTCGGTGCTGATCGCTGCGGTGCAGTGGGCACCATTGTTCGCTGGCACCTGCAGGTCACACTTGGCGATGTGCAGGGCTGCAAAGCAAGAGGAGGTGCAGGGAAGTCAGGGCAGCAGGTGCTGGGAGCTGCCTCCTTTGGGGGTTCCCTGCAGCTCCTGCCCTCTGAGTCTCTGACGCTACTGATGTCTCCGACCTCCCCAATGCCAGGGCAGGACAGTCCAGTGACCAGGGACTGCCTGAGCCACGCTGCCCAGCGCCATGCCATTGAGGTAGGCGTGGGGAGAAGGCAGCAGCCCCTCTCTCTGGCTGCAGTCCTGGAGCAAGCCCGTCTTGCCCTGTTCCTGAGGCTGTTGCAAGCCCCCTTGAGCTGTGCGCTCCTGGGTGTGGTTTGAGGACCCAAAGAGTTGCTGTTGCGTCCACCTCTCAGCTTCTGTGCCTCTTGCACCTGTTCGTGCTTGCTGGCGATGCTTCGACCCGCAGCAGCTCTGGGGGCTTTTGTCCCCCTGCATTTGCTGGCCCCTAAGGACACTCGTGTCCTGGCCTGTGCCCTCGCAGGGCTGGCCCTGCCCTCCCCGCTCATGGCAGAGCTGAGTGTGTCCCAGAAGCCTCGCAAGCGATTGGTCCTCCACTGCCGAGGCCTTGCCTTGCTCACCTTGGCCCATGTTTGATCCCCTGACTCTGCCTGCGGGAGCGCCCGAGCTGCCTCCCTGGATGTCGCCCCGTCTCCCTGTTCTTGCTGGGAATGACAGGGCTTGTCTGCAGACCTGGTTATGCTGTCTGTTTGCAGTGAGTCTTTTGGGGTGGGGCAGGACTTGTCTCCTCTCATGGCCCCTTATCCTGCCAGCTGGCTGTGCAGAAGCCAGAGGGATTCCTTTATCTATCAGCCCATGCGTGTGTGTCTGTGGGGTGGAGGGGGTGCAGGGGCAGCCTGTTTGGAGGAGCTGCGCAGCAGGGGAGGGAGAACATGGGAGTTTGCCTGAGGCTCTATTTACACCACTCGAGCATTTTACAGCAGTTGGAAAACTGACCAAGGGGCTTCTCAGGATATTAGTCCTTGCAGTCAGGAGGGAGGGGAGCAAGGTTAACAAGGAGCTGCCAGCCAGCATCTCCAGACACTCTGCCCTGCATCTCTCGCACGCAGCTCTGGGCTTTGTCAGAAGTGCACATATGCAGCAAGGGTATTGGGTGCTTGCTACAGACAGGCAGAGCTTGACACCTGTCCTGCTTTCTTGGCAGCGAAGGGGGCAAGGCACAGTGCAAGGCTTGCTATGGAAGTGGGGGAGCACAGCCTGAGTGGGGAGGAAGCTGCATGGAGGACGCTGGCAATGCCCCAGCTGTGGCTGTCACCACGTTTTAAGTTGGCCCAGGGGTGTTTGCAGCAGAGAGGGCAGCAGGTGTGGATGGAGCGGTGCGTATTGCCAGGGCCCTGCCACAGGGCGCAAGAGCTCCCTTACACTGGTGAGGACACCCAGCATCTCCCACCTGCACCCCTGCCAGCGCTTCATCTCCATAGCTGGGGATGGGACCTCCGTTAAGTGACTGTGGAGACATTCCTCTGCCTGGGGGAGCTCCGGTCAGGTCCTCAGACAGAGCATGTAACCCCTGCCCTCCCTGGGGCAGGAGCAGATGCTGGATCCAGGGCTGCTTCTGACATCCGTTCCTTCTTGATACCACCTTGCCTCCCGCCCCCGTTTGCTCCGTGCCCTTCGTACCAGCCAAGTCTGAGCAGAGCAGACGTCCACCCCAAGAGCACTCAAGGGGGCCATGGGGAACGAGTTACCAGCTAGGGCTGAGCTGTGCCAGGCCTGCCTGCCTGCCTGGCATAGCCCTGAATGCGGAGGAAGCCAGCAGGGAGTCTATTCAGGTAACATCCACAGAGAATTAACAGGGTTGCAGTTTTATTGTTAACCTGAGAAGACAGCAGCTCGCCCTGGGGTGCCGACCCACTGGCAGGTGGGTGGGACAGGACCTGGGCTGTGCCTGGTGCCGAGGGGGTTCTCTCTGTTCAGGACTATTGCCCCTTGTGCTCCAGTAGCTGCTGTGCACAGCAGTTTCTCTCTGCATGCAGAAACTGAGCTCTGTCCTTGTGAACTTCTTCCCAGGGTGTGCAGAAGACTGTGATCACACAGCGTTTAAAATCTTATATTTGGTGCTACCATGAGAGTCGTATGACCTTTGATGTCCTTGAACTTGTTTCTCTTCAAGTTGACTTGTAGCTGTCTTTGGCCCGTCTTGAAGGGGATGATTTAGCAAGTGATGTTGGACCTTTCCTGGGCCCTGAGGACTCCCATGCTAAACGAGGGACATGACAGGGAGTTCCATGCGCGGCACTCAACTCCCTCTCCCCAGCCCTGCTCTTGCCTCCTGACTCGCTGGCACCTCTCCCCTGCTCGTGGGGTTTTCCCAGACTGGTCTTGCTGCCAGGTTGGGCTGCCGCTAACTCCTCTCTTTGGAGACTGACTTCCCACTGGCAGTAAGGATTTGTCTGTGCTGTGGGAGGGCAGGTCCTATGGCCCAGCTCAGCATGGCCGAGCAGGACGCGCCCATGTACTTACTCAGGTTTGAACTGCTGCTTGAGCAGGCTGCTGCCCTCCATGGTCAGGACGCAGACCCTGGCTGGCTCGTGTGGAGGGATGGTGATCTTGACCTTGAGGGCAAATGGGCGGTTCACCACTACAGGTGACAAGACCTGAGCAGAGAAATCAGAATGAGAGGAGCAGAAAAGCAGCAGCCGGTCTGACAATGGTGGGAGCGGATGCTACAGAGGGAGAGTGATGTCCAATGCAGCCCCTGCCTTGTCAGACCCTTCCTGGCACCCCCCATTGCTGGTTTATTTTGTGTATTAACCCCCGCTGAGCCAACACAGCAGAGAAGCAGGTGTCTGTACTGTGCTCAAACCTGCTGGAACAGCTGATATCCTTACAGCAGGCTGGGTGCTCCCATGGGGCCTGTTCAGGCTGGATGGGGCACTGGCAGGAGGCATTTGGGGCTTTGTAGAAGTGTCATCTAGGACTGGGTGTCAGGGACTGCACACCTGATCACAGCTCTGCCACTAGTCCCTCATCCCTGGCTTTCAATGGCTCCCAGCTCTTCCAGTTGGAAGGTGGGGCCCGTGGAGGGAACAAATAGGTACAACACTCTGGAGGCTGTAAGTGCCAGCAGCGATGGGTGGGAGGCAGGGAGGCCATGCCTGTCGCATTGGACAGCATGTGAGCTCTTTCCCTGCCCAGTGGCAGAAGGAGGTGACTGGGGCTGCGGTTATGTAAGGGCAGCTGTGTCCCGTGTAGTGCCTCTGCCTTCAAGGCCTCTGGGCACAAGGAGCTCCCTTTGTGAGGGGCATTCTTCCCCCTCACTCTGCCCTCCATTGCACTGGGTTTCAGTCCCCGAGGGAAGGAGCTAGCTACATGTGCTTGCCATACATTGATGAGGATAGCGGGGTAAGCCAGGGTGATGATCCTTTCCACCAGCAGCTTCTCCCAGGTGGAGTTCTCCTCCCCAGTAATGCTCACTCGCACCAGCCTGTCTTGGGCATAGGAGATGGTCCATGGGATGACCTTCTCTGCAAATGCAACAGACCTTCAGAGAATGGCGAGCTGCAAACACCGGCTTCATGACTGCCACCCCCACAGGGTCCCCTCCACCCCACAGGCCCCCACAGGCCCTGCCCCCAGAGCCGAGCCAGGATGGAAATACCTTCTTTGGGACGGAAAGGGATGTACAGGGTGTTCTGCCAGGACGGAGGCAAGGAAGCGCCATCATGCAGCACAGACCTGGTGCTGATGCTCAGCTGCAAGTCCTTGTGCTTGAAAGCCAAATTCCCAGCCAGCAGGACCAGGCTGAGGTCCTGGCCAACCTTGGGGGACTTGGCCAGTTTCAACCTCAGGCGGTGTGCGCCTTGCTCAGAGCCTCCTGGCCATGGTGCTCAGCTGGGCTGGATACGTCCAGGGAGGCCCTCAGCCCTGGCAGAAACCTGCTAGCCTGGGGCTCTGCTGTGCTAGGCCCTTGCGCCTTTCTGTGCTGAGCCCTAGCAAAAGCCTTTGCGAGCACCTGCCTTTCCTCCTGGGAGCCTGTTGTGAAAGAGAAACTGCCTTGGTGTTTTGCTGTCCATAAATCCAGCAGAGCTGGCGTGCGGTACTAACCAACCTCAGCACAGAGGCAGAAGAAGCCCAGTCTGGACAGGAAAACACTGGAGACCCCACAGGCCTTCTCCCTTTTGGAGATGCCCTGCCCTCCATCATCTGATGCCTTCCCAGCCCAGACGCTCGGCATGCAGGCTGGTTGTTTTGTACCACTCCTGGACGCCCCCCCGGTGCCGTGGCTGATGGAGATGCAGTGGGGCTGTGTGCCTCTGTACCTTCCCTGTACTTGTAGCTGTCAGTGATGTCCTTGCGCTCATCTCTCCCAATGCTCTTGGTGCTGATGTGCTTCCCAACACAGCAAGAATCGCAGAGAAGTTTCTCTTTCCTTGCACCATAGGTCAGCCAGACAATGCGGTCAGCATTCACCATTGAGAACGCTAAGGGAGCATCATAAGGAAGGTGCAAGTCTCCTTCTTTGATCATAGAATCATGAAATCACTGAGTGGGAAGGGACCTAGACAGATCATCGAGTCCAACCCCCTGCCATGGGCAGGAAGGAGCACTGGGGGTGGCAGGGGTCATAAGACCCCAGCCAGGTGCCTATCCAGTCTCCTTTTGAAGATCCCCAGGGACAGTGAGAGCACCACCTCTCTGGGAAGCCTGTTCCAGGCTCTGGCCACCAGAAGTGCCAAGGGCTCCTGCAGTCCCAAAGAAGCTGATTACTTGTGCTAAGTGATCCTTCCTGGAATCTGTAATAGTGACATTAGGCTTCAGACTCAGCCTCCTCCTAAGATGAACGGGGTAGGTCAGGTCTCATTCAGCTCTTGTGTCAAGCTGAGTGCAGACAAAGGGGCAGGCATCTTCCCACCCCCTGTCATGGCCCATCAGTAGAAATGCCCCCAGCACCCCTGCCCCAGCCCTGCTCAGAACACAGGCTGGGCACTAGCATGAAGCACACTTCTCACTAATTCGCTGCAAAGGACTCAGGTTATGAAGGTTTCGGTCTTACCTTGAACCTCGAAAGGTAGTGAGCTAGAGCAGACAAGGTTTTTTGGGTAGAGGTGAACTAGAGCAGCATTTAGCCAGTCATGTTTTACATTAACTGCTGTAGTAAGAAGCCCCTTTATTAAGTGCAGTAGGTCAGCCCCAATCTCTCCTGTTGTGCTATTGTAAGCCCTTTCTGAAACTAGCAGCAGGGGCTTTGCTGCTGTCTGCCCTGGGTAGAAGCCAGGCTAGCAAAGAGAAGGCACATGAATCTGGCCAGATCATGCGGATAGAGCCAGGAATGGTTTCTCCTTACTCAGAAAGATCCAGGTATCCACTCCTCTAGGCTCTCCTGTGCAGTCCTGTGGAGCTCCCTTGCCCCTGTGCACACCCCACATGGGTGTTCGGGCTCCCACTGAAACTCCCAGGCTCACCTGTGGCCATGATCTCTCTCGTCCTCGCTCAGCAGCACGTTGGTGCATGCCGCTCTGCACTCCAGGGGCTCTGACAGGGCACCTGTGCCTATCCCCCTTTCTGCATGCCAGTTGCGTTGCTCACTGCCACAGAGGGCTGGCACCATTCCTCTTTTCAGCCCAGCGCCCTGGGGCGAGGGAGCTCTCCCGGGCAGGGGAGGTCCCTTTCTGCCAAGTTTCAGGGCTTCAATACAGCCAGGGTTCTCCTCTGCCAGCCTGGTTCACAAGCAGTATTTAGCACCTCGTGCAGCTGTGAAGAGGAAAATGACCTGTAGGGAGTGTTTAGCTCATCTTGTGAAGTGCTGCCAGCAGCTTTATACAGGAAAATAGATCCAGATGCTGCTGTGCAGAGAAGGCAAAGACCTGCCACAGGTCTGTTTGCAATCCACATGCCTGATTGCTTTTCATCTGCTGGGGAAATGAGAATGGGCTCCATGCTAGTCTCCAAGGCTGGCCAGTGGCCACCGCTGCCAACATGAAAACTGTGACTCACATCAAAAGGGAGCATGGCAGTAAGGCCACATTGGAAAGAAACAGGTAAAGCTGGGGCCACAGGAAGAAGACTTTGTGCTGGGTGTCCCCAAAACAACTTATGCGCATCAAGGGCAGGCCCAGAAAATAGACTAGCAATGTGTTTTGCCCCACCTGTGCCTGCGTCTCCTCTTCCTGCTACAGGAAACGGGGTTGTGCCCACGGCGTAGGTGCTGCTAGCAGGTGCCAGAGACTGGTGAAAGCGGGAGAGGTCAGGATCTTGTTCGGTCACATCATGTTTTCCAGGAAGATGTCTCCCCTACCTCTCCCTGAATCCCCACTGCAGCCTCTCCTGGTCGTTCCCCTCTTTGAAAGCACATACAGGAAGACCCCCCCTCTCCTTCCAGCTCTGGCTTCTGGCAGCCCTTGCCTTCATCTGTCCTGCCTCAGGAAGGGCAAACTTCTTCTCCTGCCCCGGGACCTTCACTGCTCTACTCCTGCTTGCTCCTCACTCCCTCCTCCTCCTTCCCTTTACTTCTCTTGCAGGCCGGCTTTGTCTCCCTCACCTCTCCTGACTCTGGGCCTTTTCTCTGTGCTGCCCATGTGCTGGCGACAGCTGGCAGTTCCCTTCTTGTCTTGAGGCCCTCTGTGTTCTTGGTGTGTGTTGGCTATAACAAGTCAATGCCCTAGACTGAGCTCTGTGCTACGTGCCGCCATTTGTTCTGTTCGACTGGAAGCCCTCTGGGGCGAGGTCTGAACATATTAGGTAGTGTGCCGAGCCTTGTGCCCTCTGGCCACATACTAAGTGCTTACTAGGATTAGAAAACACCCATTATCTCCCTGCACATCAGAGACCTGGAAATATCTTGGCAGCAGTGCCTCTGAGCAAGTGCACAGCTACAGAGATGGGACGCAGTCATGGGGAATGAGGCTCTTTGCTGCCCCACCCTTCATACTGCAGCCCTGTAACAAACACCTAACTTCCCTGTGAGTAGGGGATGGTGGACTTGCCAAGAATGACGTATTGCGAACCTTTAATCTGCAAAAGATCCTTCAGGGGATGAAAGAAAGGATCTGAAGAAAGCCTGCACATGGTGATGCACAGTGAACAGGTTAGCGCCAAACATGTCTTGTGCAGAAGGCTTGGAAGAAGCAATCTCCCTACCCCCTCTATGAGAGATTGCTACAGCATGACTGCATGTTCCCATGAGCAAAAGGAGGATGGGAGGCCTGGCAAGAGCCTGGGGTGGGGAGAGTGGAGGAGAAGGATGCCGTGGAAGGAAAGACTGGTCCTTGGGATGGAGGATTGCCTGGGATCTGGTTGTAATTTGGACGGGTGGACTTTCCATGCCTCAGCTGGAGAGCAGGGCCACCTCAGCAGCCCAGGCTTCAGACGGTTGCATCTTCCCACTGGAGCAGGGGAAGCCGAGCTGTGAAATCAAAGGAGTGCAGTGGATGTGTCTGAAGCCAGGCAAGGCAGGTGCCTGTTAGACACACTGGGGAAGGAATGGCCATCTTATTCTTTACTAGTAGAAGCCTTGGCTATGTCTGCTGCAGCCAGGCTGCGGGCAGCCTCGCCAAGCGGTAGGGGTGGATAGCTGTTTTATGTAACGGCAAAAACTTCCTGGCATGAAGACAGAATCAGGAAACTGCGATTTTAAATAAACCCAAATGTCATTCAATTTCTGACAGTCCTGAGAGCTGGCAGCTCTGTGCATTGCCTCCAGCAAACAGCTGCAGCAAAAGCTGGGCAGTTGCCCCGTCACCCTGCCCTAGTTACGCCACTGGACGTGGGTAGCGCAGAGGCAGGAGCAGTGAGAGCGGAGCTTTACCTTAGGACAGTTTGTAAAGTGCATTTTCTTTGAAAACATGGAACCAGCTCTGGTAGGAATGGTCTCAAGGTCCCCTACAGAAGCAAGGCCAAGGCCTGGGAGCAGCTGCAGGCTGACTGTTCTGGGAACTTGTTACTGCAGCGGTCCAAAGAGATCCTGTGTACCTGAAGGAGCTAGCGCCTTGCATCGGGGACCTTGCTCCTTTTGGCAAGAGCCCCCAGAACAGCTGCCCTAGAGCCAGAGATTGCCTGGTCCTGGGGTCCATCAGCACCTGCACCCCTGAGTCTGCCCTCAGAATTATGTTCTGCTCGTCGGTGTGGTTGAAAGGCGGGCCCTGGGCATTGTGCAACATGAGCAAACCCCACTCAACCCATTGAGATAGGGCTTTGCGCTCCTTCTTTTTCAGCCTCTTCTCCATTTTCTGTGGCATAAACCCTGCCTTCTGCCTTTGAAATCTCCAGTAACCAGGTCAGGCGGCTACCTCCAGCCCCAGTCCCCTGCCTGTGCCCTGCCATGCTGCTTTCCCCGGGGGAGTAGGGTGACTCCTCCTTAGAGAGCCCCGTTGCAGTCTTGGCTCAAGTCCCAGCTCTATCTGACCCGAGCTCCTTACAGAGCAGGCTGCGCCACTCCCCTCCTAGCCAAGTCCTGTTTTGCTCAGAGGCTGAAGTAGGGGCAGAGGAGCAGTGCTGTTACTTCATGCTCTGTCATGGTTTGGTAATGAAAAGGTCCCTGCCCAAGCTGCTCCCAGGAGCACATGGCATCATTCAGACGTGAGTCGTTAGGGCTCCGGAGCTGGCTGACAATCCAGAGGTGAGAATGAAAAGCTCGATGAGACTTGAAAGAGCTCAGAAATAGATACTGGGTCATGTCTGCTTCCAGTTCCCTTAGGGGCGACAGGAACCCAGAGGAAGCTGGAAGAGCACGAGGCTTTCATGCGCTCTGGGCTTTTTGTAGTGTCTAGACAAGGCGAAGTAGATCTTGAGGATGTACCAAACACAGGGCCCTAGTGAGGGTCTAGTGCAATTGAACCATTGCCGTAGTTACTGATCCAGGCTCCTCCATCCCCCTGGATGAGCTGTAGCTTGGCCTGTTGGGCACCTCCCTGGTCCTTGCTCCGGTCCCCACCAATTCCAGCAAGGATTTCATAGGCATTCGGGCTGGAAGGGACCTTGACGATCATCAAGCCTGGCCCGCTGCCCCAGGGGCAGGAAGTCAGCTAGGGTCAAAGGACCCCAGCAAGATAAGCATCCAAGCGTTTCTTGAATGAGTCCAGAGTAGGTGCCTACACCACGTCTGGAGGGAGTGTATACCAGGTCTTGGGACTGGGGCAGGAAAGACGTTTTTTCTTATGTCCAGCCTAAAACGGTCTTGGAGGAGTTTATGACCATTGGTCCTTGTTTTTCCTTGGGTCACTCTGGTGAACAGATGTTCTCCCAGATCCTGGTGCCCCCCGATGTACTTATAAGCAGCCACCAGGTCCCCCTGAGCCCACGCTTTTCCAGGCTAAAGAGTCCCAGGGCTCTCAGCCTCTCTTCATAAGGCCTGTTCTCCTGCCCTCTGATCATGTGTGTGGCTCCTCTGCACCCTCTCAAGCTTCTCTACATCCTTCTTGAATTGTGGAGCCCAGAATTGGACACAGGACTCCAGCTGTGGCCTCACCGAGGCCAAGTACAGTGGGAGGATGACGTCCCGGGATTTGCTTGAGAAGCATCAATGGATGCAAGCCAGAGTTTTGTTTGCTTTACCAGCTGTGACATCATTGTTGGCTCATGTTCATCTTGTGGTCAGTCATGACCCCCAAGTCTCTTTCATCAGTGGTGCTAGCGAGCGTAGCACTGCCGAGCCTGTAAGTATGCTGTGGGGCTTTTTTCCCCGCAGAAGGATTGCACTTGCAGGGGCTAATTCTTTGAGGTCAGCCATAAGAGAGAAACTTCTCTCGTAAAGCCTCCAGCAGGAAAAATGCAGTCTAAGCTCTGACATAAGTTGCTTTACTTGTTCCTGAAGTCCAAGCTCTCCGGGAGCGCAGCACGCAGTATGGTCCCTGCTTGCTCCAGCCAGCAATGAATTTAGACTCCTTGTAGAAAACACCTGCCTTGAAACCAGGTGTGGCGATCCCCAGCATCCCGGGAATGCCATTTGTTCTGGTAATGGAAGGCCTGATCCCTTAGGAGCCCTCCTTGAGGAGAAACTGCCTTGAGGTGGGACAGCTGAGTCAGGCGGCCTGTTGAAGTTCTCAGCCCATCACCAAAATCTCTTGCTGAAGCAAAATGAGTTCATCTCCACCCAAATGTGTCTTTGTTTTGACAGCAGTCAGCCTCACCGACCCATTCTTTTGCCTTTCACCTGAAGGAAAAGAAATTCAGTGCACATAATGTCAAAAGGCATTGACTGTGGGATAAGTAGCGAGACTGAAAAGCGCAAAATTCACTGCATTCAGAAGCGATGATTTCAGCAATAACTTTAAATCTGCCCACTTGTGCACACCCAGTAGATAGACAGGCCTCAAATAATGTGAACAAGAGCCGTGAGGACAATGTATAGTCCTCCATGCAACCTTGATGTGAACTTCCTGGGTGTTGCGGTTTTTAATTTCACCTATGCTGTGGCATGAATGCAGGATTTGGAGACTGTTTCTGTGCAGGAAGGATGTGTTGCTCTGGTTTGTAGCTTTCCAGGCTCTCATGCTCTGTCATGGTTTGGTAATGAAAAGGTCCCTGCCCAAGCTGCTCCCAGGAGCACATGGCATCATTCAGACGTGAGTCGTTAGGGCTCCGGAGCCGGCTGACAATCCAGAGGTGAGAATGAAAAGCTCGATGAGACTTGAAAGAGCTCAGAAATAGATATTGGGTCATGTCTGCTTCCAGTTCCCTTAGGGGCATGTGGGTCTCAAAAGCAGGGCTATCAAACTCACTAGGTCCTGCAGGCCAGAGGAGTGACATGGGGCCAGCTCAGGCTTATAGCCTGGCCCCATGTGCCTCATGCAGTGTGTACCCCAACCCACCCATATGCACTGCGTTGCTGTGTGTCCTCCATATTGCCCCCATGTGCCTCATGTAACGTGTCCCAGACCGGCCCTGTGCAATGCCTGCATCAGGCACCCTTGTGTGCTACATGCAGTGTGCACCCTGGACTGGACCCAGGCACCTCATACCCTGGCTGCCCACATCACCGCACACACCAGCCCTGGCTCTTCATGCCTTTGTGCAGCATATGCTGGACTGGCCCCACAAGTGCAGCATATGGAGCTGGGGCCGGCATGTGCTGCATGTGTCACGCAGACTGGTCCAGGGCCTGTTGTGTATGGGTCCAGCCTGAGGCCCACGGGCAGCTCCGCGGGAAGGCCGCATCTTGGACATCCCGGCTCTAAAGGATGAATGGTGCTTGTGGACTGGCAGAGCAGCCTAATAGTGAGGGGTCTTCCTGTTACCACGTACCTGGAAACCGCCTGCTCCAGGGAAGGACTCCCCACCCTGGATTTCCTTTCATTTGGACAAGTGGACCGGTGGGGGAGAAAGAAGAAAAGTCTCTGTACTCGGATCCTCCAGTGATCATATGCCTCTTGTTTCTATATCTTCCATGCCATTTTCATGCTTCTAGCACATGACTGGCAGGGCATGCGGCAGGGTGGCACTTTGGAGACTAACTGGTGCAGAGGGATTTCTGTAGCCAGGCACTGCCTGCATCAGATGCTTATCTATGAAAGCCCCTGCCGCCCTGGACCAGTCAGTCTCAAGGTGCCACCCTGCCCTGCCGTCCAACGGACTTCAGGCCAGCACCACTAATCCCTCTCTCGCATGTGCTTTCATCCTTTGGGCTTGTCTGAATTAAAAGGGGGCCCAGCAGTCACCGTGACAACTGATTCTAGTGGGATATGTGCTAGGGGAGCAATGGGCTTGGGTTTTTTTAATTACAGCTCAGCACACAGGTATCACGACTAGTTAAGTGAGCACGTGCATTCAGTTTGTAGTCAGACAACTTCTGTGCATCCTCCTAGTAACTGTCGGTACATGCAGATTAGATGGGCAGTATTATATACATGAGCACTTGCAATACATGCGCAAATTATATACATGAGCACATGCAATTAGGCAGCAAACCATCCGGACAATCACAGTCCAGTTGCACCACCTCCCACTGTGGCTGAGGGCTACACAGCTCGGCAGTGCCATCTCTTGGTGCAACCAGCCAGCTGCAGGAATGAAGCTAAACCATGGCTGGAAGATCACAAACCGTCTCTCTGAGCTTCTGGTGCTGGTCATCCCTCGCTGCAGCGACACGCCGACCGATGAGGTCGACCAGCGGGACCCACCCCTCCGGGGGTGGTTTTAACATCAGTTCCCTCCCTGCACCCCATCGGGGGTGTGGGGTGCTCGTTCACCACCGGCCACCATCCGCAGGCAACCCATAGAGACTGGCGGTCTACACCGTGACATTGTGAGGACATCAAATAGTCCCTCTGAGCTTCCAGTGCACCAGAGCGGAGACAGGCGTGGGCTTGATCACAGCAGGCCTTGGCACTTCAGCCCTGAACATTGCAGAGCCTAATGTCTAGGCGCCTTGCCAGGGAGCATAATTCATAGCCTCAGGTTAGGTGCCCAGCTTCTCCCACGTCCGAGTAATGTCTGTGCTGTTGTACTGGCATTTGGGACCCTGGCTGGGTCCTTGCTGCAATCATAAAATACTCCTGGATGGAGCCACCACTTCCTTGGCCTTGCCCTGGTTCCTTCAGCCCCCCCCTGCAGACTAGAGCACAGGTGGGGTGACTTCTTCCCTCCCCCACAATCTGGGGGCACTGGAGGGGGGGGTCACTTATTTGCATCTCTTCCACCCCAGACTCCCAATCCCAGTGCATTTTAATAAAGGTGTCTGCACACCCGCTTAGTATCTAGCAGTCTTGGAAACAAGGCCTAGCCTCACTAGTGGGGCTTATGCCTGGGAAACAGGAATCTAGGTGTGGGAATTGCAGAAAACCAGCCTGTTGACTGGGGAGCTTCCTAGGCCAGCCGGCAGGGAAGGCTGAGCTGAGGTTCGCCCCGCTCTTCTAAAGGTAGGAGCCTAGCTCTCTTAGGATTCACAGCCATAAACCTGTTGTGGGGGTGTGCCTCGTTACACCCAACAGCCCAGTTATTAGAGCATTCCCATGGGAGGGAGGAGACCCTGGCCCAGACCTCTCATCAGCCTGGCTTGCGACAGAGGCTGCCCAGCGTCCTAGACTCAAGTCTCTGAGATTTTTCTGCTGAAGCAGCTGCACTTGGTATTAGACTTGAAATAGTGGCTGAACAGTGCAGGTGACTGCCTGGTGCAAGGTGGTCAGGGAAGGTCCAATTTACCTGTGACAAGTCAGCCATCTCCTAATGAGAGCTGATAGAAAACACCTGGCTGCAATGAAGACTCAGACTGCAGCTGGGGAGGGACAAGAAGCAGGGAGCCAAGGGGAGGCTCAGTAAAGGGTGTTTGACTGGAATGAAATCCAGAGCATGATCGAAGTAACTCAGCACAGCGTTTGCAGAGAAGCTGGACTGGTGGCACCAGCACTGAGCAGGAAGCTGCCTTGGCCTGGCTCAGGGAAACGCTGCATCGGCTTCAGGGGAAGCTGCAGAACAGCCTTGCCAGAAGGTAGGTGCCTGTGGCCCTTCTCCCAGAACTGAGTGGGCCTTGATCCTCTGCAGGGCTGGGGAAAGGAAAGCGGCGGTACCTCCTTCTACACAATGGCCTGGTAGTTGGACCATGTGCTCAGGAAATAGGTAACACAGGTTCAGGTGCCTCTGTTACATGTAGTGAGAGGTGGGGTTGGTTTGGGTTGGGGGGGTTTTTTTGGCAGGGGGTGAAAAATCTGTATCTTCCATCTCCCAGGAGGGTGCCCGATTGCCAGGCCCTTCTGTTCTGGATTACAGCACTCCCCACCCCTCCTGTTCCGGCTATTCCACTGTGCAGCAAAATAGTCTGGACTCCCTGGCCCTGCGAGAGCATGAGAGAAACTGTCTCCCTGGAAAGATGCTTGAATCCTGGTTTGTGCTCCAGGGGCCTTTACATATTTTACGTCAAACAACTATCAGTCTAAGCCATTTTTGGCCCAGTAAATATTTGTATTGAATCGAAGTGGAACAGCTCGAAAAGGAGAGATTGCTTTTTGATTAAGGTGTTGTGGACTGTTGCAGGTAAGGCATGCTCTTTCTTTCCTTCCGCTACTGAATCCCTAGCTAGTGTCTCTCAGTTTACATGCTGATCCCACTGCTTCCCTCCCACCTGTACAGCAAGCCCCAAATGCTATCTGGGTCTCTGATACAGTTAACCTGGTACTGCAATGGCACAGGCACAGGCACAGGCACACTGACACTCCTCCTGTACATGCAGCCCAGCATCATGACATGAGGCTGGGGCTGGTTCGATGTGCTCATCCAAACAGAACCAGAGATCCCTGCTTGCTGGACAGCAGTGGAACATGACCGCTGCACAGGCTTCAAGCTGCTTTTTTGCTGCTGTTGGGTATTTTCCTGCACATATGCCAGCAGGTTTTTGATATGGATAGTGAGAGGTTTATTTATCATCACTATGGATTCATGATACTTCCCCTCTATCGGGCGCTGGTCAGACCGCAGCTGGAGTACTGCGTGCAATTCTGGGCACCGCACTTCACAAAGGATGCGGATAACCTGGAGAGGGTCCAGAGAAGGGCACTCGTATGGTTAAGGGCCTGCAGGCCAAGCCCTACGAGGAGAGACTAGAGAAACTGGACCTTTTCAGCCTCCGCAAGAGAAGGTTGAGAGGCGACCTGGTGGCTGCCTATAAGTTCATCAGGGGGGCACAGAAGGGAATTGGTGAGTATTTATTCACCAAGGCCCCCCCGGGGGTTACAAGAAATAATGGCCACAAGCTAGAAGAGAGCAGATTTAGATTGGATATTAGGAGGAACTTCTTCACAGTTCGAGTGGCCAAGGTCTGGAACGGGCTCCCAAGGGAGGTGGTGCTCTCCCCTACCCTGGGGGTCTTCAAGCAAAGGTTAGATGTGTATCTAGCTGGGGTAATGTAGGCCCAGCACTCTTTCCTGCTTATGCAGGGGGTGGGACTCGATGATCTATTGAGGTCCCTTCCGACCCTAGCATCTATGAATCTATGAGGCCCTTTTTCTCCCCCCCCTTTAAATAAGCTCAGAATGGAGGTAGCGAAAGCATTTGCTCAGCAGCATGGAGATTCTTTTCTGCTCAAGCTGTGTGCTAGCTTCTGCATGCAGGTACTAACTACTTGGGTGGGTCTGCTCTGGGCCAAACTGTTGGGGGAAGAGCTGCAGCTGGTGAGAGCGCGCCAGGTGACATCACTATGGATTCTCCAGCAAGGAGGACCTGATACATCAGATGTCAAAAACCATGGAGAGAAACTAAAATAGCAGTAAAGGACAAAGTTAGTTACAGCCTCTAAAACTGCCTCTGCTTTTTGCTTTGAGCATGACTTTCCCCATGCTCAGAACAGGCCTCTGTTGCTTGAGGGGGAAATCCTTTCAGTGGGAACTGTGGGAGCAACACCTACTTCAGTTAGGATGGCCATCCCAGAGGACAGTCCAGTTGTCCTCTATTGATACAAAATCCAGCACTTATGTCCTCTGTTTTTTTCTTCAAGAGAAAATAAAAAGGCACCAGGTTCCCTATCAGAGGACAGAGTAGCAGAAGACAGGAATGTCCTCTGTGGTAGCCACCCTAACTTCAGTGCTCTTCTGGAAAAAGGTTGGTAAACTTATGCTCTTGCTGCAGCTGGTAGGAACTAGCTGACTGGATCAGAGCTGGGGGACTGTCCAGCGCGGTGGCTTGGCTCGGACGGTGCTTCCACACAGGTGCCTCAGGCCAAAGTGCAGCTGGCATGCGGAGACTTGATGCCTGGTGGAGGAAGTTTATCACTGTAACAGGAGTGCCACTTTCGGAGCCTCTCCGGATGTGCGGCTCTGCCCCCCTGCAATGGGCCAACTGCCCGCTTACTCTTGCCTTGATCTTGCTTATAATTGATGAATGATTGGAATTAGTGGGAAGCTGCCCATTTTTGTGCACCCCGATGACAGGGGGCACCATCTGTGGCTCCTTTTCCTCCCCTGCACCACAGCCCAAGCCTTGCAGATAGATCACACCAGCACCATCTTGGGCCATGGTATTAGGTCCCAGCCCCTTTGTTTGCCTGCGGGGCTCCTCATTGCCCCTTCTCACTCTCGGGGTTCCTCGCTGCCCCCCAACACCAGGACTGGGCCACACGCCCCAAGCAAAGCCATGCCCTCTCTGGCACCACTCGCTGTGCCCACTGGGCACAAGGAACCCCCACATTATTGCGGAGCTCCCATGAGGCCTCCTCACACCCCTACAGCCTCACCCGGTCCTCCGCTCAAACAAAACACAAACGTAAAGCCCCCTGGCTACAACATAAAAGCTAGACCATTCTGGTCCAAAAAATAGAAATCTCTCCGAGAGAGAGAGAAAGAGGGAGTGCTCATCCACCCCCAGCAGGGACCAGGGTGTTCCAACCATCCGAGCTCTCCCCTCGCCCGGCTGAGCTCCTCCTCCCTCAGCTGCTGGAGGGGAACTGCCCTCCTGGCCTTCTGCCTGGGCTTAAAAAGGGCTAAGCTCCGCCCCTTCCCAGCTCTAGGCTTCCCTGGTTGCTGGGGCAACCGCAGTCCTGGTGACTGGCAGCTGTGCTTCCCCCTTCCCCCACTAGGGGTCTCTCCCCAGCCATTTCTGCTCTCAGTTGCAGAGCACCTGAGAGCCCTGCGACAATCTCCTCCTCTTCTTGTGAACTAGAATTATTCGAGTAATGTTCCTTTCCCTAGTCTTGTATGAGACTTGACTCAAAGCCTTTGAGAGTCTAAAAAGAATTTGTCAGGGAGTTCTTCTTCCTCTATGACATTATCGGTCTGGTCACAGGACTAGCGAGACAGACATTTCCTTCCTTGTGGTCAGATCCTTTTGGCTTTGGATTTTCTGGGTATTTTCTTCTGTTTGCCAGGGTTGGGGGGATGGCTGACTGGTCTCCGATTCCCTGAATCACTTCAGTGTTTCAAAATGCTAGCACGGCAGTGCTAGCAGCTGCTTCCAAGCTAGTCAGTCTCTAGATGGAGTTGTCAAAATAGTAATACCTGTTTTCACTTTGATCTCCCAGTACCCCAAGTTCTGTCAACAGCACATGAGAGGAAGGAAAGTCAGGGTGCAGCATCCCATCCTGAGTGACTGAGATGAAGCATGCAGACCACTGGTTCTGTAACAAGCCTCGCGAACGCGGACAACTCTGTGCTCGGTAGAGGAATGTGGTAATGAATGTGATAGGGGTGCAGCTGCTAGACCTGTACTATGGGGCCAGTCTCTCTCAAACTACCAAGCAATGATGTTGCCAGCTTACTCCGTTGATCTAGCTGGCTCATCAAGGCATTCATTGCATGCCTGCAGGCCTGGTACAAGTCCAGGAGTCGGAAAGACAGGCTTGATGTTCTGGACCCAAGGGTACAACAGGCACCCATTTCCCAGCCTGGAGATTGTGGTGCTAATTCCTCTCGTGTCTAATGCACGACACATGTGTCATATGCCTGATTTTATTGACTGTCAGAGTGGTGTTAGGGCTGGACCAGTCTCTCCTTCTTGCACAGCATATAAACTTTCTCTCTGTATAAAGTCAAACTCTACTTAGCACTTAGTCTGATTTTTACCTCGCTAACGCCCACTGATTTGTGACCAAGGAGCAATTACAGTATGTAAATCCCTCGTTGGGTTTATGTGAAATGCTCATCATTTAACTGAATGGAGGACAGCATGTTTGTTTCCTAGGCATGTCAATACGGAATAGATTATGTGAATGTTAACAAGCAGCCCGAAACGAGGCTTGGTTACCTGCAGGGAGAGGAACTGCACTGCTCTCCTGAGAAAACAGCTCAGAGCTTTGTGAAGCAGCAGATTATTCTTTAGTGTAGCTAATTAGAACAGTCAGTAACTAATGTCTGGGACCAATCATTTGTTGTTTACTCATCTCCTGCATTGCGTGTGAAAAGAGAAATCAGAAATACCTGTTCAAATCATCCATAGCTCTCTCCTGAAGTCAACTGGCAAAGCATCACACTAGATCCATTCAGTTCTTCAAAGTTGTTGCTGAGAAGGGAGAGGGGTTGCAGTATGTTGGGTTCCTCAAGAGCATGAGCCTAGCTGCATTTTCTGGTCATTGTCCCTTCCTGGATAAATTTGTGTGTGCATCCTTCGTTTTTCTGGTCTGCCTTTATTTTGTCCCCAGGCTTTGGGGTTGCTAATAATTCTGCAGTTGTGTGGCAATTTGCTAAAATAGGTTAATTTGCATTGGGAACCTTGGTGGTTTTAAACCAGTCTTGGTTGATCCCATGCTTTAAATTTGTGTATCATAGAAGCACTTTTATTATCACTGAAACACTACTTCTGTTGGCAGCCTGAAGTGCGAGCGAATTCCTCTTCAGCATTAGGAACCGTGAGCAGGGAAGGGACAAGTTGTTTCCCCAGAGCCATCCAGGCCACTGCTGTCCTGAGTCTGGCAGAAAGTTGCTGCTGGCAAAACTATGAGGAGACAACCTCAGATTTCAGGTGCTGGATCAGAACTCAGCAGGCCATGTGGCCTCTGTACATGTGATCATTAGCTTTGAATGTCAACCCATCTGTGCACATCCTATCTCAAGCCTTCTCAAATGCATCCTTTCTCTTTCTTGAACTGTTACAAAGTCTTTGTCTTTGAGATAAAGACAGAGCCAAAAAGTCAGAACATTGTTTTTCGGCCTGCCTACAAATATATGTGAAAAGAGGTGCTTGGAGGTGAAGCCTTCTGCTGTGGGTAGGAGGCTGGGTGTCAGCCTTTCAGCCTGAGACCAATTCTGTAGTGCTGTATTGCCAAAAGACGATGCAAGGTGCATCAGTGGGTGTGGCAACCAGGCTTTAGGTAGGGGAGGTGCAAAAGATAAGGGACACCATGTTCCTTCCCTTGGCTTTTCTAGTCTCCCAGCCAAGGACTGATAAAGCTAAGCAGGGCTGGGCTCTAACAGACCATTCTGACCTGCCGCAGAGGGACACATCTAGTTGTGCTAAGGTGTCTAGGAGCCAAGAACTCATCAGTCAGCTTCTTAGACTCCTGCAGGCAATTAATCCCAGAACCAGCTCCAAGTGGCCTGTGGGCAAGGGGGTGGTGAGAAGTAGTTAGCCACAGCAGTCTGCACTCGGTCAGAAGGCAGGGTAGACGCACCTTCTGTACTCAATAGAGGAGAGAGCATGAGAAAGCAGCATGCCCAAGTTTTCATGAATCCAAGGTCACTTTCTCATCAAGGGGGTGGTTCCATTGTGGAGACTTAGAAAGTGGTAAAGCTCTGGAGATGTGGCATTTAGGGAAATGGCTTCCTACAGAAAAGGTGGCTGCACTGCCATGCTCGCCCAGTGTGAAAGACCTGTATGTAAGCTGCTTTCTGTGTCCCTAAAGGAATCCCAGTGAAGCTTTAGGAATGTGGGTGTGTCATTTCCCCTGTAGGGAGACGGGTGACCACCTAAGCAATGAGTAAATTGAACTGGATTGGCTAGTGAGATGGTTTCCTCTGAGCATCCCCAAAGGGTTGCCGTGGCTTAGGTTCCCTTCCCTTGGTGGGCGGAGGGGCAGTTCAGTGAAACTCATCTTAGCCTGCTCTCTGCTCTGGCTTCCTGTGTTGGGAGGCCTTTGCCTGGTGAAGGCAGTGCTTGATAGTGGGAAGCCTTGAGCACTGCTAGGATCAAAGTGCTGAAATGGGATGTCTGCATCATTTGACTGCAGATAGCTGTCACTGATTCAAGTTCTTGACTTATCCAGAAACTGTTCCAGAAGCATCCTGCATGCTTCATATTGACAGGGTAAAAGAGCAGTGATCTTGTCTGCATGTCAGGTTGGGATGAGTCGGGTGTAGCAGCCATGGGAAGCCATAGTCTCTGCAGCTTGGCGCACCTGACTCCACTTGTGGGGTTACACTGGGTGCTCTCTGAACCTGCCATTCATGTGGCTTCAGGCATTTCCCTCTTCTGTGATGTTCAGTGTTCCTGCAGCTGCAGCACAGCACCTTGGTTTGTCCCCTGAGCATAACTGCAAGAGCAAGGTGTTCCCTCCTGCTGCTGTGTGGCAACAGCTGTTTAAGCTCTTAACTTTTATAAAGCAATAATCCCATAAAGCCATTACCTTGGCCCCTTTCCAGCAGGAGGAATGTTGTAAAACATGATGCAAACTCCACCAGCTGAGCAGGACCAGGGGTTGGTGCTGATGCTGTGAGGCAGGGGCTATGAAGTAACGACTTGGACCAAAGCATTCCCTGTAACCTGCTCTGGCGGTTTTCTCTGTCTGGCCACTGAGTGTCAGCATGACACTTCTGAAGGGTGCACAGGCGGGCGTGCAGGATAAAGCAGGAGTGCTGGTGTTTTTGGCACTTCTCGTGGGACAAGTGTCCCAAAAGGATTGCACAATAAGAGGTGCCAATGCTTTTTCCTGCACTGTCATTATGGATGTCTGAACAGTTGTCCCATGACATTCTGACGGGGCTGGTGGACCAGTTGGTCCTCCAGGCATCCCATGATGCACTGCTGTGGCCCCAAGAGGCATAACCTGGGTTATAGCTGTTGCAGCCTACAGCACCCCGGGTTACGTTGCTTACGGGACATTGCGGATGCATGGTGTATTGCTGGAATAATACTTTGTCTTCCTCTCTCTGGCAAAGAACATCATTCAGAGTCCAGAATGAACCTGGGCTTTAGATGGCTTGTCATCCAAGCAAACCATGAAAGGGTTGTCTGGCTCTGCCCAGCCCCACAGATGCACTGCACACCATAACTGTTATGAGACCCTCTTTCAGTCCTGGTTCCAGCTGTTTGCATGCTTTTGTTGTTTACCTCAGTCAGAGTGTTTTTCTGATTTGTTGGGGGGGTTGTTTTGTTTGTTTGTTTTGCAGACTGACCAATTTATGATAACAAACCCTTTCCTTCCTCTGTCTGCCTGTTTATTTTCAGCACAAAGTATCAGTCAAATTGGTGCTATGATTATGGGATACTGTGGCTGGGCCTTGTGTGCAGGGTTTCCAGACAATGCAAGGAGAAACTTGTCTTTTTGGCTTTCATCTTACTTTGCATGTCTTGGCTGTGAAGAATGCACTAGACTTAAACTGCATTTTTTAACACAGGCTCTCATCTCTGCCCTTGCTCCCATTTCTGCAACTGCCCTGAAATCACTGGAACCAACTCAGTCCTTCTTTCTTTATGTGCAAGTCAAGCTACTTGTTGCAGACTCGAAGACAAGAGGCCAAGCTGCAGAGGTGCTTCCTTAGCTTATTTAAGAAAACAGACACTTGTCAGGCAATGTGAATGTTGAATGATCTTTTCAGCATGATGGATGGGTCAGCAGGTTAATTGTTCCCTTGAGTAGGCTTTCAAATTCCTTTGCTTCTCAATGAAGAACTTGTGAAAGAATTCATGCAGATGGGGAAGTGCCTAGAATGTATGTTACCTAGCCTGGACTCAGAAGTCAGACACAGAGAAGACCATGCAGGACAGATTACATGGACTTTCCTGGGTGAATGCAGGACCATTCACAGCACCCCAGTGCTTCCAACTGTCAACCACTGCCTTTAGGCTGTGCCCAAGCCAGCCTGGTTTTAGACGCTCAAAGCACTGGATCACAGTTTTCTTGTTCTTCAACTTAAAATTTCCTTTGGCCCAATTTTGTTCTGTTTTTCTTTACAAATAGGGAAAATTATTCAGCAAAGAAATGTTTTAATCATGTTGTGCTCACCAAACATTTATTCACTTCCTTTGCCATCTTCTTGGGGTGGAAACTGTAGCACTGTCAAAAAAAGCCTCAGTGTTAAAGAGGTGGCCAAGAGCAATTGGGATGAATATGTTTCCGGGGGAGGGGTCTGTATTGTATCCCCCCAAAACATGCATTGTCTTGGTTCTTGAGAACTGTGGGGTAACGGAGGGAGGGGAAAACAACCTGTCTAGCTGCAATAAATGCCACTTCTTGCTGCTTTCAAGAGGTTGGTTTTGTTTCCTCTTTTACAAACCACAGCAGGAGGAAGAGGGGTTACCACTTGTTGCTCAGGAGACACCGCACTTCTGCGGAAGCAAGTTTCCTTTTTGGAGCAGTTGCAGTAGCTTGACTCTCCAACTCCTTGTTTGGTCACTTCTGCAAAGCAGCAGCACGTTTCTCCAGCCAGGGAATGGAAACCTCTGATATTAACAGTATTTTATCTCACTTTAGCACCAAACACATGCAGATAAGCTGTTGTCAGGAAGTGCCTAGTTCCCTTAGATTTAGCAATAAAGCTGGTTTTGAAGCAGATCCATTTTGTTGCCTGTGGTTGCTGTGTAATCGGGCCATGTTCTATGTACCTGATGTGGAGCTGCTCCTGGGCTAGGCCACTGCCTTCCACCACCAGCATGCAGCTTTCCACTGGCCTGGAGAGAGGGCTGACAAGCCAACTGCCTTGTGCGCCTCAGTCAGGACAAGCACCTGCAGCAAGAGATGCTGTGATCAAAAGACCGTGCAGCACTTAATTTGATTTCTCAGGTGGGAGATGGATGGGCTCAACATGGGTGTGCTGAACTGCAAACACCACTCTGCTTGGGCAGAAAGGAGCTAACAGCCTATTCTGGAGACAGATTTAATTTGGCCCCATCCTGCAGTTCAGATTTCTGCTGGGTTTGGGTACTGGTCGAGTGTTATTTACTTTAAGAAAGCTCTGTGAGCGGGGGAGCCCAGGACATGTAAAGGACAATCTGTCTGTGCCTTGTGTGAAAAAGCTTTTGCCATGGACCTTGTGAAAAGGTGATTACAATTCCAGAAATGTGCAGCACAGCCAAGCAAGCACTTGAACTGGTCCCAGGTGCAAAAGTCTCCCTCAGTCGTGGAAGGTGAGAACAGAGACACAGCACTAATAAAAGTGTCGGTCAGGGCCAAGTTTGCTCATCACGGCTGTTTAACATCTGCTCGGAGAATTGTTGAGGGCAGACTGAAAGATGGCCACCGCATACAGGTGAATGGGGTGTATGTAGATAATGCCAGGCGTGGCAATGGCATGGTGTGCATAGTGTTGTCTCAAAAAAAGCTGCAGCATCTGATTGGTGTGGTCCAGGAGGCCGGCAAACAATGTGCAGCAAAGACCTGCGCCCTAAAACTGAGATGCAAGTAAGCAAGATGCTAATGCAGTATGTCCCATAGATATTGATGGTGTGTGTACCAGTGGAGCAAACTGACTGCTTTAGGTAGCTGGGAAACTTCATACGAGCAGAAAGGTGTTGCAGTTCCAAGATCAGAGCTAGAATACAGCAGGCGAAACGTGCATTTCACAATCTTGGGACAGTTGCTAAGCCAAGACCAGAGTGAAGCCGAGGACTGCTAATGTACTGATGCTCCTTGACAGACCCACGTGAGACATTGTGAAGCCTTTGAATCCTAGTGCTACAGAGACATGCTGCAAACTAGCAGGATGGCCAGGTGGTGGTGCAGAAGGTAGGGCCAGCCAGGCAACAGCCTGTCAGTGCAGTGGTTTGGAAGAAAATGTAGTTTTGTGGGCATGTCATAGGCCAGTGTTGTAGGGACCCCCTACTGCCATGGATGTTGCTTGGAAGGACAGAGGGGAAAACAGTCCAGAGGAAGGAGGAGAATAAGTATTCAATAAGATGGCAGAGTGCACCGCTAAACAGGGAAAAAAGTAGAAATTGGATATGTCCTTGGAGTGAGATGTGGAAGGTGTGATCAACATCCTCTGAATTGGCAATGTCATCTAACTGACCACCCTGTCAGCGATCAAGCCTGCAAGAGGAGGCTTCTGAATACAAAGAGGGGGAAGAAGGCCGATGCCTCGGCCAGGGAAATGAACTGCACATCCCCAGAGCACTACAAAGGATTGGGACGCAGAAGCAGGGAGATTAGCTAACAGGGAGGTCCAAGGCTTCCCTGCTCCAGGCACATCTTGGGGAATATGTTGTTGGAGAATGGTAGGGACTGACCAGGGCCCCCTGACTAAAGGGAGAGCCTACATATGGACTGGATGTATGACCTGTCTTGGCCAAGGTTGCTTTGTTCAGGTCTGTTTGTGTTTAGTAACAAGTCTCTCTCTGTTTCCTGCTGCCCCAACTAATATGCAAGTGAGCCCTTTATTCTGATGCAGTTGTGTCTGATGGGAGTGCTGCCGTGATGCTTTTACAGTGAAAGTCCTAACGTGCTGCAGGGCAGGGTCACGCCCACGTGGGAGCCAGTAGGGCACTTTCACCCCACTTATGGCAACAGTTGACTAGAAATTGAGCTCCAGCTGAGAGAAGGCAGAGAGTGGTCGTGCTAGGGGCAGGCTGCTGCCTGGCCTGCTCTTCACTGAGGAACTGCTTTTCACCTGCGATGACGGCACAGGGCAGCCCGAGGCCAGGGTGACCGAGAGACCAGGCGCGCGTCTTGTCGGCTGAGCTTCGACCAGGAGGGGGTGGGGACAAGTTTTCCCATTTTCTGCCTTTCTGCACCTTCCCACTGCTGTTACCTGGATAATGATCAGAGAGTCCTGAAGCGCAGTATCCTTCTCCACAAGCAGCTTTGCCTCCTGTTTGCCTTCACATGCTGCACTTGTAAGGATCTTCTTGTCAGTTGGCACCTTTCCAGACTGGGAGTGAGAGATTGTCAGTGGAATCTTTTCCTCATATTCAGGTAGAAGCAGAGAAGTGTTTATCGCTCTTCTGCTTCTAGCACCTGGAACCGGTTGACACCCCTGTTACATTTCACATTTACATTTTAAGGAGGATCTTGTGGCTGTGGATTTATGGTGGCTGATAATTCTCATGCTAACGATGGTTACAGTTGATGCAAGCTCCCTGCATCTCCTGATCTGCCAAGGATGCTGGAGCAGGTGACGCAGTCCTGGCAGCTTTCTTATGGATTTAAAGTTAAATTCTCTAAAGTGGCCCTTCTGTGGCAAAGAAGCCACAAGAGAAGGAGGTATTGAAAACACCCAGTCCTCCCCAGGATACCCAGGGTAGCCCCCCCGTCCCATGTATCTGGCTAGTCAGCCATTGTCCCCTTCATGTACAAACGTGCTGATGTTGGGCAGTGAGAGGGGTGATGCTCAGCAAGCTGAGAAAATCTGCACGGTTTATTCATGGAATCCAGGAAGGACGCATGGTGTTTTAGCTTGGGGCTGGGAGTCAATATTTATCTCTGGTAAACACTTCTCCTGTTGTGCAACAGTGTCCCTGAATCAAGGACTCGGAATAGCTCACTTGGCCTCATCTCATGCAATAGGAGGCAATGACTGACCAAGCCTTCTGTGTCCTTCTTGGCCACCTTCAGTTGCCCAAGAGCTCATAAACTGAGGCTGTATCACTTACTGAGCTGTCATAAAGTTGCCTTCTTTGAAGCCAAGTTTAATAGATCTGGATTTCAGCAAAATCTCTTCCATTGACTTCCTTGTGTAGAGGACAGCTGATGCACTCGGATCCACCCTTGCGGTCTTGAGATCCAAGAGCAGGTTTCTAAGTATTGAGGTTGGGGAGACATCCCTGCCCATCATGGGACGCTGGGGGCACCAGTTGGAACTTCCCGCAGGTGCCCGGCTTTTTGCTGCTTCCCCCAAGCTCACTGTCTGCTGCTGATGACCTCCTAGCTCTTGTAATTCTTGCTCTTCTTCCAGGGGGTCCCATGCCAAGCAGCTTGTTATACATCTCCCTTGTTTTGTGAGGTCCTGCTTAGGAGAACGATGTGATCACAGAGTTCATATCAACTGAGTAGAGATTGCTACCCCCACCCTGCCAACACATTTCTTGAGAACAATCACCCCAACAGAGAAGAGTTGTTTAAGCCAAAGGATAATGTTGGCGCAAGAACAAATGGGACAAACCAGCAATTGGTACAGTTATGCTGGAAATGGTAAGGTTTCTCATCATTAGAGGGGTGAAGTTATGGAGCAGCTGCCCAGCTGGGGCAGTGGGGACAAATGGCCAACTCGTTTACAATGCAGTTGGAGGGACTGGATGCTGTAGTTGCCTGTGAATATAAGGACTTACTTGGCATCTTCCTAAGCCACTTCACGATGCTTGGAGTTGGAGACTGCATGTGGGAAGATAAGGTTACCAGCCACAGAAGTAGGTTGTAGCTATTCCAGGTCAGGGATCCACTGGGGCTAGAGTGGTGCTGGTGCTAAGGCACGTGGTTGACAGTCCAGAGGTTGCAAGGTCTGAGGCCATTGCAGAAGTGCTCATGGAGCAGCCTGTCAAGGGTCCAACAAATCTGCAAATTTATGCTAACTACCTTGTTGCAAGGACATGAAAAAGGAGGAAAAAGGGTCCATCATCCCAAGCAGGTAGTCTGTGCTGGCCACCTGCCACCTCTGCATCAAGTCTATTTATTTTTAAGTCTAATGTCACACTCTCACAAGCAAATCAATGCAGGACTGCTTCAGCCTGTGTCTTGGCTCCCTCCCTCCTGCATCTCCTCTTGTGGGCTGCCCTGTCTCTCCTGCACGCCTTCCCCCCGCCCCCCCTTCTCCTACCTTTTCGCCTGTGGCATCCTGCACTGTTCCACTTTTTCTTTGTAGCCTCTTTTGGTCGCTCTTTTAGGGTTACCTCTGTATTTTATTGCTCTGCCGATGCATAAAGAAGGCCTGCGAGCACTTGGTCACTGTTTTTTACATTAGAAATCCTGATCTTCTTCCAGAATTTTCTAAAAGCTTCCATGGATGACTAGGAATCATGGCCACACAAGGAAGTGAAGCCTGAATAACTAGCAGGGGAGTGACTTACTTTCTTTGTGAAAATGGATTAAAATGGGTCATTTCCTTTTCCAACCTTGTGAACAAACATGGGGAAAATGAGAGTTGGTGGCTTTGAGATGCACATCTAGGAGGCAATGCAGCTCATTTTAAAAAGTTCAAAAGTGCATGCCATGTGTCTGTACGGGTTAGGACAGTCCTTTGGGATGCATGTGGGAGTCTTCTGAGGCAGAACAGGGATTTGAACTAGGCCTGCGACGTCCCAAGAGTGGTGTACAACTACCTGTGGCGTAAGGAGGAGGTGTCACTGCCACCACCAGCACCTGGCTGTGTGGTGCACTGTGAGCACGCGTGCAGGAACGGGCACTGCAGGTTTGTGAATACGAATGTACCGAGCTGCTCAAGGCTGTCAAGACTCAAACAGCTCTGTGTATACTCACCAGCATGGACCTGGGTATCTGCGGATTTTGGTAAGTTTCTGGAGGATCTGAATTTTTTGGATGTCGGTTCCTGAAGTGACAGTTAGATGCCCAGGTTCCCCCTATGAACCTAGCCCCTCATCTCTTCCCCATTTAACAAGGCTGTGTACACACAAGTTGCTAAGTGCATTTCTGTAAACTGCTGTGAACTAATCATTCAAAACCATTTAAAAGCTGTTGGGTTTGTTTGTGCATTTCCCGGTCCCTCCTTGCTCATCGCCAGCTTTTGTGCCCAGAAGCTCCAGTCACACTGCAAGGGTAATACTTACCGCCTTTGATATTGCAGTGCCAACAGGCAGATTTCCTCACTGCTATGGTGACTACCATATTTATTCATTCATGGCAAAACTAACGCTAACTGTGTTAAGCATAGTGCTTGTGCCTGTGAACTTGTTAGCTAGATAGTATACGTGTTCAGTTGTTGCACATATCAAGAGGTGAGCAAGAGAAAGATAACTCCTACCCAGGAAACAGACTCCTTTACCTGCATGAGCAGGGTAGTTGCTGTTTCCTCTGAACAGGAGAGACTGGTCCAGTCTGGCTGCTACAGAAACTCCACCCACACAGCTCCCTGCAAGAATATCACACAAATTACATCAACAGAATTATGGTTGTTGGCTAACCAGAGTCCCTGAGGACAGAAACCTATCACCTAGTAATTATTCAAATCTAAATTTCATAAATAACCTTGTGAATGGGTGTTACAGATACTATACTCAGCCATTAGAATGAGGCATGTGATCTTTTGGCAATTCATAACAGCTCTGCCCTGTAAAAAGCAGAGAAACCAAATAACTTATCCTGACTGCCAGTGAGCAGCAAGAGAACCAGAGTCAAGAGTTTACCTCCTGGACACTTGTAGCTGTTCGTGATTATCCTGGCTGGAGTTGCTGCCACAGCCTTGGTGCTGATAGATTTTCCCATCTTCTTGTTACTGGAGTAAATTATCTCCTTCCTTTTATTGCTGTGATAAATCCGAGTCACATAGTCAGCACTCTCCTCCACAAACACAAATGAGCTGTTGCAATCCGGGGTCTTTGATAGCTCCGAGAGAGGCAGGACCACATGGAAATATGCCTAGATTAGAGAGAGGTTGAGCAGTTGCCTAGGCTAGAAGCCGTGTGGGAAGAGACACATGGCTTAGGGAGTAGGCATGTTTCTGGGCAGAGCGCTACCTGCACTTCTCCTTCGGCGTTGCAGCCAGACCCTGCCATCCATCATACGCAGAGCCCAGGAGGTCTCTTCTGACAAACCAGCTTTCAGTCCAAACGTCTTGACTAATCTGAATGGTTTGTGCTGGAAAATGATTCCGTGTCTGTGCAGTGACGGGTCCCTGCTCTGTGGCGCTGCAGTCTTCCCTCTTTCCTCAAGCTCCTCTTCTTTCTCTGTTGCTTCTTTGCCACGTTCCAGTTCCTAATGCACGAACGATCAAATTCTGTTCTGTGAAATAACATTATGTAATTTGCCAAATCAAGCTTTCAGATCTGGGTTTGTCAAGTTGTGTGCGACCTGAAGTCAGCCCCCTTGTACACTTGCATTATGATGTACTATTTAATCAGGTAACCATGTACTCCTTTTTCACAGACCCCAGGCCTCTGTGCACAGAATGGAGGTGGTCGGGGCCTGAGGCATCTGGAAAATGTTTCTGTTACCTTTTATCATGCGTTACGCAGCTCCTGCTTTAAGCGCTGCCACCATCCAAAACCTGACTCTGGGACCATGGGAATTTTCGTACAATCCTTTCTGTGGTGCTCATCACTACAGCATATCAGCAACTTACAAATATTAGTGAATTTTTCTTCATACTTCCCCTGAGAAGGGGGGAGGCATTATTGTCACCTTGCAAGTTGGGGCATGGAAGAACATTAAAGCTGTATCTTTAAGCGTTCACTATTCTTGATTGCCTAGCTTTATATATCTGGGCTTAATCCTGGTTTTTTGGGGTTTATGGGTTTTTTTAGGGCATTCTGGATCATGCCTGTAAAGGCCTATCTGAACGGCTTGTATAGACCTTGTTCCTCAAATCCCCTCAAGGTGAGGGAAGGCTTGTTATCCTTGCACAGACTAGGCATGAGAATCAAAGCCAAGCAGTGAGTCATTTGAAAAGCCACAAGTATGTCAAGACCACACGACTCCCAGTCCTGTGCTCACATCCATGGAGGTGCAGAGCTTCCACAGACTTCAGGTTCAGTTGTGAAAGCTCAGTATGTCTGCACATTGGACCTCAGGTATCTTGGTGTGATTGCTGGGAAGTGGTAACTACACGACTGTGCAGTTTCCTTAAGCTTTGGTTTAGAAGTCACATGACAAACCCAGGAGGATGGCACCCACCGTCTCTAGAAGATATTCAGTTGTCTTAAATCAAGAAGCCTTATGTTTTCTAGATGTAGGCCCTTGCCTCATTCTTTGTAGAAGCTGAAGTGTGTAGACAATGAGGCAGGTTTTCTGCAGAGCACAGCTTTACTCAATGTATGAGCTTAATTAATTCCCTAAACACCACTGAATGATGCAGGGATCCCATTAACACACATCATCAGTGAGATGAGTCTAAACTTCCTGGTATGCAGAGAATGTGCCTGTGCTTAGAGCTAGCAGATGTGCTGGTGGGGGTTGAGATTTGGAAATAGATTGAAAAACACAATGGGAGGGAGAAAGTGTGACTTTTATGACAATTTATAGCTGTTGGGGTGCAGGGCAAAATTACAAGCCAGATTTAGGAATCAAGTAGTAAAATGATAAAGGTTGAGTGTGCTGCCCTTCAGGCTTAGCAGCCAGAAACTTTTACTATGCTCATTCCTCAAGCGTTCCGGTTTTACAGTACTGGGTGATGGGAGGAACAGAGGCATAACTAGCCAGCTCTATGCCCAGGCAGCAGCAGTGCACAGTGCAGAACAGTGGCGGGAGGCTCACTGCAACTGGGAGGAGATGTCACCTCTCCTTCTTTTTTTCCCTCTTTCTAATACTGCCAACATATACATTGAGAGGCCATTTAAGCAGTGCTTTTTTGGCAGCAAAAAGAAATGACACTGCCCAGCAGCTGCCAGCCACCAGCCCCTGATCCTGCACTCTGCACCACCACTGTTGCGCTGCCGTGCCTGCTGCTGGAGTCAGAGCTGCTGCCGGGTAGGTGCAGGGTGGAAAGGGGTGGGAGTCTAGGGACAAGAGGGTGAGATGCCCACCCCTTAGGCAATGCCTGGAACTCATGCCCTACTTCCCCATCCTTTGTTACACTACTGGTTAGGAATGCAATTCCAGCGCCTGTAAACAAGCAGCCAGGAACGGAATGAAAGATGCGTTCCTGAATTGCAGACGTAGAAAGAGCTGAACAACACGCGCTGTCTTCAGCCAAGTACAGGGTCTTCCCAGAGGCATCAACATGTTTATCTACACTCTGAGTTGTGTTTGTATCATGAGGCGAGTTCAAGTGGGTTGGGATTCCCAAGGATCTCAAGACTGAAATGCAAATAAGACTGAAGACATGGAAAGCAATTATCTCTTTCTCGTATTCCTTGATAACCTCTTTGTCATCTTCCCGGGAGCTTTCAAGTGTGCTTTAACAAACCACTTTGCGTCCATGCAGAGGCATGGCATGACCTGTGGCAAGTTAGAGAGTGTTTGGCTATTTCGTACTCGGTAGTCTCATGAGGCTGTTCTTGAAGCTTTAAGAATAGGTTAGACCTACATTTGTCTAGGATGGGTTGAACGGGGCTGATCCTGCCTCCGGCAGGGGGTTGAACAAATGTGACCACCCGAGGGCCCTGCCCGGCCTGCTTTTCCATGATTCTGTGACATTTTTCCAGTTCCACGCCGGAAATTAGATGGACTGACCTGTGGACACCCCTCTCCCATTTAGGATTGTGTGGTGGACTTGTCACATTAGCAACAATTACTTGAATGGAAGATGATGTCAAAGTGTTTTACCTGTCTTCAGAGCAACATGGTTGTGCTTTTTGAGGAGAAGGAAGTGCAGAGATCCCTTGCTCTTTGTCTTCTCTCCACCCTGCACTCTCTCTTTATTCCCCTGACATTCTTCCCCTGCATGTGCTTCTGTTGCCGGGTCCTCTCGTACGTGTTCTGCACGTACTGTTTAATTGCCATTCTTCCTACTTACCGGCAGCCTTGGCCCTGTGGGCAGTTTTAAGTGGGAGGCAGCGGAGCCCCCTTGTTCACTGTTCATACAAGTCCCCAAATGTGTTTTTGCCAAAAGGAACTGGACATCTGTAGAAACCTCAGAAAGCGATGAAGAACCAGAACCACGCAAGCACCAACCCTCAGTGAATCTCAGTAGGAAACTGCAGACATCACCTGCTTCGCTAGCTGGTCTTGGCCGTGCTTATTTGATTCCTACTGCCCAGTGTGGGGCTTCCCAAAAACGTGGGCTTTGGTACTAGCATGACAGCTATTTTTCCACTCTAGTGGGCTACGATTGCAGCAGATTGCTGTGACTGCAGTCTCTTGTTATCACAGAGCAAACTGTGCGTGTGTGCAGTCCTGCAAGAACTTTGCATTATTTGTAACAAGGCTTTTTGTGCCTTCAAGGAGGGCCTCTGGTGTAGGCAGGCTGTAACTTTGTGGTGCTTGAGGTTATTAGATTACATTCCTCCAGTTGAATGTAAATAGTCCAACATTATAGGCATTATAAAACCCATGAAAGTCCTCCTCTTGTGTGGAGCTGTGACAAAACAGGAGGACCTGGGAAACTATAGGCCAGTTAGTCTTACCTCAATCCTAGGCAAGCTGTTTGAGAAAATTATTCTGGCACACATCCATGAGGGGCCAGCAGGGGATTTCATGCTTAGGGGCAACCAACACGGGTTCATCAGTG
>NW_017728922.1:1633475-1639388 GCF_001723895.1 Crocodylus porosus
GGTCGTTTGACCCCAGTACTCTTTCCTGCCATGGCAGGGGGTCGGACTAGATGATCTGCTCAGGTCCCTTCCGACCCTAGAAACTATGAGATGAAACTATGAAAACTGTGGCCTTAGCATTGGCGCTGCCAGCAGAAGTGACAGGAATCGCGGGGCTCCTCATGGAGAAAGTGGTGTCATCCCAGTGACTTACCCGTGCACAATACTCGAGCAAAGTCCCAGCATTGGCTGTAGTGAACAGGCCTCTGTGCCACTTCTGAAGGATTGTCACACTGCTGCTCCAGCGCAAGGGTACTTCCCAGTTCACTTCCCCTGCACAACCGCTTTTCATCATTGCTGTTCACCTGGAAGAGATTTTCTCTTGTGAGAGAAATCACATTTTTGTGGAAAGAGACGGGTTCCACAGCCCTGTAGTGCTCTGGAGGCTCCACTGGGACGGCGAGGCATTTTTCTGTCCTTGGACCAGAGGGGCTGTAGCTCTAGCAGTTTGCTAAAGGGGTCAGGCTGACAGCCCTCCAGCCCTCGCTGGAAGATCCATGTAATCCTGCTGTAACAGATCCTAAATCTGATCATCTTCCACCCAATTTTGCAAACTCTCTCTGTTTCCTTGGACATTGCTTTACTGCAGATCTTTCTAGAACCCTTTCCAATACAAGCAAATTCATGACCCAACCCTACAATGATCTTTGATCTTGGTGTAAAATCTCAAGTGGTTTTCCGGGCAGACAGAAGAAAGACTTAAAAGGTGTCGTTTCTAAACAAGTTAGGGTTGCTAATATATGCTGATTTAAATGCAAAGTCACTGCATATTTGCATGCAATTTCTCTAGCTGCACTAAAATACTTGAATTATGTTCATTTGTGTGTATCTATCCCCTGTTTACGTATAGCACAGCATGTGATTGCACACCTAATTTGTTTAAAAAATTTGAACCTGAGAGAGAGAGAATTAATTTCCTTAATTCTAGCGACTAACTGATAGACTCTGTATCACCATCTGTACTTTAGGCTTGTAGATTTACCTTTGTGAAGCTCTTTGTTAATACTGAAAGCAAGTAGAGTCGTGTGTATTGTGTTTTCTAAAAGGAAGAAAAGAAATCTCAGTTCTGGGATGTGGGGGCATAGTGTCTAGTATTTTGCAGAACAGAGATGGTCAAGATTTCTAAATGCCTGTCTCTCCCTAAGGGAGAGTAGGAAGTATGTAATGATTTATGAATAGAGAAGCAGCAATTTTAAAGATATATGTGACCAAGTGTAGTAATCTTTTAGAGAAGACAGGAAGTGATTGTGGGTTGTATGGCCTCTGTTAAACTGGTGAATGTTGGAGGGTGTTTTGGTGGATAGTATGCAGAACAATTGAAATATTGTGGAGGTGAGAGAGGTGACTACAGATGCCTTACCCAGTATTGGAGGTTAATGCCAATATAGCGTTATAGCTAGAAGACAGGCTTTCCTGAGTGATGCGGGCTCCAGTTCTGGCTCAACCACTACCTTTTAAATGGCATCAGGGAAGCCAGTTTATCTCTCTCTCTAATTTTCCTGTCTATAAAATTTGAATATTAACACTTAAGTGGCTGACTCTTGGGGGTTTTTCAGTGATTAACTACAGTATTTGATAGTTGTAAGCAGTCCTTTACTTTGAATGCTGAAAGCATCCCTGAGGTTAAAAACAGACATTAAATACATGTGCTGTTTTTTCAAGGATTCCTCAATCTCTCATATATTTGAAAAAAGTAGCACATACCTTCAAAATGAACACAGGCTTTCTAAATTAGCGTTCAGAAGAAGAATAGACTAAATCTCCTTTTTGGCAAAAGTATGACTGACATTTAATATTCCAAAAAAAAGCTTTAAAAATATTATTTTCCTTTCCTAGTTATTCCAGCCTTCTTGAAAAACTTTTTTATCAGTCATGCTGATGGGAAATTGTCTGTGCATCAAGTCCAATGCCATCCTTTCTTGCCTAATCATGTAGCAGATGGTCCCCTACTTGGTTGGCGCTTTCTACCTTAGGTACATTTGAAACCATGAGTAAGTACCACTTTTCTTACTATGGGACTCATCACCCTGCTCACATATATGCAGAGTTGTTACTGTTGGCTAGGTCAGTGGCTAGATCCCGACAGTGGCTTCAACTCCAATCCAGGATGGTAAGACGGCTATCTATCCAGCACGCCTTCATCAAGCTAAAATCAACATGGCATCAGAGGATGAACTTCCCAGAAGTTTTCTGTTCCTCAGCACAAAAATATGATGGTTTGGGCTTGGTTGGATACCAAAACAGCTAATGGAGACAGTGCACAAGCTACTGGAGGAGTTAAAAAGGTGGGTGGGCAGGCACAGCGGGCAGCTGGATTACCACACTGGTGCATACATGTAGAGCTACCGGACAGATGTAATGCAACTGTCTAAATGTTTTCTTGGGAAGGGCAAACTGATTAAAATTCCAGCTTGAGCTTTTCTACTTCAGTAAGCCAGAAAATGGCTTGTTACGTGCCAAGAACATATTTAAAGAGAGATGGAGGACATGTCTCTTAATTCATGCTTGTGCAATCCATTGCTGTTTAGAAGGTTGGAGCACATTTGTATGTGCCATAGGAAAAGTCCAACTGGGGGGAAAACTTTAGATCTAATTTTTGTTTTCTAAAATCTTGTATCTTGTTTCCCTAGTGGACCCAATATTAGAGAGCTGAATAAGGCAGCAATGGCCTGGCGCACTAGCAGTGATGTCATGCCATTGTATACTGTGCCACCCATACTTAGAGTTGCCTAAAAATGTTTTTCCTCTAAGTGACCTTTTCCAGATCCTCTGTCAAGGTCCTGCCCGAGTAATGAATGTAGCCATGCTAGCCCGAAGTCAAGCAGAAGGCAGAGTAGATTTGCACCTTTATAAGCTAATTAAATCAGAGCTAGCTATAGTATAAGTTTTTGTGAGCTGAAGCTCACCTCCTTGGATGCTGTGAAAGGATGTTCACAGGTTCTCAAATGTTTATGCCATATACTTTTCAAATTTAGTTAGTCTGCAAGGTTTACATCTACCTTGCTTCTGAAGGTCCTGCCTGTCAGGCTGAAACTTTCTATGTCTGGCCTCTCCCTGTGACTGGATGGGGCAGGTGACCAGTCATTGAGCAACGAGGGCTAGGTAAACATTTACTGCTGGAGCCAAGTACTGGACTGGATGGACTAGTAATTTGGTCCATTGTTGCAAACAATGTTTGACATGCCCCAAAAGAAGGATACAGTCGATTCATTTCAATGGCTGGGATTACTCTTTCAACTCTGATTTATTGCTGTACTTACAAGATTTCCAGTTACTAGCAGCACAAGAGTTACAGGTTTTTCTCTGAAATGAGTCCATATACTATCCGCCCACAAAGGAGGAGAAACCAGCACATTCTTGTCTCTTTCCTGTTTGGATAACAGGCAAAAGCAACCTGCCATTAGGGTTTTGCCTTTGATCTCTATATAAGTGTACAGCAGGGGAAGTAATTCAGGTGTGGCTGCTTTTACATGTTTATGACCAGCTATTACATTTGCAGAAAAGTCAGAAATGGGGCAGGAATCCCGATCTCTCGCTCTCTCTCTTGTCTTCCCAGATGAGTGCCCTGAGGCTTCAGGTGGGCATTATCAACCTCATGCCCTCTTTCCTTACAAAAGTTTTGGGATGTCTGTTTCCATTTACCTGTCTGTAGTTCCAAGCCTCTTGCTCAATATACTTTACAAGTCCCTGGTATATGAGTCCACTGTCATTCAGAAAATATTCCTGTCTCTCCTCTTCTTTAGTCACGTAGACATCATCACCTAGAGAAACCAAGTCAGAGGACTAGCGAAGAGGGCAATGCCTTGCCTGTCACTGGGCCCCAGCTAGAAGGAGAGCTGCAGCAAGCTCTGTGGAAGAAGCTAGGCTCTGTCTGCCACCTGACAACTCCACGACCATGGCTGGGCACTCGCATGTAGCAAGTACAGCTTCCCTGTAGCCCCTGTCCCTGCCAATAGAGAAGATAAGACGTGCTCACCTGCTCACTTATCTATGTGCGAGGGCTGATACAGATACACAAGACACTGCTAGATATTGCTGGTTTTAGTCGGCGCAGTGTTTTTCCTTGTGAGGCGGTGTGCCATTCTGTCACATGCAGACATAATTGGTTTCATGCTGCTGTTGTTTTACTATACAAGCAGACAGCTGGATCTGTGATTCAGAGCAACACCAAAATAAAGCAGAAAGCAGTGTCTCAGCCTCTAATAGGGGTCTCAGCTGTAGCACGTGAACCATAAGTGACGCAGCCTCCATGTGGCAGATTAGATGGGGGAAAGAAGATCAGAGTGGCACCCAGGGTGGGCATGGGGCTTCATTTGTAGCACACCTGCCAAAAAGATTGTAATCATAAGGGCAGATCACAAATAGTGTAAATGAGTTAAACTTGTGAACAAGCTAGGCCTGTTCCACGCAAGTAAAAAAGAAAGGTCAAGTACTCCAGAGGCTTAGCCTAGACCAGTAGCTCTCCACCTGGTTAGACTCTCGAGGCCCCTCTTGGAGAACTCCAGCTCTTAGCTTTTACTTGGCTTTTGGCTATGGAAATACTGAAACAATTCTTCAGTCTCAAAGAACTCAGGAAGATGTAAGAGGTCAGAAATAGGAATCCATAGTGTCAAAACTATTTGAAATCTTTGGGTTTATCTTTTGAATCATGAGTGCTGTAGTGCCCTAGTTGAGAACCGTGGTCTAGAAACACAGAGGGTGGGATGCCCTCTTCTCAAATGTGCTTCACAGGGAATTAAAGGATCTTTGTTTGAAGGACTGTGGGGAAACCTTAGCTTTTGCAGAGCTATTTGCAGAGATAGGAAGTGGCATGGAAAGGGCACGAATGCCCGTGAAGAAGAGTGTTAGGAACTAGAAAGGAGGTGAAACTGCCAAGGTAGGAGGTCAGAGCAAGAGGAGAGTAGATGACCTGGAGCAGAGCATCCGAAGCCTTGACAACGAAGGCAAACAGCGCACAGACCCAAGCGTTTCCCAGCAGGTTGCTATGGAAGTGCAAGCACTGTGGCCCCTTCCCCGGTGTCCCTGTGTGTGTCTGCATGTTCATCTCACTTTTCCTGGGCATCACCTTGCCAGCGCAGTGTTGGATGCCCTAGAAATGCTGCCAGGGAGATGACTAGCAATTTGTTATGCTCTGTTCACTATCTGAATGTGAATGCGACTTACCTTTCTGTTAATTATTTAATGGCATTGTGCCCTGGGGTATGGATGGTGGCTTATGCTGTGACACACTAAGAACTTAACTGCTGCTCTGAGGAGCATGTGGACTATAGGTCCAGGGTATATGGAACCAGGTTTAACAATGCAAGGACATGCCATGTGGGCAGCTGCTGAGTACCTGTGCTGTCTGCAACCAGAATGAGCAGTGTGTGGGCTGATGAACCGTGCTTGCTTTGCATTTGAAGCTGTCCCCAGGCTGTACTGCCCTCTGAAAGCTCAAGGTGATGGCAAAGACCTGTCCTGTCCTCGCCTTAAGATTTGCCCCAGCACTGTTGTACTCTGAAGTGTGATGATCAGCCTTGTTGAGCTTGGAGTGCCAGCTGCTGCCTACATAACAAGCATCTCATTTAAGTGTGGCAAGACAGTGGTATGTAGAGGAGGTGTTAATGGCACACCTCGTGGTGTGTTTGTTCACACAGTCATGGTAGGGGGTACCCTTTAAGGAGATGAGAGGTGTGTTTTACACTTTAATATCTTTTTTTCCCAATTTCAGAATTTCATGTTGCATTCGTGTTCCCTCCTGACACACAGGTTCTTGGCCAGTGCAGGACCTCCATCTAACCCAGGAGGTGCACAGCCCCGCCAGGGGAGATCCCTTGTTGGACCTAGTGCTGGCCATGGGTGATGACCTGGTGCGGAGGCTGCGGGTGCTCGACC